>NC_090923.1:870211229-870836229 GCF_040938575.1 Ambystoma mexicanum | reverse complement strand
ATCACTCCACCTCTGCAATCTGCCACAATGCTCAGTGTCTTCCACAGACATCACTCCAACTCTGCAATCTGCAACAAAGCTCAGTGTCCCCCACAGCCATCACTCCACCTCTGCAATCTGCTACAATGCTTAGTTTCTCCCACAGCCATCACTCTACCTCTGCAATCTGCAACAATGCTCAGTGTCTCCTCCAGCCATCACTCCAACTCTGCAATCTGCAACAATGCTCAATGTCTAACACAGCCATCACTCCACCTCTGCAATCTGCAACAATGCTCAGTGTCTCCCACAGCCATCACTCCACCTCTGCAATCTGCCACAATGCTCAGTGTCCCCATAGCCATCACGCCACCTCTGCAATCTGCAACAATGCTCAGTGTCTCCCACAGCCATCACTCCACCTCTGCAATCTGCCAAAAAGCTCAGTGTCTACCACAGCCATCACTCCACCTCTGCAATCTGCAACAAAGCTCAGTGTCCCCCACAGCCATCACTCCACCTCTGCAATCTGCTACAATGCTCAGTGTCTCGCACAGCCATCACTCCACCTCTGCAATCTGCAACAATGATCAGTGTCTCCCACAGCCATCACTCCACCTCTGCAAGCTGCAACAATGCTCAGTGTCTCCCACAGCCATCACCCCACCTTTGCAATCTGCCACACTGCTCAGTGTCTCCCACAGCCATCACTCCACCTCTGCAATCTGCAACAATGCCCAGTGTCTCGCACAGCCATAACTCCACCTCTGCAATCTGCCACAATTATCAGTGTCTCCCACAGCCATCACTCCACCTCTGCAAGCTGCAACAATGCTCAGTGTCTCCCACAGCCATCACTCCACCTCTGCAATCTGCCACAATGCTCAGTGTCTTCCACAGACATCACTCCAACTCTGCAATCTGCAACAAAGCTCAGTGTCCCCCACAGCCATCACTCCACCTCTGCAATCTGCTACAATGCTTAGTTTCTCCCACAGCCATCACTCTACCTCTGCAATCTGCAACAATGCTCAGTGTCTCCTCCAGCCATCACTCCAACTCTGCAATCTGCAACAATGCTCAATGTCTAACACAGCCATCAATCCACCTCTGCAATCTGAAACAATGCTCAGTGTCTCCCACAGCCATCCCTCCACCTCTGCAATCTGCTACAATGCTCAGTGTCCACATCCATCACTCCACCTCTGCAATCTGCCACAATGCTCAGTGTCTCCCACAGCCATCACTCCACCTCTGCAATCTGCCACACTGTTCAGTGTCTCCCACAGCCATCACTCCAACTCTGCAATCTGCAACAATGCTCAGTGTCTTCTCCAGCCATCACCCCACCTCTGCAATCTGCCACACTAATCTGTGTCTCCCACAGCCATCATTCCACCTCTGCAATCTGCAACAAAGCTCAATGTCTCCCACAACCATCACTCCACCTCTGCAATCTGCCACAATGCTCAGTGTCTCTCACAGCCATCACCCCACCTCTGCAATCTGCCACAATGCTAAGTGTCTCCCACAGCCATCACTCCACCTCTGCAATCTGCCACAATGCCCAGCATCTCCCACAGCCATCACTCCACCGCTGCAATCTGCCACCATGCTCAGTGTCTCCACAGCCATCACTCCACCTCTGCAATCTGCAACAATGCTCAGTGTCCCCCACAGCCATCATTCCATCTCTGGAATCTGCAACAATGCTGAGTGTTTCCCACAGCCACCACTCCACCTCTGCAATCTGCCCACAATGCTCAGTGTCTCCCACAGCCATCACTCCACCTCTGCAACATCAGTGTCTCTCCACCACAATGCTCAGTGTCTCCCACAACCATCACTCCACCTCTGCAATCTGCCACAATGCTCATCATCTCCCACAGCCATCACTCCACCTCTGCAATCTGACACAATGCTCAGCATCCCACACACCCATCAAACCACCGCTGCACTCTACAACAATGCCCCGCGTCCCCCACAGCCATCACTCCACCTCTGCAATCTGCAACAATGCTCAGCGTCTCCCACAGCCATCACTCCACCTCTGCAATCAGCAACAATGATCAGTGTCTCGCACAGCCATCACTCCACCTCTGCAAGCTGCAACAATGCTCAGTGTCTCCCACAGCCATCACTCCATCTCTGCTATCTGCAACAATGCTCAGCATCTCCCACAGTCATCACTCCACCTCTGCAATCTGCCACAATGCTCAGTGTCTCCCACAGCCATCACTCCACCTCTGCAATCTGCAACAATGCTCAGCGTCTCCCACAGCCATCACTCCACCTCTGCAATCAGCAACAATGATCAGTGTCTCGCACAGCCATCACTTCACCTCTGCAATCTGCCACAATGCTCAGGGTCTCCCACATCCATCACTCCACCTCTGCAAGCTGCAACAATGCTCAGTGTCTCCCACAGCCATCACTCCACCTCTGCAATCTGCCACACTGCTCAGTGTCTCCCACTGCCATCACTCCACCTCTGCAATATGCAACAATGCTCAGTGTCTCGCACAGCCATAACTCCACCTCTGCAATCTGCCACAATGATCAGTGTCTCCCACAGCCATCACTCCACCTCTGCAAGCTGCAACAATGCTCAGTGTCTCCCACAGCCATCTCTCCACCTCTGCAATCTGCCACAATGCTCAGTGTCCCCCACAGCCATCACTCCACCTCTGCAATCTGCCACAATGCTCAGTGTCTTCCACAGCCATCACTCCAACTCTGCAATCTGCAACAAAGCTCAGTGTCTCCCACAGCCATAACTCCACCTCTGCAATCTGCTACAATGGTCAGTGTCTCCCACAGCCATCACTCCACCTCTGCAATCTCTGACAATGCTCAACGTCTCTCACAGCCATCACTCCACCTCTGCAATCTGCAACAATGCTCAGTGTCTCCCACAGCCATCACTCCACCTCTGCAATCTGCCACAATGCTCAGTGTCCCCACAGCTATCACGCCACCTCTGCAATCTGCAAAAATGCTCAGTGTCTCCCACAGCCATCACTCCACCTCTGCAATCTTGCACAATGCTCAGTGTCCCCCACAGCCATCACTCCACCTCTGCAATCTGCAACAATGCTCAGTGTCTCTCACAGCCATCACTCCACCTCTGCAATCTGCCACAATGCTCAGTGTCCCCACAGCCATCACCCCACCTCTGCAATCTCCAACAATGCTCAATGTCTCCCACAGCCATCACTCCACTTCTGCAATCTGCAACAATGTTCAGTGTCTCCCACAGCCATCTGCAACAATGCTCAGTGTCTCCCACAGCCATCACTCCACCTCTGCAATCTGCTACAATGCTCAGTGTCTCCCACAGCCATCACTCCACCTCTGCAATCTGCAACAATGCTCAGTGTCTCCCACAGCCATCACTCCACCTCTGCAATCTGCCACAATGCTCAGTGTCCCCACAGCCATCACGCCACCTCTGCAATCTGCAAAAATGCTCAGAGTCTCCCACAGCCATCACCCAACCTCTGCAATCTCCAACAATGCTCAATGTCTCCCACAGCCATCACTCCACTTCTGCAATCTGTAACAATGTTCAGTGTCTCCCACAGCCATCTGCAACAATGCTCAGTGTCTCCCACAGCCATCACTCCACCTCTGCAATCTGCAACAATGCTCAGTGTCTCGCACAGCCATCACTCCACCTCTGCAATCTGCCAAAAAGCTCAGTGTCTCCCACAGCCATCACTCCACCTCTGCAATCTGCAACAAAGCTCAGTGTCTCCCACAGCCATCACTCCACCTCTGCAATCTGCTACAATGCTCAGTGTCTCGCACAGCCATCACTCCACCTCTGCAATCTGCCACAATGATCAGTGTCTCCCACAGCCATCACTCCACCTCTGCAAGCTGCAACAATGCTCAGTGTCTCCCACAGCGATCACCCCACCTTTGCAATCTGCCACACTGCTCAGTGTCTCTCACAGCCATCACTCCACCTCTGCAATCTGCAACAATGCCCAGTGTCTCGCACAGCCATAACTCCACCTCTGCAATCTGCCACAATGATCAGTGTCTCCCACAGCCATCACTCCACCTTGGCAAGCTGCAACAATGCTCAGTGTCTCGCACAGCCATCACTCCACCTCTGCAATCTGCCACAATGCTCAGCGTCTCTCACAGTCATCACTCCACCTCTGCAATCTGCCACAATGCTCAGTGTCTCCCACAGCCATCACTCCACCTCTGCAATCTGCAACAATGCTCAGCGTCTCCCACAGCCATCACTCCACCTCTGCAATCAGCAACAATGATCAGTGTCTCGCACAGCCATCACTTCACCTCTGCAATCTGCCACAATGCTCAGGGTCTCCCACATCCATCACTCCACCTCTGCAAGCTGCAACAATGCTCAGTGTCTCCCACAGCCATCACTCCACCTCTGCAATCTGCCACACTGCTCAGTGTCTCCCACTGCCATCACTCCACCTCTGCAATATGCAACAATGCTCAGTGTCTCGCACAGCCATAACTCCACCTCTGCAATCTGCCACAATGATCAGTGTCTCCCACAGCCATCACTCCACCTCTGCAAGCTGCAACAATGCTCAGTGTCTCCCACAGCCATCTCTCCACCTCTGCAATCTGCCACAATGCTCAGTGTCCCCCACAGCCATCACTCCACCTCTGCAATCTGCCACAATGCTCAGTGTCTTCCACAGCCATCACTCCAACTCTGCAATCTGCAACAAAGCTCAGTGTCTCCCACAGCCATAACTCCACCTCTGCAATCTGCTACAATGGTCAGTGTCTCCCACAGCCATCACTCCACCTCTGCAATCTCTGACAATGCTCAACGTCTCTCACAGCCATCACTCCACCTCTGCAATCTGCAACAATGCTCAGTGTCTCCCACAGCCATCACTCCACCTCTGCAATCTGCCACAATGCTCAGTGTCCCCACAGCTATCACGCCACCTCTGCAATCTGCAAAAATGCTCAGTGTCTCCCACAGCCATCACTCCACCTCTGCAATCTTGCACAATGCTCAGTGTCCCCCACAGCCATCACTCCACCTCTGCAATCTGCAACAATGCTCAGTGTCTCTCACAGCCATCACTCCACCTCTGCAATCTGCCACAATGCTCAGTGTCCCCACAGCCATTACCCCACCTCTGCAATCTCCAACAATGCTCAATGTCTCCCACAGCCATCACTCCACTTCTGCAATCTGCAACAATGTTCAGTGTCTCCCACAGCCATCTGCAACAATGCTCAGTGTCTCCCACAGCCATCACTCCACCTCTGCAATCTGCTACAATGCTCAGTGTCTCCCACAGCCATCACCCAACCTCTGCAATCTCCAACAATGCTCAATGTCTCCCACAGCCATCACTCCACTTCTGCAATCTGTAACAATGTTCAGTGTCTCCCACAGCCATCTGCAACAATGCTCAGTGTCTCCCACAGCCATCACTCCACCTCTGCAATCTGCAACAATGCTCAGTGTCTCGCACAGCCATCACTCCACCTCTGCAATCTGCCAAAAAGCTCAGTGTCTCCCACAGCCATCACTCCACCTCTGCAATCTGCAACAAAGCTCAGTGTCTCCCACAGCCATCACTCCACCTCTGCAATCTGCTACAATGCTCAGTGTCTCGCACAGCCATCACTCCACCTCTGCAATCTGCCACAATGATCAGTGTCTCCCACAGCCATCACTCCACCTCTGCAAGCTGCAACAATGCTCAGTGTCTCCCACAGCGATCACCCCACCTTTGCAATCTGCCACACTGCTCAGTGTCTCCCACAGCCATCACTCCACCTCTGCAATCTGCAACAATGCCCAGTGTCTCGCACAGCCATAACTCCACCTCTGCAATCTGCCACAATGATCAGTGTCTCCCACAGCCATCACTCCACCTTGGCAAGCTGCAACAATGCTCAGTGTCTCGCACAGCCATCACTCCACCTCTGCAATCTGCCACAATGCTCAGTGTCTTCCACAGACATCACTCCAACTCTGCAATCTGCAACAAAGCTCAGTGTCCCCCACAGCCATCACTCCACCTCTGCTACAATGCTTAGTTTCTCCCACAGCCATCACTCTACCTCTGCAATCTCTGACAATGCTCAACGTCTCTCACAGCCATCACTCCACCTCTGCAATCTGCAACAATGCTCAGTGTCTCCCACAGCCATCACTCCACCTCTGCAATCTGCCACAATGCTCAGTGTCCCCATAGCCATCACGCCACCTCTGCAATCTGCAACAATGCTCAGTGTCTCCCACAGCCATCACTCCACCTCTGCAATCTGCCAAAAAGCTCAGTGTCTACCACAGCCATCACTCCACCTCTGCAATCTGCAACAAAGCTCAGTGTCCCCCACAGCCATCACTCCACCTCTGCAATCTGCTACAATGCTCAGTGTCTCGCACAGCCATCACTCCACCTCTGCAATCTGCAACAATGATCAGTGTCTCCCACAGCCATCACTCCACCTCTGCAAGCTGCAACAATGCTCAGTGTCTCCCACAGCCATCACCCCACCTTTGCAATCTGCCACACTGCTCAGTGTCTCCCACAGCCATCACTCCACCTCTGCAATCTGCAACAATGCCCAGTGTCTCGCACAGCCATAACTCCACCTCTGCAATCTGCCACAATTATCAGTGTCTCCCACAGCCATCACTCCACCTCTGCAATCTGCCACAATTCTCAGTGTCTTCCACAGACATCAATCCAACTCTGCAATCTGCAACAAAGCTCAGTGTCCCCCACAGCCATCACTCCACCTCTGCAATCTGCTACAATGCTCAGTGTCTCCCACAGCCATCACTCCACCTCTGCAATCTGCCACAATGCTCAGTGTCTCCCACAGCCATCACTCCACCTCTGCAATCTGCCACACTGCTCAGTGTCTCCCACAGCCATCACTCCAACTCTGCAATCTGCAACAATGCTCAGTGTCTTCTCCAGCCATCACTCCACCTCTGCAATCTGCCACACTAATCTGTGTCTCCCACAGCCATCATTCCACCTCTGCAATCTGCAACAAAGCTCAATGTCTCCCACAACCATCACTCCACCTCTGCAATCTGCCACAATGCTCAGTGTCTCTCACAGCCATCACCCCACCTCTGCAATCTGCCACAATGCTAAGTGTCTCCCACAGCCATCACTCCACCTCTGCAATCTGCCACAATGCCCAGCATCTCCCACAGCCATCACTCCACCGCTGCAATCTGCCACCATGCTCAGTGTCTCCACAGCCATCACTCCACCTCTGCAATCTGCAACAATGCTCAGTGTCCCCCACAGCCATCATTCCATCTCTGGAATCTGCAACAATGCTGAGTGTTTCCCACAGCCACCACTCCACCTCTGCAATCTGCCCACAATGCTCAGTGTCTCCCACAGCCATCACTCCACCTCTGCAACATCAGTGTCTCTCCACCACAATGCTCAGTGTCTCCCACAACCATCACTCCACCCCTGCAATCTGCCACAATGCTCATCATCTCCCACAGCCATCACTCCACCTCTGCAATCTGACACAATGCTCAGCATCCCACACACCCATCAAACCACCGCTGCACTCTACAACAATGCCCCGCGTCCCCCACAGCCATCACTCCACCTCTGCAATCTGCAACAATGCTCAGCGTCTCCCACAGTCATCACTCCATCTCTGCTATCTTCAACAATGCTCAGCATCTCCCACAGTCATCACTCCACCTCTGCAATCTGCCACAATGCTCAGTGTCTCCCACAGCCATCACTCCACCTCTGCAATCTGCAACAATGCTCAGCGTCTCCCACAGCCATCACTCCACCTCTGCAATCAGCAACAATGATCAGTGTCTCGCACAGCCATCACTTCACCTCTGCAATCTGCCACAATGCTCAGGGTCTCCCACATCCATCACTCCACCTCTGCAAGCTGCAACAATGCTCAGTGTCTCCCACAGCCATCACTCCACCTCTGCAATCTGCCACACTGCTCAGTGTCTCCCACTGCCATCACTCCACCTCTGCAATATGCAACAATGCTCAGTGTCTCGCACAGCCATAACTCCACCTCTGCAATCTGCCACAATGATCAGTGTCTCCCACAGCCATCACTCCACCTCTGCAAGCTGCAACAATGCTCAGTGTCTCCCACAGCCATCTCTCCACCTCTGCAATCTGTCACAATGCTCAGTGTCCCCCACAGCCATCACTCCACCTCTGCAATATGCCACAATGCTCAGTGTCTTCCACAGCCATCACTCCAACTCTGCAATCTGCAACAAAGCTCAGTGTCTCCCACAGCCATAACTCCACCTCTGCAATCTGCTACAATGGTCAGTGTCTCCCACAGCCATCACTCCACCTCTGCAATCTCTGACAATGCTCAACGTCTCTCACAGCCATCACTCCACCTCTGCAATCTGCAACAATGCTCAGTGTCTCCTACAGCCATCACTCCACCTCTGCAATCTGCCACAATGCTCAGTGTCCCCACAGCTATCACGCCACCTCTGCAATCTGCAAAAATGCTCAGTGTCTCCCACAGCCATCACTCCACCTCTGCAATCTTGCACAATGCTCAGTGTCCCCCACAGCCATCACTCCACCTCTGCAATCTGCAACAATGCTCAGTGTCTCTCACAGCCATCACTCCACCTCTGCAATCTGCCACAATGCTCAGTGTCCCCACAGCCATCACCCCACCTCTGCAATCTCCAACAATGCTCAATGTCTCCCACAGCCATCACTCCACTTCTGCAATCTGCAACAATGTTCAGTGTCTCCCACAGCCATCTGCAACAATGCTCAGTGTCTCCCACAGCCATCACTCCACCTCTGCAATCTGCTACAATGCTCAGTGTCTCCCACAGCCATCACTCCACCTCTGCAATCTGCAACAATGCTCAGTGTCTCCCACAGCCATCACTCCACCTCTGCAATCTGCCACAATGCTCAGTGTCCCCACAGCCATCACGCCACCTCTGCAATCTGCAAAAATGCTCAGAGTCTCCCACAGCCATCACCCAACCTCTGCAATCTCCAACAATGCTCAATGTCTCCCACAGCCATCACTCCACTTCTGCAATCTGTAACAATGTTCAGTGTCTCCCACAGCCATCTGCAACAATGCTCAGTGTCTCCCACAGCCATCACTCCACCTCTGCAATCTGCAACAATGCTCAGTGTCTCGCACAGCCATCACTCCACCTCTGCAATCTGCCAAAAAGCTCAGTGTCTCCCACAGCCATCACTCCACCTCTGCAATCTGCAACAAAGCTCAGTGTCTCCCACAGCCATCACTCCACCTCTGCAATCTGCTACACTGCTCAGTGTCTCGCACAGCCATCACTCCACCTCTGCAATCTGCCACAATGATCAGTGTCTCCCACAGCCATCACTCCACCTCTGCAAGCTGCAACAATGCTCAGTGTCTCCCACAGCGATCACCCCACCTTTGCAATCTGCCACACTGCTCAGTGTCTCCCACAGCCATCACTCCACCTCTGCAATCTGCAACAATGCCCAGTGTCTCGCACAGCCATAACTCCACCTCTGCAATCTGCCACAATGATCAGTGTCTCCCACAGCCATCACTCCACGTTGGCAAGCTGCAACAATGCTCAGTGTCTCGCACAGCCATCACTCCACCTCTGCAATCTGCCACAATGCTCAGTGTCTTCCACAGACATCACTCCAACTCTGCAATCTGCAACAAAGCTCAGTGTCCCCCACAGCCATCACTCCACCTCTGCAATCTGCTACAATGCTTAGTTTCTCCCACAGCCATCACTCTACCTCTGCAATCTCTGACAATGCTCAACGTCTCTCACAGCCATCACTCCACCTCTGCAATCTGCAACAATGCTCAGTGTCTCCCACAGCCATCACTCCACCTCTGCAATCTGCCACAATGCTCAGTGTCCCCATAGCCATCACGCCACCTCTGCAATCTGCAACAATGCTCAGTGTCTCCCACAGCCATCACTCCACCTCTGCAATCTGCCAAAAAGCTCAGTGTCTACCACAGCCATCACTCCACCTCTGCAATCTGCAACAAAGCTCAGTGTCCCCCACAGCCATCACTCCACCTCTGCAATCTGCTACAATGCTCAGTGTCTCGCACAGCCATCACTCCACCTCTGCAATCTGCTACAATGCTTAGTTTCTCCCACAGCCATCACTCTACCTCGGCAATCTGCAACAATGCTCAGTGTCTCCTCCAGCCATCACTCCAACTCTGCAATCTGCAACAATGCTCAATGTCTAACACAGCCATCAATCCACATCTGCAATCTGAAACAATGCCCAGTGTCTCGCACAGCCATAACTCCACCTCTGCAATCTGCCACAATTATCAGTGTCTCCCACAGCCATCACTCCACCTCTGCAAGCTGCAACAATGCTCAGTGTCTCCCACAGCCATCACTCCACCTCTGCAATCTGCCACAATGCTCAGTGTCTTCCACAGACATCACTCCAACTCTGCAATCTGCAACAAAGCTCAGTGTCCCCCACAGACATCACTCCACCTCTGCAATCTGCTACAATGCTTAGTTTCTCCCACAGCCATCACTCTACCTCTGCAATCTGCAACAATGCTCAGTGTCTCCTCCAGCCATCACTCCAACTCTGCAATCTGCAACAATGCTCAATGTCTAACACAGCCATCAATCCACCTCTGCAATCTGAAACAATGCTCAGTGTCTCCCACAGCCATCCCTCCACCTCTGCAATCTGCTACAATGCTCAGTGTCCACATCCATCACTCCACCTCTGCAATCTGCCACAATGCTCAGTGTCTCCCACAGCCATCACTCCACCTCTGCAATCTGCCACAATGCTCAGTGTCTCCCACAGCCATCACTCCACCTCTGCAATCTGCCACACTGCTCAGTGTCTCCCACAGCCATCACTCCAACTCTGCAATCTGCAACAATGCTCAGTGTCTTCTCCAGCCATCACTCCACCTCTGCAATCTGCCACACTAATCTGTGTCTCCCACAGCCATCATTCCACCTCTGCAATCTGCAACAAAGCTCAATGTCTCCCACAACCATCACTCCACCTCTGCAATCTGCCACAATGCTCAGTGTCTCTCACAGCCATCACCCCACCTCTGCAATCTGCCACAATGCTAAGTGTCTCCCACAGCCATCACTCCACCTCTGCAATCTGCCACAATGCCCAGCATCTCCCACAGCCATCACTCCACCGCTGCAATCTGCCACCATGCTCAGTGTCTCCACAGCCATCACTCCACCTCTGCAATCTGCAACAATGCTCAGTGTCTCCCACAGCCATCATTCCATCTCTGGAATCTGCAACAATGCTGAGTGTTTCCCACAGCCACCACTCCACCTCTGCAATCTGCCCACAATGCTCAGTGTCTCCCACAGCCATCACTCCACCTCTGCAACATCAGTGTCTCTCCACCACAATGCTCAGTGTCTCCCACAACCATCACTCCACCTCTGCAATCTGCCACAATGCTCATCATCTCCCACAGCCATCACTCCACCTCTGCAATCTGACACAATGCTCAGCATCCCACACACCCATCAAACCACCGCTGCACTCTACAACAATGCCCCGCGTCCCCCACAGCCATCACTCCACCTCTGCAATCTGCAACAATGCTCAGCGTCTCCCACAGTCATCACTCCATCTCTGCTATCTGCAACAATGCTCAGCATCTCCCACAGTCATCACTCCACCTCTGCAATCTGCCACAATGCTCAGTGTCTCCCACAGCCATCACTCCACCTCTGCAATCTGCAACAATGCTCAGCGTCTCCCACAGCCATCACTCCACCTCTGCAATCTGCAACAATGCTCAGTGTCTCGCACAGCCATCACTTCACCTCTGCAATCTGCCACAATGCTCAGGGTCTCCCACATCAATCACTCCACCTCTACAAGCTGCAACAATGCTCAGTATCTCCCACAGCCATCACTCCACCTCTGCAATCTGCCACACTGCTCAGTGTCTCCCACAGCCATCATTCCACCTCTGCAATATGCAATAATGCTCAGTGTCTTGCACAGCCATAACTCCACCTCTGCAATCTGCCACAATGATCAGTGTCTCCCACAGCCTCTGCAAGCTGCAACAATGCTCAGTGTCTCCCACAGCCATCTCTCCACCTCTGCAATCTGCCACAATGCTCAGTGTCCCCCACAGCCATCACTCCACCTCTGCAATCTGCCACAATGCTCAGTGTCTTCCACAGCCATCACTCCAACTCTGCAATCTGCAACAAAGCTCAGTGTCTCCCACAGCCATCACTCCACCTCTGCAATCTGCTACAATGCTCAGTGTCTCCAACAGCCATCACTCGACCTTTGCAATCTCCGACAATGCTCAACGCCTCTCATGGCCATCACTCCACCTCTGCAATCTGCGACAATGCTCAGCGTCTCCCACAGTCATCACTCCACCTCTGCAATCTGCCACAATGCTCAGCGTCTCCCACAGCCATCACTCCACCTCTGCAATCTGCAACAATGCTCAGTGTCTCCCACAGCCATCTGAAGCAATGTTCAGTGTCTCCCACTGCCATCACTCCACCTCTGCAATCTGCTACAATGCTCAGTGTCTCCCACAGCCATCACTCCACCTCTGCAATCTGCAACAATACTCAGTGTCTCGCACAGCCCTCACTTCACCTCTGCAATCTGCCACAATGCTCAGTGCCTCCCACATTCATCACTCCACCTCTGCAAGCTGCAACAATGCTCAGTGTCTCCTACAGCCATCACTCCACCTCTGCAATCTGCCACACTGCTCAGTGTCTCCCACAGCCATCACTCCACCTCTGCAATCTGCAACAATGCTCAGTGTCTCGCACAGCCATAACTCCACCTCTGCAATATGCCACAATGATCAGTGTCTCCCACACCATCACTCCACCTCTGCAAGTTGCAACAATGCTCAGTGTCTCCTACAGCCATCACTCCACCTCTGCAATCTTCCACAATGATCAGTGTCCCCCTCAGCCATCACTCCACCTCTGCAATCTGCCACAATGCTCAGTGTCTTCCACAGCCATCACTCCAACTCTGCAATCTGCAACAAAGCTCAGTGTCTTCCACAGCCATCACTCCACCTCTGCAATCTGCTACAATGCTCAGTGTCTCCCACAGCCATCACTCCACCTCTGCAATCTGCCACAATGCTCAGTGTCCCCCACAGCCATCACTCCACCTCTGCAATCTGCAACAAAGCTCAGTGTCTTCCACAGCCATCACTCCACCTCTGCAATCTGCTACAATGCTCAGTGTCTCCCACAGCCATCACTCCACCTCTGCAATCTTCCACAATGATCAGTGTCCCCCTCAGCCATCACTCCACCTCTGCAATCTGCCACAATGCTCAGTGTCTTCCACAGCCATCACTCCAACTCTGCAATCTGCAACAAAGCTCAGTGTCTTCCACAGCCATCACTCCACCTCTGCAATCTGCTACAATGCTCAGTGTCTCCCATAGTCATCACTACACCTCTGCTATCTGCAACAATGCTCAGCGTCTCCCACAGTCATCACTCCACCTCTGCAATCTGCCAGAATGCTCAGCGTCTCCCACAGCCATCACTCCACCTCTGCAATCTGCAACAATGCTCAGTGTCTCCCACAGCCATTACTCCACCTCTGCAATCTGCCGCAATGCTCAGTGTCTCCCACAGTCATCACTCCACCTCTGCGATCTGCCACACTGCTCAGTGTCTCGCAGAGCCATCACTCCAACTCTGCAATCTGCAACAATGCTCAATGTCTCCTCCAGCCATCACTCCAACTCTGCAATCTGCAACAATGCTCAATGTCTCCCACAGCCATCAATCCACCTCTGCAATCTGCAACAATTCTCAGTGTCTCCCATAGCCATCCCTCCACCTCTGCAATCTGCTACAATGCTCAGTGTCCACATCCATCACTCCACCTCTGCAATCTGCCACAATGCTCAGTGTCTCCCACAGCCATCACTCCACCTCTGCAATCTGCCACAATGCTCAGTGTCTCCCACAGCCATCACTCCACCTCTGCAACATCAGTGTCTCTCCACCACAAAGCTCAGTGTCTCCCACAACCATCACTCCACCTCTGCAATCTGCCACAATGCTCATCATCTCCCACAGCCATCACTCCACCTCTGCAATCTGACACAATGCTCAGCATCCCACACACCCATCAAACCACCGCTGCACTCTACAACAATGCCCCGCGTCCCCCACAGCCATCACTCCACCTCTGCAATCTGCAACAATGCTCAGCGTCTCCCACAGTCATCACTCCATCTCTGCTATCTGCAACAATGCTCAGCATCTCCCACAGTCATCACTCCACCTCTGCAATCTGCCACAATGCTCAGTGTCTCCCACAGCCATCACTCCACCTCTGCAATCTGCAACAATGCTCAGCGTCTCCCACAGCCATCACTCCACCTCTGCAATCTGCAACAATGCTCAGTGTCTCGCACAGCCATCACTTCACCTCTGCAATCTGCCACAATGCTCAGGGTCTCCCACATCAATCACTCCACCTCTACAAGCTGCAACAATGCTCAGTGTCTCCCACAGCCATCACTCCACCTCTGCAATCTGCCACACTGCTCAGTGTCCCCCACAGCCATCATTCCACCTCTGCAATATGCAATAATGCTCAGTGTCTTGCACAGCCATAACTCCACCTCTGCAATCTGCCACAATGATCAGTGTCTCCCACAGCCTCTGCAAGCTGCAACAATGCTCAGTGTCTCCCACAGCCATCTCTCCACCTCTGCAATCTGCCACAATGCTCAGTGTCCCCCACAGCCATCACTCCACCTCTGCAATCTGCCACAATGCTCAGTGTCTTCCACAGCCATCACTCCAACTCTGCAATCTGCAACAAAGCTCAGTGTCTCCCACAGCCATCACTCCACCTCTGCAATCTGCTACAATGCTCAGTGTCTCCAACAGCCATCACTCGACCTTTGCAATCTCAGACAATGCTCAACGCCTCTCATGGCCATCACTCCACCTCTGCAATCTGCGACAATGCTCAGCGTCTCCCACAGTCATCACTCCACCTCTGCAATCTGCCACAATGCTCAGCGTCTCCCACAGCCATCACTCCACCTCTGCAATCTGCAACAATGCTCAGTGTCTCCCACAGCCATCTGAAGCAATGTTCAGTGTCTCCCACTGCCATCACTCCACCTCTGCAATCTGCTACAATGCTCAGTGTCTCCCACAGCCATCACTCCACCTCTGCAATCTGCAACAATACTCAGTGTCTCGCACAGCCCTCACTTCACCTCTGCAATCTGCCACAATGCTCAGTGCCTCCCACATTCATCACTCCACCTCTGCAAGCTGCAACAATGCTCAGTGTCTCCTACAGCCATCACTCCACCTCTGCAATCTGCCACACTGCTCAGTGTCTCCCACAGCCATCACTCCACCTCTGCAATCTGCAACAATGCTCAGTGTCTCGCACAGCCATAACTCCACCTCTGCAATCTGCCACAATGATCAGTGTCTCCCACACCATCACTCCACCTCTGCAAGTTGCAACAATGCTCAGTGTCTCCTACAGCCATCACTCCACCTCTGCAATCTGCCACAATGATCAGTGTCCCCCTCAGCCATCACTCCACCTCTGCAATCTGCCACAATGCTCAGTGTCTTCCACAGCCATCACTCCAACTCTGCAATCTGCAACAAAGCTCAGTGTCTTCCACAGCCATCACTCCACCTCTGCAATCTGCTACAATGCTCAGTGTCTCCCACAGCCATCACTCCACCTCTGCAATCTGCCACAATGCTCAGTGTCCCCCACAGCCATCACTCCACCTCTGCAAAGCTCAGTGTCTCCCACAGCCATCACTCCACCTCTGCAATCTGCCACAATGCTCAGTGTCTCCCACAGCTATCATTCCACCTTTGCAATCTCCAACAATGCTCAATGTCTCTCACAGCCATCACTCCACTTCTGCAATCTGCAACAATGCTCAGTGTCTCCCATAGTCATCACTACACCTCTGCTATCTGCAACAATGCTCAGCGTCTCCCACAGTCATCACTCCACCTCTGCAATCTGCCAGAATGCTCAGCGTCTCCCACAGCCATCACTCCACCTCTGCAATCTGCAACAATGCTCAGTGTCTCCCACAGCCATTACTCCACCTCTGCAATCTGCCGCAATGCTCAGTGTCTCCCACAGTCATCACTCCACCTCTGCGATCTGCCACACTGCTCAGTGTCCTGCAGAGCCATCACTCCAACTCTGCAATCTGCAACAATGCTCAATGTCTCCTCCAGCCATCACTCCAACTCTGCAATCTGCAACAATGCTCAATGTCTCCCACAGCCATCAATCCACCTCTGCAATCTGCAACAATTCTCAGTGTCTCCCATAGCCATCCCTCCACCTCTGCAATCTGCTACAATGCTCAGTGTCCACATCCATCACTCCACCTCTGCAATCTGCCACAATGCTCAGTGTCTCCCACAGCCATCACTCCACCTCTGCAATCTGCCACAATGCTCAGTGTCTCCCCCAGCCATCACTCCACCTCTGCAATCTGCCACACTGCTCAGTGTCTCCCACAGCCATCACTCCAACTCTGCAATCTGCCACAATGATCAGTGTCTCCCACACCATCACTCCACCTCTGCAAGCTGCAACAATGCTCAGTGCCTCCCACATTCATCACTCCACCTCTGCAAGCTGCAACAATGCTCAGTGTCTCCTACAGCCATCACTCCACCTCTGCAATCTGCCACACTGCTCAGTGTCTCCCACAGCCATCACTCCATCTCTGCAATCTGCAACAATGCTCAGTGTCTCGCACAGCCATAACTCCACCTCTGCAATCTGCCACAATGATCAGTGTCTCCCACACCATCACTCCACCTCTGCAAGTTGCAACAATGCTCAGTGTCTCCTACAGCCATCACTCCACCTCTGCAATCTGCCACAATGCTCAGTGTCCCCCTCAGCCATCACTCCACCTCTGCAATCTGCCACAATGCTCAGTGTCTTCCACAGCCATCACTCCAACTCTGCAATCTGCAACAAAGCTCAGTGTCTTCCACAGCCATCACTCCACCTCTGCAATCTGCTACAATGCTCAGTGTCTCCCACAGCCATCACTCCACCTCTGCAATCTCCGACAATGCTCAACGTCTCTCACGGCCATCACTCCACCTCTGCAATCTGCCACAATGCTCAGTGTCCCCACAGCCACCACTCCACCTCTGCAATCTGCTACAATGCTCAGTGTCTCCCACAGCCATCACTCCACTTCTGCAATCTCCGACAATGCTCAACGTCTGTCACGGCCATCACTCCACCTCTGCAATCTGCCACAATGCTCAGTGTCCCCCACAGCCATTACTCCACCTCTGCAATCTGCCACAATGCTCAGTGTTTCCCACAGCCAACACTCCACCTCTGCAATCTGTAACAAAGCTAAGTGTCTCCCACAACCATCACTCCACCTCTGCAATCTGCTGCAATGCTCAGTGTCTCCCACAGCCATCACCCCACCTCTGCAATCTCCAACAATGCTCAATGTCTCCCACAGCCATCACTCCACCTCTGCAATCTGCCACAAAGCTCAGTGTCTCCCACAGCCATCACTCCACCTCTGCAATCTGCCACAATGCTCAGTGTCCCCCACAGCCATCATTCCACCTCTGCAATCTGCAACAATGCTCAGCGTCTCCCACAGTCATCACTACACCTCTGCTATCTGCAACAATGCTCAGTGTCTCCCACAGTCATCACTCCACCTCTGCAAAGCTCAGTGTCTCCCACAGCCATCACTCCACCTCTGCAATCTGCCACAATGCTCAGTGTCTCCCACAGCCATCATTCCACCTTTGCAGTCTCCAACAATGCTCAATGTCTCTCACAGCCATCACTCCACCTCTGCAATCTGCAACAATGCTCAGCGTCTCCCACAGTCATCACTACACCTCTGCTATCTGCAACAATGCTCAGTGTCTCCCACAGTCATCACTCCACCTCTGCAATCTGCCACAATGCTCAGCGTCTCCCACAGCCATCACTCCACCTCTGCAATCTGCAACAATGCTCAGTGTCTCCCACAGCCATCTGAAGCAATGCTCAGTGTCTCCCACTGCCATCACTCCACCTCTGCAATCTGCCACAATGCTCAGTGTCTCCCACAGCCATCACTCCAACTCTGCAATCTGCAACAATGCTCAGTGTCTCGCACAGCCATCACTTCACCTCTGCAATCTGCCACAATGCTCAGTGCCTCCCACATTCATCACTCCACCTCTGCAAGCTGCAACAATGCTCAGTGTCTCCCACAGCCATCACTCCACCTCTGCAATCTGCCACACTGCTCAGTGTCTCCCACAGCCATCACTCCACCTCTGCAATCTGCAACAATGCTCAGTGTCTCGCACAGCCATAAATCCACCTCTGCAATCTGCCACAATGATCAGTGTCTCCCACAGCCATCACTCCACCTCTGCAAGTTGCAACAATGCTCAGTGTCTCCCACAGCCATCACTCCACCTCTGAAATCTGCCACAATGCTCAGTGTCCCCCTCAGCCATCACTCCACCTATGCAATCTGCCACAATGCTCAGTCTTCCACAGCCATCACTCCAACTCTGCAATCTGCAACAAAGCTCAGTGTCTCCCACAGCCATCACTCCACCTCTGCCTTCTGCTACAATGCTCAGTGTCTCCCACAGCCATCACTCCACCTCTGCAATCTCCGACAATGTTCAACGTCTCTCACGGCCATCACTCCACCTCTGCAATCTGTCACAATGCTCAGTGTCCCCACAGCCACCACGCCACCTCTGCAATCTGCAAACATACTCAGTGTCTCCCACAGCCATCACTCCACCTCTGCAATCTGCCACAATGCTCAGTGTCCCCCACAGCCATCACTCCACCTCTGCAATCTGCCACAATGCTCAGTGTCTCCCACAGCCATCACTCCACCTCTGCAATCTGCCATAATGCTCAGTGTCCCCCACAGCCATCACTCCACCTCTGCAATCTGCCACAATGCTCAGTGTCTCCCACAGCCATCACTCCACCTCTGCAAAGCTCACTGTCTCCCACAGCCATCACTCCACCTCTGCAATCTGCCACAATGTTCAGTGTCTCCCACAGCCATCATTCCACCTTTGCAATCTCCAACAATGCTCAATGTCTCTCACAGCCATCACTCCACCTCTTCAATCTGCAACAATGTTCAGCGTCTCCCACAGTCATCACTACACCTCTGCTATCTGCAACAATGCTCAGCGTCTCTCACAGTCATCACTCCACCTCTGCAATCTGCCACAATGCTCAGCGTCTCCCACAGCCATCACTCCACCTCTGCAAAGCTCAGTGTCTCCCACAGCCATCTGAAGCAATGATCAGTGTCTCCCACAACCATCACTCCACCTCTGCAAGTTGCAACAATGCTCAGTGTCTCCCACAGCCATCACTCCACCTCTGCAATCTGCCACAATGCTCAGTGTCTCCCACAGCCATCACTCCAACTCTGCAATCTGCATCAAAGCTCAGTGTCTCCCACAGCCATCACTCGACCTCTGTAATCTCTGACAATGCTCAACGCCTCTCACGGCCATCACTCCACCTCTGCAATCTGCCACAATGCTCAGCGTCTCCCACATTCATCACTCCACCTCTGCAATCTGCCACAATGCTCAGCGTCTCCCACAGCCATCACTCCACCTCTGCAATCTGCAACAATGCTCAGTGTCTCCCACAGCCATCTGAAGCAATGCTCAGTGTCTCCCACTGCCATCACTCCACCTCTGCAATCTGCCACAATGCTCAGTGTCTCCCACAGCCATCACTCCACCTCTGCAATCTGCAACAATACTCAGTGTCTCGCACAGCCATCACTTCACCTCTGCAATCTGCCACAATGCTCAGTGCCTCCCACATTCATCACTCCACCTCTGCAAGCTGCAACAATGCTCAGTGTCTCCTACAGCCATCACTCCACCTCTGCAATCTGCCACACTGCTCAGTGTCGCCCACAGCCATCACTCCACCTCTGCAATCTGAAACAATGCTCAGTGTCTCGCACAGCCATAACTCCACCTCTGCAATCTGCCACAATGATCAGTGTCTCCCACGCCATCACTCCACCTCTGCAAGTTGCAACAATGCTCAGTGTCTCCCACAGCCATCACTCCACCTCTGCAATCTGCCACAATGCTCAGTGTCCCCCTCAGCCATCACGCCACCTCTGCAATCTGCCACAATGCTCAGTGACTTCCACAGCCATCACTCCACCTCTGCAATCTCCGACAAGGCACAACGTCCCTCACGGCCATCACTCCACCTCTGCAATCTGTCACAATGCTCAGTGTCCCCACATCCACTACTCCACCTCTGCAATCTGCTACAATGCTCAGTGTCTCCCACAGCCATCACTCCACCTCTGCAATCTCCGACAATGCTCAACGTCTCTCACGGCCATCACTCCACCTCTGCAATCTGCCACAATGCTCAGTGTCCCCCACAGCCATTACTCCACCTCTGCAATCTGCCAGAATGCTCAGTGTCTCCCACAGCCAACACTCCACCTCTGCAATCTGCAACAAAGCTCAGTGTCTCCCACAACCATCACTCCACCTCTGCAATCTGCTGCAATGCTCAGTGTCTCCCACAGCCATCACCCCACCTCTTCAATCTCCAACAATGCTCAATGTCTCCCACAGCCATCACTCCACTTCTGCAATCTGCAACAATGTTCAGTGTCTCCCACAGCCATCTGCAACAATGCTCAGTGTCTCCCACAGCCATCACTCCACCTCTGCAATCTGCAACAATGCTCAGTGTCTCGCACAGCCATCACTCCACCTCTGCAATCTGCCACAAAGCTCAGTGTCTCCCACAGCCATCACTCCACCTCTGCAATCTGCCACAATGCTCAGTGTCCCCCACAGCCATCACTCCACCTCTGCAATCTGCCACAATGCTCAGTGTCTCCCACAGCCATCACTCCACCTCTGCAAAGCTCAGTGTCTCCCACAGCCATCACTCCACCTCTGCAATCTGCCACAATGCTCAGTGTCTCCCACAGCCATCATTCCACCTTTGCAGTCTCCAACAATGCTCAATGTCTCTCACAGCCATCACTCCACCTCTGCAATCTGCAACAATGCTCAGCGTCTCCCACAGTCATCACTACACCTCTACTATCTGCAACAATGCTCAGCGTCTCCCACAGTCATCACTGCACATCTGCAATCTGCCACAATGCTCAGCGTCTCCCACAGCAATCACTCCACCTCTGCAATCTGCAACAATGCTCAGTGTCTCCCACAGCCATCTGAAGCAATGCTCAGTGTCTCCCACTGCCATCACTCCACCTCTGCAATCTGCCACAATGCTCAGTGTCTCCCACAGCCATCACTCCACCTCTGCAATCTGCAACAATGCTCAGTGTCTCGCACAGCCATCACTTCACCTCTGCAATCTGCCACAATGCTCAGTGCCTCCCACATTCATCTCTCCACCTCTGCAAGCTGCAACAATGCTCATTGTCTCGCACAGCCATAAATCCACCTCTGAAATCTGCCACAATGATCAGTGTCTCCCACAGCCATCACTCCATCTCTGCAAGTTGCAACAATGCTCGGTGTCTCCCACAGCCATTACTCCACCTCTGCAATCTGCCACAATGCTCAGTGTCCCCCTCAGTCATCACTCCACCTATGCAATCTGCCACAATGCTCAGTCCTCCACAGCCATCACTCCAACTCTGCAATCTGCAACAAAGCTCAGTGTCTCCCACAGCCATCACTCCACCTCTGCCTTCTGCTACAATGCTCAGTGTCTCCCACAGCCATCACTCCACCTCTGCAATCTCCGACAATGCTCAACGTCTCTCACGGCCATCACTCCACCTCTGCAATCTGTCACAATGCTCAGTGTCCCCACAGCCACCACGCCACCTCTGCAATCTGCAAACATACTCAGTGTCTCCCACAGCCATCACTCCACCTCTGCAATCTGCCACAATGCTCAGTGTCCCCCACAGCCATCACTCCACCTCTGCAATCTGCCACAATGCTCAGTGTCTCCCACAGCCATCACTCCACCTCTGCAATCTGCCACAATGCTCAGTGTCCCCCACAGCCATCACTCCACCTCTGCAATCTGCCACAATGCTCAGTGTCTCCCACAGCCATCCCTCCACCTCTGCAAAGCTCAGTGTCTCCAACAGCCATCACGCCACCTCTGCAATCTGCCACAATGTTCAGTGTCTCCCACAGCCATCATTCCACCTTTGCAATCTCCAACAATGCTCAATGTCTCTCACAGCCATCACTCCACCTCTGCAATCTGCCACAATGCTCAGCGTCTCCCACAGCCATCACTCCACCTCTGCAATCTGCAACAATGCTCAGTGTCTCCCACAGCCATCTGAAGCAATGTTCAGTGTCTCCCACTGCCATCACTCCACCTCTGCAATCTGCCACAATGCTCAGTGTCTCCCACAGCCATCACTCCACCTCTGCAATCTGCAACAATGCTCAGTGTCTCGCACAGCCATCACTTCACCTCTGCACTCTGCCACATTGCTCAGTGCCTCCCACATTCATCACTCCACCTCTGCAAGCTGCAACAATGCTCAGTGTCTCCCACAGCCATCACTCCACCTCTGCAATCTGCCACACTGCTCAGTGTCTCCCAAAGCCATCACTCCACCTCTGCAATCTGCAACAATGCTCAGTGTCTCGCGCAGCCATAACTCCACCTCTGCAATCTGCCACAATGATCAGTGTCTCCCACAACCATCACTCCACCTCTGCAAGTTGCAACAATGCTCAGTGTCTCCCACAGCCATCACTCCACCTCTGCAATCTGCAACAAAGCTCAGTGTCTCCCACAGCCATCACTCCACCTCTGCCTTCTGCTACAATGCTCAGTGTCTCCCACAGCCATCACTCGACCTCTGCAATCTCCGACAATGCTCAACGCCTCTCACGGCCATCACTCCACCTCTGCAATCTGTCACAATGCTCAGTGTTCCCACAGCCACCACGCCACCTCTGCAATCTGCAAATATACTCAGTGTCTCCCACAGCCATCACTCCACCTCTGCAATCTGCCACAATGCTCAGTGTCCCCCACAACCATCACTCCACCTCTGCAATCTGCAACAATGCTCAGTGTCTCCCACAGCCATCTGAAGCAATGCTCAGTGTCTCCCACTGCCATCACTCCACCTGTGCAATCTGCCACAATGCTCAGTGTCTCCCACAGCCATCACTCCACCTCTGCAATCTGCAACAATGCTCAGTGTCTCGCACAGCCATCACTTCACCTCTGCAATCTGCCACAATGCTCAGTGCCTGCCACATTCATCACTCCACCTCTGCAAGCTGCAACAATGCTCAGTGTCTCCTACAGCCATCACTCCACCTCTGCAATCTGCCACACTGCTCAGTGTCTCCCACAGCCATCACTCCACCTCTGCAATCTGCAACAATGCTCAGTGTCTCGCACAGCCATAACTCCACCTCTGCAATCTGCCACAATGATCAGTGTCTCCCACAGCCATCACTCCACCTCTGCAAGTTGCAACAATGCTCAGTGTCTCCCACAGCCATCACTCCACCTCTGCAATCTGCCACAATGCTCAGTGTCCCCCTCAGCCATCACTCCACCTCTGCAATCTGCCACAATGCTCAGTGTCCCCACAGCCACCACGCCACCTCTGCAATCTGCAAACATACTCAGTGTCTCCCACAGCCATCACTCCACCTCTGCAATCTGCCACAATGCTCAGTGTCCCCCACAGCCATCATTCCACCTCTGCAATCTGCCACAATGCTCAGTGTCTCCCACAGCCAACACTCCACCTCTGCAATCTGCAACAGAACTCAGTGTCTCCCACAACCATCATTCCACCTCTGCAATCTGCTGCAATGCTCAGTGTCTCCCACAGCCATCACCCCACCTCTGCAATCTCCAACAATGCTCAATGTCTCCCACAGCCTTCACTCCACTTCTGCAATCTGCAACAATGTTCAGTGTCTCCCACAGCCATCTGCAACAATGCTCAGTGTCTCCCACAGCCATCACTCCACCTCTGCAATCTGCAAAAATGCTCAGTGTCTCGCACAGCCATCACTCCACCTCTGCAATCTGCAACAAAGCTCAGTGTCTCCCACAGCCATCACTCCACCTCTGCAATCTGTAACAATGCTCAGTGTCTCCCACAGCCATCACTCCACCTCTGCAATCTGCCACAATGCTCAGTGCCCCCACGGCCATCACTACACCTCTGCAATCTGCCACAATGCTCAGTGTCTCCCACAGCCATCCCTCCACCTCTGCAATCTGCAACAAAGCTCAGTGTCTTCCACAGCCATCACTCCACCTCTGCAATCTGCCACAATGCTCAGTGTCTCCCACAGCCATCACTCCACCTTTGCAATCTCCAACAATGCTCAATGTCTCTCAAAGCCATCACTCCACCTCTGCAATCTGCCACAATGTGCAGTGTCTCCCACAGCCATCACTCCACCGCTGCAATCTGCAACAAAGCTCAGTGTCTCCCACAGCCATCACTCCACCTCTGCAATCTGCTACAATGCTCAGTGTCTCGCACAGCCATCACTCCACCTCTGCAATCTGCCACAATGCTCAGTGTCTCCCACAGCCACCACTCCACCTCTGCAATCTGCCACAATGCTCAGTGTCCCCCACAGCCATCACTCCACCTCTGCAATCTGCCACAATGCTCAGTGTCTCCCACAGCCATCACTCCATCTCTGCAAAGCTCAGTGTCTCCCACAGCCATCACTCCACCTCTGAAATCTGCCACAATGCTCAGTGTCTCCCACAGCCATCACTCCACCTTTGCAATCTCCAACAATGCTCAATGTCTCTCACAGCCATCACTCCACCTCTGCAATCTGCAACAATCCTCAGTGTCTCCCACAGCCATCACTCTACCTCTGCAATCTGCCACAATGCGCAGTGTCTCCCACAGACATCACTCCACCTCTGCAATCTGCTACAATGCTCAGTGTCTCCCACAGCCATCACTCCACCTCTGCAATCTGCCACAATGCTCAGTGTCTCCCACAGCCAACACTCCACCTCTGCAATCTGCAACAAAGCTCAGTGTCTCCCACAACCATCACTCCACCTCTGCAATCTGCTGCAATGCTCAGTGTCTCCCACAGCCATCACTCCACCTCTGCAATCTCCAACAATGCCCAGTGTCTCCCACAGCCATCACTCCAGCTCTACGTTGCTCACTCCAAGCGTACTTTCTCCAACTGTTTTATTTTGTTTTAAGTCTGCTTTTTTAACACGTTTATAACCCTGTGGGGAGGTCTATTAGCCTTGCTATGCACCCTCAGCTTTGCACCCTCAGCTGTGGCCCATAACTCCGGAGTGAGCAAATGACGCCATATTTTGCAGCTCAGAAACATTCTCCTCTCGAGTGCGAAGACACACCCAAAACAACAAAGTCACTTGGTACATGAGGATTGCATTATTATTAAAAGAATGACTGATATTTTTGGCACTGTTCTATCAAAGCTCTTCAAAGTGCAATTACACAGCGGTCGTAATCAGAAAGACAGCTGGATGAGATTGTAATGTTCATTTTAATGTTCAAACCCATGCAGGGATACGACTCAATCAAGTGTTATTTTGAAGGGAAAAAGCGTTTTGGAGTGTGGGCGGTTTTCACAGGCAAAATGTGCTTTGTTTCGTTCAAACTAGAACGTTCTCTAGCTCCCTAACTTGATCTTACTACAGTATCATGGTGCGCGCAGCCACCCACACGCAAGAGTAGAGAACAGCAGCGTGTGTGGAGGAATGGGGCATGCTGGAAAACCTAGAGTCTTCCTATTACATCGTCAGGAAAGAATCACCATTATCTGGAAGCACAATTCTGGATCCCGCAGAGTAGGGTGTGTGATGTACATTTTATAGGCCACGATGTGGATGGGTGCTACCACTCTGAACCTTGCACAACTGTTCACGTGGGTCACTGTCACCCATTTTATACGTTTTGATAAAAGCGGACACGTGACATGCGTTGCTTTCCTAGAACCTGCAGTGCGTCGGGCAAGGGGCTGTTGCTTTTAAGCAGTGCATTCCATAACCTTGTAAATGTTAAGGCACACGCTCAACCTTTCCAGTTCAAAGGGCGGGGGAAAATACGAAATGACACTTTAGGCGGGGAGAGTCCATTGAAGATAATGGAGTGATGGGGAGCTTGGTGGGCGAGTGAACACTTTCCCTGGTGGGTGGCACTCCCCAAAAGCGTGTGAGTTGTGAGGTATGTGCATGCAAGTCCAGCCCATTTCCAAAACAATGATTGGAAAAGCAAACCGTTTAGGCACAGAATAGGCATTTGGCTGGAAAATGGAGCGATTACCTGGGCATATGATGTGAGTACCTACCAAATGCTTATCACCTCAAGCCTCAACTTTTGGCTTTTGCTGTTGCTTGTTTTTAACAGGATTTCAGTGCATGGAAGAAATATAAATCAAATTACTGAAGGCACGCTTGGTTAAAACATTTTTATTACACCAGTAGCAATTTGCAGCAGCAGTTAAGCCATTAAGACTCAGCAGACTGCTTTGAAAAAACACTGTCTGGCTAATGTTTGATATTATTGGTTGGCAGTGCGTACTCTAAGAGATCTAAGAAGGACATGTTTAGGATGGGGAAGGGAAAGGGGAGGTAGTGATGGGAATGGCCATAAGGATTAGCGTGGCCATGGGCCATCATTGGGTGGCTAGAATAACCAAACAAATCCCACAAGCTATGTGTCCTTCCTCACATGTCATCGGCCTCTGTACTCCAATGCAATAGTTTTGGCTTATGCACCACCTAACAGCCCACACAAATATAATGACAGAATCTGTGGAGAGCGGATAGGTGTTGATTAGCTTAATCCCAGAGGGACATGCAATAGATAATGAAAATGGTGATGGGCTATGACTCTCCATCTAAACCGAGAGCTCACCCTATTTTTCTAATGATGCTGTTGCTTTCTTGCATTAACTTGTCATGAGAGTGTTGATTAGGATCGGAAATGCCAATTTCGGTGGGTGTGAAGGATTGCCATCTGGCAAGAGTGTAGAAGCCCTGGCTTATTTATTTATTATACATTTCTATAAAGTGCAAAGAAAACACATAAGGTGTACCAGAGCGGTGTACATAGTATCAAAAACATCAAGATGACAATGCACGTAAAATACAATCAATAAATTGTGTAATCAATTTCCATAAAGTCCTTAAAATACCCAATAACCCTCCGAAGCCTATGTAAAACCTCCCCGGATCAGTACAACTCATCCCAGCCCCAATGACACATTACCATTCTATGAAATTGCTACTAAGAAAAAAACGAGATAAACAAATATATATATATATATATCCAATAATAAGCATATCCACTCAAACAAACTTGTTAGGAGTCAAAAAATTGCATTCCAAAGCCACATTTTTGAATCTTTGCAGAATTTGAAATAATCTGGTACCAAATGTATTTCCACTCGGAGTAAATTCACGGGAGCATTGAAGACAGCCTCCAATGACACCAAAGAGGATTTTAGAAGGCCTATCAGCAGGGAGTTCCCAAAGTCGATACGTGACAATACTAGTGATTGCACAAAAAAGACAAAAATGAGAATCAGATAAAAATGTTTTTTATATTTATTGATAACAAAACGATGTTGGAAATCCATTTCAGAAAGCGTGGTCTGTACATGGAGGCTTTTGAGATAAGCATTATCTACAGTGAAAGTAATCCATACAAAGACAACATTGAACTATGGAAAATATACATAGATGATGTGCTTGTAATATGGAAAGGGGATGAAGAAAGAATGCTGGACTTCTTTATATGGTTAAACTCACAGAACATACATCTAAAGTTCACACATAACCATAGTAGAGAAGAAATTGACTATCTTGATATCACGATTAAGGCCGACTCAACTAATGGAACACTTTTTGTGAAGCCTTATAGAAAACCAACAGATCGAAATTCCATCCTACATTATCAAAGCTTCCACCCAATCCACATTAGAGACAACCTGCCCTTTGGCCAATTTTTAAGGCTCAAACGAAACAGCACCAATAAAGAGGACTACAAAGAGGAAGACAGAAAATTGAGATATAGGAGGTCGTTACAACCCCGGCGTTAAGGGTTAACGACGGCGTTAACCCTTATCACTAGATTCCCACTTTAACGCCTGCTTTTGGCAGGCGTTAAAGTCCATGGCGCTAACCCGCCATGGTGCTAATTACGCCGCTGTAATTTACGGCGGCGTAATTAGCGCCTTCCCCACTCCCATTATGCCCTATGGGGCAAAAATGTGAATGGGGAAGGGAAAATGGGAAATGGGGATTTACCGCCCCACTCACCTTGGAATGGGGCGGTAAATCCGCCATCCACCATGGTGTAAACATAGTTTAGGTAAAGTTGGTGCACTTAGCACCAAGGTTGTAATGACCTCCATAATCTTCATAATCGAGGATACCCGGCCAATCTGACAAAGAAAGCCATGAAAAGGGCAGATAATAACAATCGGGAGGCCCTCTTGGATTACCAAAAGAAACCAATGAGAAATAAAAAAGGTGGCATAGTTTTTGCTAATACATATAGCAACTTGTCGAATAGAATCCGCAAAATCATCTACCGGAACTGGGAGATTCTAGAAAAAGGCGACACTCCTATAGAGAAACCGTTAATAGCATTCTGAAGAAGTAAAACCATCAGAGACCAAATCATGAGGAATGATATTACAGCACAGAAGAAGAAACAGCCCACATTGACTAAAACATGGGGATTAAAATCTCCAACAGGCCATTTCCCTTGTGGATCCTGTACCTGCTGCCAACCGACTAGTAAAACATCAGAAATAGATATAGGTCTGGAAGTAAAATGGAAACAATGCAGCATGACAAACTGCAACTCGACCTTCGTAGTCTATGGCATCCGGGGCCCGTGTAAGAAACTATATGTGGGGAAAACTGAAAGAAAAATAAAGCTAAGGATAACGGAGCATAAGAGCTGCATTAAAAACCGTGTTCATTCAGCACCACTAGTAGGACATTTTGTTGAAAATATTCACAAACCAGAAGACCTGATGTGGTCAATTATCTTCAAACTGAAACGTAGTAATGACATAAATATAGATCGGAAAAGGCTACTTAAAAAAGAAAAAGAGATGATCTTTCTCACAAATAGTGCATTAACAGGCCTAAATGAAAGAATAGAATAAATACATGATGCCCGTAATAGAACAAACTGTGGACTATTAGACATAAAACATATGTTGGCCTATAAGATATGAATGGAATAGATGTAGACAAGAGCCAACGCCCGAACACAATCCATATGTCAAATATGTAGAGTCGTTTCTAAACGAGACTATGGTTGAGGGTAAATAAAAACATATCACAAATAAAAAGGATCTAATTATGATGTTTGAAATCCTAAAAAAAAACTGGGGTTATGAGGTTTACGTACCGGCAATTGGAATATACATTTTAAGGAACGAATATACACTGAAGATAATACACGTATTTATTAGAAGAAAGGACCTAAAACACGTCAGTTTGAAGGAAGGTCGTCACTGGGAAGACAAATCAACGTGAACTCCAGCCAATAAAAGAGGAGAAGTGGATCAACGAGACGGATGTGCCGGAAAGCTGATGCCGGGACGGAAAGAGTTCACGAAAAAGGAGGACGACGAGGCCATAGGAAGAAACACTACGGAGCAGTAATTAATACACGACGCGCATCAACCTTGAAGGCACCTGGGAACCACGGCAGTAGCATGTTGGTACAGACACTCGGGACCGCGAGAGACAGAAAGCATCTTTGAGAGAGGTAAGAAGAGACCATACCCCTTACATATTTGAAAAAGGACCCATAACCTGGGAACAAATGCCACAATATATGAGAGATATAATATCCAGCCCCCTCAAATGACAAATTGGGTGGGGGCTGGATTAAATCTCACAGGGTACCAAATTCGGGGGTGCAGCTGAAATCGATTGAGCAACCGACAAGCTTCCTGTCTAAAGCTGTTATATGAGATCTTGACAGATAGTCTCCAGAAGTGGAACAGACCTCCTTTCCTTTGAGTTAAAAGGCCGCGGAATGCATACAAAATAATAAACGCGGAATGAGGTAATATTGTAAACTGAGAAATGAACAACTAAACACAAGTCAGTAGATGGTTGGGATTTGAACCTAATGTAATATTTTTCCACGTCTGTGTTTCTCTAAATATAGGGAAGGGAACATCTAATGCTGAACCCAGAATAATCATACAGAAGTAAGCAACTTCTCCAAGCTGTAATTAAATCAACAGCCACTCGATTTGGGAAAACCATCCCCTTCACAGGTAATTGTGATATGCATCACGCCTAAATAAATAGCATCTAGGTATAATAGTTCCATAGAAGGATATGGTAAGAGAACCCCAGAATAGAGAGAGACATCATGTTTGAGCACATGATAAAGTGACAGCGTTTACTTACAAGTATACAGAGGATGTGTCAGTGAAGCAAAGGAGACAAGTGATAGGGTCGATTGGACCCATCTAGAAATGTATTTAAAACTTCTAAAAAATGTATGAACTATACTACATTAAAAGAGTGGTGATTAATAGAGCCCTCTTTACTCCTTGTGTTTCCACAGAACGGTATCCAGAAATTGACCAAGAGCTAAAACTGAAAGGGATAAGAAGGGAAATCGTAAAGCCCGGTGAAATCCAAGAATAAGGAACAGTTCATAGAACAAGAATGTTTTCAATCTAGTGTGTTTTTCTTCCCCTGAAGAATTTCCTGTTAGTATGTTAGTTGGTAAAGAGGAATGAAACATGTCGGGTATGTTTGTTTGAGGAATGAAAGAATGGATGATTGGTGAACCATCAGTGTAAATTAAAGGGGATACTAATAGATGGTACTCCATAATAACAAAAACCGTGATTGAGTATCCCAAGGTGTGATTACAAGCAACAACACATTAGATCTAAGATTAATTGCCTTTGTGAGATGTGTTATTGAAAAGGTATAAAGTTAATCATTTGTATATGCAATAATTTACAAAATGATGAGAAAAAATTGAAAAAATCATTTGTCTTAAACTACATGAAATATGTATGTTTTTATAAGTGAAAAGAATCTGCTATATATGATACCATTTTTTTTGTAGTATGCCGAAATTTAATTGAAAAAAGACATGTGCTTGTGGTCAATAGCTGGTTAAGTAGTGGAAAACAAGGGACCTCCTGCACATTGAATACCATATTGTAGGCAGTGTTTCTAAGAGGGCTGTTGCAGTAAGGTCCAAGACAAAAATATAGGTCAAAAACCTCCAGTCTCCTAAATTTGTGTCTGATAAACAGACCCTCCTTTCAGAAAGCTCCATGCCAAAAGCATACTGTACAACCGTGCCCTGCTGCATCAGTCTTCTGATGCGCAGCTCCAGCTCTTAAGTGGCACAGAGCAGATTCCAAGGTCACAGGTGCCCTGTGTGATAGCTGATGTTACAGCATAGTCACTGTAGACAGAGGCTACAGTTAAATCTGCACCTCTGACACAAAACCAAAATAATTATGAAGAACTATTAGTCTGTTGGCAGGGTAATCTCTATAGTTAGCCATGCCTGGGTTTTTGTATGGTGACTGATAGTTCAAACAGTTATACAAGCCACACCTGATTTGTATCATACTCTTTTCAGTGCTGTGAGCTCAGGCCAGCTACGGAAAGACTATGTGGATTTTAGCAAGACTGCCTGTCTTGGCTCTGCCAGTACTACAATAAGTAAAAAGTCTGTGTCTCTCTTTGATCCCGTGGTAGGTTTGGTAACAAGCCTTCTGATGAGGAAACTCCCAGCAGTTGTACTCCTGGGAACATTGCCTCAAATAGTCAATCCGGGGGGAGCAGGGTTGGAATAGTCAGGCAGAGAGGAAGAGTTACCCCATCTTGGATGTCAGTGTACTTGTTTTTCTTTTCTGCTTTTTCCACTTCTTGCAGAGCAAGACACTTTGCGTATGATGCAAGAAGGCAAAAGTCACTTGTTACACTGAGAGGGATTGGCCGCTTTGATGAAGTCTTCCTTTTACCCAATCCCCGGTGGTCTTTGGCCTTTATAAGAATGGGATCTTCCATTCGCTCTTTGATTAATCTTGGACTCATAATGCCAGAATGTGTTTGGACTATGTCAGAAAAGCAGTCCTTTCCAAAGCCCTTTGCTAGAGGTGAAGACATGTTTTCCCAGGCAGAGACAACCTCTGCTCTCTATCCATCCCCAGGGAACATTGGGGATGACCTGCTGTTGGACCAGGATCGGCACTCTCTACCAGCTGCATGGGTACCCAGGCTCCTCGCTGGAGCTGTAGGACTCCTGCAGGTGACAGTATATCATTGGGTACTTCCCTATGTTTTGTTTTTGGAGGATCAATCCCAATATGGGAAGAATACAGATAATGTATAATAAAAGGAGGACTGATTACCCCTCTCTTTATCCGTTTGATTGGGTTTGTGCACCACTAGATAACCGTTGAGCTTTCTGGTCATTCACATTATATCTACCACTGGATTTCTTTACAAACATAGTTCATTCATTATTTTGAAACACAAATAAAAACAATTGTACTTGTAACAAAAAAAGATATTTCAGGGTGGGGTTAGAACATGACGTAAGTCCTTATATGGTGTATACAGCACTTTTCAAAACACAATATATAGGACAACCAAATGACAAGTGAAAGCAGTTATATTTCATATAACATACTTTTTCTTGATAGTTTATGTTAGAAATCAAAACATCATACGTAAGTCACACAGACAAGTTTTTTTATATAGAGGAACATCAAATGTGGTTTCCAAATAACAGGGGCTTTTTGCTTGGTGCCTCATAGATAGTCTACATATGTTTCAGCCTTTCTTTCTATTAGGCGTTATCTCTAACGTCTTTTTAATATTTTTTGTATGGCCTTCTTCAGGAGGAATGGATTTCTTTATTTTGAGACTTTACCAGAGGAACCCCTTTATATATCTCTGCGTTTTTCACACTCTAAAATACACAAACAAAAAAACGAATTAAAAACCAAAACCAATATGTGTGATGCATGTGGGCTATTTTTATGTTTAAACGCATAGTGGTGGGTACTGACCTGATTAGCAAGAGCATTCGGACTTGAGCATATCAGCATTGAGGCCAGGAGATCCTCTATGAGGTGGAGGGGGAGGGAGTTCCAGGAGGTGGGTGCGAGGATGGAGAAACAGGCACCTCCTGTTCTGGAAAACTTGAAAGGGGGGACTACTAGGTCTGTAGAGCCTGATATGAGGATTTGAGAGGGATGATAGTGAGTGAGCTTGTTTTGGAGGAATTGAGGGCCTTTCTTGTGGATGGCGCGGTGGGTAATGCACATGGCTCTGAAACAAGCCTGTCGCTCATGTACAACCAATGAAGTGTCCTGAGTGTGGGGGGATGTCTTCTCTGGGGCAGAGTGTGAGGAAGAGCCTCGCTGCTGAGTTTTGAATTCACTGGAGGTTTCTGAGTTGGAATGTAGCCGTGCCTAGGTGTAGGGAGTTAGAGTAGTCTAGGCGTGAGAAGATGATGGCCATGATTGTGGAAACTTTCTGGGGTTAGGCGTGATAAGGTAAGATCCACTTGAGGATGCAGAGGTGGAAGGTACACAAGCTGGAGACTGCGTTGATGTTGCGGGTGAGGGTCAGGTCGGAGCAAAAGGTACATCCAAAGTTTTCATCTGAGGGGGATGCAGTGGGTGCAGGTCCTAATTATGGCAGACAAGGGATAGGTTGGGGAAAGAGAGCTGTTTTGCCGCAGATAGAATTTTGTTTTTTCTGGGGTTGAGGAGCAGGTGGTTGTTCATCATCCAGATGTGAATGTCCGAGAGGCAGGATGCCGGTCTGGGTGGGGTGAGGAGTAGAAGTTTGGAATCTGAAGGATGATCTGAGTGTTATCAGCATAGCTGCAACAGGTGAGATTGTGGTAGCGGAAGAACGTGGGGAGTGGTTGAAGGTAGAGGTTGAAGAGGAGGGGGGAGAGGAAGGTTACCCAAGGGATTCCGTGAGGGACTGCTCAGGGGGCAAAGGAGAAAGGATGGATAAAGACAATTTGGCAGTGGTCGGAGAGGAAAGAGGAGATCCATCTGAAGGCAGAGACCCTGATGCCTAGGTCAAAGAGTCTTTTTGTGAGGATGTAGTGCTCGATTGTGTTGAAGGGTGCTGTGAGACAAAGGAGGATGAGAGTAGGGCAGCCCTCCAAGTCTGCTGTTCTTTTCAGGTCATCCCTGATAGAGACTAGTGAGGATGCAATTCCATGGATGGGTCTGAAAATAGACTGAGCAGGGTCAACAAGGCCATGGGATTCGACAAAGAGACTAAGCTGCGGGTATGCCATGAGATCTAGTAGTTTGGCTATGTAGCGATTGTTGGAGATGGGGCGGTAATTGGATGAGAGGAGGGGTTCAAGAGAGGATGTTTTTGTAATGGTTTTACTTGAGAGGTTTTGTGAGCTGATGGAAAGATCTGGGCTGTTAGAGAGTGGTTGATTATAGATCTGGCAAAGGTGCTTGCAGCGTTGAGAGGCCCAAGTCACCTTGGTCCACTGTTGGGAGCCTAGTGACTGATAAGCCAGCCAGTTGCATCTTTTTCCTTAAGACATACCTTTTTTGGTGACATTGTTTGCAGTTTCTTGGTTTTTACCCATGATACATTAACCATAGTGGGTGTATCATTTACATTCTGCTTATTATGTTTTTTCCAAAGTGGTGGATTTTTGTGTGTGTTTTATAGACAGTTCATATTGCGTATTGGTGTGTTTAATTAAAGTATATATATATATATATATATATACACCCCCCTCTTCTAGCCTACCCTTGGCCCATGTTACCCCAAAAGGTGTAGGACTGCACTGTTTCACCTTTATGATTTTGATCACTGTGGGTTTGTAGTAGTGTGAGTGCTGAGTAGAACTCGGTGAGGCTCGAACTGGCCCAAGCCCCACCTACAGCTCTGGCCTGACACTCCTCTCTGGCCAGTGCCTGTCAAAGCAGGGGCCGGCCCCTCCTTAGAGAAAAAAAAAGATGCGCTTCTGTAAATGTGTTGGCAGCACTTACAGGAGCCGCTTTTGCCTGTCTTCTGGTCTCGGCTGCTTGACCGCTTCTCCCTCCCCAGCCCCTCATTGATTAGCTGGGGCAGGACATTAAGTCAGATAGATGTGCTCCTGTAAGTGCTTCTGGCACACCACGAGCATGTCTTTTTTTTGTCCTGTCCCAGCCACTTGATGAGTGGCTGGGCATGACTGGAACACTTCCTGGTGGGGTTGCGAGGCAGCAGCGACTTCAGAAAGTTAAGTGAGCCCCTTTGGTTCTCCTCCCAGCACCCTTCATCCTCTTTTGTTGCCCCAAACACTTTAGATGCCCCAGTCCCATTTCATGATCCCCAAGTCCCCTCTCATGACCTTTAACCCTTTTAGCTGCCTGAGGCCCGGTTTGCTCCTTTTCTTGACCCCCAATCGCATTTAGCCCCTTTTTTGCCCTTTAACCCTTTTAGCTGCCCCAGAACGGTTTTGCTCCTTTTCTTGACCCCAGTCTTGACCCCAGTCCCCTTTAGCCCCTTGTGTTGCCCCCTAACTCTTTCAGAGGCCCCCAGACCTGTTCTGCCCCTTTTCTTGATCCTGAGTACCATTTAGCCCATTTTTTGCCCCAAACTCTTTTAGCGGCCCTCAGGTTTGTTTGGCCCTTTTTCTTGACTCCCATTCCCATTTAGCCCCTTTTGTTGCCCCTTAACTCTTGTAGCAGCCCCCAGGCCTGTTTTGCCCCTTTTCCTTATCCCCAGTACCTTTTAACTCATTTTGGTGCCCCAAACTCTTCTAGCAGCCCTTAGGCCTGTTTTGCTCCTTTTCTTGACCCAAGTCCGATTTAGCCCCTTTTGTTGCCCCCTTAACCCTTGTAGCTGCCCCCTGGCCGTTTGCCCCTTTTCTTGACTTCAAATCCCAGTTAGCCCCTTTTGTTATCCCTTAACCCTTGTATCTGCCCCTATACCCGTTTTGCCCCTTTTCTTGACCCTCCAGTTCCATTTAAACCCTTTTGTTGCCTCTTAATCCTTTTTCTGCCCCAGACCCTTTGGTGCCCCTTAACCCTTTTATCTGCCCTCAGGCCCATTTGTCCCCTTTTGTTGCCCCTAGTTCCTGTTTGTGTCCCTATTAATCTCTTTTTTTACCCCAATTAGCCCCATTTTGTTGCCCCATACCTTTTTTTGCTGTTACCTTTCAGCTCCTGTTCATGTCCCTTTTGTAGCCCCCAAATCCTTTAGACAATTGTTGCCCACTATCCCATTTGGCCCTTTTTAGTTGCCCCATAGCACCTGTTCTTGTCCCCTTCTGTCCCTGTTCTTTTCCCTTGTTACCCAGAGTCCCCTTTAGCTAAGTGTGTTGCCCCAGTACTGTGTATCCCATTGTCTTGCTCCCTTTAGCCCCCTTTCTCACCACAATCACCTTTGTTGCCCCCAAACCTCTTTGGTCTGTTTAATTGCCCCAATCCCTTTCCTTCCCAACAACACCATTTTTGACACTGACACATCCCACCACACACCCCACACCCACTTGTTTTGCACAGCCATTTCCCAGGCTCAGCCCGAGATGGGCGCTAAGATCCAGGCCTGACCCGAAACTCTGCCCTGCTCGGCACTTCCCATGAAATCTCTGGCTCCCGCATGTCTAGTGCCGAGTAGGCGGTTTAGCCACTACTCATCCTTGTACTCCTGCAGAGGAATAGTCATTTTGTCACAGTGGGGGAACACGTTTTATAGATTATATTGAATGATTTGCCCTTCCAGCCTCAAATCCAAGTTTGTGTTGCTATGATTTTTTTAAAATTATTATTTAATGCGTTACGGCTAAATAATTAACCTTACAGTTTACCATATATTAAACTAACATACTAAATATAATTAAAGAAACAGAGTTAAAAGACCAATGTTTTCAGCAATTACCTAGACCTCTGCATTGACGTTTTGCAGGTTTATCTGCATGCACAAGGTTTGGGTAGTGGGAGGTAAGACACATTAATAATAATAAAGCAGCTTCGTCTCCTTTCCAGCTTGTGCTTTAGTTCTCCAAAATCCTTTGAGAGTGGGTGCATTGGTTGCGGGGTGGGAGTAATGCAACTAACAGTGACCTGCTGCCATCCAGAATGTTCTCCTCCTCATTTCTTTCCATGGGCAGTTTCCCGGCTGTGTAAACACCAGAGCAGGCGTGGACTGGGAACCAAAAGAAGCCCTGGAAGAAATCTTCAAAGTGGCTCCATATTACACATTTTCAGCAAGCCCAAACCTTTTCCTATGGGAACATTTGTAAATACCACACAAAAGGAGCCCCGGGTGCAGAGGCCTACCAGGAAATTCCCAAAGTTCCCTGTAGGCCAGTCCACCCCTGCACCTGAGTTTAGTTAGATGTGCTGAACCGCGACAGTCGGTACTAACGAGCCCGTCTCCTCGCACACCCAGATGGCAGTGCTAAGTTCCATCACGATGTGCGTTCACGACACAGGCATTCAAATAGAAGAAACTTTTAAGAGTTCAAAATGAGGCATATTTTACGAAATTTAGGAGACGAGATTATTTGGGGAGAAACACAGTGACAAACATATGCTCAAGCTTTTTGGATGCCCCAGCGGCCCAGAATGCACTTCGACCTAATGACACTCAAAGATTAATGCTGCATTCCGGTCTGTTGCTATTTATAAACTCAAGTGCTCCAAGTTATTTTTGTTCTTTTTCAGAATTTCTGGCCTTTTTTGAAATGCATTTGACCTGTCTTTATTTTAGTTTTTTTGAGGTATTAAAGAGGTTCAACTCGTATATAACAGAAAATCTGGTTACAAAATATATCCCATTGCTGTACTTTACAGGTGGAAACGGCCACAACTATGTATTCATTTACATTGGCTGATTTTTTAAATGTGGGAAACTGCTATGGTAAGTTTCTCTACAGTGTTTTCCCAGCATTCTTTGTGGAAAGTGATGATGAGCAAGATGGGCATATGCAAAGAGCCACACCTGGCATTCCTCTACAAAACTGATGAGGCTGGTCTCAGTGAGGCGACTCCTTGCATTTGACGGTGACTTATGTATCTGGAACATGCATCAGAAATTGCCCACCAGGATGACCAGGAAGACATGGGATCCAGAGAGCAACATATTGCTACCTCTTGATTTAGGGCAGAGGAGGCCTACCCGTAGCTCTTCCATGATTGCAGACTGCTGACAATTCCCCATTGATTGACAGTCTGAGGAACAAAGTGGAACTAGGCCCCCATGAACCATGGTCACTTACCAATAACTTTGTGCCTGATACATGCAACCTTGGAGAATGCAAGTAACCAGGCCGCTAATGGGAATCCAGCTGCATCTCAACGTGTAGACAGTGATCTTTGGTGTGTGAATTCATCTGCTACTGCCATTGCCCTGGCTTCTGTTATGTGTGAACCACAGTAGTGAACTACTGTTTTCGTCTCCTGTTCCCTATCTTTAAATCCTCTTGCTGATACAGCGATTCATTATTTATTTCTGGTGGTGTTTAATTTCTTTTATACAGCCCCTTCAATATATTGACAAAATATGTCCCAAGGTTTATAGTAAGCCAACCACATAAATAATTCTAAAAAAATGTGTCCCAAGGGCTATGAGAAGAAAAGCTGTCAGGGAAGTACATCTGCAAAGTGTTATTTTACATACTATCGATAGCGTTTCATCACATGAATGCTTACATTGCATTTTTTAAAAAGAGGCTGAGGTTCTGACTCGCCCATAGTGCTTAATGCCAGGGATGTGCATGCCCAGCTTATAGGTGAACATCAAGCATGCCTACCATTGTGTAACGTTTTAAGTCTATGCAAAAAGGACGAGCAATCTCGTCCTTGGCACTTAAGAGGTTAAATTAAGCCACTGTTCAGCATCACCTGAGATAGCGGAAATACGGCTCAACAAGAGGGATTTTTCCAACAGGAAAAGGAGTAGTATCTACCGCTGCAGACCTGAACTCCTCCCCGGGGCTGGCCTCAACCACATGGCACATTAAAAGGCTACTTGCAACAATGATTCAGTCTGAAGGCCAGGGTTGGCAGCCTAGGTTAGATAGGAGTGAAATGACAGAGTATATCTCCTCCATGTTACCCTGTGCTTGCCACACAAACTGCATATTAACGATCATGACTTAGGCCAGTCAAAGGTTGGTGCATCATGGAAGCTAACCTGCTCTACGTGAAAAGTACCTGATGGGGAGAGTCCCTGAAGAGACAGAGTCTAGGAGTTACACAGTGTTAAGGGGCGACTCCTCAAGTTTGCCAGCACACAGGATATAAACCACTTTTCAAGAATGGTTGAATACTAGTTTAGGACCCTGAGCCTTCAAATGCAGAATCTTGGGAATCATGACCTCGAGGGAATTGAGGCAAAACTCTTCAGGAGATAAATGTGCAGAAAGTCCCCCCCTTGCAGGAACATCATTTGGGGTAAACCAGGGGTCGCAGCCATGACCCCTGTGTTCTCCCTTGTTACCCCTGCAATATGCCTTGCTGCGAATGTAAAAATATATATATATATATATATATACTCAGACAAAATATATACAGACTCAGGTGAAGCCCGTGAGAGGGTGAAACGCGTCAGTTTCTTTTTAAATGCTCGCTACCATCACATGGTGTACTAAAGAATTGTTTTGAAACCTAACTGCTGTCCATGGTATTGCGGAAAACTGCAGAACGGATTGCTGCGAGGAGTGTGGTTCAGAGAAATGGGGAGACCAGAAGCATATATAGTAGGAACATCCATTTGAGTCAAGTCACACACTCCACAGCACCCCTCGTAGCCATCGCTGGAAATTCACCTCCAGTTCTGAGCCACAACAGCAAGGTATTGTGGGTATGCAAATTAGCCCCAAATGCAAACCTTTTCTCCAGTAAATTGTCTTTGTCTAAGAGGGCAGTACTATTTTATACATAGCTTAATTAACCCAAGACAGACATTTTGCAAGGCTGTCAGGAGAACTACATACCCAGTTTCACCCATATTGGGGATCATCAGTGTAGTATTGTGCTGACAGCAGAGGCGTTGCTACGCGGGGCTGAGGGGGCTTTAGCCCCAGGTCTTTTGGTTGTAGCTCTGGATAGATGCACAGGGACTACAACCAAATGGCCGTAGCTAGCCCCAAATCCCGCCAGTCCCGACATTAGCTTAGCCCTGATCTTTTCCAGACCCAGCAACACCCCTGCCTGACAGCCATGTGGTTGGAGCATTTGCCCATGTTTTCACAACACCAGGAAAGTTATGGTAGGTTTAAAAAGGTTTGAAATAAAACCTTTCACCTGAAAGCTTTATTCACGGCACAGTCCTGGGGGGTTCATTGAATAACGCCCCTCTCACATAGAGGTCCGAAAATCATAGATGCATTGAGCCCCACTCTTGAGGAATGTACAAACCCCCCTCCCCACACCTCACCCTGTGAAAAAAGATTGAAAAAGGGTAATGTATCAAAGCCTAGAACATTAAGGTGTTAAGTTCGGCTCTGGGTTGAGGGGGACAACATCTGGTTGCTTCTCACATAACTTAAAGATAAATGCACACAGAGACCGATGGCCTCATATTACGCCCACACAATAGGTTTCTTCTATCGTAGTGGTACCTGACTCATAGATACATTTGTAACAAGGACATTTTCTTGATACTTAATCCTGCTCGTGCAGAGTTTTGCTCCTGGGTAAACAGACAGCGCACGCCTCCCCAGGTCAGTGGTTTTTTGGCTTGTTTAACAAAGCAATGCCACAGATAGAGTACTTCTGTGTCCATTAATCTATAGATGTTTATACACTAGCTGTAGCCAGCGTTAGAGAATTTCGGTTACTCTGTTACTACTATAGGCTCCACGCCGAATATGGAAAATGACATACCCCTAATGCGTGATCGAGGACAAATATCGCCTCCCTCTGTGCCTTGATTCTTATATCTGGTTGAAATGAGAGTGCACGGAAGCACAGGTGTAAGACACATCTGAAGGTCATGTGCCATCGCTTCCTGTGATGTCACTTGGGGGGTCAAATGACATCACTTCCTGTGATGTCATCGGAGGTCAAGGGCCGTATGATGTCACTTCCACTACCCCTCGCCCATTTGCTTGCTCTTTGCAGTTGTGTGCCACCTCCTTTTGGCCCTTGCAAGAGCTATCACAGGTTTTAGGGGCAAGGTGCTCGAGAGGAGGGGGTGGGGAACAAGTTTGTAAGGCATCAGAGGTTGGGGGACTAGGAGACAGGGTACAAGTCAGCTACTGAACACTCAATGACTGGTGCCCTTGCAGAGAAGAAGCACTTCTTTGGGAAAGCATTTCTGCCCGGCGAGAACCCACAACATCCACAAAATCCTTGCCAAGGAACTACACTGCATGACAAGTAATACTTTTCACAATGGGGGATTGATGCAAAAGTAACTCACAACTCTACAGCTTTGCTTCCCTCAAACAGTGGGGCGGCATTAGGAATATTTCAGACACGCAGCTTCTAAAATGGCTGACCTTTTCAGACAGAGCCTGTTTTCCAGTGCACCTTCATCTGGCATTCTGAACCCGGCTTCGTCATTACGCCTTGCCGCGCGTCGCTCTCATTTCGATGTAAATAATGAACTGTCCAGAAAATCAACTGCCAACAGATTGCTGGGTGACATGTTAATTCCCCCGGTGTGCCATTTCCAAATATTCACGCATTAAACGGCATTAACCAGCATCTTTGCTTCATGAGCCCGGCTTTCCATCTCACTTAAGTGATTAATCTATTATAAGATCATTAAAGCTGGTTCAGATAAAAAGCAGGCAAGTAAAGCGAACCTATTTCATATTTTTACTCGGGCCTGTGATTACGCTCACGAGTAACAACGACAAATGACTGTACCCCACGTTGTGAGCTCCTTCTATACAACATTTAATATAACATACGAACAGGAAACGTTCTTGCATTACAAATAATGAATGACTCGCATATTCTGATTTCTAAACCAGAGTGAATTAATGGGGTCACTTTTGAAAGCTTTGGAGTTCCACCAATGAGGACGAGCATATGTGCCGTCTAACATGCGAACACTGCATCACACGTTCTGTACAAGGAGTGAGTGTCAGGTTCGGGTTCCCGATCCATCTGCGCAATCTTTCATCATTGAGGATTGATTCGTCTGTCGCAGTATGGGAATTGGACCACTTAATGCTCGGGCACATGTTAAGCGAGTATTGTGCTAAGCAGGCAGTGCCAAGCTTCCATCCAGGGGTGTTGCTAGGTCTGGAAAAGATCTGGGGCTAGGCTAATGTCGGGACTGTCGGCACTCTGCGCTAGCTAGCCTTTTTGTTGTATCCCCTGAGCTTCTATCCGGGGCTATAACCAAAAGACCCGGAGGTAGTGCCCCCTCAGCCCCCCCCTCCAGCAACACCTCTGCTTCCATCCAAAGAGCTCATGGTTGTTGATGTAGTTATGCATTGTGGCATCAATGAAACCTGATCTTAACACCCTCAATCCATCAGAGGAGTCACTAGCCACACAGGGAATCACCCCACGGTTATCATCAGTGCCCGGCAAAGCTGACACGCTGAGAGGTAAGTTGCATGTAGTTCCAGGTAGAAAAACAAATATATAAGTGGAATCTTGAAATATAGGCCCTGAAGTTGGCGAACCCAATTGACCAAGCCAATGATATTCATCCAACTACAACTTTTCTTTACCTAGAGATGATTCTGTGTCCTGTTATTGCCCATACGATAGCATTGCATCACATCGCTTCACGTCCATCCCATCCCATCCCATCCCATCTCATTCCTGCCTAACGTCTAACGTGTCCAGAACCAAAATCAAATATTTCAACTCTGCAACTGGGCCCAAACCATACCTTCTTCAATCTCCCCCCCCCCACTCTATTCGCCACTAACCCTGATGTGGAAACCTAAGGGATCACTTCAGCTGTGACGTAAGGCTCTACGCTACATCACCTGGTCTCCTGCCTCTGCCCGCTACCACCGGGCCCAGTATCTACAAGGCCCACCCACAGCCTCAACTAACCTTCAGTCAAAACCCTGATCAGTGAATACTGCCTCACGGACATCATGCTATTTGGCTCGAGGTCTACTAGTCCCTAGTCAAGGCAGTCATACTAGTGTTCAAATGTTTCCATAACTTTCCAAAGACCATCTCTTTCTATAATCCTTGGTCTCCCTCTTGAATCCCAAACACAACATCTCTGCACCACTACTAAACAGCATGAACCATCTAAAGAATTAAGTCCTTTTTGCTGCTGGCATTGTCGTTCCAGTTGACCCAGGATGTGCCCGCTCCCACAGCACTTTCTAAAAAGCCCTCCAGGACCACTTCCTTTAACAAGAAGAGGGTGCCACCACAAATCCCTCAGAGTCAACACTACATGTGAACAACCTATCAGTTTCCCCCCGTTCTCAATGCAACTGCTTTAAGCATCTTAAACCACAACCTCACCCCTCACACTGATGCCTCATTATGAGTTTGATGGTATTCCGGAGGTAAAACTGGCAAAATACTACCAAACATAATTACAGTCACCGCCACTTGGTCTTGCGGATTTACAGCGGGATTGCAAGTGGTGGTAGAGTGGTCTACATCACCATTTCTGAAGTCCACAGAACTCATTATGGATTTCAGCAGAATTACAGCCAGCGGTATTTCCACCACAGTAATTCCAAAATGTTTTGGCGTTATCAAGGAAGTTTTAACTCAATCTTTAGTTGGAGGTTATCCTACGTCCCTACCACCAAACACATAGTGCGGCGGTGTAGTAATTCTGTGGTAATGCAATGTTAACTGAATTATTTATTTATTTATATGCAACAGGAATAATGCTCTTTTGATCACAAAAGAGCATACAATAGGTAAGAAATCAGATTTGACGGGTAGCAGCAAGCTCCTTACAATGGGTTGAGTTTGAGTGACATTCCGACCAGGTTTTCGAGGGAGTAAATGGAACAGCCACTGGTGGCAATACACAAATGGACATACATAGATTAAGGACAACCAACATTAGACATTCTTAACAGCAGGTAGGCGGTACAGCCAGCTGTGCTCAGGATGTGACCATGATGGGTGAAGTGCTAGAGTGGAGGTAGAGGAAGTGAGGTAGAGAGGCACGTTAGAGCTGTTGGAAACATTTAAGCTAGAAGGCGCATGAGAGGTAGGCTAAGAAGGTAACTCAGAGGGGAGGAGGTAGGCTTTTAGTTTTTTAACACATCCCTCTTGACTGTTTCTTGGATGTCCAGAAGAAGAGAATTCCATGCAAGTGGAGTAAGAAGAAGGAAAGTGCGGAAGCGAGAGGAAGCACAGGGAGGGCGAGGAGCCACAAGGGTAGCTGAGGAGGCAAAGCAGAGATTATGAGAAGGCGTGCAGAGTTGGATAGAGGAGGATAGATACAGTGGCACCTTACTGTGGATATAATTGTGAGCCAGAAGAAGACATTTAAATCTGCCATGGTTTTGCATTGTCAGCCATCCAGCCTGGTAATGGTACAAGAAAGTAGGTGTGAACTGAGGTAGTTCAAAGAGAGTCCTGGTAGCGAAGTTAGTGATCTTGTCAAGGGGACAGAAAGAATAGTTGGGGAGCCCAAAGAGGATACTGGAACAGTAGTCCCGTTTAGAGAAGACAAGAGTGGTGAAGAGATGCTTGGTGGTGTTGAAAGGAAGGAAGTGCCTGACGTTCCCAATATTTAGGAGGTTGAGGCGAGCTGCTGTTAAAGTTTCTGAGATGAAAGTAGAGAAGGTGTGAGAAGGGTCATAGAAGACACCAAGGTTTCTAGCTGAAGAAGAGTAGCGGAGAGTGTCTGTTGAGAACTTGATAGGTAGAGGAAGAGATGAGAGACAGCTTTTGGCAGGGAAGAAGACCACCTCTGTTTTGGTTTAACATCAGAATGTGTGAAGCCATCCAATATTTAATGACAGAGAGACAGTTTGGAAACTTTAATAGAGAGATCAAAGGAGAGTTCAGGAAAAGAGAGACGATTTGTGTGACATCTGCAAAAAGTTTGTACGAGAACCCAAAGGAGGAGATTAGTGCCCCAAGAGCAGAGGTTTAGAGTTTAAAGAGGAGCAGATCTAAGACAGGGCCTTGTTGAACAGCAAAAGTTAACAGAGTGAGTTGAGAGGTGTTGTTGCTCCAGGAGACAGAGAATTGGTGAGGTGCGAGAAAGGATTCAATCCAGGCAAGGACTCGATCACGAAACCCAAGAAGAAAGAGTATTCAGGAGATCAAAATGATAGACAGTGTCTAAGGCATTAGACAAGTCAAGGAGAATTAGGATATACGATTGGTTGGAGTGTCTAATAGAGGCAGTGAAGTTGAACAAATTCATGAGAGCAGTTTCTGTGGAGTGACAGGAGCCTTAACCTGCTTGTACGGGTCTAGAAGGTTGTGGATGTCTAAGAAACTGGTAAGACGGTTGAACACAACCCTTTCAAGCACTTGGAGTAGTGCGGAAGGAGCGACAAAGGGCGAAAGTTAGCCAGTAGGTTCGGGTCAGCCCCTTACCTTTTTTGGATAGGGATGACTGTGGCTGTTTTGAAAACAGAGGGAAAGCAAGCAAAGTCAACAGACAGGCTGAAGAGTTGAACGAGGCGTGAGGCCACTATAGAACGTATAGTAAAACAGGCTCGGAAAAGAGCTATGAACATTCCCAGAGAACAAACTTTGGAACATCATGTCAAAGTAAAAGAATCAGACAATCAAATCATGGCTGTGAGCTTGTAATATCAAGCAATCCTGTACCAGGTCGCCTGCAGTACTGCAAATACACGTGCATCCTTACCTCATCCCAGCTCGAATCGAGCCCACACCACAAAAATCAACCATGACAGAAGCAAGATGCCTAGCATTTGCAGAAGACCTTGTCGATACAATACTAGCAATACCACCAATCCTAGGGGAAGATATAACCATACCCGCACCAGGAACAACGAATGACGAATGGAACGAATTGGTAGTCCTTTAGAAACAACTGATCCGGACCGAGCTCCATGGAGCGATCATGACCGAGTACCTCAGAGCGAATGCAGCACCAATGGGTCTCATAGCCAGACTTGAACCGAGAATTAGTCTTGAAAATATAGAATTCCGAAAAGATTGGAGTTACATATCAAACAAATGCACTAAGGATTGGCTGATACTTATTATAAACACGGCAAAAGCTGTTTATGAAAAACTGATGAAAGAGATAACAGACAAACAAGAAACCATGAAATCCTCTAATGTACTAGCTCAATACAAGAAAAGCCTGGAAGCCCTGGAGGCAACAATGAAGGAGTTTAGAGACTTCAATCTAAATAAGAAAATAACTAAACTCAAAAAAGATCTATCCATCTATACACAATAAAAGATCTATCCATACACCACAGATGCCTACTACGAAGACATGAGCGCCAATAACTCGGCTCCACCAGGTCAATACTTTAATCAACACAACAAAAAACGGATCCAGAACAACAGAGCCAGATTTAACAACTGGTCTTTTTCGAGCGGAAGTTCAGGGAGTGGTTCAAATTCATCCGGCCCGAACAGCTCCATGAACAGCAGAGGCCCAGCCAACACTGCCCACCCATCTAAACCTTTTTTTCAAGGAGGGCGGAAAAGAGGCAAGAACAAAGGCAGAGGCAACTGGCAGCCACAGGTCCACTGGCACAACCAGTCACCAATTGTAACCCGCAGCAGAGGCCGCGGACAAGGACAACAGGGACATCCAGGACATCCATCTGAGTAAATCTGACAATTGAAGGTGGACTAGAGAGACATGACCAACAGCAGCAAAGTCTCGTCATGAATCTATTGAAATATACATTATCCCCGGACGAGATAGACCTACTTGAGAACGGCCTCTCTTTTGTACCATCGGCAGAGCATGACCCATTCCAAGCTCGAATAGAAGTGGCTCAATTGGTGAGAAAAATCCGACTCAAGCAATATTTTGGCTCAATAACAACCACCACTGGTGAAAAGGGTGCTACCAATCTACGAGGTAAATCGACCTTCTACCCTCCACCCAATGGCATCTCTCCTGAATCCATCACATTCGAAAAGGCTCTACTAAAACAACTTGAGACACTAGAAGCAAATCTAGTTCCAGGCTATAAAAACTTCTCGAAGAAGAATAGACTAGCACTTCAATCACTAACAACTAATGAACTGATAACCATAAAACCAGCAGATAAAGGTGGAGCTACAGTCATCATGGACACCTCAGCATATAACTTGATGGTCCACAGTCTCTTACAGGACACTGCCAGCTACAGACAACTTGGGTCAGACCCCACGGAATCGATTAGACAACTTATACTGCCCATTCTGGAAGACGCCAGTGCCGAAGAATACATCAGTACCAAAGAATATGATTTTCTTAACCCCAGGATCCCTAGGAAGCCAGCCCTGTATGCACTCCCAAAAGTACACAAAGGAATTACTCCTCCACCAGGAAGACCCATTGTATCTGGAATAGGTTCAATTCTGGAACCTTTGTCTCAATTTGTGGATTTCTTCTTCAAGCCTGAAGTGAACAAAATGAGATTGTATCTTAAAGACTCAACGGCAGTTATAGAACTTATACAAGAACAGCCCTTTGACTCATCTCATGACCTATTGGTGACCTTAGATATTGAATCACTCTACACCAGAATCCCCCAGATGGCCACTTTAAGAATCATAGAAAAGGTCCTACAAGAAAGAGAACCACCAATGAAGATCCCGGTCACTTTTGTGATGCAACTGGCGGAGATCGCATTAACGAAAAACTTCTTCATCTATAACAACATGTACTAATGACAGGTATCCAAAACAGTGATGGGTGCCACTTTCGCTCCAAGCCTCGCTAACCTATACGTGGCCAATTTCGAGGAGGAGAAAATCTATGACCCAAACAACCCTTGGTTGTTCAGAATAAAACTCTGGTCAAGGTACATCGATGACGTGCTTCTGATATTCACTGGCAACGAAACAGAACTTTCAGCTTTCATGAGATGGCTCAACAGTCAAAATTCCTTCTTGAAATTTTCAGAAACTCACAGCAAAAATACAGTTCATTTCCTAGACCTAACATTGGAGATCAGGAACAAGACCATTGTCATGATGACTACCTCCAAGGAGCCAGGTCCGACCCAGCAACCCCAGAGGCTGGCATCATTTCCCCCAGGGGAGTGCCAGCGGGCCCAAGCTGGGGCCCTTTGGACGCAGTCCTGGCGCCTTAGGCGCCAGGCTCATGTTGGACCTCTGTCCTGGCGCCTTAGGCGCCAGGCTCATAAAGCTAGACATGTGTTCAAGTGTTTTAATGTGCACTTACCTGATGCAGACCATGCTGCCACATCCAGGCCCTCTTGAGGCCTGAATAGGAACTACTTTACCTGTGGGACTACTTTCCACCCGATTGTGGTCGGGGAAGGATACATACCTGATCGGAGGAAGGATACACACTTGGAACTTCTTCCAACGCTATTTAAACCACACCCGATCAGCAACTCACGCTTCGCGTTGTTCTGCTCCTCGCAGCTGGACGCTCACCATGTCAGCTCCTGCATCTGGACTTCAGCCACGCCTGTCAGCATCCTGGGTCACCTGAAAAGGGAGACAAGAGACCTACCAGCTAATCTGCACCACGGAGACATCACCGACGATCCTGAAAGGGAAGACATCATTTTTAAAAGCATTTCGTTACGATCTCTGCAGCGCTGCATTTCACTCACCTTTCCTGGGTTCCTCCATCTTCAGCAGCGATCATCCGGATACACAGCCACTTCCCAGAGCCTAGAGAAAAAGACAAGAATAAGAGGTGAGAGAAGGAAGGGAATAGGAAAAGCTCAGTTTCCTTCTAAGACTTACCTGTTGGGTCATTCCCATTTCATTTCGGGTCTTGCTGCTTCCAAGCAGGATCCCGGCCCCTATGGGGAAAAAAGACAAAGGCCCTCATTACGACCCTGGCGGAAAGTAACTGACCTGACCGCCATAGCGTAAATAGCGTTTCCGCCATTGCACGACGGAGTAAAGTGCGGCTAATTCTGACCCATCGGGCACGAGCACTACGCCATGGCGGAAGTGCAAAGTCCGCGATGGCGGAAATGTCCCCAAAACGCCCCTCACCGCCGTCGTACGGCGCCCTAGGTCACCCATCATAGCGGTCACCGTAATGAGCGGTAATCGCAAAATACGGTGACAGTAAATATACGGAAACGGAAGTAAAAACATGGGCCCGGAACGGGAAACAGCACGCCGTACACCTATAAAATCAGAATCCCAACACAACCATCAAAAATCCTACCCTGAGACACATCCCAACCCGTTAGCCACCCTAGTGAAAACAAGAAAAATGGGAAAAGTTGCGAAAAAAGCGTGCGACCGCAAGCGGCAGGTCCACTTCTCCCATGAGGAACTCACCGTGCTCACAGAGACCCTCCAGGAGAATGCTGCCGTCGTCTTCTCGACGCAAATGACCAGGACGGCACTTGCGAACAAGAAGGCCATATGGGCCCTGGTGGCACAGCGGGTAAGTGCGGTGGGGACCGCACCCCGCAACCCACAGCAATGCAGAAAGCGATGGGACGACTTGCGGATACGCGTACGGAGCATACTATCAGCCAACCGTAACATTGCCACAGCTACCGGGGGAGGATCGGAATCACCCATCAAGTTGACCCCCTGGGAAGAAATCTGTGCCTCCACCATTGGAATGGAGAGTATAGAGGGAGTCGGAGGGATGGAGAAAGGAGTGCAGACATCCGAAGAATCAGGTAGGTGGGCCAAATAAAACAATGCTAAATCCACAATGTCCAATCATGTGAAGTACCATGTGTCCACATAGTGCAACAGAAACACATGTCCAGGAGAACGTCCACATACATTGGCCTGATAGCGCACTTTAAAAGTCACTTTAAATACATAAATAATTAAAAATCCTAAAAACACCCTCTACACGTGCAGCATGCACACCCTAACTGCAGGCTGCAAAACAACTGCATCCTCAATCCACACAAAAATGAAACCACCTCCAAGGCCCTGACCCAAATCACCCTCAGGTACCACCCCGATGCATGTGATACATTGCCATTCCAATTTCCACAGACCCATAAATAACGCTCGCCCTCCTTTACTCCAACACAGGGTCCGATTCAAACGACGAGCTTCAGGACACCCCTACCAGCACACCTGCAAAGAGGGCCAAGACCAACGGCCAAAGACCCTCCACCTCAGCTGCACGGATCAAGACACGGCAGCAGCACAAATCAAGTGGCAGCACACAGGAGGGGACTTCAACAGGCACCCCAGCAGCCAGCATGCCCACAACAGCAGCACCACAGGACCCCCCAATGGATGCCACAGAAGGCACTGCTTCTGGTGGCAGCAGCACCATAGGTGACACTGCATTAATGGCAGCATGCTCCGACACAGAAAACGGTGCTGTCGATGTAGGATCCATCCATGACCTGTCTCAATCCCCCTGTTTGTTTCATCCCATACACCATGAGGATACCACGCAGGGGCACCCACAAGACGACGACTGGCCATCCCCCACAAGCCCTGTGGCAAGGCAACATGAGGTGATCAGCCCCTCTGTGACACCACCGCAAATGGGCATGGCCCAGCAGAGGCAACAGTCCCTCGACCAGGTGATCGTGCAACAGCAGCAACTGGCCACGCTCCTCAAGGAGCATGCTGATGAATGTGGGGGTACTAAGGCAGCCATAGAAACATCAACTGAGAGACTTAGGTCAGAAATGGAGAGAAGTACAGAGACACTAAGGGCACAAATGGAGAGAAGCACCGAGAGCCTGAGGGTACAAATGGAGAGAAGCACCGAGAGCCTGAGGGGGGAACTGCATGCGACGTCCAAAGACGTATGTGCTGAACTTGCCGCTGTGCGCCGTGTGCTCACTGAGCTCTCACAAACCCTTAGGGACATGCATGGACGTGAGCAGGCAGAGACATCATCCGTTGCAAGTTCCGTCCAGGGCAGCCCCCAACGTAGATCTGGGAGGAACCTGCGCTCCACAGGCAGGGGTGCCCCTGATACCCGGAGAGGGGGCTTGCAATAGCGTCTGCCCACTGACAATGAGCATCTTTGGACACTGGTGTTCGGGGGGGAGGTAGGAGGGTGGAGGGGGTGTGTTGGGCTTTATTGGGTGGCGGGTCGATGGGGTGTGTAACATAATTTCACATATGCTATAAACATTTCACAATCATCCAATGAGATGTGTGGACATTGATCTTTGTGTACGAGGCCTTTATAGGCGTACAGTCCATATTGTGCATGTTCCAGACACACACAGTGCCACAAGTCCCGTGTCCATGTATCAGCCACCAGGCGTGAGTGCTAGAAGCATGAATCTATGATAATCTGATGAATTTCACGGCCCTCCTGTGCCTCGCGGACTCCTTGAGGTGCTGCCACATCCCCACCCTCATCATGACCATCTTCAGGTGCTTGCAGTTCTGCGTCAGGGGGCATGGGCACATTTCTACGTACGCACATGTTGTGTAGCATGACACATGCCATGACCATCTTTGCAACCTTCTCATGGCGGTACAGGAGTGCCCCGCCAGACCTGCTGAGGCAGCAGAAACGAGCCTTCAGTAGGCCGAATGCCTGTTCTATGACTACACGGGTACGTGAGTGGGCATGGTTGTAGTCCTCCTCATGCTGGTTCTGTGGGTTCCGGAGGGGTGTAAGGAGCCATCTCTTCAGTGGATACCCGGCATCACCTGTATGTGGACAATAAAGGATGTTTGTGGAATGACATTGCTACGTACGCATCCCCCCCCCCTTCCTGCCAGGTCATTGCCGCATCACATACCCCACATTATCATGCATGAAATGAGACTCACCGAGTAGCCAGGATCTGTTCCCTGCGTGTCGCTCCATGTAGCGTGGAATTGTAGAGTTCCTCAAGACCATAGAATCATGGGTTGATCCAGGAAATCGGGCACAACAATGTGTAATGATCCTGTTGGAGTCACACACCATTTGTACATTAAGAGAATGATATTGTTTTCGGTTGCGGTACTGGGCCTCCATGGCATGTGGGACAACCAATTCCACATGGGTGCAGTCGATGGCACCAATGCAACCCGGTATGCCGGCAAGTGCATGGAATCCCACTTTTGTGTTCGTAATTTCCTGCTCCGAGCGTGGTAGAGAGATGTAGTCGTCTGCGTGCTTCAGGAGGGCATCGAGCACTTGCAATAGTGTCCGTGACAACAGTGGCTGTGAAATGCCATGCAACTGTCCGACTGTGTGCTGGTAGGTGCCTGTAGCCAGGAAGTGTAGTACAGACACCACCTTCAGTAGGGGTGGGATGGCGGTTGGGCTATCTATCATGCTGGCAAGGTCAGCGTGTGTCATGTCCACAATGGCGGTTATGGTGTCCCGGTCCAAACGGTAGAGGGTGTGGATCTGCTCATCAGTGAGGTTGAACGGATGAGCACGGAGGCGTGGGATTGCGGGCTGCCTGCGTGGTGGTAGTGGCTGTGCTGGTGGGCCTTGCTGGCCCTGCCTTGCCCTCCTCCTCCTCCTGCGTCTCCTCTGTGCGGCCGGTTGTTGTAGTAGTTGGTGTTCGTCTTCTTCTTGAAGTTGGAGTACTTGCAGTGCTATCAGGTCCCCCAGGGCCAACATCGCTAGTCCTGCCGGTAGCATTTTGGAGTGGGTGTGGTTGTGGGAGGGGGTTGGGTGTGCAATTTATGTGTTTTCAGGCAGTATAGCCTCCACCTGTGGTGATTCATTCCACCTGTGCAAGCTGCAATCCCCTTTGGGCGAGCACGTCCCGCACACAACGCTGCAATTCGACGCATGGCATCTTGCTATTACAATCATGTATTTAATCCTGATGGCAGTGGAATATTGGTTCATATGTTCATTCTGCTATGGTCCCATTGTTTCACATACTATCTTTACAGTCGCGAACGAACTTGTGAAGGGTCAGTGGAATGTAGTACTCGATTAACGGTGGACCCTCATGCAGCACTGTACCGAGGTTCACCGACGGGCGGGGCGTCCCATTTGTGAGTGAAGGCAGTTGCCATTTGCACACACTGCCGCACTACATGGATGAATTTGTGATTTCAAACGGTCACAGATGCCTTTTCGACGTGATGTTGCAAATGAGGAATTCGAAGGACAGCGCTTTCGGTTTTCAGCTAGCGGCGAGGAGACGCCCACAGGTCTGACTGCAGATATGAAGTTCTATTGTTTAATGTCCTTCGGACAGGGGCCATGGCGAGAATGCAATGATTGATATGAATAGTATGGGATGCGCAATAGCGTAGTGGACGATAAGGCAGGACGTTCCCAAATACATGTTACTTCACAACACTAGAATTCCGGGCTGGAGCACAGTGGATTTTGCAGACTGCATTACGCACAGACTCAATGGAAATTTCACATGTTATGTGAGCAAATAATCAGGCGTTTTCATACCGGGATGAGGGAATGATGTATGGATGCATGGACAGATGATTTAATTGAGAGTTTACCATGTACATGGCTTTTTGGAATCTATCCAATTCCCCTGCGCTATGTGATGCAGAGCTGCCATAGTGGGACCATCGTCTATCTGCCCTTGTTGAACCCTCCCTGTCTCGACGCGCCTTCAAACACTTGTGTCTATGCACGTTACTAATCCCATCTAATGGATTCTGTTTTAACAGACGCATGAACACAAAGACTCGTTTGTAATAGTGTTTTCACCTCGATTTATATAGTTATGATTCGCAAGTGAATTTTGGGTGGGAATAATCCTTTTGAGTGGGCTAACATGCATATGGCTGTAGATTTAGTGTGATCATTAAAGTGAGTAATTCAAATTAAGTTCTGATGCCCATACCATTCTTTTTCATTTCATTTGGGTGACAGGTATCTCCTCCCCTTTTGCCGCTGCCATCTGTATGCCACTCCTGCAGATGGCTTTTACTCCGGACACCTGCTGCTTCGTGTTAATCAGTGGAGCACCATTACGATCTTATGGGACGATCGCCAATGGGCCACATGCCCTTACGCAGTGGCTAGGAGCAACATATCGACCTTTCAGCTGGACTAGTGCCTACCTAATGGGACGGCCCTGCGGTTCTAGGCGCTTCCATGTTGCCTTTTTGAACGTGAATGTAGCCCCTGTGTACCATGAAGGAACAGGGCGTCACACAAGAAGAAGCTGATCATTTATTGCGGATGCAGCCCACAATAATGTAATTTATTTTGGAGTTCATGACCTAATAGCTGTATGGGCTTGGTGATTTTGTTGTGCATTAAATTTCTATTATGATATTAATCGTGTAGCGTTATTCTTTGCAAGTAATGTAGCATATTCCTATTTGTGGAGCGATGTATTGTGAGAAGATCTGCATTGGGTTCCGGCTTCTGAGTATAGTTGCGTGGTACTGTACTTGGCGCGTTTGCCTACGAAGCCCAGTGAGGTCAGGGATAGGGGCTGCCATTATGACTGTTTTAATGATGTCATGCTCAGGGGCGGGGGATTAGCTTTTGTGTAACAGATGCCGGTCAGCCAGGTGGATTGGTGGAATGATGTGATTATCAGAATATGGCTGGTCACAGGTGCCTGTGTTTGCGTGCGTTTCTTGGAGGGAGACTGAGGTCATGTCCATTGGAATAGCTTCTGTATTCGTGCCATCTGTGCCCTGCAGCTCCCATTGGCCCCTCTTGAGATGGGCCTGGCTGCTCAGTCACTCTGCCAACTTGTGTGGTACATGCTTATGCTGATGGTTGGTTTGTTTACTGGCAAGAGTACAGGGCTGGTGCAGTCTCCCTCAGGTTACTGCTTTGAATGTTGCCTTACACTGGTGTCAAGCGATGGGGGCCTGTTGTTGTTTTGTCTCATATTTCAGTTCATATTGCTGTACTTGAACCTTCACATGCCTGTGCTGCATCAGTACGGCAATGGTGACATGGCAAATATGGATGGCCACTCACAAGGCACTTGGAGCCCCTACATTCATTTGTTCGTTGGCATGCATGGGTGACTTGTACATTTCACTGGTTGCATTGTGTGACTTCATTGCACCTACGAGGAGTTGTGCAATGTGGCCAGGGAGTGGTGTACAGGCACTCAGTAGGGCCATTTACGGTTGGTTCGCGTTGCCGTACTTGGCGGAATGGTACTTTCCGCCATGCTTGATGGCGTTAGGTAAATGTCCGCTAGGGTCAGAATTCGCGTACCGTTGCGCCATGGTGGTAATTACGGTTTCGCATGGCGCGCGTGCGCGTACTTGGTGCAGTTAGCGTTGGCGTTCACTACGGTGTTGCTAATGGCATCGTACTTTACGGTGACGGGTCATAATCGCACCGAGCGCTATTCGATGGCGGTATTGCATTTCCGCCATCGTTTTTCGATTTCCGCCAGGGTCGTAATGAGGGCCAAAGACATTAGATGAGCGAATGCAAAAACATTACCTGAGCGCTCATCTAGGACTTACCAGATCTTTACTGGAACTGCACGTTTCACTTCGGGTCGGCGCCATATCTCCGGCATTCCGAACCCCGGCCCCTATGGGGAAAAGACATCAACATCAGCGCTTTGTTGCAAGAAATCTCCAAAGTAATCTTCATTCATCACCTGAAAAAAGACAATGAACATTATTATTTAAAGCTTGAACTTTTGAACTTGCAACAGAACTTTTACAGCGCCTTACCAGTATAATCAAGCTTACTTGAAACTCCCATCCAACCTCAATCCAGTGAAGTAACTGGGTTCAACGCGCCCCTGCGTCAGAAGGAGGATGGAGAGCTCGTCCTTTCAGACCCTAAGGTGAGACTTCACGGGGAATCGTGGAAGGGTATCGTGGAGGGTTGGAAGAGAGTGGGAGGCTTGAGCATAACTCAGTCAGTAGGTAATACTCCCTTTTCACGCACAAGGGAATATTCCTGCGAGCCGGAGAAGCCAGAGTAGAGGGCCCTTTCTGTCCATCTCCAGAGTCCTGCGCTTCACCATTGAAGAAGCATCAGCACTCGAAGCCAGACCTGCGCCTCCGTGGGAATCAGGTGAGCGTTACAGAACGCGAAGCCTACCCACAATTTCCCACCCGGGCGCTATGGAGACTTCCGAGACTGACCAGCTGGCCCAGCTTTTGGGGGAATTACGGGCAGAGGTGCACTCAGCCCGCCAGGAGACTAACGCTCTCAAAAGAGAACTGATCTTATCTAAGGAAAGAACTGATGACCTAGCCAAAAGGTTATTACAGGCCCAGGCAGGGCACACTCCTTTACCTAATTCCGGAGACATTTCCACATCAATGGGTTTGAGTAACCCGGTACAAATTAATCTACCTGGACACATGCCTTTGGCCCCGCCTGAACGTTTTGCGGGGGATCACAAGAAGTATGCCGTCTTTATGAACCAATGTCGTTTACACTTTCTATGCAGACCCGGAGCCTTCCCTAACGACCAGACCAAGGTAGCCTTTATACTATCTTACATCAGTGGCAGTGCTGCCGATTGGTCTATTCCATTGGTAAATCAGGATGATCCCATTCTCCAGAATTTTCAGGGCTTCCAGGCCAGCATGGAAAGATTGTTCAATCGACACTCTCAAGGACAGGCCCTTAATAACGAACTGCTATCCTTACGACAAGGTAATCAGGATCTTCTGTCCTACATAGCCACCTTTAATAGACTGGTTGTGGAAACTGGATGGCCAGAAAGCAAAAGGATCACATTGTTTCATTGAGGCCTGCGCGGAGAGCTTAAGGATGTTCTAGCTCAGATAGTAAACCCACCCCAGGTCTGCGCAGACTACATTGACTTGGTGGTTCAACTTGATCACAGACTTCAAAATAGAAAAGCAGATCGGTTCAAGTATGAAAACCGAGCACAGATCAAAACCCACGCTACCTCCAAGAGTACCGACGTATCTGAACCTATGCAAATCGGTGGTATTAAAGGACCATTAACGCAGAAAGAACGAGAGAGAAGGCGGCAAATGCAACTTTGTCTGTATTGCGGGAGTTCCGGTCACTTTCTTCGAAATTGTCCAGTTAAACCATTTAAGAAGGTGGTTGGAGCTACTGATAACAAATTAGTGACACCTGATTCGGGAAACGACCAAGCCCGGCAAGCGTAGGGGTCCGCTTGCCGAGCTTGAAAACTAACTCTTTGACCTTGCATTTCGTCATGCCAATGGTGCTCGTGAACCCAAAACAGCCTCAGCAGTTGCATGCTATAAAAGCATACATCGACAGTGGAGCTATTGGAAATTACATAGACCGTGAATTGGCTTCCAGGATTAAGCTTCCTCTCCGCCCGAAAGTAACCCAAGATGTCCTTACTACAGTAGATGGAACCGAAATAGCCTCAGGGCCTGTAACGCATTCCACTGTTGAAGTGACACTGGTGGGTCAGGATGGACATCGGGAAGCAATCGTGTTTGATGTGATCAAGGCCCCACAATTTCAAGTAATTCTTGGAATTCCTTGGTTAGAAACACATAATCCAAGAATGGACTGGCGAGCAAAGAAGATAAGTTTTCCTGATTGTGAACCAACTTGTTATCCAAGAAATCCAGCTATGGGTCTAGCCACAGCAACTTCCACCCCTGTACAGCTACCGTCAGAATACCAAGAATTCCAAGACGTTTTTCAGAAAGAACAGGCTAACACGTTACCTCCCCATCGGTCTTATGATTGCCAGATCGATCTGGTACCCAATGCTCAACTACCTTGTAGTAGGATTTATGCTCTTACGGAACCTGAGAACCTGCATTTGCGTCAGTATTTAGATCAGTACCTAGCCAATGGTTTTATTCGCCCGTCCAAGTCTCCTGTCTCTTCAGCTCTGTTCTTCATGCCAAAAAAAGAAGGCGACCTTAGAACGTGTATAGACTATCGCGCCCTAAATCAAATAACGATTAAGAATCGTTATACTCTGCCCTTGATCCCTGAGCTTATCGACCAGGTGAAAGACGCTTGTGTGTACACCAAGTTAGATCTCCGAGGAGCTTATCACCTGGTGCGCATAAAAGAAGGCGACGAATGGAAGACTGCATTCTGCACCAAATTTGGGCTCTTCGAATATCAGGTGATGCCCTTCGGTTTGTGCAATGCACCTGCCGCCTTTCAGTACTTTATGAATGATGTTCTTCGGGAACTTATCGATGTCTGCGTCATTGTTTACATTGACGACATCCTGGTGTACTGTTCTTCAGAATCTGATCACAGAAAACATGTTAGGGCAGTTCTTGAGAAACTGCGCCAGCACAGACTATTTGCAAAACTCGAAAAATGCGTTTTTCATACCACAGAAGTTGAGTTTCTCGGATTCATCCTGACACCTCAAGGAGTCCGAATGGACTCGCGAAAGGTGGACGCGATCCTCAAATGGCCATCTCCAAGCTCGGTGAAGGGAGTTCAGAGCATGCTTGGCTTTGCCAATTTCTATCGAAGATTCATCCCGGAATTTTCCCGAACAGTCCAACCCATCACCGCTCTCCTAAAGAAAAACAAACGCTTCGAATGGACTCCTGAGGCCGAACAAGCCTTCCAGGACCTGAAAACCAAATTCACCTCTGCAGCTGTATTGAAGCACCCGCACCCAGATCTCCCGTACATAGTGGAAACCGATGCTTCCAGTTCGGCCATGGGAGCTGTCCTGTCGCAAAGAGACCCAAAAACTAACCAACTACACCCAGTGGCCTTTTGGTCCAGAAAATTTTCTCCTCCTGAAATCAACTACGTAATTACCGATAAAGAGTTACTGGCCATCAAATCTGCTTTCAAGGCTTGGCGTCACTACCTTCTCGGGGCAAGACACACCATCACCGTAATTACGGACCACAGAAACTTGCAGTATTTAAAGACGGCCAAAGCTCAATCTTCACGACAACTCCGATGGGCTCTATTCTTTGCGGAATTTGATTTTGTAATTACCTATCGCCCTGGCTGCAAGAATGGAAAAGCAGACGCCTTATCCCGGATTGGCATGGAAGAACCTAATTCGAGCTTAGAACCTGTGCCCATCATACCTGAGCAAATAATCTTAGGCTTAACTTCATTGCAATTTATTGAGGATATCCAAACGCAAGTAAAACAACTTCTAGACTCTTCAACCTTACTGGAATGGAGTCAAAAGGGTCCTCATTACACCGTTAAGGATGACTTACCCTACTTCGTGGAGCGGTTGTTTCTGCCAAGTAAAGAATTGCAAGAACTTGGTATTGCCCATCATCATGAATCTTTAATGGAAGGACACCCTGGTATCGCTAAAACGGAGGAAAAAATCAAACGCCACTTCTGGTGGCCTTCTTGGAGAAAAGACATAAAGTCTTTTGTACTGTCTTGTGGAATTTGCGCCCAAAACAAGGCTCAAAAGAAAAGGCCAGCCGGCCTACTGCAACCCTTGGATATTCCACCGGCACCATGGCCCACCCTGTCAATGGACTTTATAACAGATCTGCCTCCTTGTGCTGGTTACAACACAATCCTTGTAATTGTGGACCTATTCTCCAAAATGGCCCACTTTATCCCTTTAAAGGGTTTGCCTTCAGCTTCCACCTTGGCCAAGGAATTCCTGGAGAATATAGTTCGCATACATGGTTTCCCTTCCATTTTAGTCTCGGATCGTGGAAGTCAATTTATCTCACATTTTTGGAAGAAGTGTTGCCAACTAGCACAAATAGATGTGCGGTTATCCACCAGCCACCACCCCCAGACCGACGGACAAACCGAGAGAACCAATCAGACTCTCGAGCAATATCTTCGGTGCATGTTACACCAATCCGAGTTAAATTGGAAAGACATCCTTTGGATTGCAGAATATGCATACAACAATTCAGTGCATTCTGGAACCGGACAAACCCCCTTTTATACTTTGTATGGTCACCATCCTCGGACCTCTGATCTAGATCCACCTCTGACCCTGGAAATGCCCGCAGTAAATCATCTGCATTCCACAATAACCCGAGCCTTCAAAGAAGCTGCAACTCATTTACAGCAAGCCAAGAAAACGTATAAAGAAAACACATATTTGCACCGAAGTAAAACTCCTCCTTACCAAGTAGGAGACCAGGTATGGCTAGCAACTAAACATTTACCCCTCAAGGGCCCGCAAACCTTCAATCCCAGATTCATAGGACCTTATCCCATCAAAGCTATAATCAACCCAGTGGCCTTTAAATTGGATCTACCGTCCAACATGCGTATTCATCCAGTTTTTCATGCATCACTTTTGAAGCCAGTACAACCTGGAACCCGATTGTCCAAGCCTCCCGACCCAGTTCAAATTGAAGGGGAATTAGAATTCGAAGTTAAAGACATTTTAGACTCGAAGGTGGTAAAGTCGAAACTCTTCTATCTTGTTGACTGGAAGGGATATGGACCTCAGGAGAGATCGTGGGAGCCTAGTAACCATGTCCACGCACCTCGATTAGTACAAAGGTTTCACCGGAGATTTCCGAACAAGCCCAAACCCCCGGAGGGAACAACCTTGGGAGGGGCCTTGAGGGGGGGTACTGTCATGATGCCTACCTCTAAGGAGCCAGGTCCAACCCAGCAACCCCAGAGGCTGGCATCATTTCCCCCAGGGGAGTGCCAGCGGGCCCAAGTTGGGGTCCTTTGGACGCAGTCCTGGCGCCTTAGGCGCCAGGCTCGTAAAGCTAGACATGTGTTCAAGTGTTTTAATGTGCACTTACCTGATGCAGACCATGCTGCCACATCCAGGCCCTCTTGAGGCCTGAATAGGAACTACTTTACCTGTGGGACTACTTTCCACCCGGTGTGGTCGGGGAAGGATACATACCTGATCGGAGGAAGGATACACACTTGGAACTTCTTCCAAAGCTATTTAAACCACACCCGATCAGCAACTCACGCTTCGCGTTGTTCTGCTCCTCGCAGCTGGACGCTCACCGTGTCAGCTCCTGCATCTGGACTTCAGCCACGCCTGTCAGCATCCTGGGTCACCTGCAAAGGGAGACAAGAGACGTACCAGCTAATCTGCACCACGGAGACATCACCGACGATCCTGAAAGGGAAGACATCATTTTTAAAAGCATTTCGTTACGATCGCTGCAGCGCTGCATTTCACTCACCTTTCCTGGGTTCCTCCATCTTCAGCAGCGAACATCCGGATACACAGCCACTTCCCAGAGCCTAGAGAAAAAGACAAAAATAAGAGGTGTGAGAAGGAAGGGAATAGGAAAAGCTCAGTTTCCTTCTAAGACTTACCTGTTGGGTCATTCCCATTTCATTTCGGGTCTTGCTGCTTCCAAGCAGGATCCCGGCCCCTATGGGGAAAAAAGACAAAGACATTAGATGAGCGAATGCAAAAACATTACCTGAGCGCTCATCTAGGACTTACCAGATCTTTACTGGAACTGCACGTTTCGCTTTGGGTCGGCGCCACATCTCCGGCATTCCGAACCCCGGCCCCTATGGGGAAAAGACATCAACATCAGCGCTTTGTTGCAAGAAGTCTCCAAAGTAATCTTCATTCATCACCTGAAAAAAGACAATGAACATTATTATTTAAAGCTTGAACTTTTGAACTTGCAACAGAACTTTTACAGTGCCTTACCAGTATAATCAAGCTTACCTGAACTCCCATCCAACCTCAATCCAGTGAAGTAACTGGGTTCAATGCGCCCCTGCGTCAGAAGCAGGATGGAGAGCTCGTCCTTTCAGACCCTAAGGTGAGACTTCACGGGGAATCGTGGAAGGGTATCGTGGAGGGTTGGAAGAGAGTGGGAGGCTTGAGCATAACTCAGTCAGTAGGTAATACTCCCTTTTTTACGCACAGGGGAATATTCCTGCGAGCCGGAGAAGCCAGAGTAGAGGGCCCTTCCTGTCCATCTCCAGAGTCCTGCGCTTCACCATTGAAGAAGCAGCAGCACTCGAAGCCAGACCTGCGCCTCCGTGGGAATCAGGTGAGCATTACAACCATCATGAGTACTGTCTTCAATAAACCTACAGACAGAAACTCATTACTCACATACAAGAGTTACCATCCGGCCAGTCTCAGGAAGACTCTACCGTTTGGACAGTTCCTTAGATATCGAAGAAACTGTTCACAATTTACTGATTACAACCGTCAATCATCAGCCTTTGTGCCAAATTGAGATTGAGGGGTTATCCAAAATGTCTAGTAAAACAGGCTCGGAAAAGAGCTATGAACATTCCCAGAGAACAAACTTTGGAACATCATGTCAAAGAAAAAGAATCAGACAATCAAATCACGGCTGTGCTTAGCTTTTCACCTTTGACTAACAAAATCAAGAAGGACGTTTTAAAACTTTGGCCCATACTGAATGTTGGCGATTCATGCTTGGACACTCCCAGATTTGCCATAAAAAGACGGAAAAATCTGAGAGACTCCTTGGTACGCTCTTATAAAGAGACCGAACTGAAACTGAATACCCTATGGGGCCAGAATCCAGCGACTGGCCACACACCATGTGGGACATGTAGCTTATGCTCTAGTACCACCAGATTGACAAGCATAGACATTGGATGGCATTTCCCATGGACACAAAAGAACCTGACAAATTGCAATAGCAGCAATGTCATTTATGTCATCACCTGTCCTTGCAACAAAAGATACGTGGGCATGACAATGAGACCCATCAGAACACGTCTCGCCGAACACAGATCATGTACACGAACTGCAAAAACCACTGCCCCGATGGTGACACACTTTCTCCAATCAAAGCATAACCCCAAGGACTTCACATGGTCCATCAGTGAAAAAATAAAAGTACCCACGAGGGGTGGCAATATACATGACCTCCTCTTTAGAAGAGAACAACTGTGGATTTTTCGCCTAAAAACTGACAAAACTGGTTTGCACGTGGCAACGAGCTGGCAAACCCTGGCCACACTTTGAACAGAGATGTGTTATTTTGTAGGGTGTGCCAACAGATCCATGTGTTTATTATTCTTTATTTATTTTTCATGCACATCTTTCAATTCATTACTATGTCATTCATATGTTCTCCAAACTCATGCAAATGTCATTGATATGTTGTACATACTATCAGTCATTCATATGTCTTTTGCTGTGCACGGAGCTATCCATTTACTCTTTTTGCTACAGTGTTCTGAGTCATGTTTCCTTTGATAACAATCTGTAATTTTAGGACGCCAATAACTGTCATCCTGTCTACATGCAAATGTGGAGCGGTCCACACACACCTCAATGAACAATGTTGCTCATTGGGAGGTGTTGCGCTACCTGTACCTGGCCTGACCCCAAAATGGATGACCATCGTCCCATCTGGGGGCGGCCATTTTGAGAAACACACGTGACGCACCTGGGCGCCATGACAACAATATACAGAAGGGTCTGGCGAGCCGCAGCGTCGAGGACCCTCGCGCACGGCTCGCCAGACCCAGATTCAAGCAGCAGGTAAGCACTCACTAACGCCCTTGCAGTCTCAGCGGGCGCTGTCCCCATTCAGCACGAGATGTCTTCTCTAAGATGAGTGCATGGACGGATCCGCGATGCCGGATCCGCCCGCGAAAAGGAAATGTATGTGTATTTGTAAAATGGGAGCGGGCGCGCCACCGGTGGCCTCTCCAGCAGTCCATCTAATTACGATCCCTGGTTTTTGAAAATGATATAGATATCAAAATGTATTTAAGCTAATGTGTTGATGCATACAAGATGACAATACTAAAACATTGTCCCTTGGCCCCTAGGTCTCAGGCCACCATTTACCCGCTGTGCACAACCAGCAACATGGACAGGGTAAGATCCCCCTTCCTTCATTTACCCAATATGCTATATGTGATATAATTACCACATAAGAGGTTGTAACCTCTCTGTCTCTCTCCCCCCTCCCCTCCTGTCATCCCCACAGGTAGAGGAGTATTATCAATGCAGATTAAAGCTGCACCAGTAAAGGAGAGGGCTTGCACTTACCAGCCCACAACTAAAGCCCTGATGAATGTGGTCTAACCACCTTTCACCACAGAAACCGGTCGGCTATAAAATGACCTGACCCAAGAGTACAACAAGACTACCTGGAGTCAGTGCATTTGGTTCTTTGGATCCCCAATATGAATAACTCTGTGGATCCCCTATGTTTTTAATGAAAATATTGAGAGAAATAATTGAAAAAATTGAGAAATTCATTGAAGAATAGACAACCATCCTTCTCGTTTCTTGTTCTTAACATTAGCACCCGCTTAATAGAGAAAACCAATTAAAATGATGTTTCTGTTCATCTAGCAAGCGGCAAACACCTGATCCACTATGATCAAACAAGTGTTTTTTAGCACTGCACAGTGCATTCACACATGCTTATAAGGTTACTTGGAGACATGTTGCTCTTCCAAAACTTATACTTCAACAAAAAACTGTGTGTTTCTTAAGTGTGAACACTATAGAAGCAATACACTTAACTAGCTGAATCGCAAGAGGGTATGATCGGGCACAAGAGGGGTTGGCCTTTATCAGTAGAGATAGGACTTAGTCAGTGTTATTGTGACTAAAGTGGGGGATAGAGGTAGAGGATAATGGTAGAGTAGGCAGAATGTAAAATGTAGGAGGAGGGAGTGTGAGGAAGGTGAGGAGAGAGGCTCTAATTTTGGAAATATTTGCAGCAAGGTATTTAGCTAGGTCATTGGCTGTGAGAGTGGACTTGCTAATCATAGACTTAGGAGGAGTGAGTTTAAGGTGCCCTGTATCCGGAAGGGATGATTGGATTGAGAGTCAATGAGGTTAGGCAGAATTCCCTTTTTGCTGTATCAAGAGAGTTCAGGGCAGAGAGTTAGAGTTGCAGGTCATCATGCGAGTCGCTCTGCCTCCATTTGTGCAGCAGCCGACGCCTGTGTGAGCATATGAATAGAGTGACCCAGGGTTGAGGATGCTGAGATGTAGGGTTGAAAGTAAGCAGTGGGAAGTCAGAGGAGGATAAGTCATATAGTAGAGATTGGAAGCTGGAGAAGGCCATATTGATGGAAGAGGCATGAGCTGTGAAGGAGGAGGGTGAGAGGAGTGTGAGAACTGTAGAACAGCCCCACTGTCTTCCTTCTGCCTCTATCCTTGGCTCAGTTCCTATGGGCTGTTTATGTACCCTCTCCTTAGTATCTTCCTTCTGCCTCTATCCTCGGCTCAGTTCCTATGGGCCGTTTATGTACCCTCTCCTTAGTATTGCTGCTTAAGAAGCTCAGCAAATAAGTATCAATTAACATCACAGAAAACTGCACTGCGGCACGCCACATCACCCCATGGAGGAAATGGATGTTGTCAGACCTCCTGATCACTCAGTGTTAACCATTACTTTCCCAGTGACATGTATACCAAGTGATGCATACTTGAAAGATTTAGTAAGGGGTGGCTGCATCCCCTTGAGCTTGAGCTAGACCTCAGATTTTTAAATGCAATCGTTTTGTGAATCTGCAAAGCCTGACAAACCAGCATTGGTATTAATGCCCTGCATACATGATTAAATCAATAACCTAGACTCTGGGAAAGCCCATCCCATTAACAAAATGGTTAAACTAAAAATATGGGAAACAGTAAAAAAAGAGATTAAACAATTTAGGACCATTTAAAAAGCTTATTTAGACCAATGCATCTTTTAAAATCGTTTCAGAGAGTTGATAGATTTACCATGGCACAAGATCGGTGTGTCTTGGAGGTTAGGGAAGCTATGTTCCAATCTCTCGACCCCTTCTTGAGGCCTCGGTCTCGAGTTATGATCATGTTGCAGGGAGTGCAGATCAGAATTGCAAATAACTAAAAAGAGGATTAACCGAAACCCCATCGGCCTATGACCTGCGCCTGAGTTACAGTGATAAAATAGTGAAGAAGCAGCATCGAAATTATGTTATTCAACAATATATGGTGTTTAAATAGGGATCGGGAGAATTTTCTTGAAAAGACTAAAAACAATCTATTTCCATAAGCGTTTTCTTAAGGGATAGGGAGTTTGTTGCGCAAGGGAATTTGTCGAATACAAATGAATTGAATATTTGTAATTGAATTTTGCTGCCAAAATATGCAGGGGTGGATAAGGGTGATAAAAAAGGTGGGGGGGGGGCAAAAGGGGATAGTGGTGCGGTCTGCCCCAGCATATATAGGCAAGGAAATGGATTCAAAGATAATTTTACTAGATGAGCTCACATAGAACCTTTTCCTAATACTAATATACCACTTACGACAGACAATAGCCCAGCAAAGTGAAAACCTCCCCCATGTACATGGGATTGCACCAACTCACCACAGGGTAATGTAAGGTAAAGTATTGTGTTGTATTGTATTGTATGAGTATTTATAGAGCACTGACAAAGACCAAGAGGCATCAGGGTGCTAGAAAGGAGTGAGAGAAAAGAGAGCCACTTCAGACAAGCAAGGCTAGAACAAATGAGTTTTCAGTCTTTCGAAAAAGAATATATTCCGGAATTTTATGAAACTCGGGCGGCAAAGCATTCTAGGGTGTGGGGGCAAACACCGTAAAGGATTTTCCTCCAGCTCTGGCACAACAGAATCTGGGAACTCATAGCAGAAAATGGTTAGCCGGGCGAAGAAGCCTGCTGGGCTTATAAGGCACAAGCCCAGATCGTAAAAATGATTCCACAACATCGTGGGGGGCACGAGGAACGAGAGAGGATTTTAAACTTAACTCGGCTCCCAATAGGGAGTCAGTGTAGTTGGCAGAGTAAGTCCTGGGAGTGTGTTAGTCTAGGAGATCCCAGAGCAAGGCGAGTGGCTGCATTCTGGAGAGTCTGTAGTCGTTGTACTAGAGCCTCAGTTTGGCCAAAATAAATGCTGTTACAGTAGTCTAGGGATCCCATGATTGACGTGGTCACAATTTCTGTCCTAGATTCAGGCAGCAAGAACGGTAAGACTTTTTTCAGTATTTTACGTTAAGTGCAGCCAAGTTAGCAAACTGCAGAGATTTAGGCTTCTCTAGAGCTGGGGTCATTAATTTGATCCCTAGGCTCTTCACTACCGGAGTGGGTTCAGGACATGGCCCAAGGGAAGTTGACCAAAACCCACAGGTCCAGGGCTGTCCCTTGTTGTTAGACCCGACTAACAGGACCTCTGTTTTATCTCCATTGAGTTTAAGCCAATTGTTGGCCATCCAATCCCCGACCACAGAAAGTCTGTTTTTCAGTTTGTGAGGGGGGGGGGGTCAGATGATGGTGCATTGAGATAAAAATGGATCTGCGTGTCATCAGCATAATGAGAAAAAATGTACCTATCAAATTGGCCAGAGCCTGCATGTATAAATTAAACAAAAGGGAAGATAAAGCAGACCCTTGGGGGACCTCACAGTTTAAGGCTATCGGAAAAGGGGTAAAAGGGGGAAGGGAGACCATTCCCCCTTATGTGGTCACAAATACTGCACGTTTGCCATTAACTTTGTCCACAGTGTGTGTGACTCTGTACAAAAAGACTGGTAGTGTGTGTTAGCAGGATAGCTGGGAGGCAGATGCAGAAAACCAGTGGTGTTGATAGGTGCAGGCACGAAGTACCCATTACTTCTGTGCCTGTGTTATTTCAGATGGTTGTAGACTGGCGCAGGTTAGCCGTGAGGGCAGTGCCCCTCTCAGAAAGTATATAGTGACTGTCTATTACAAAGTTAAACGAACCATCAAAGATCCGATCTAGATATAGGCAATGTCTCGTGTTAAACACACCTAACCCGTCTCTGATTGTAGGCAACACATGCCTCTTGCCCTCTGAGGTCACAGGGCAACTTGCTGGAGCACTACAAAACACCCAAATACATCTAAATAAATCAATAAATAAGAGTCTGTAAGAAGAAATCAAGATTCTGCCACTGTCAGCAGGGAGTCTGACTAGTTTTGGTTCACAGGTGGCCACTTTAGGATTGCGGAGGTTTAGCCAGCACCTGAGTTCCCTATGTGCCACGTAACCTCAGTTAGAGCCCTTTTCACCCCTGTTGTGATTGATCAGGGACAGGGGCAGCTGTTGGAGCATGAGTGACCCGTTGGCTCCTGAGGGGCACCAGGATTCTAAATGAGTCGGCCAGTCATGGTTGGTGAATATTTACAGTGGAGGCCCTAAATATTTGCCCCAAATTAGTGTGACCGACAAAGCATATCGCGGTTACCTAAAATAATGTGGGGGCATCGGTTGGCCTCCCAGAATGTTTTTAACATGATGTGTTGAAATTGTGCATTTTACAGGACAATTTTGCAGAATAATTAGGTAAAAAGGCATACAATGAACAATGGGCTATCTAGGATAACACATGAAAAAATGCCATAAATATCATGTCACCAATAGTGCATAATGTTATGTAATCTATTTGGTTACGTTTAATACCCAGTGGTTTCTAAGCACGGACGCAGGGATAAAACCTGTGCTGCTCAGCGCCGTCTTGCTTTCAAGACGAGCGCGTTGCCCCTGAGCTATCCTCCCCGTCCTAGGCCTCACATAGGCACATTTTGCAAGATTTGCATGACTCTAAGACAATGGGCTGTAGGGGGAAACCCTTGTGAGTATTAACGGGGGCAGTTGAAGGACAGAGGGCGAGAGGGGAGAGAGGGAGAAGAGTGAAGCAAGGCACATTCAAGGCCATTGCTCCCAGGAGAAGGTAATTTGGACTCCGGTTTCCCTGTGCATTATTTCAACACACCCAGGTATTGCGGAAGGCCTCAAAAGCTGATGATCCCTGATCCCAAGACATAATGACATCACTAGAACATTTCACACAAAAGAGTGCCAGACTGTCACTGGATACAGGAGGGCAGACATCAGGCCCACCCCGTCTACCTACCCTGAGTATCTCCACATTCAGCTTTGGCACAGTTATTTCCTAGAATGGTCACTAGCTTTGGTAGACCCAGAATGACCATTCTGGAGTGTATCATTTGGCAGAACTTAAATCTACTCCAGGAAACTAAAAGACGATACACATTTCAAGGGTTCACTTCAGCATGTCTTCAGAGCATCACACAGACACACACTACTTATACATAAACAACCTCGCTTTCGGATTTACCCTCCTAATTTCAGCAATCCTGAGCTAAAATCCACAGCCGCAAGAGCAACATGATTCCAGGAGGTCACAGATGCTCTCCTTCTTCCTTTACACTGCCCCGCCTCCATTTGAACCTGCTGCTAATTATCTATATCATCTTCCTTGCACCGCTTCACCCCTTCTCCTTTCCTTTACTCCACAGACTACCGCCTCGATATCCTGAGTGGGGGCAACCTACACCAGTCTCAGAGCTTTGAAAACACTATGGTGGTGATTTGGTGCTGTATAAAAGATCTCTAACATGACTATAGCAAATGAGAAAGGCTAAGACAAGGCAGACAAGTTGTGTGATGGTTCTAACATTTCTGCTGGTCTTTTGACATGCAGGCCAATGCATTAGAATGCATTCTTGCAATACATTACGCCTCTCACTGTAGGTATGTAGTTAATATATATTTATTCATTTGAGCGTTTCTACGAGCGCCAGAAATAATGTTGCCTTTACACTATGGAGTGTACACATGAGTAAAGACGACATCACATTACTTACCGACACACAACAGTGTGGTATAGGGAGACTTCTGTATTATGAGGAAGATTCCATCCATGCATTTCCAGCATGAAAACGTCTAGTGGGAATGTTTCTGTTAAGGTGAAATTCACCATTCACCATTGGCCCTTCCCCATTTCCATTTTTGCCCCCATAGGGCTCAATGGAAATGGGGAAGGCGGTAATTACGGTACCACAAATTGCGGTACCGTAATTACCTCGAAAGTCCCTTTGCTTTGCGGCTTAGGGACCCGCAAAGGGACCTCGTAATTAGGCGGTAAGGGTTTAACGGCGCCGACACCTTTTACGGCGCTGTTAACCCCTTACCGCCTGGGTCGTAATGACCACCAGTGTACTGAAGCTTTTACTAGGCATCTACGAGACATGCTGGTGCAAGCCCTCCTTTTGCCAACGTTACAAGGAGGGATGTTCCCTAAGCCCCTCATTGTTCCTTAGGCGGACAAGTGCATATTTTTGAGGAACACCAAACAAATAATAGTTGGACTCGTACTAGGTCATTGTCAGACACTGTTGGAACAGACGTGCACGTGCACTGATGCAGGGAGTGAAGGCTGTCAAGCCACAGTCGCTTTGACCAGAGTATATGCAATCTACTGTCCTTGCCACCTTTCCTCACTGACACAAATTTTTGGCACATAAAGACATTGACAGACATTGACAGTAGAGACATCTAGTTAGTGAGTGGGTTGGCAAAGAGTGGGATACTTTCATTGGGCAAGCGAGCAGCCGATGATTCAGGCCATATAAATCATTTGTGCAAATCGATCATGTTTTCATAACAATTACTAAATGTAGAAAATGGCACTAAATTAATATTTGAAAGAGAAAGGCAGGCATTTGCTTATGCAAATGAAACATTTTAATAATTGATTAGGAACATTTTGTTTATTACCTGTATTGAGGTTTCATGAAGGGAAGGTTTACCTTCTATTATCTGTGGCTCAGACTCGGCCTCCAAGCTCCTACAATTCAGAAAATAACTCAAGACCATCCCCGTCAAGAAGTCTCTCCTCCTCAACACCCAGGCCATCACGTCACCCCTCGCTAACTTTGTCATCTAAAACCAAATGATCACATCAAAAATATATGGATTTCGTAGACAAAATGATAAAAAAGGGCATTGCACTTGAGTCAGTCTTGCCTGAGAGAGAACCAGACTGGCTGTGCAGAGATCAGAAGATCCACCATGTAGATTCCTTTCGTTTTAAAGCCAAATGACACACGAGTTTCCGCTCCTAGGAGATGCTGTTAGGAACCCAGCATCTCCCTGGAAACCCTTTTAAGGAAGAGTGCCGATTTACTATGAAAGATAGTTTATCGGTGTGGGCAATCACCTTCCACCGCTTGTCTGAACTACATACCTCTAAAAATAACACAGTAATTGTTATACGCTACTGTGTGTGGCGTGCCTGACTTGCTGTAGTGCGTGGGCCTTCTCACCCTGCACGGTCCCACTGCTTGTGAATTCAATTTGCATTCTCTTTGCATATTTCAACACATTATTAAGTCGACAGGGAAGGGTGCGCTCGGTGCTGATGGCTGTACGCTACCTACCAAGCCGGGGACTTCTGTGCGTTGCTACTGGAAGTGAGCCCCGCCCCACACCGGCTAAAGATGCCTTCTCTTTCCTGGCAGCACCTTCTTGTACCTGCTGTGTGTATGATCTGTGCTGAACGGCCAGATCAAAACATGGATCACCCACTGTCACAGATCAATACAGAACACAAGGTCTTCGGCATATCGTACAACTCAAGCTCTGAAGGTGAAGCCAACAGTAAATGATGCCCGTCATCCCACCCACGCTCCGCTGCCCCCCGCCCCCCGCACTGCCATCACAACTGGTGTTATATATGGCAACCGGAAAGACGGTTCAAACCATCATGGTTCCACGCTTTCTCTTCGTCTGATCTTTTCCCCTGCTCGTCATTGGATGTGATATGATTGGTTATTTATAACGCGCTTAATACCCAGAGGTTTCTAAGCGTGGATGCGGGGATTGAACCTGTGTTGCTCCGGTCGTCTTGCTTCCAAGGCGAGCACAGTGCCCCTGAGCTATCCTCCCAAGAAGATTACCCTGCGAATACCTCAGATACATTGGCTGAAGCATGTACTACAGATCGAGGGCCACAGTATTTCACAGCAAGGCATTTCTACTAGTAGTACTATCGCAATCGCCCCCCCCCCCCCGTCCGCCACCACCATAGACATGATCCTTCCATCTCTCGGTGCGGTCCTAAATGCATTCCTATATCAATGTATACAACCGCGTGTAATACCACACACATCAGGCCTGATTATCTGCTTTGCCCCATGCACTTTATAAAGAAACGTGTTGGTTAGTATTCCATAAATATGTTAAAAACCCAACAAGAATAATCACTACCTGCCAGGGATAGCAAAAATGTATATATTTTGACTGTCGTGTACATTTGTATATGATCTGTTGCACATTTGAAAGAGAAAACTCAAGGGAAAAGTAATTCCTGCAACCAGTTTCTATTTCTATGTTTAAATAAGTTCATGTATACAGATTTACAGCAAATAAATCAAATCCTGTACAGTTAGTAGCAATGCCTATACTAACAACACACACTATCTGAATTCCAAGGCTACACAATTGATTTGCGAGTTTACATCATCATATGGGCAACATGTGCTTCATAATATTGTATTGTCTAGTAAATATACAATTTATACGCTTCTTCAAGGCCTATCGGTACCGAGTATCAACTGTGCGGACAAGAACAAAAAGCGAAAAGAGAAAAGCACTAAAAAAGAGAAAAGGGATATAGTGAATATTAGTATTATTGTTCAGATGATATATTTATATATTTGTAATGCTCTGCCAGCCCACAGGTATCGGGGCCCAGACTTTAACACAGTGGGACAGAACATATAAAACAGGACATGCAGAGCTAGGAGGTTAGCAGGGTACAGTGGTCGAAGTGGGCAGGAGCGGTGCTCCTTTACTTCTTTTAATTAAGTTTTACAGTTCCTATAATTTTATTTGAAAAAGAAACCGTTCCGGAATGGTTTCGTTTTAAAATAAAAGTGTAGGAATAAGTTGAAACTTGCACTTACAGTGCACTGCACTGAATGTTCCCCTAAACAGCAGGTGCAGGTGTTTTGGAGTTTTGTATTGTGCGTGGGAGGGGGGTGTCGATGGGGTTTGTGGGGAGCAGTACAGGTCAGCAGGGAACATAGTTCCTCTACTTCTTTTCGTACACTTCGACCACTGGCAGGGTATGATGTTAAATCATTTAAAGAGGAAGGTTTTCAGGGCTTTCGTGAAATGTTTGAAGCCAGGTTCGAGTCTGAGTGTAAGAGGCAGAGCATTCCAGAAGAAAGCCGCTTTTGCAGGATGGGAAATGTTTACATTAAATCAAAAGTCTCTGTTATATATACTTTACCTCTTGGTTGTCTAATTCAATGATCATAATTAAGGCAGCACTATATGGACGTGTGTCATTAATCAAAAGAAAGGTCACTATCCATCAGTAACAGAGAGATTAAATAATTGAGAGATAAACTGAATGAAGTCCATAAACTGCTCAGACAATATTTTCACAAAGGCATTTCCCTCTAAATGGTGTCGAACCTTCTTACAAAGATGGGAACATAATATCTGTCTTCAATCAAAAGGCAGGTCACAATCCATCAGTAACACACCTATTTACCCCTACTCAAAACGAAGGACTCTTGCTATCTACCTTTAAACAAATACACAGGGATAACACTTATATAAAAAAAAAATATTGTCCTATTCATAAAACATACGTCACAAGTTTATTAATACATCAGAACGCAAGTAGGACCACCTGCTAAATCATATGCAAAACGTATTAAAACAACATTATATTCAAAACATTGTGATTTAATACATCAGTCATCAAACAATAGTACAGATAAGAATCCAAATGCATAGGTCAGTAACAATGACTCAACCTAACACAGTGAATATATGTTTCTGTCCTATAATGCTTTTACTATCTGGACATTCCTCAGGGGCAGAAGATGCATAGAAAATATGTTCTTATAGGTGGTAAGGAAAAGATTCCCTCTGGTTGCTCCTTGTATTACTTATCACAGTCCCTGAATGTGCCTGTGTTGTTTAAGTCGGGCTAATGTGGACACAGTGGGAAAATAGGTGGAAATAACCATCACCGTGTTAGGTTGATTAATTGTTACTGACCTGTGCATTTGGATTCTTATCTCTACTATTGTTTGATGACTGATGTATTCTAACACAATGTTCTGTATATAATGTTGTTTTAATATGTTTTTGATATGATTTAGCAGGTGGTCCTACTTGCGCTCTGATTTTGACATGTGTTTTATATAAAGGACAATGGGCCTCATTACGAGGTTGGCGGTAGCTATACCTGTAACACAGGCACGACTGCCACCGGAACCGTGATTTTACCGGCACCCGCAAATGGGCAATTACCAGGTCATGCCGAGTTTGGCGGACCCAGTAATTGCACATTCGCGGGTGGCAGTAATAAGGGACTCCCCATCCCCATTCGGCCCCACAGGGCTGAATGGGAATGGGGAAGGTGGTAGCACCGGAACCGTTAATAACGGTACCAGTGCTACAGTCCTGTTCTGCTCATGGGTACTGGTGGCTGCAAAGGCACCCGTGAGCAGAACCCGTAGTATGGCGGTACGGTAGTACCGGTGACGTTACCAATACCGGCGCCGTTGTTGCCTTACCGCCATACTTATAATGAGGCCCAATATATTTTGATCTAAGTGCTATCCCCATGTATTTCTTTAAAGGTAGATAGCAAGAGGCCTTTGTTTTGAGTAGGGGTACATATTCAGTTACTGATGGATTGTGACCTGTCTTTTGATTGAAGACAGATATTATGTTCCCATCTTTGTAGGAAGGTTCGACGCCATTTAGTGGGAAATGCCTTTGTGAAAATATTGTCTTAGCAGTTTATGGACTTCATTTAGTTTATCTCTCAATTATTTAATCTCTTGATCTTTTTTGTTCAAATACTGTCAAAACATGATAAATTGCTCCTGTAAGAAATCCAGAAATTGTCTATAAATATTTGTTATTGTACTTTCGTACTTTATTATGCACTTACTTGAATCACATAGTGTAAGTTTGTCATATGTTTCCAATATATTTTCTTGAGCAAAACTTGCTATCGTTCTACAGGTAACTGAAAAGATTAAAGGGGGTTCTGTTTAGGGTTATATTATTTCCTGAATTAGGAATTACCATTCACATAATAACTGCTTGCTTGGACCACGGCAATCACGTATTATAATGTTTCATTGTGCACCTTAATTGCTCTGGATCTTTACAAGCTGCCAGTAAGCCTATGACACGGTATTGTGACCGCATGGTAGATGGCGTGCTGTGGAGAACTCAACACCATCCCCATTCTATTTTTATGGTTTTGTTTGTCTCATCAGATACGTAAACATAGAAAGAGGACTTTAGTTCTTTCTCATTCTCACTAGAATGTAGATTAAATAAAATAAGATGATCAAAGGTCACTGCAATGTCTTGTATTTGAAACATATATACAGCCAGAAACAGAATCCGATATTGTTACATAGATAATATTTTAATAATATGCATTTTAACCATGCAACCATGCACAGTAGAATACTGCTATGGCCAAGCACATCCGGTCTAGCAACACACATAGCCGTCCAGACTGAAACACCTAACTTACCTCAACATCTCTGCCACTAGCATACAGTGACTACCATCCGAAAGGAACTCGGTATAGCTGGCCACATATCGACTCTCTATACAGTAGCAATCTATTGCAATTCCTCCAACAGCGCCCACCTACGTGCCTTGCCTCTCTATGTGCTGCTTAGTCGAGCCTAGCCAGCCACCTAATTCCTAGACCGGCAAAATGCACACACGCATCTCCTAAACTTACCCTCTTAGAATTCTTTACCACATTGACTATGGTCACCGAGGGCGTTCCTACCAGAAAAGCGCATTGAGGCCACACAAGTGGGGAAAGAGCGCTATATAAATAACCAAATACAATACAATATGGAAAGGATCGGAGAGGGAGCGATTGCATTTCTATAACTATCTCAATAATAACGAATTTGGGACCAACATTACCACCATATTTAATAAAATAGAAATAGCTTCCCTGGATCTGTGGTTTTACATAGACAACGGAGTGCTACAATACAAAATTAAAGCCAGCTCAGTGGTGTCACCATACCGCCGAGTGAGCTTAGTGGCTGCATGAAAGGCCCCATAACCATTAAGGTGGGTCATGAAATATTATGATATTTTCATTATAATCTCATCATTCATCTCCTGGTCCTATCAGTCACTTCTCCATCAATGTCGTCTCCCATGCATATGTACATCTGTGTCTCTCCTTGTCATTTTTCGCTCACATCACCATCTATATCTACACTTGCTTTCGTGGATCCTTCTGTTTTTGTTTCTATCTTTTTGCATGCCTCATTCTCTATGCTAGAATCCCTCCACCTCCATACCTCAGTCACCTAGCAAGAATCAGGAAGCCACAACCAAAACACATTTCCTTTTTATATAAGATAAAATAACGCCCAATTTTAGCTACTGTCTGAAGCATATAGACGCTTTCAGTGGACCATTGCATGTCATAGAACGGTCATCGTGCATGCAATGCCACAGACACCGCAATGTCCATGCATTCTTATTGCATACATATGGGAACACACAGAAGTTGTTTATAATCATTGAGACTATGGGCCTCATTACACGGATGGCGGTGAACCATGGCGCTATTAGCGCCATGGTTCATGCCGGTAAAATACCGGCACCGCCTTGGTGGAAAGGGGAATTACCGCCCTATTCCAAGGTTGGCGGGGCGGTAATTCCCCCTTCCACCATTGCCCTTCCCCATTCCCATTTTTGCCCCATAGGGCTCTATGGGAATGGGGAAGGCGCTAATTACGGTACCGCAAATTGCGATACCGTAATTAGCTCCCTGGTCACTTTGCGGGTTGGTTTTTAACACCTGCAAAAAGCAGGCGTTAAATTCCCCAACCCGCAAAGGGACCTCGTAGTAAGGCGGTAAGGATTTACCGGTACCGGTAAAATACCGGTACCGGTAAACCCTTACCGCCATTCGAGTAATGAGGCCCTATGCGTTTCTAAATTTATTTTGTAATGCTGAAGCCCCATCAATAAAAATGATGCTGGTGGGAGTGCCAGAAAATGATAGAACTGCTTAAATGTTCTAATATATTTTCTTCTAAAAGCAGTCACTCTCCTACCTTTTCAAATCCCCCAGACGGCCTTCCCTTCTCCCCCGACGCCCACCAGGGCAAGCCCAACAGTTATAAGACCAATGCTTTAGAGGCAGTGCTAGCCAGTTGTGCATTACAAGCCAGCGTGTAATTTTTCCCATAGCCAGTATGTTACCTCCACGCAATGTATTTTCCTAAAAGAACGAATTTTTAGAATGTGTTAATGTTCTTACAGACGTTTTTTGTGTCACTTTGGTGTCAATACCCTACCTTATAGATATAGGGCCCGATTCATGGAATATTTGCCCGGTTCAAATTGACTTTGTACTGCCGACACAAACCCTGATTCATGGAACCGTGCAACTAGTATTTTTGCAGTTCAAAGTCTGGGCAAAGTCAGGACATAGTCATTTTTACAGTACCACAGTGATATTGAGAAAAGTATAACAGAAAAAGAGTAAAACATATCAAATGCCAACCATCTTTAAACCATGGCATGATATCAAGATAGCTGGTGTAGAAAGAAAGAGTAGCAACGAGAGAGAACATGGACAAGTGTGAAATAAGAAGGAGCATTGGAGCATTTTACAGACAATATTCTGTTGTAACCAGAATCATTACAACATGAGTTGCTGGATAGGTCCCCTACAGTGCCCTGTTGCTTCCCAGCGTGGTTTCCAGTTAACACATCCTGGAGATACATATATTCTGTAGGTGGAACAGTATTGTGTGAGTGCTCCAGTTTAGACCAGATGGACCTGGGTGTGATGGAGAGGGTATGGGCACATGTTGGTCATGTAGACAACAATGTTTTATTTTGATCTCACACCATTTTACACACATCAACAGTTGTAGTCGGGATTCTAAAAAAATGAGAGGTGAATACGCAGGTAATAGGACTGTGTCACCAGACTTCATTACATTTATAATAATTAGAGAGACAACTCTCTTGGGTATGATGGTCAGGAATTTTAGCATTTATTTGGATACGAAAATGTCAACAGGAGGCGCATGGTTAAGGTGGACTTTGCGAATTTCAAGGGTTTTCTTGCGTTAAATGTGATCACTTTAACTCTCTCTTAACCAAGGATTTTTTCAATGAATTTCAAAGGTTTTGGTGCTATGTATTTTTCACGTTAACTAAATTAGTGCGGCGGTTGCCGCACTGTATGTAAGTTGAGTCTCAAGATACAAAGAAAACTGTAGGAGTTCATGGGGACTCTGAATGGCTGGAGCTTTGAGTCACAGGGGTTTATTAGTTAGTATGCACATGCAGTTTTAGTGTGGGCTTTATACAGAAACACAGAAATACAAACATATGCAAGGTATGATCCCCAACAAGGGTGAAACACGTGTATGGGGTTGCTGGTGGTACTCTCGTTCAGATTGGAGTTGCCATTGTATTTCGGTGCTGGACTGCCCCTGGGCAGGACAAAGACTGATATGCAAATGGATATTTCCCATCTGTGAAAGGCACAGTGAGTAAAAGCAGTGGCTGCGAACTCTCAAGTGGTTAATAACCACTGAACAGGTTATCATGTCTGTTCTTGCGAGAGAGGGGCGCCCGCTACCTTTGTTAAACTATGCAAGGTATAGGTTGCCAATACAACTGGCGCAATAAAAGGGGAAATGTACAGACTTCAGATGCAGTGCATGTTTTGAAATTGTATTGTTTCAGGGTAATATTTCACTTGACTGAATTTGCACCAAACGTAATAACTAATATACATTAACATACTAACTCAATCCAATACCAATTAACAAACTGAATCCCATGTCCCTAAACACTGAGTGCAAATTAGTTGTATGGAAATGTTCTGAATCCAAATTTGAAATGCATGTGGCTATGTTTCCATGGGGTTCTTAAATGTGCAGCATGAGCATGTGTGATAAGCTGAAATATGTGAGAACTAAAGACAAGCTATTGTGTATGCAGGAAATGCAGGAAGAGATGTATCTTCTTGCTCTCCAACAGTAAAATCGCGTGGGTTTCAGTAGAATTATCTAGATGGGAGGTATTTTCTTTTTGAGTTGCAGCCAGAAGTAATATAAGGACTTCAGTGGGTGTAGCTGAGACAGACCACCAGAGACATCCACAGAGAGGCATCCTTGGGTGACCTCTTTGAATGATGGGCTGAGAGGGACAGTGAATTGCAGGGCAGGGTCCAGTGTCGGCAGGCTTCCTGGGGTTGTGGCAGTCCTTATCTGTGTGTGAACTGACTGAGGCGGATTCTCCAGTTCCAAATGAGCCAGGAATATTGCTAGCCTCTAGGTGAATATTGGTTAAACGTGAGGGGGTTGGAGTGCCTGTTGATCAATTAGACAGGGAAATAGGTAATTTCATGTGTAATATTTGGATGTTAAAAGTGCATGCGATTTAAAATTTGCATGAAAGTATTGCCGGTTTTGTTCTTTCTCCCTCAAAGTGTATTTCTTACCAATTGTCTTGTGTCCAAGGTCAGATGGTAAGATTGGGCACAGCTGGTTCTCTTAATATGTGTGAAAACTATAATGAAAGGCATTTTGTTTTCCATGCCCAAGTAAATAGTATCACATAATGCAAAGTTCTAAACAGCTTTGAATCTTAACCTTCTATAAAAATCAAAAGGTTTAAAAACAAATTGGGGTTGTGCTCTTATTATGTGTCTGCATTTATATTAGCACATAGACTGAGGTCCTACAGGTGATAGGCTTATTTTACCGCAGGTGGTAATTCATGTTGCCACATGTGGTAACATCTGAAATAAATTGTTTTTCTGTGAATAGACATGTATGTATGTATGGTTATTTGCTTATGAAATGATAAATATGAAGTCAGCCACCAGGGCATACTCTATTGTACATAAAATACTTCGAGCAGGGGACATAAGTGATCTATTCTGAGTGTATCAAGTCCAGTACCTTGTTGCGGTAAGTGGCCCTGGTAAAAAAAAAAATGTTAGGCAATATTCTGAAGTTATACCAATCTTTACCACCATAACAAAATAACACAAAGTTAGGTATAATCCCAAAATATATCCCACAAAACCCTAAGAAATGATTTGCTAATAACATTTGATTCGCATGATGGATTTGCCTGAAATTCAGCAAGCAAAAACCTTTGTTACACAATCCCACCTCTCCCCTTCCCCAGACTGCACAGTTTGAAGCAATGAATTTATTCTGAGGGTTTGGGGGGGTGTCTGGGGTTATTCCAGCCAGTAGTTGTTAAAATATTCTTCCAAACTGATAGCTGGTAGTTTGCAACATAGTGGCTTTTCAGAAATGAAAAGTCTGCCATTTTGTTTTGGTTCAACTCAGAGATGTTCGTGAACATTTTCAAAATATTTGCAAATATTCAAAAAATGCCTTTTCGAGGAGGAAAACTGAGGAAATGGCATCATGCTAGAGATGGGTAGGGGAAAGAAGACACTATGTGAAATTGGGGAGTTGGGGGAGGGGAGGGCTGCGGACCAAGTTCAGAGATCAAATTGTTTTGCATAGTTGGGGTACTTTTTGCATATTCTGGTTTATTTTTCATATCCATTTTTATTTTTTGCATATTCGGTGCCATGGTAGAAAATGGGATTGGGAAAGAAAGTGTATGTGAGGAATTCGACAGGCCCCAATTTAACAAAATTTGAATGATGGTAGCCCAACCTCACAACACGACAAGCCTTCTGTATACTCTAGGTGGACAAAGCCTACAGGCAAAGTCTGCCCTGTCATATTTAGTTGGAATGTGACAACCAGGAGAACACTATGTCATCTTCAGGAAGGGGGAGGGCCAAGCTTCCTCCTGCCATGGCCCGCCTGATTAACTGACAAAGGCTCAATGGATCAACCCTGCTCTTTTGTTAGGATCTGCAGCTTTTGGAAGCAATTAACATACCAATAAGAGGGTAATTCAAACAGGCCCACATGGGGCTTGGCTGCAGAGGTTGATCCAAGAGACAGGAAACTCAACAACCTTTCATATGTAACTGTGTCAACCTGAAGCCAGCTCCCAGCCTCAGTATCAATGACAGTGAACTGTCATGTCTGGGGCTGGTGTTTACAGTAGGCCACCCCAGTAGGGGGACCACATTCATAAGGTACGAGAATGTGGTTTGCAGGAGCCAGAGAGTCTAGTCTCACCGCAGCTTAAGGGAGACCTTCTGCTTTAATCAGGAACCACAGAGAGATCCATTAACCAGAGAGACACGTTGATCAACAACAGACATGAAGATTGGTGGGAGTTAGTATCATATGTTTTAACCCCATTACCTTTCCTGTTGCAAAGCACTCTGGTTATGACCTCATGCATACAGGAGATTGTTGTTAGGGACCTGAGGATTGGTCCGTCAAGGTAGGCTTAGCCTACACCAATCACTGTGGCCCACTTCGCTTTAAAAGAGGGCTGATCCCCTCTTTTGGGAGATTATCTGACGACTTTGTAGAGGAGCAGCTGTATACATCTGCAGGAGATCCCTTCCCCCTACATCCCTTGTATTGGAGACATGAGACCGTGCCATGCCTGACACCAGCTATCATACCAATACCGCAGTGAGAATTTGGAAGGAGGAACCCATTGAGACAACCCTATCAAATGTACCCCCAAACTGATGAAAACCTGCAGGAGGATATCCCTAAAGGAATATGAGAAAGAGCTAAGTAAATGAACTGATAATATCATAAGAAAGTGTGCACAACATCCGTGATACTGAATGAAGACAATGGGCCTCATTACGACCCTGGCGGAACGGGTTAAACGGCGCCGTAAAAGGCTGCGGTGCCGTTCAACCCGTTCGACCACATTACGAGGTCCCCTCGCGGGACACGTTAAGCACGCCTGGGAAAACCAGGCATGCATACCGGGTCCCGCGAGGGGAAGAGGGAGCAAACAACGGGCCATCTTGTAATGGGCCGTTGTTTACTCCCTCTCCCATTCCCATTCAGCCCTATAGGGGCTGAATGGGAATGGGGATGAACCGTGTCCGTGTCCTCGAGTGAGGAATACCGGGCCATCCGAACTCGGAATGGTCTGGTAAGTCCTCATTCCGAGGACACGGACACGGATGCGGTTTTTCCGGCAGCCATGCCGCCAATAGCGGCATGGCTACCGGCATACCTCGTAATGAGGCCCAATGTATGGATCATAGAGGACAAATGATGAAGTAAAGAATTGAGTAAACTATCAACATGGAAAATCACAAGATTACATGTTAACAAAGTGTTGCAGACAACAGAAGGGCAATTAATGTACAGATGCTGAAATGCAAGGTAGATCAAGTCATTGTACAGGCTAGCTATTAGTAATAAATAGAATGCAGGTGAAGCCACCATTGTACAGAAACTGGACATTGGGATCATGAAATAAATAAGCCAGAAACTATGAAGGGGTATTGGAATAGATGTGTCGCAGCAGAATAGCAGGCTTGTGGAGCTGCATGGCGAGGCTGTCTGGCCTGAAGTCAAGATCGTCGAAATCGAGAGAAGCTATCTGCTCTGAAGAAGAACGCGTATGCAGAGGATGAATCTTCTCATGTGAAGGTGAAAGAAAGAACATAAAGAATGCCAAGTTTTAATTAATTTAGAGCATTTAAAAGCTGCCAAATGGACCGGATCATGGTCTCCTGTCAAGTGAGCTAAGGATGGAAATACAGCTCGGACATGATAGCGAGTGCCCTCACTCCTGTGCATTCCCAAAAGACGACTATACAAGACCAAGTACAAAGACAATTTCATGGCAGAAGACATAGGTGATGAGAAATGCTGGGCTAAGTGGGTGGTGAGGTAGCTTCATGTCCTATCTCCCTGTACATGGGTCTGGTCTTACGTGCTGCTAAATGAACCAAATGCTGCAGACATGACACAAGCATGCCAATCAATTGTATTAGTCCGTACAATGAAGGACCTTATAGCTTGTAAGGTACAATACAATAAGATACAATAAGAAACTTTGTATCTGATGTTCCTGATATGGACAGCCAATAACAATCCTAGCTTCTATATAAGTGTATATCTAGATTGTTTCCTTAACCAATCCTGACCCTTGATAGGTTTTTCACTATTGCCACGTAGTATGATGTCACTCTGATGCATAGTTGAGTATATGAATTGTATTTTTTGTGGAGATCATTGAGAAACTGAGCGTACGTTCGTTTATGTTTAACAGAGGGAGATAAAGAACTCAAAAGACCCTACAGCTGCTCCAGAACTGGTACTCAGAAAGCACATAGCGTACCCGGCTAGGCTCTGTAGCAAGATTCCTGGATAGGAAGTGCCAGAAGGTCTCTGAACCTACAACCAAGGACAAGGCAGCTGCCTGCAACACACTCCACAGCTGTGAGCCGTCCGCCTTAAAGGACAACACAAGCCCATTGTAGAAGCTGGGAGAAGTGCCTCAATGAGCATCTACCAACTTCCACTTTAAAGGACATTTTCGAGCCAGTCTATTTCCTCAAGCTGCAACCTACTGCAAAATTGACCGTTGTCAAGCCACAGTAGCTTAAAGACTTTCGAGACACCTTCACCAGTGAGTCTTTTAGAACCACCGATCAGCACTGAGACAACAATTCCTGATCCTGAACCACTGTGTAGGCCAGCCTGCAGCCGTTTGTCCAGCTTTGCTCACCGAACAGTCTTGCTACCGATACTTACAGCTGACTTCCATCTTGAACTCTGTCACAAAAGCCTGCAAAGCGCCCTTAAGCAAACTCCACCCCGTTGAGCACCAAGAACATATACAGCACAAGGTACATTGTGGTTCTGTCCCCCTTGTCCTTCCCAAAAGGCCCTTAGAGATATTTTAAGACCGAGTGCTCCCTTTGTACTAAAGTCAAGAAAACTTAACAAACTGTTGTGGTTATTAACAATACCCACTATCCTCCTGTCAGTAACCAGAGTGCATCCCTTTTTCTTCTTCTGTCTGTCCTCTGCAATCCCTTACCAGGTGGGTTGTATTTCGTAGTGTTTTTAGGCTGTCGGTTATTCTATAAATAAAGTAGATGTTTTTGATTCAACCTTGACTGGACAGTCTCTAATTGTATTTTCGCTGTGTTGCAACTAACCAATGATCCACAAACTTTCAGAGATAAGCCTTCCAATCCTTCCACGTTGCAAAAATTGGACAAGGAGTTTTATAATTTGCTTGTTATACCAACCTGTTCAGATCCCTTCAGGCGTATCAGAGGTGTGGGGCTGATTGATGGTTTATAAACTGATATTCACCCCTGGACCACTGGTATCCTGGATGTTGATTCATCAGAGTGTGCCACATGTGTAATAATCATTAAACTTTTAGAAATATTTGGGGTTATTTGTAGTCCGTTGCTAATATAACCGTGGTTATGGGAAAATGAGTTGGAATTTTACACTTACAGTGAGGTGTGGTGTAACCTATTGGGGAAACATGTTAAATGGTGCAATATGGCCCTGGCCAGTGAGCACAAAGGTCTACTGGCCAGGGCTGAAGCCACCCAGTGGGTTCAAAAGCAACATATTGGGGGAACATGTACAGTGGGCGCGGCCGAAGGCCATGGCTAGTGGCCCGGTAGTGTTTTAAAATATACAGGGAGCATGGCCGAAGGCCCTGGCTAGTGGGCCCGAAAGACATGTATAGTGGTGACTGCCGAAGAACATGGCCATCTAGTGGCTCCAAATGAAACATATTGGGGGAACATGTACAGTGGACATGGTTGGAGGCCATGGCCAGTAGCCTGTAAAAACAGATGGTGTAACAAAACATTGGAAATTCACTGAAAAAACCTTAGTTAAGGTGTAGTTAAGTTGCACAGATTTAACACAACAAAACCCTTGAAATTCCACAAATGTGGGAAGTCATGACCAGCCTAACGCAGCACGTTCCCATTGCAATGCCTGTGAACACATACATATTATAAGAGGGGGGATTCAAAATGACATACAAAATGGCACTGTGGGGGACATCAACAGGAATGTGCTGAGTCTAGCTGGTCATGACCTCCCACATTGGCTGAATTTCAAGGGTTTTGTTGAGTTAAACCTGCACAACTTAACTGCACCTTAACAAAGTTTTGTTCATTGAATATATATACATATGAATGTACCTATATATCAAAATCCAAAGACTGATGTATGTGCACCTTGCTCGTGCACTCCTTCAACTCTTGGCAGTGAAATTGCAGAAAAGAAGTTGCTGATGCAAATTTACAAACAACGTCCTTTAATGACCGAAAATTCACTTATTTATGTGCTCTATATATGGTTTCTAACATTTCATTATTTATCCATCATTGCTGTTGTTAGCACTATTCAGCACTAGTGTAACATGCACATATGCGGCGGCCATCTTGGAACTCTGTCCTTATCAATATGGTTAATGGAGATGTGCAACATACTGTGGATGTATGGCATCTCTCACTTTGATTAGACTAGTTGTACCATAGTGGCATATGACATTGTACCATGTAGGACAATTTTCCTAAAAGTATGTATGTCAGAGCTACAAGGAAAACCAGAGGAGCGACTGGAGCGACAGTGGAAAGGAGGCACACCTGCAGAGCCTCTGCATGGGTAAATAAAAAAAGACTAAACCACGAGGTGCACATGTGGCCATAAACTGCCAATTAACACTCTCATTCTGAGTCATCTCATTGGTTAACGCACCGCTCCTGGGTCGCATAATCTCATAAGCTTCCACATTGAATGAAAACGGTAGTGATGTGTCTGGTATGAATCCATGCATGCTGCTGGAGTGGTGTGTGTGATGTCATGGAAGTGTTGGTGAGTGGAGAGGCCAGATAATGAAGTGGGTTGGTGTTCCTTGACTGTCAGCTGAGAGTTGGGTGGCTGACTGAGACATAGGTGGACTACTGGATAGCTCTGTTTTCACTTCTGAGCATCTACTTCCTTGCTGATTAGACCCATCGCCATTTTCTACATGATGGCTCCTGCGTGTTTCTTGCATGAGAGACATTGAATAATAACAGTGGTCATGAGTTACTAAAGGAACCATGCTTCGGGGCGGCAAAGATCGATACCTATCGGCCCAAATCTGTATACCAGCTGTGCCCCCTCACCAGTATGCTGCCTTCAGTGGGCGCATGACGATCTGTTACAGTGATTGGCGGGCTGCCATTGTTACATTGTGGTGTGCCTGGATCAACGTCCGCGGGCTTCCAGGATTGGTGCGATGTAGTGGAGCGGACCAAAAGTTCTCTGTGCTACTGGCGTGCTACCAATGGGTTTGCCTTCCATTTGGTGACAACAGCATGTGCAAGATCCTTGGCACTATGCAGTTGATCAGGTGTGTATTTAGTGCCCCAGTGGGCATTTACTGTTCAGCAGGTTGCTCAAGCCCTCTGAAGTTCAGATCTGTTGTTTTACCAGGAGCAGGGGACCTCCAGGAGGATGAGAGACCTGATGACATGGCTTCGTCCCCACAAATGTGCTTGGTCGATGCCTTACAGCCATTGCCATGGTGTGGCGGTTTCCTTGAGTCCGTCGATGGCGTGAGGAGCGGTGGCGACCTGCTTGGATGCAGGGTGGCACTCCATGAAATGAGAAATTGTAGCCTCAGACATAGTAGATGAGTTTCAAAGGAGATAACCCGCTTGTCAGAAGGCTGCTTTTAATGAACTGCTTTGCCGTGTCCGTGATCATGAGGCTTATTCTTAATCCGCAAATTGGAGCTAAGCATGCAAATGAGTCATGTCACAGTGTCATGGTTTCCCGGGCAACTGCACTGGCTGTGCTGCCTTTCATGAGTCCGGTGGGATTTTCATACCTATCTGCTGTAATGTTAAGGTGAAAGACCAGTGTGCCATTTAGTGTGGGTCCAGATAACCCACATTAGTGCCCGTTACTTCTTTGGCAATGTACGTGCCTGTAAGGGGAAACAATTACACATGGTACCCTAGTGAACCGCAGAGTGCCAGTCGGTATGCTAGCCCATATATACTGCTGCGGTTATAGGTCATAGTTTTGAATCCTTTTGGTCGAATGCCAAAAGGATCGAGTCAATAGGACCGAAAAAAAGGGTCGAAATGTTTTTTTTTTGTTTTTTGGGGGGGGGTTCCCCACAAACCCCCGTTTTTCTTGTAAAAAACACCTTTTTATGTAGACAAAAGCCAAGAAAAAAAATAAACATGTAAAAAAAAAATGTCGACCCTTTTGTTTTCGGGCCTATTGATACGATCCTTTTGACATTCGACCAAAAGGATTCGAAACTTTAACTGGACACCTACTGCTGCTGGGATGACACACTATCTTGTTAGCATCCTTGGATTCTGATGTGATGGTGATACCCCCCAGCCCTACAACAGATGTAACGCTATTTTCCCTGTGGCTAAGGTTGAATGTAGTTGGGATCTGTGTTTCTATTTCAAGGTTTCCATCAGTGCCGTTCTGTTCCGTGGCCTCGTGTATTGTGTGCTCTTAGCAGTCTTTTTCCTGATTAAGCTCTGTGTCCATGTGACTTTTCTTGTTGGAAGTTTGCAGTTCATTTTTTCTATAGGAATTAGTTACACTGCCCTTTGTGCTTTTGCCATCATTATTGGTAATGGTGTCTTGAATGTTGCCTCTTTGGTAGACATGTTTGATTCTCATTCGTTATATTGGGGAATGAGTGGGAGTCCCTTATGCTGTTTGTGCTGGTCTTGAGTCCTGTTGTGTAGTATGTCTGTGGTCAGCATGTATTATGTTTGAAGTGTGTCTGCTATTTCAAATGGGTCTGTTTCCCAGGGTGTTGGGCACCTGTTTTCCCACTTTGTATATGTGGTGTAGGGGTCTGCTCCTAATGCATTGCGTGGTCTTTGGGCTAGCATTGTTTGTCCATAGAGACTGAGGGTCAGCAGGCACAGTTATCCTGATGTGGCATAGGACAACATTTGTGTTGGTAATGTTCTGGCTTGTTGCATTGGTTGATTGTTCCTTGCATGCATAGATGTGTGTGTATTAGCCCATACTCTTGAATGATATAATGAGTATTCTTTCTTGTGCATGAGTGATTTTGCCTGACTTTGTTCACTGGTGGTTATTTCCCATATGGGTTGTGTATGCATGGAGGTCCCTGTTGGGGTGGCACCGGAAGGCTGGGCCTACCAGTCCTGGAGTGGTGATCTTAGCATTGTTTTTGTGTAATTCGTTAGGGCTGTGTGCAGGCAACTCCCTTTTTGTTATGATATGATAGTTTATTTATATAGCGCCTACACACAATGTGCTTCAAAGCGCTTTAAGGCAAGGGAGGGAACAAGGAAAAATACAAAAACATTCTTACAGGCCATGAACAGTAAGGAGGTGAAATTAATTATCGTACTCGGCCTGACGACATTTCAGATAGTGCAAGAGCAAAGATATAGATAAGGAAGGGAGGGGGAGAGTGGGAAGGAAATGGACACAGGCGAATACCGTACTAGGCCTGACGACATTTCTGGTAGAGCCAGAGAAAAACAAAAGGTGAAGGAGAGGGGTGTAGAAAGGGAGGGGAGGAACAAAACAAGCAACTATCATACAGATAGTGTTGGGGAGAGGGGAGGGGGACAAATAAGGGGAGGGAGGAGGAGACAGACGAGGTTGCTATCAGTCTAGGTCCAGGGACAATTCTGATAGAGTAAGTGCATAGAAGAAAGTAAGGGGAGGAGGGGAGGAAGGGAGGAGATAGGAAAGGGAGAAAGGGAGAGGAGGAGAGAACAGAGAGTGGACAGTCAAAAAGAGTAGAGAAGCAAGGGGGAGAGCGAATACAATTGCAGAAGTCAGTAATAATACATAATGTTGAAAGCCAGGATACAAGATGAAGATGGGAACAGCATGATTCAGGGCCACCATGAGTACAAGATGCAAAGAAAGTCCAGCATGAGAGTTGAGAAAGGGTGACACACTTTTGCAGCGTGTGTAGATGCCTTGCACTTCTGGTGATGGTGGTGCATTTCTGACACTTCCTTGGAGTGTTCCAGTCCTGAAGTGGGTGCTTCACTGACGTGCACTGCGAGAGCATTGGAGCGGTGTGTAATGTGGTGCTGTAGCAGGGTGGGTGAGATACTGAGGTGTACCGTTCACTTTTGAGAACAATATATTGCATCCAGCCTGCGGACACGGGTGAGTCTCATCGTGCATCAGTAAGTATGGACTGCTATGTGTTTTCCCCTGAGACATTGCGGCGCGTCGGTGCAATGCATATTTTTGGAGGATGCATGGAGTGGTTGTTGGTGTTTCACTGGTGTGCAGATGTCCTTTGTGGCAGTGGTTGTGATTGTGTGAGTTGCACTTTATTTACCTGCCTTTTGATGTGTGTGGTCATAGTTACGTTGTTGTGCTGCAGTATTGTTGACATTTGTTCCCCATGCAGAGGTCCATCGGTTTTGCCCGGTGAGGGTGGGTAAAAGTTGGCTTAGCACAGGAAAGGGCAGGGCACTCTGTCATTTATGCTTCATTAGTCTCTATTGTTCAGGCCTAGTTTCCGCTTTGTCAAACATCTCTCCTACTACGTTTTCTTCTCAAGGGAAGCCACAGCCCCTCCCTGGTTCTGCCTCCCAATCACTGACCAATACATTGTGTATATCATAATACATGCAGTGTCTCACCTTTTCACAATGGAGATGTTTTTCACAACGGATTCAGGTTAGATTAGAGGCAACACGAGCATAACTTGAATTGTCTTTGATGCCCAGGTAGCCCCAAGGTGGAAATACCTAGTTGTGGATGGTGAATGCATCCATAATTCAGTGCAATGTACGGTATGCCCCCACTCTCTGGAGGGTGAGTGGAGCTATAGTGCATCCATAAATACACCATACAGTGTACCTGCTGTGTTCTCCACCCCCCACCCACCTACATCTGAGCTCATCTTTGCTTCCTTCCAAAAGAATGCAAATACCCGTTGTCCTGTTCCTCTACTCTAGCCCAAAGGAAATGCCTCTTTTGATGCCAACGCCCCTCGCATTTTTCACAGCACCCCCAAAGTATGATATGCCCTGCCCTTAGCTACAGTTAGTGGGGAGCACACAGCAATGCACTGTGCGTAGTAGCACAGCGGTGGCTCTGTCTCACCTTCCACCGGGTCCAGTCTGGCAGCCATTTTAGAGGACACACACACTTGCTTTATCTTTTAATTTTCATTTTGGAGGGCCATGCATTTGTTGTTCGTTTAAAATATTTATTTGGCAGACTGAAGCTGTCGATTGCTTACCATAAACTTTTAGGTGTAGGATTTCGTGTTTTTTTACAGGAAGGAACAGTGATACACTGACAAGGGCAAGCCCCTTTCTTTCAAATTAAAGCTGACCAGGATCTACTGCCACTCAAGGCAGAGTCAAGGAGCTGGGATCACAACAGGGGCTGGACAGTTCTGCATAGGTGTGATTCTAACTTGTTATACAATGCCAGATGTCATGTTTGAGGTATTTATTCTGGTGTTACCATTTTACCTTATCTAAGAAACGATCAACTATTGTTATATATTGGTCTAAGGCTGTTCAAGATTGTTGTGCAGGCCCTTATTTCTTGAAATTTAGCATAGGTGCACATGTGTTTTAGAAAGTGCTCATTTCAGGCCACGAGCCTACCACTACTGTCACTCACATGCATAATTAAAGAGAATAGCGATGTGTGCCCAAAGTGACAACCAATTGCAAGGAACACTGAGATGACAGGAAAACACCTGTTTTTGCGCCCTCTAGTTTCAAATAAAGTGGCTTGATGTAATTTACTATGCAGTAGTTTTATTTTGATTTCACCCTCGACACATTTCTCCAAATAATATTTGTTGGCTCCTCAGGAGGGTTTTTCAAACTTTTCCATTCAAGGCTGTAAATAAAATGCATCATATAATGATTGAGTAACATCTTTGAGCATGAAGCTTCACAAAAAAGTGCTTCAGTATCCTGTGTTACAACATAATAGGTAAATGGCATCAAAGTAAACACATTATCACTTACATTTTTTTAAATAACCCTCCTGAGCAACAACACAATATTATTTGGAGAAACACGTGTCGAGGTGGAAATCAAAATAAAACTACTATTCACATAGTAAATGACGCCAAGCCACTTTATTTAAGCAATAGAACCCGAGCGGCGGGGGCATAGGTAAGGACCCGAGCGAAGCGAGGGCCTTACCGAAGGCCCCGGGGCATTACCAGAGTCGGTAATGCCCCCGCCGCTCGGGTTCTATTGCTATTAGTATCCCGGCCCGCAGAATTTGCGTGACCGGGGTACTAAAAGCAATTTTTTTCTGTCCCAAACCACTGTGGTGTTTCAACGCTGCAGCGTTTTGGGACAGAAAAAAAAAAACACTAAGAAAATGGCCGCCGCCATGGAAAGGGAAAACGGAGTCCGTTTACCCTTTCTATGGCGGCCATCGGGAGCAGACGTGCTGGGAACACAAGTGTTCCCAGCGCGTCTGTTCCTGAAAAAGGATCTAAAAGCAATTTTTTTCTGTCCCGAAACGCTGCAGCGTTTTGGGACAGAAAAAAAAAATGACCAAGAAAATGGCCGCCGCCATGGAAAGGGAAAACGGAGTCCGTTTTCCCTTTCCATGGCGGCCAAAGGGAGCGGACGCGCTGGGAACACAAGTGTTCCCAGCGCGTCCGCTCCAGAAAAAGGATAAAAAAAAAAAGGTAAGTGGAGTTGGGAGGGCGGGAGTGGGACGGGGAAAAAGAAAAGAAAAAAAAAGTACCTGCGTCCTCGGCGGGGGACGAAGGAAGCCCCCAGCTGTGTGGAGGTGCAGAGCGGGGATGGCCCTGCGCTGAGTCTCCACACGGCTGGAGGCTCCCCTTGTCCCCTGCCGGGGACGCAGGATCAAGAAGGTAAATTGGGGGGGCGGGTGGGAGGGAGGGGAGGGAAGGGAAAAAAGAAAAGACTTACCCGAGTCCCCGGCAGGGGACGAAGGCAGCCTCTCAGCCTCGGGGAGGTTCGGAGCGGGGATGGCCCCGCTTCGAGCCTCCTCATTGGCTGAGGGGCTGCCACGCCCCCCGCCGGGGACTAAGGCTGTGGAATCCCGACGGAGGGATTCCCGGCCGGGTAGGGACCTGGCGAGAGCCAATCAGAATGCTTGTTGCATTCTGATTGTCTCTCGCCGGGGTACTAATTGAAACTAGAGGACGCAAAAACAGGTGTTTTCCTGTCATGTCAGTATTTCACAACACTGGGCAGCCACAGTGTCTACACCAATTGTCGCAGCCCTATCTATCAACTTACCAAGATCATAAGACTTGCTATAAAAATATATACTCACTACAGGTTGTCCAACGGCTGCATCTTTTTTTCACAATTGCAAGGAACAAGCTAAAACACAAACAATACCCTATCTAAAGGGTGTTTAATGGGCCAGTCTTGTGTTTGATTATTCAGTATTTTCAAACTTACTATTGGTTTATGCTACTATTGATTTGTGTATTGTGTGCATATTTTACTGCACGACACATGGAGGATTCTTTAGTTTGCTCCACTTGAGTTGGAGGCGCCATTTTGGGTTGCAGAGCATGTTCTTCTAGAGGTATATAGGCCTTCCCAGTTGCCCGATGTGACTTTGGAGGCACTGCCCACCCGGGGAGCCTGTAAGGTGGGGTCAGAGTTGTGCATTAGACTGGTGGGCTCAGGTTTGAAGATGTCTAGGCTGTTTGTGGTGGGGTGACTTTACATAGGGGAGCAGGGGGACCGGAATGCAGAGCAGGACCTGAGGTGCGTTTTGGATGGAGCGACTGAGCCTGAGTCTGTGCGGGAGCACCGGGCACCTCATTGGATCCCGGGCCTCTAGATGAAAACCCACGGCCAGGTTTTACTACCATTGTCATGATGCAGGGAGGACTAGAGCATGGTTTATCTTGATCCTGTTCCTTGTACATGCTAATCACATAGCTTAAATTGCTCATCCACGTGTATTTAAGCACACCCATATTATGCATTGTGTATGCACTACCACATATATGAACCTCATCATGAGTTGGGCAGTATCCTGACTGGGATACCGTCTAACTGTATTTGCATTACCGCCCACCTGTCCGGCGGTATTTCGGGTGCTGGATCACGGGTTGAGCGGTAAACGTATATCCCCATTGGGTCCATTGGACCCAAAGGGGATTTTTTGGCGCATTTTCCGCCGGCGGTATAACCAGACAGTAATTGCACTGAAAATCAGCATTTTTCTGGTGCATTTACCCCCAGCATAGAGCTGGGGGTAAATGCTGCCAGACCTGTGATTGGGCGGACCCTTAAATGCGGCGGTAATAGCATTACTGCCGCCTTTAAAGGCTACCGCCCAACTCGTGATGAGGCCCATAATGTTTTGTTTAACATATAATGTTTACAAAATGTGTATGTAATATGCCTATAATGTCATGTACCATTCCACATGTAAATTCATGCCAAATGTTTGAAGAATTGCAGATACCTAAGCTCCAGGCGGCTACCCTGGGGCTGTATGGATGAGTATTTGAATGTTACTTGCTAGCTAGTAGATGGCCGAGCATGATACGGTGGGTATTTCACTTTGAGGCTTGTTCAAGGACAGGTCAATATGCTTAATAGGAACATATCTGACAAGGGCTTTGCCATCGGATGGGGGACATGTAAGAATCCCTTCCACTCGCCCCAACGGATGGTCCTGCGTGATTCTTCTTCAAGGCATGCATCGCTACGATAGGCAGAAGGGTGAGCCAGTTTCGGGAAAAATCATACTCTGTGAATTGGGAGCTTGGTAACTGTGATTCCGCTTAAGCACCCAACTCATCATCGGACACATTGACTTCATTAGATATGTCTGGGGGTGCTGAATGTGTTGGCGCGCTCTCCCTAATCGCGCTCCTCATATTACTGGAGGGAAGTGGATTGTCTCTCCAAACATTTGATCTGGCAAAGGGCACTCGCCCACCTTTACGGCCTTGTATAATGTCTCTGCCATTCGGAGAGCAGTGAACCCCGTCATTTAGGCCCTGTTCAGGCTACTACATTGGAAGGGTACCTACCTCCACATGCACACCATGATGCCCTTAAGCATGGTGTATATTTAGAGTGCTAAGGCTTGCACCACATGGTGACACACGGTTTGCCTTCTACCCACCTCTTTCTCGCTGGCTGTGTTCCTGGATGCGTCTGCTCCTGGCTCCTTGTCTTTGCAGTCCCAACATTACTGTGCTGCTGTTTGTTAGCCAAAGGCATTCATGGGATTCTCAGATAACTAAGGCCCCCAGACTTCAAGGGGTCAGTTGAGCACATCTCTAATCCACCACGCAGCCATACACTACAATGTCCGATAGTCTATGTCAATACTAACTTCAAGTAAAGACATCCTTATCTATAGACATGCTGGCCCTTACACTTAACTCTCTACACAATTCCTCCAAATTCCTGCCTTGCTGGGGCATCATGTACACAAACATTCACAAACATTTCCCCTCTCCATTTTATCTGTAAGTTTAAGTGTTCGCCTGTTCGTCCTTTATTTGTTACACCTATTCCTTTTCCTAGCAGGCTAGGGTCTGACAACACCTTGTGGGAGAACAATACACCACTTTTTGGCAGGGACGTCATTTCACCAAAATGCCAGGGGTAGCGGAAGTGACATCACATGACCTTTGACACCTTTTGACATCACATGAAGTGATGTCATTTGACCCCACCCGAAGTAACATCATGGGAAGCGATGGAGCACGACCGTTTACCCCTTGACAAAACAGGGAGTGGCATCACATAGCATTGTTTCTAAGTTCACTATGAAACATATGGTTACAATGTTACTGTAACTTGATATACATTTCATACAAGAAGGGATCACCATATGTATCGGCAGAAATAAACATGCTATAACTGCAACTTGGAAAAAGCAAAATACATAGGGCCTGATCACGACTTTGGCGGTAACGCCGGCGGTATTACCGCCGGCGGTATTAGCCCTACTGCCGAACTCCCCGGCGCTAATAGCGCCGGATCACGGGTTTGACGGTAATGTAATTCCTCATTCCCCATTGAGCCCATTTGGGAAGGCCCCATTCCTCATTGGGCTCAATGGGCAAAATTTGCGCTCTTACCGCTGGCGGATTTCCCACCGGCGGTAATAGCGCAAATTTTCGGCGGTTTTCCCCCCAGCCAAGAGCTGGGGCGAAATCCGCCGAAGTCCTGATTTGGCGGACTCTTAAATCCGGCGGTAATAGCGCGACAGCCGGATTTAAGGGTTACCGCCAAAGTCGTGATGAGGCCCATAGTCTGAAATCGATGCTTATTCTACTCTAAATGCTTTTTGGAGGATTTAGTCAGCATTGTGAATTTGAGGTGTTTAAGAACAGACAAAATCAGTGACTCACCCCCTGAAGTGTGCCTGAAATAAACCTTTAATGAGTCTAGCAATTATCTTATGGAATTCCAGAAAGACACATAGCTCAAATAGCCACATGGCATTGGCCACAGCCCAGGAGCTTCGATTTGTAGCAAGGGAGACCACATGGGTAGCAAGGGAGACCTCAGAGGTTGCAAGGGAGACCTCTGCCGACCCCTTAATGATGTCCCTGCTTTTTGGACATGCCTCGGTGCTCTGGGATTAATGTGCTGGTGAGCTAGCACAGTATAAATAGAAGATAACATAACATAACATGCAGGTGCCACACAAACTGGGCTTCCTAATTATCTCAAAAAACCCAGGAACACTCCATGATCGGTGTGACACGCCTCTTGCCCCTTTCTTCACTGATCGCTACATCTGGTCCCCACACAAGCTGATGGGGAAGATTCACCAACCTTTTTCTTACAGGTTCTGTACAACCCTTGTTTCAACTCTGGAAACTCGTTAGAACAGTAGTGGGCTGCCTACAAGCTTTCCAGATGCTTCAGACTACAGCTCCCATGAGTCTTCACCATTGGCTATAATGGCTAGGGCTAATAGGAGTTGCAGGCCAAAACATCTGTGGGATGTATTTACCCATGCATCCGAGCCCTACCTCAAAACTGTGCAGTACTGACATGAAAACATCATGATGGCCAGAGCTTCCCAGAAAATGCACAGGGAAATGCAGGAAGAATAGGCTGCCACCCATTTTTGCCGATGTTATGGGCACAGAAGGACACTGCCTAAAACCACCATTGGACTACCCGCACAGTAGTCTGAAACCATTGGGAATGGCAATGCTGATTGCCAAATGCAACTAGAATTGTGGGGAATTCATTCTTAAATCCCAAAAATGGGTGCAGTACCAGTACTCACCACTATCCAAAAGCCGGCAATTTAAAACAACACCAGATTTTACTTTTTGTAGAAAACTGAATAAATGAACCCAAAACATGCCAAAGAAAGACTTACTGAGAGGTGGATACAATGTAAAGTGATATTCTGAAGTGACTTGAAGGTTTATAACAAAACTGCTATGGAGTCAGCAGTTTAAGTTGCACTGGATTTAAAGACACTAAAATCGAAAATGTTTAGATGAAATGAGTGACCTATGTTTGGTGTCACATGCCTTTGTAACTGTTGAAATGCCATAGTTTTGCACTTAGAATCAGCATTCTAGCTGCATATGTAAAAATGTTTAGTTTTATTTGAATGCAGGAACTGGGGAACAAAAAGTGACATTTTATCTGAAACTGGCTTAAAGAGATTCCAATTCTGCCTGGCAACTACCCCCATCAGGAGTGAAACTTGAGTCACAGCTGTGTTCCCAGGCCTAGCTGCCCTTTTGCTGCTCACACTAAGGATATGCCATCTACAGTTTAAGAGGTTTTTAGAACCGGTGGTATGTTCAGGGGGGTGTCAGCGGAAAAGTGGATATAACTCTAAATGTATGCATGTTAAAAGTCTGAAACTTCATCAGTTAATGTCCATACTCCCTGCGCACATGTATGTAAAGTTGGGTCAATGTCAGAAATTGAAAAATCAGTTAAAAAGTCAATTATGTGCCATTTCTGAATGCAAGCTCTTAGAAACAGCAGATTTGGACAGAGACATGGCTAAATTCAGCCACACCATGTATATGTAATTTCAAGCAACTGTGTAACTGTGAAATATGTCTTTTATTATCAAATATAGAATGTGTGCAATCTGACAGAGGAGTGTCCTATCTGCAAGCCATAAAATGACATCCCTCTGACTCACAGCTCCTTCGCCAATCAAATGAGAAATGGAAGTTTGACCAATTAGAAGCTGAGAGAGAGGTAGGGTCAGTGATGCTAGAACACACCCACATTCTAAACACATAAAAGCAGACAGACAGGACAGATAGGGACCTTCAATTCCATCTGCAGCGGGACGCTCTGCCGGAAAAATCCATACTTACCTCCATCAACCTCCAGAAAGCCAAACTAGAGACTTCAATCTATCCAGAACTAGAGACCCAGACCAGAGAACCAGAGAGAGCTGACCCAGATCACTGTGAAGTGCAGAGACCAGAGGCGAGTTTAAAACCTGACCAGATCCATGGCGAGGCCCATTTCACTTAAGAATATAGTGTGAGTACCCAGCAGAACTGTGTAGAACCAATCTCTTAGTTTAAATTCATCTAATTCAATCTATTTAACCTAAGTAGAACTGTCTCCTAACTGTCACCTGTCATTTGCATAGCTGTCACTTGTCATTTTCTAGTTGCAAGCTGCACTTGTCTTTTTGAACTTTAAAATTTCAAATCTGAAAAACGACCTTCACTAAATCGCTCATATCTCCGCAACCGTTTGTGCTAGAGACTTGCAGTAACTTTCATTTGGAAGATGAGATCCTAGGCTTTCCTAGGACCCCAAAACGATAGAGATAGTCCTTGTGGTTCCTCTGTAATAGCGCTCGGCGCATCCGCGAATTTTGCCGCGATTTGCAAATTTCTTCACATGTAAAAACTGCTGCTGCTTGCCTTCCATTTGCCAGAAATTCGTTTAACCTGCTAACTATCCCTGCATCATTGCTAGTGTGAGCCGGAGCTAATATTAACTAGATACCACTCACCCTGAACCTCTGAAAGGGAATTAAAAGCATTTCCAGCATATTTCTCATCCATTGCTAGCACATATCAAAGCATTTTGCCTGTGTTTTCAAAACTCCTATCTGTTTTCTGTAGTGTAAGCTTGCTGGGGTGAACTGATTTACATTGATTGCATTTCTGAGAACTGTGTGTTTTCCTTCCATTTCCTTGCCTTGCATCAAGGGGGGGAGGGGATTGCCAGAGAAAAGTGATTACATTGTTTGGTTGAAATCATATTGAGTATTTTCTGTACTGCATTCATTGAATATTGCATCCACATGAGCTTACATAAAGCATCCTCTACCACATTATACTTTTGTTCCTATTTACCAGTGTGCTACCTTATCCATTTCATGTCAACTCATTAGTGATTATAAGAAGTGTGCTAGTGCCAGATTCTCCGTTGTTGATCTTTATCATATCAAAAGTGACATTTTATCTGAAACTGGCTTAAAGAGATTCCAATTCTGCCTGGCAACTACCCCCATCAGGAGTGAAACTTGAGTCACAGCTGTGTTCCCAGGCCTAGCTGCCCTTTTGCTGCTCACACTAAGGATATGCCATCTATCTGATAATTGAATTACCTGTGCTCTGCAGGAAAGTGAACAAAGCCCTGTCCTGGCTCAGGCAAAGGTTTTATTGGCAGGAGTCGTAAATGGTCGTAAAAAGTGGCTTCCTCCTGAGGAAAGGGGAGGGGCACTGCCTGTGAGAGCAAGCTGGCTTGGCAGAACTGGAAAAACCAGTATTTCTACCTTGTGCTGAGAGGAAACCACACCCCTTTGGAGCCAGAACATAACTCTAAAAAGATGAATAACTCATAGAGCGGACATGTGAAAATTTTATAAATGATACCATAATTCTTGTGATTTTTCTGCCCACAGTTTAAGAGGTTTTTAGAACCGGTGGTATGTTCAGGGAGGTGTCAGCGGAAAAGTGGATATAACTCTAAATGTATGCATGTTAAAAGTCTGAAACTTCATCAGTTAATGTCCATACTCCCTGCGCACATGTATGTAAAGTTGGGTCAATGTCAGAAATTGAAAAATCAGTTAAAAAGTCAATTATGTGCCATTTCTGAATGCAAGCTCTTAGAAACAGCAGATTTGGACAGAGACATGGCTAAATTCAGCCACACCATGTATATGTAATTTCAAGCAACTGTGTAACTGTGAAATATGTCTTTTATTATCAAATATAGAATGTGTGCAATCTGACAGAGGAGTGTCCTATCTGCAAGCCATAAAATGACATCCCTCTGACTCACAGCTCCTTCGCCAATCAAATGAGAAATGGAAGTTTGACCAATTAGAAGCTGAGAGAGAGGTAGGGTCAGTGATGCTAGAACACACCCACATTCTAAACACATAAAAGCAGACAGACAGGACAGATAGGGACCTTCAATTCCATCTGCAGCGGGACGCTCTGCCGGAAAAATCCATACTTACCTCCATCAACCTCCAGAAAGCCAAACTAGAGACTTCAATCTATCCAGAACTAGAGACCCAGACCAGAGAACCAGAGAGAGCTGACCCAGATCACTGTGAAGTGCAGAGACCAGAGGCGAGTTTAAAACCTGACCAGATCCATGGCGAGGCCCATTTCACTTAAGAATATAGTGTGAGTACCCAGCAGAACTGTGTAGAACCAATCTCTTAGTTTAAATTCATCTAATTCAATCTATTTAACCTAAGTAGAACTGTCTCCTAACTGTCACCTGTCATTTGCATAGCTGTCACTTGTCATTTTCTAGTTGCAAGCTGCACTTGTCTTTTTGAACTTTAAAATTTCAAATCTGAAAAACGACCTTCACTAAATCGCTCATATCTCCGCAACCGTTTGTGCTAGAGACTTGCAGTAACTTTCATTTGGAAGATGAGATCCTAGGCTTTCCTAGGACCCCAAAACGATAGAGATAGTCCTTGTGGTTCCTCTGTAATAGCGCTCGGCGCATCCGCGAATTTTGCCGCGATTTGCAAATTTCTTCACATGTAAAAACTGCTGCTGCTTGCCTTCCATTTGCCAGAAATTCGTTTAACCTGCTAACTATCCCTGCATCATTGCTAGTGTGAGCCGGAGCTAATATTAACTAGATACCACTCACCCTGAACCTCTGAAAGGGAATTAAAAGCATTTCCAGCATATTTCTCATCCATTGCTAGCACATATCAAAGCATTTTGCCTGTGTTTTCAAAACTCCTATCTGTTTTCTGTAGTGTAAGCTTGCTGGGGTGAACTGATTTACATTGATTGCATTTCTGAGAACTGTGTGTTTTCCTTCCATTTCCTTGCCTTGCATCAAGGGGGGGAGGGGATTGCCAGAGAAAAGTGATTACATTGTTTGGTTGAAATCATATTGAGTATTTTCTGTACTGCATTCATTGAATATTGCATCCACCTGAGCTTACATAAAGCATCCTCTACCACATTATACTTTTGTTCCTATTTACCAGTGTGCTACCTTATCCATTTCATGTCAACTCATTAGTGATTATAAGAAGTGTGCTAGTGCCAGATTCTCCGTTGTTGATCTTTATCATATCAAAAGTGACATTTTATCTGAAACTGGCTTAAAGAGATTCCAATTCTGCCTGGCAACTACCCCCATCAGGAGTGAAACTTGAGTCACAGCTGTGTTCCCAGGCCTAGCTGCCCTTTTGCTGCTCACACTAAGGATATGCCATCTATCTGATAATTGAATTACCTGTGCTCTGCAGGAAAGTGAACAAAGCCCTGTCCTGGCTCAGGCAAAGGTTTTATTGGCAGGAGTCGTAAATGGTCGTAAAAAGTGGCTTCCTCCTGAGGAAAGGGGAGGGGCACTGCCTGTGAGAGCAAGCTGGCTTGGCAGAACTGGAAAAACCAGTATTTCTACCTTGTGCTGAGAGGAAACCACACCCCTTTGGAGCCAGAACATAACTCTAAAAAGATGAATAACTCATAGAGCGGACATGTGAAAATTTTATAAATGATACCATAATTCTTGTGATTTTTCTGCCCACAGTTTAAGAGGTTTTTAGAACCGGTGGTATGTTCAGGGAGGTGTCAGCGGAAAAGTGGATATAACTCTAAATGTATGCATGTTAAAAGTCTGAAACTTCATCAGTTAATGTCCATACTCCCTGCGCACATGTATGTAAAGTTGGGTCAATGTCAGAAATTGAAAAATCAGTTAAAAAGTCAATTATGTGCCATTTCTGAATGCAAGCTCTTAGAAACAGCAGATTTGGACAGAGACATGGCTAAATTCAGCCACACCATGTATATGTAATTTCAAGCAACTGTGTAACTGTGAAATATGTCTTTTATTATCAAATATAGAATGTGTGCAATCTGACAGAGGAGTGTCCTATCTGCAAGCCATAAAATGACATCCCTCTGACTCACAGCTCCTTCGCCAATCAAATGAGAAATGGAAGTTTGACCAATTAGAAGCTGAGAGAGAGGTAGGGTCAGTGATGCTAGAACACACCCACATTCTAAACACATAAAAGCAGACAGACAGGACAGATAGGGACCTTCAATTCCATCTGCAGCGGGACGCTCTGCCGGAAAAATCCATACTTACCTCCATCAACCTCCAGAAAGCCAAACTAGAGACTTCAATCTATCCAGAACTAGAGACCCAGACCAGAGAACCAGAGAGAGCTGACCCAGATCACTGTGAAGTGCAGAGACCAGAGGCGAGTTTAAAACCTGACCAGATCCATGGCGAGGCCCATTTCACTCAAGAATATAGTGTGAGTACCCAGCAGAACTGTGTAGAACCAATCTCTTAGTTTAAATTCATCTAATTCAATCTATTTAACCTAAGTAGAACTGTCTCCTAACTGTCACCTGTCATTTGCATAGCTGTCACTTGTCATTTTCTAGTTGCAAGCTGCACTTGTCTTTTTGAACTTTAAAATTTCAAATCTGAAAAACGACCTTCACTAAATAGCTCATATCTCCGCAACCGTTTGTGCTAGAGACTTGCAGTAACTTTCATTTGGAAGATGAGATCCTAGGCTTTCCTAGGACCCCAAAACGATAGAGATAGTCCTTGTGGTTCCTCTGTAATAGCGCTCGGCGCATCCGCGAATTTTGCCGCGATTTGCAAATTTCTTCACATGTAAAAACTGCTGCTGCTTGCCTTCCATTTGCCAGAAATTCGTTTAACCTGCTAACTATCCCTGCATCATTGCTAGTGTGAGCCGGAGCTAATATTAACTAGATACCACTCACCCTGAACCTCTGAAAGGGAATTAAAAGCATTTCCAGCATATTTCTCATCCATTGCTAGCACATATCAAAGCATTTTGCCTGTGTTTTCAAAACTCCTATCTGTTTTCTGTAGTGTAAGCTTGCTGGGGTGAACTGATTTACATTGATTGCATTTCTGAGAACTGTGTGTTTTCCTTCCATTTCCTTGCCTTGCATCAAGGGGGGGAGGGGATTGCCAGAGAAAAGTGATTACATTGTTTGGTTGAAATCATATTGAGTATTTTCTGTACTGCATTCATTGAATATTGCATCCACCTGAGCTTACATAAAGCATCCTCTACCACATTATACTTTTGTTCCTATTTACCAGTGTGCTACCTTATCCATTTCATGTCAACTCATTAGTGATTATAAGAAGTGTGCTAGTGCCAGATTCTCCGTTGTTGATCTTTATCATATCAAAAGTGACATTTTATCTGAAACTGGCTTAAAGAGATTCCAATTCTGCCTGGCAACTACCCCCATCAGGAGTGAAACTTGAGTCACAGCTGTGTTCCCAGGCCTAGCTGCCCTTTTGCTGCTCACACTAAGGATATGCCATCTATCTGATAATTGAATTACCTGTGCTCTGCAGGAAAGTGAACAAAGCCCTGTCCTGGCTCAGGCAAAGGTTTTATTGGCAGGAGTCGTAAATGGTCGTAAAAAGTGGCTTCCTCCTGAGGAAAGGGGAGGGGCACTGCCTGTGAGAGCAAGCTGGCTTGGCAGAACTGGAAAAACCAGTATTTCTACCTTGTGCTGAGAGGAAACCACACCCCTTTGGAGCCAGAACATAACTCTAAAAAGATGAATAACTCATAGAGCGGACATGTGAAAATTTTATAAATGATACCATAATTCTTGTGATTTTTCTGCCCACAGTTTAAGAGGTTTTTAGAACCGGTGGTATGTTCAGGGAGGTGTCAGCGGAAAAGTGGATATAACTCTAAATGTATGCATGTTAAAAGTCTGAAACTTCATCAGTTAATGTCCATACTCCCTGCGCACATGTATGTAAAGTTGGGTCAATGTCAGAAATTGAAAAATCAGTTAAAAAGTCAATTATGTGCCATTTCTGAATGCAAGCTCTTAGAAACAGCAGATTTGGACAGAGACATGGCTAAATTCAGCCACACCATGTATATGTAATTTCAAGCAACTGTGTAACTGTGAAATATGTCTTTTATTATCAAATATAGAATGTGTGCAATCTGACAGAGGAGTGTCCTATCTGCAAGCCATAAAATGACATCCCTCTGACTCACAGCTCCTTCGCCAATCAAATGAGAAATGGAAGTTTGACCAATTAGAAGCTGAGAGAGAGGTAGGGTCAGTGATGCTAGAACACACCCACATTCTAAACACATAAAAGCAGACAGACAGGACAGATAGGGACCTTCAATTCCATCTGCAGCGGGACGCTCTGCCGGAAAAATCCATACTTACCTCCATCAACCTCCAGAAAGCCAAACTAGAGACTTCAATCTATCCAGAACTAGAGACCCAGACCAGAGAACCAGAGAGAGCTGACCCAGATCACTGTGAAGTGCAGAGACCAGAGGCGAGTTTAAAACCTGACCAGATCCATGGCGAGGCCCATTTCACTCAAGAATATAGTGTGAGTACCCAGCAGAACTGTGTAGAACCAATCTCTTAGTTTAAATTCATCTAATTCAATCTATTTAACCTAAGTAGAACTGTCTCCTAACTGTCACCTGTCATTTGCATAGCTGTCACTTGTCATTTTCTAGTTGCAAGCTGCACTTGTCTTTTTGAACTTTAAAATTTCAAATCTGAAAAACGACCTTCACTAAATCGCTCATATCTCCGCAACCGTTTGTGCTAGAGACTTGCAGTAACTTTCATTTGGAAGATGAGATCCTAGGCTTTCCTAGGACCCCAAAACGATAGAGATAGTCCTTGTGGTTACTCTGTAATAGCGCTCGGCGCATCCGCGAATTTTGCCGCGATTTGCAAATTTCTTCACATGTAAAAACTGCTGCTGCTTGCCTTCCATTTGCCAGAAATTCGTTTAACCTGCTAACTATCCCTGCATCATTGCTAGTGTGAGCCGGAGCTAATATTAACTAGATACCACTCACCCTGAACCTCTGAAAGGGAATTAAAAGCATTTCCAGCATATTTCTCATCCATTGCTAGCACATATCAAAGCATTTTGCCTGTGTTTTCAAAACTCCTATCTGTTTTCTGTAGTGTAAGCTTGCTGGGGTGAACTGATTTACATTGATTGCATTTCTGAGAACTGTGTGTTTTCCTTCCATTTCCTTGCCTTGCATCAAGGGGGGGAGGGGATTGCCAGAGAAAAGTGATTACATTGTTTGGTTGAAATCATATTGAGTATTTTCTGTACTGCATTCATTGAATATTGCATCCACCTGAGCTTACATAAAGCATCCTCTACCACATTATACTTTTGTTCCTATTTACCAGTGTGCTACCTTATCCATTTCATGTCAACTCATTAGTGATTATAAGAAGTGTGCTAGTGCCAGATTCTCCGTTGTTGATCTTTATCATATCAGATTAAGTGTGCTATTCAATTATTAATTTATTATAAAGTGTGATATATATATATTTTAAATTATCAAATAAACCTTTTAAACTTGCAAAACAGAACTACTTCTTGGCTCAGTGGGGTCAGGGGGATTCCAAGAGAGGGGTGTTATATAGGGGTAGTCATCCAGAACGCATGAACTGGACATAAAGATATATCAATAAGGGTTTTCATTCAGTATTATAGACTAGGCGTTGACTTAGCTGTAGTGTTGAATTGAATCCTCTTACAAACTGGGGGCTCGGCCGGACGTTTGGGTTAGAATACCACTTGTGCAGCTTAATACAGTGTGCTAACTGACGGGATACATACATCCGGTCGGATCACCACGCTGCATTACGCTGTGAAGCATTCCTCAAAAGGGACACTCCAAGAAAAGTTCTGTTCTGCAAAAAAATAAAATACTAACTTCTGTAAGTCAGGACAGAGACCAATCTCTAGAATGACGACCTTGGTAGATATGAAAATAGCCAGAGAGCACTTCTTACATAAACTATTTGTGAGAGGTGAATGGGCTGAGCAGGGCCAGGATGCCTGGTTGCAGGCCATCACGCGACAGATCACTGAAACAGGGTCAGATATATATAGAGATCAGGGTCCCTTACATGTGGCCCTGAGTGAGCTATATATGGCTCCTAAAGCCAAAGAGGAACACAATAAGATTGCCAGGATAGCAGCATACCTGTACCTATATATGGGAGACATGCAGGATAGATGTGCTGAAAGCCAAAATCTGGCAAATAGGCAACAGATGGTGTTAGAGAAGGCCCAATCTGACCTGGTCTCTTCTGAGCAGAGGCTGCAGAGGAGCCAGGAGTCAGAAGATGATAGTAGGCAGCACATCATTAAAATAAAGAAGGATATGGATGTGCTGCAACAGGAAAAGGTAGAACAGGATACTAGATTTCTGGCCCTGCAGAAGGAGCACCAAGACAGTTTGGACTCCTTACTGCAGAGCCAGAAAAAGCTGGAGCAACAATTAGACTTTAACAGGGCATGCACGGAGCAGGTAGCCACCCTGCAAAGTCATCTAGATAGAGTGAAGGTAGAGAGCAACAAGCTGATCTTGAAAGACCTGGATACCCAGGCAGAGTTTGATGAGGAGCGCCAAAAAGCTGGTGCCCTTCAACGGCAAAGGGACGACCTGGCGGCACAAATGCAGGCTCTTAGTCAGGAAAGAGACGCCATAGGCCAGGAAGTCTGCCACTTAAAAAAGGAAATTGAAGAAAATCACCTGGCCCTCCAGGGGCTGGGTGATCTCCAAAAAGAAAACCAGAACTTGGTAGAGCACACCAGAAGGGTGGAAGATGCTCTAGCAAGAAAGGAGCAGGCCAATAGGGACATTGCCCAGGAGGTAAACCTCCTGCAGCAAAGACTGGCCCAGTTCTCCAGGACCAACCAGGAAGCACAGAGGGAGAATGAGGCCCTCTGTCAACACAATGATAGGCTCCAGCAACAGGTAGCGATGCAGGAGAAACTGATAGAGTCGAGTAAGGCCTTAACAGAGGAACTGAAGGCACAAATGCAGGCTCTTGCATTGCAACAGGGAGGAGGGGCGGATAGAGATGAGGTTCGCTGGGAAATGGAAACTCCGGAGCATAACCTCAGGAGCCCTAGTACCAGAGGCCCTCATACCTCTCAGTCCCTGGACTCTGCCACCCCCATGTCCCCTGGTGCACATGAGCACAGGGCCACAGGGATGGCAGATTACTATCCAGCTAAGAGTATGGGGCTCATAGGCCAGTACCACTCAGGAATGGAGGGGTGGGCATCCGGGTATGGGCACCCAAGTACAGTACAGTTCGATGGGGAACCCCAGGAGAGTAGGCCCATTAAGGGCATCCTGAAAACCTCTGCCCAGTTAGGTCAGTGGAGGGGGTACCCATCAAATCCTGGCAGCAAGGAGGAATCTGAAGACTCCTCTGAACTGCGCAGGACACAGGAGACCAGGTCCCCACATTCTGCCAGCCATTCCCAGGCTCGCAGAATCCGGGAAAACCTGGAAGATCAGACAGGAACCTCTGGGAGCAGTGCCTCTGAGTCCGAGGATGAATGGACAAGGGTTACCCGAACCAAAAAGGCCAATAAGGCAAAAAGGGCCTTGCTTAAGGACCCCTTAAAGCAGATTAAGGCGATCAGGAGCGTCATCACGCCTTACCATAAGAACGCTAAGTATTCTGTTTGGGAGCACTTAGAGTTGTTTGAACAAATGATGGAGACTTTCCATTTGAAGGACAGCCAAAGCTGTATTCAATATGTAAAGTGGACATTCTCCCCGGAATACTCCAGTTTCTTTGCGGGGCTGGAGGATCAAAATCATTTAAGATGGTCCACATATAAGGCGGCCATCCTGAAACATTTTTCTGTTCACAGAAATCCTCAAGAGGCTCGCAAGGCAGCCTACAATTTGCAATGTGGGGAGGATCAGGCCCCACAAGAATTTGTGCAGGAGTTAAAGCATGCTTTTGCACAGACCACAAGAAGGGTGCGCACAGATAGTAGAGAGTTCATAAATACGTTTTTCCATGCCTTGCCCAAATACATCATGACCCAGCTCGTGAGGGATTTTTACGAGAAAAGATCCTTAGACTGGGTCATTGAACAGGCTACCCGGATCTATGAGGTGCAGAAACCGATAGATAGCAAAAGTAATGCCCAGAAAAACCCCAAAGCCAACACCACCCCTGCTGCTGCCAAGGTGGCAGAGGTAAAGGTCACCCCCGTTTTAGATTTGGAGATGGGGGGGCCTAAAAACCTACCTGCACCTAATAATGCTAGGCCCAGAAGGTCCTCGGGCCAGTCACAGACAGGGAGCCAGGGAGGCAGCCCCACAAATGGGGTCCCTCGCTCTCCTGATTATGTAAGTCCCCGTTACAAGGGAAACAGACCCATCCTGGGTTATGTGTGGACTCCTCCAGCCCAAGGGGGGGGATCCAGCCAAGCACCTAACCCAGGGAACTTCCCTCCTAACTTCCCACCGGAGGGCAGAAACTCTCCAAATCCTGGGCAGAACTTTTTCCCCAGGTATCCACCCAACTTTCAGCCCCAAAACCATCCATCCTTCTTTCCCCAATTCCCTGAGCCCAGACCACTGAATCCGGGAGAGGGGAGGCCAAGGGCGGAGGGGTACCCAAATCTTCCCAACCCGGGGTATTACCAGAGGAGGGATAGCTACCCTTCCCGGGATCAGCCCAGGGGAGAAAACAGGGCCCCGTATCAGCCTGAGCGGGTTTCCCAGTTAGAGCGCCAGGTTCAAAACATGGCGCGGGATATGGGTCATATACTGAGGGCGCAGCAGAACCCTCAGATCAGCATGCCGGCGCAGAACGCACCCAACTCTGGACCTGGTGCTCCAGAACAATGACGGGGGCAGCACCCCGATAACTCACCGGTTCCCAGGGAGGAGGCACAAGGGGAAGGGGGGTGTAAAGCCTTGGAGGAAGCTTCCTTCCTCACTTGTAAACAGCCCCTGGAAACCCAGGAACCGGAAACAAAATCTCTTGCCCCTGAAAGTCTGCCTCCTAAGGAGCAGAGGGGGGGTAGGAGAAACAAAAGACCCAAACAGACTCAGTTTGAGGAGGAGGTACAGATCTTCCAATTTGAGGGAGAGGGATCCTCAGAGGATCCTGGGAAAAGGATCTTCTCCTTCAGAGAGGGGGGAACTCCCCCCAAAGAAAAATGGGTCCCTAGGGATGCAAATCCAGACTGGGGAGATGTGGAGACTGAGCTACCGCCGCCCACCATCTCATCCCAGAACCAACAGCAAGAAAATCCCCTGGTTCAAACCCATCCTGGGGACTGCCTCCAAAAAGGGGGGGGGCAGCCCAGAACCGGAACCAGGGGAACCCACAATGGCTCTGATCTCCAGTTGCCAACTTTTTCTTTCAGATTCCCAAGACTCTCCACAGAATTCTGCCCAAATCTCTTCGCTATCGATGTCCAAAACCAGAAAGTTAGCCCACCAGTTGTCCAAAAATGTGCATTATCTGTGCCCCCTTGAGGAGAAGGAGGGAAGATATTATGCCCCGGTACAAGTACAGGGGCAGGGTACAATCTCGGCACTGGTGGACACGGGATCTCAAGCTACCCTTCTGTCCAGAAGGGCCTTTGACGAACTGAATGCAGGAAGGGGAGAGAATTACCAAATTCCTCTCACCTCTCTTCCTGGACAACTACAGAACTTTGACGGGAAGGAAATTCCCGTCGAGGGGACGGCAGATTTGGACATTAAAATTGGGCGACATAAGTTGAAACACCCGGTCATAGTTGTGACCCCGGAGGGCACCCCTTGTTTACTAGGGAATGACCTCCTGAGAAGGTTGTCACCCCTAATAGATTGTGTAAACAAGGTCCTCTGGACCCAGACTAGCCGACCAATAAAATTAAAACAGAGGGTCAACCATGTTAGTTTAAACGGCACATGCCACATGGTTGAACAAAAATCTGACCAAGTAGAATTTCACTTCCAGAATAGCCAAATTCCAGATGTGACAGTAATAGCAGTAGGACAACAGACTGGTGATGGGGGGTCCTCTCTGTTTCTGAAAATCAACCTTCCTTCCAGTCTAAAGTGGTATTCCACGCTGGAAGGAAACACTCTGAAATTCTATACCAATCCACAATCTGAAACTCCCACTCCTATAGTCCAGAAAGATGTGAAATCAGCTCAGAGCCTGGCTGATATTCAGCAAATTGGAGAGCAGTTGTTCATCCCTGTTCAGTTAAATGATGGGAAGGACTCTGTTCTCGCTCGAGTGTGTGTGAACAACGGTAAGAGCTTCATCAGCGAAGCCATGTTTCGCCAACTTCCAAAAGATCCAGCCATTCCCACCTTCAAACTGATAGACAAATGGGAAATGGACCTGGAAGCACCCAATTCAAAACATCTCCTGCCAAGCAGGTGTATGCTCAAAATCTCCATTGGCAACAAGAGCATAGTCCACAATTGTTGGGTCGTGCGAGACGTCCCTGCCGCCTTTTACTTAGGCAGTGACATTCTCAATCGCTTTGCCATTAGTTTGGACCTAATAAACTTCAAAGCTTGGTCCCGATTAGCGGATAATCCCATGGGCTTTGATGATCCAGAAAAAGCATTTAGGTCAGCTCAATTGCTACCTTATGCAGTTGAAATTCAGATTAAAGAGGAAGTCACCATCCCAGAAAGGACCCGACAATTCTCCCTGGAAGTGAAAGTTAAAAGAGGACAACATTTGAAAAACCCTGATGCTTACATACATCTAAATGCTTCTCTCCAACAGCAAGGGTTAGGGGTAAACCCAACACCATTAGTCAACATAGAACATGACACTATTCCAATAGTGGTGGATAACAGCGACTTAAAGAGTATTACTCTAGCCGCAGGCACCATTATTGGAATGGCGGTTGATGACCGACATTTCTCCATTGATCTTGTAAATGAACTGTTAGGACCAATCCCCAAGGACTGTGTTGACAGTGACAGTGAGGACAATACAACACCAGACAGGATTTTTACCCGGCATGGGGGGAACTTCCTGGTGTACACTTCCTGCCCTTATGGTAAGGAAGATGTGACGTGTGACTTCAGGAGGGATGAGGTGATTTTCCAGGTCCATGAGGGCTGCCTTTCCCACCTGAAGCCTCCGGTCCAAATCAGCACTCTGACCAGGGACTTCTCCACCCAGTTGGAGGAGGCCGCGGAGATAGCCAAACCAGAAGTCTTTCCAGGCTTCAGGCAGATGGTGGAAGAGAGAGTCAACCTAGCTGATGCCTGTGTGACTCTGGAACAAAAGCAAAAGTTGAAACAAGTTTTCTTGGATTTCCAAGATCTCTTTGCGGTAGACTCCTATGACTGTGGTTGCACTGACATCCACACAACAACAATCCCCACGGACCCTGGCATGACTCCTGTGTTTGTGAAGCAATATCGCTTGCCTCTCGCATCAATGGAGTCCCTTACTGAAATAATTAAGAACCTTGAGTCCCGGGGAATAATCCGTCCAGTCCACAGCACCTTCAATAATCCGGTGCTGGGAATATTGAAGCCAAACGGCCAGTGGAGACTCTGCGCCGACCTTAGGGAGCTCAACAAACGGGTCCATACTTCCCGATGGCCTCTGCCCTACATTGACCAAGGTCTGGCCCAGATTCAGGGGTCACAGGTATTCACTGCAATAGACCTGACCAATGGATACTGGACCGTGCCTGTCAGTAGGGAGGACCAATACAAGCTGGCTTTTACCTTTGGGGGCCAGCAGTACACATGGACCCGGACTCCCTTCGGATACCTCAACTCCGGCAATGAATTCAACATTTTTCTACACAAGGCCATGCCCGACTTGGGTGCAAGGGGTAACCTGGCTTATGTAGATGATGTCCTCATCAAAAGCTCAACTGTTGAGGAACACATAGCGGAGATCCGTTATGTTCTGACACAGTTGAGGGCCGCCGGAGCAAAACTTTCCTTTCAGAAAGCACAGTGGTGTAAAACCCGTGTTAACTTCTTGGGGCATGAGATTACTCCTCAGGGTCTTTGCCCCCAGGAAAAGAAAGTGGAAGCACTTCAGAAACTGAAAGACCCCACAACTCTGCGGGAACTAAGGAGCCTCCTTGGACTGACTAATTACAGCAGAAAGTTCATTGAGGGCTACGCAGAGATCACCAGACCCCTGATTCATCTCCTGAAGGGGGGGGTCAAGTGGGAATGGGGTCCAGAACAAGCCGAGGCAGTAAAACAACTCAAAAGAAGCCTCTCACAAGCGCCTTGCCTAGCTTACCCGGTCAGAAACAAGGAGTTCTTCCTGGAGACAGGGTTCTCTAATACGTGCTTGACGGCAGTATTATATCAAAAGCATGACAAGGTCAATAAAGTAATCTCCTATGCGAGCAAAACTTTATCCTCTGTGGAGGAAAAATTCAACGATTGTGAGAAGGCACTCCTGGCAACGGTGTGGGCATTGAAGAATTACCGCCCGTTTATCCAGGGGGAACACATCATAGTGGAGACTCCACACCAGCCTCTGCAATATCTCCAAAGTGACAGAATCCGGGCCGGAAATGTGAGTAATTCCCGAATTACTTCCTGGATTCTGTCAATGCAAGGCTTTCCTGTGGAGGTCCGATATGGCCAAAACAAGAAGAGTCCCCTCGCGCAAGGTCTGGCTGACTTGCATGATTGTGCCAGAGAAAACTGTCTCGAGGACGAAAGTCTGAAAATCAAGGACAACATGGAGGCATACCTTAATTCCCCACACAAAGTCTTTGAAGAAGACAAGTGTGAGGGAATGCCCACTGTGTATGTGGATGGATGCTCTTACCATGTTGACAACAACGGGGAGAAAGAACTGGTGGCCGGCGTAGGGAATGCATGGGTGAATGAGTCCCCAGAACCCTCCGCTGGATACAAAATTGGTCCCCGAAGCAGTCAGGTGGCAGAATTGATGGCTGTGCATCAGGCCATCCTCACTGCTGTCCAGCATCAACTCCACGAACTGGTCATAATCACAGATTCGGATTATGTACGGAACGGGTTCGTGGAGCACCTGGTTAATTGGAAAACCAGAGGCATGTTATGTGCTAACAACAAACCCTTGAAACATGGGAAGTTGATCCAAAACATTGATGATCTGGTCACATCGAATGGGATGACCATCTATTGGAAGAAGATTAAGGGTCATTCCAAAGTAGAGGGACCAGACAAAACTGGAAATGACTTAGCTGATCAGCTGGCCAAAACCGGGGCCATCCAAGGGGATCTAATTGAGATTGAGTCCCTGTTGGGGGAAATCCAGGTCACTGCCATCACTAGGTCCCAGACAAATGCTCACAACGACCTTTCAATTGTACAATGGAGTAAGGAGACCCCTGATGCTGATTTGATTACCGCTCAGAAGGGGGATCCAATTATTGGTAAATTTTACCAGCACCTTGAGGACCCTGAGAACTTTCCCCTGACGGATACCGATTACATTGGGAAAGAGGACCTAAGAGTGTTGATGAAATGTCCAAAAATGTTCCGGATTCAAGACGGTTTGCTGGTAAGGAAATCCAAAGCTGGCCACGATCAGTGGGTGGTTCCTACCTCATTCCGAAGCCTGACGTTAAGTCACGCCCATGATGCGGCCACTGCCGGTCATAGGGGGTTTCACACAACATTGGAAATCTTAAGAGAGGTTGCATACTGGCCACACATGGGGCAGGACCTCGACCAATACTTGAAGGGGTGTCTTGTGTGTGCACAATTTCAGCCATCATCCCTCACGCATCGTGCACCTCTCCAAAAGAGGGGGATGACACTGCCATGGTCAGATTTACAAATCGACTTTGTAGGCCCCGTGATTCGCTCTGCTAGGGGGAATAAGTACATGTTGACCGTCACATGCTTGTTTACCAAGTGGGTGGAATGTCTCCCAGCCCCAAATTGCAAGGCAGAAACGGCAGCTGCCTTGATGATTAACCACATCTTTTCCCGTTTTGGTCTACCTCAAAGGATTGAGTCAGACAGAGGTAGCCACTTCACCAGTGAAGTAATGACAAAGATGTGGGAGATACTGGGGGTCAAGAGAAAGCTGCATATTGCTTATAGACCAGCTTCTTCTGGGGCAGTAGAGAGATATAACCGAACCATTGTGAGCATATTAAAGAAGTTTGTGGCAGATTCTGGGCCAAGTTGGGATATCCGATTACCTCTGGTCCTAATGGCCATCAGATCTACCCCTTCATCTGCAACCAAAATGTCACCATTTGAGTTGATGACTGGGCGAAAGATGGTGCTTCCTCAGCATTTGCTCTACAGGACCCAAGAGCAGACACTGATAAATGCCTCCACTACTCATGAGTATGTAGAGAATTTAAGGAAACACCTCCAACATGCTTTTGCTTATGCTCAGCGGAATCTAGAAAGATCAGCTGATAGCATGAAGACCCATTATGACCTGAAAACTTCCAGGAAGGAATATCAGGTGGGAGACCGGGTCTATCTATACAACTTCCAAAGGAACCAGGCCAAGCAGCGCAAATTTTTGCCTACATGGAAGGGACCCTTTGAGGTCATCGACAAGATCTCCCCTGTGGCCTACAAAATCCACATCCCCAAAGGTCCTTTGGCAGCGGGGGAAGACAAGTGGGTCCACATAAACCAGTTGAAATGTTGCCACCCCAGGCACACTCTGCAACAACTGGAGGAATCCTCTGGAATCCTAGCGGGTACTATATCAGACTAATTCAGTTCCAATCATAAAACATACCACATCTAGTCTCTAAAATATTGTGATTTGCATGAAACTGTCTCTTAGTTATACTGTTTTTTTTTCAAAATAAGAATGTAATGTTTCGTGATGATGAAATGCATATGCTGCCCCACTATCTCAACGGTGGTGGAAAAACGTCTATGAATAGGTATTGCCGCTCTTCCTTTGTCGTCCTAGGAGAAAGAAAACCTTGAGACGGGCCAAGGAGGACGATCCGGAGACCGGGAGCTGAGACGCAACGGGCTCGGGGTACCGCCCAATATTCCCATCAGGACCGGCGAGGAGAACCGATCGATCCGACCGGATGGAGGAAAAGATGCTGAACTGTGCCATCTATTGGAAGAAGATGAGGAAACATCCCAGATCTTGCGAGTCCCATCAGTGAAACCGAATGGCCATCGCAAGAGGGGGGCTTGTGGGATGTATTTACCCATGCATCCGAGCCCTACCTCAAAACTGTGCAGTACTGACATGAAAACATCATGATGGCCAGAGCTTCCCAGAAAATGCACAGGGAAATGCAGGAAGAATAGGCTGCCACCCATTTTTGCCGATGTTATGGGCACAGAAGGACACTGCCTAAAACCACCATTGGACTACCCGCACAGTAGTCTGAAACCATTGGGAATGGCAATGCTGATTGCCAAATGCAACTAGAATTGTGGGGAATTCATTCTTAAATCCCAAAAATGGGTGCAGTACCAGTACTCACCACTATCCAAAAGCCGGCAATTTAAAACAACACCAGATTTTACTTTTTGTAGAAAACTGAATAAATGAACCCAAAACATGCCAAAGAAAGACTTACTGAGAGGTGGATACAATGTAAAGTGATATTCTGAAGTGACTTGAAGGTTTATAACAAAACTGCTATGGAGTCAGCAGTTTAAGTTGCACTGGATTTAAAGACACTAAAATCGAAAATGTTTAGATGAAATGAGTGACCTATGTTTGGTGTCACATGCCTTTGTAACTGTTGAAATGCCATAGTTTTGCACTTAGAATCAGCATTCTAGCTGCATATGTAAAAATGTTTAGTTTTATTTGAATGCAGGAACTGGGGAACAAAAAGTGACATTTTATCTGAAACTGGCTTAAAGAGATTCCAATTCTGCCTGGCAACTACCCCCATCAGGAGTGAAACTTGAGTCACAGCTGTGTTCCCAGGCCTAGCTGCCCTTTTGCTGCTCACACTAAGGATATGCCATCTATCTGATAATTGAATTACCTGTGCTCTGCAGGAAAGTGAACAAAGCCCTGTCCTGGCTCAGGCAAAGGTTTTATTGGCAGGAGTCGTAAATGGTCGTAAAAAGTGGCTTCCTCCTGAGGAAAGGGGAGGGGCACTGCCTGTGAGAGCAAGCTGGCTTGGCAGAACTGGAAAAACCAGTATTTCTACCTTGTGCTGAGAGGAAACCACACCCCTTTGGAGCCAGAACATAACTCTAAAAAGATGAATAACTCATAGAGCGGACATGTGAAAATTTTATAAATGATACCATAATTCTTGTGATTTTTCTGCCCACAGTTTAAGAGGTTTTTAGAACCGGTGGTATGTTCAGGGAGGTGTCAGCGGAAAAGTGGATATAACTCTAAATGTATGCATGTTAAAAGTCTGAAACTTCATCAGTTAATGTCCATACTCCCTGCGCACATGTATGTAAAGTTGGGTCAATGTCAGAAATTGAAAAATCAGTTAAAAAGTCAATTATGTGCCATTTCTGAATGCAAGCTCTTAGAAACAGCAGATTTGGACAGAGACATGGCTAAATTCAGCCACACCATGTATATGTAATTTCAAGCAACTGTGTAACTGTGAAATATGTCTTTTATTATCAAATATAGAATGTGTGCAATCTGACAGAGGAGTGTCCTATCTGCAAGCCATAAAATGACATCCCTCTGACTCACAGCTCCTTCGCCAATCAAATGAGAAATGGAAGTTTGACCAATTAGAAGCTGAGAGAGAGGTAGGGTCAGTGATGCTAGAACACACCCACATTCTAAACACATAAAAGCAGACAGACAGGACAGATAGGGACCTTCAATTCCATCTGCAGCGGGACGCTCTGCCGGAAAAATCCATACTTACCTCCATCAACCTCCAGAAAGCCAAACTAGAGACTTCAATCTATCCAGAACTAGAGACCCAGACCAGAGAACCAGAGAGAGCTGACCCAGATCACTGTGAAGTGCAGAGACCAGAGGCGAGTTTAAAACCTGACCAGATCCATGGCGAGGCCCATTTCACTCAAGAATATAGTGTGAGTACCCAGCAGAACTGTGTAGAACCAATCTCTTAGTTTAAATTCATCTAATTCAATCTATTTAACCTAAGTAGAACTGTCTCCTAACTGTCACCTGTCATTTGCATAGCTGTCACTTGTCATTTTCTAGTTGCAAGCTGCACTTGTCTTTTTGAACTTTAAAATTTCAAATCTGAAAAACGACCTTCACTAAATCGCTCATATCTCCGCAACCGTTTGTGCTAGAGACTTGCAGTAACTTTCATTTGGAAGATGAGATCCTAGGCTTTCCTAGGACCCCAAAACGATAGAGATAGTCCTTGTGGTTACTCTGTAATAGCGCTCGGCGCATCCGCGAATTTTGCCGCGATTTGCAAATTTCTTCACATGTAAAAACTGCTGCTGCTTGCCTTCCATTTGCCAGAAATTCGTTTAACCTGCTAACTATCCCTGCATCATTGCTAGTGTGAGCCGGAGCTAATATTAACTAGATACCACTCACCCTGAACCTCTGAAAGGGAATTAAAAGCATTTCCAGCATATTTCTCATCCATTGCTAGCACATATCAAAGCATTTTGCCTGTGTTTTCAAAACTCCTATCTGTTTTCTGTAGTGTAAGCTTGCTGGGGTGAACTGATTTACATTGATTGCATTTCTGAGAACTGTGTGTTTTCCTTCCATTTCCTTGCCTTGCATCAAGGGGGGGAGGGGATTGCCAGAGAAAAGTGATTACATTGTTTGGTTGAAATCATATTGAGTATTTTCTGTACTGCATTCATTGAATATTGCATCCACCTGAGCTTACATAAAGCATCCTCTACCACATTATACTTTTGTTCCTATTTACCAGTGTGCTACCTTATCCATTTCATGTCAACTCATTAGTGATTATAAGAAGTGTGCTAGTGCCAGATTCTCCGTTGTTGATCTTTATCATATCAGATTAAGTGTGCTATTCAATTATTAATTTATTATAAAGTGTGATATATATATATTTTAAATTATCAAATAAACCTTTTAAACTTGCAAAACAGAACTACTTCTTGGCTCAGTGGGGTCAGGGGGATTCCAAGAGAGGGGTGTTATATAGGGGTAGTCATCCAGAACGCATGAACTGGACATAAAGATATATCAATAAGGGTTTTCATTCAGTATTATAGACTAGGCGTTGACTTAGCTGTAGTGTTGAATTGAATCCTCTTACACATCTAGGGTGCTGCGGGTTGCTCACCACAGCATTAAAGCCCGACCACACTACTGTCTTATGCAGTATGCAGTAAAGAGAACAAAGGGTTGCACTTGCATGATAGCAGTTATTTACAGCACAGTGAAAGGGCAAATCTGTAACAGCAGGAACTATATAAATCAAGCTCTATTATAGCTCTTTATTTTTTTTTTACATCAAATGAACAATATAAAATATCATTATAAAAACAAAATATTCTAACAGGTTTCAAAATTATGCTTTTCTTGTCATGAGTGTGACAGTGTGCTCGAGAATCTAAAGAAAATATTAAATTGATGTTAAAAAAAGAAAAAAAAAGAAAATATAAAAGTTTCTTTTAAATTGTCCTTCCATTGAAAGTGCAGGTAGCGTGCACATGCACACAGTATTGTTGCGGTTTATTACGCGATCACACTCAACTCAGGGAGTTCCTTTTCCCCCAATCAAGGGGGCGCACAACAAAGCACTATTATTTTGCTAGGGTTCAATTTGGTAAGGCTTCCAACCGGTCTCGCACCCAACCCTAACAAATACCTGGTGCCACAATGGACTAGGAACCAGGCCAGTGTGTAGTAAAAATATATATTTATTAATTTATTTATACCAAATTTGACAAACAGAATAACATTAGCCACCAATGCTGTCGCAAAACAAGAACAAAAATGACTTACGTAATGGCACCAACACAGAGATAATACTAAGATATGCAGTCACAATTTCCTGCAGCTTTTCTTTTCAAATCACTTATCAATACAGAAAAAGAACAATTCAAGGCACACAGTGATTGCTGGTTTGGGTTATACTACTTTTTCTCCCAGTAACCCCCACCATCAATTAGGCTTGACCCCTCTGAATTGAAGGCCACTGACAGGGAGTGAGAACACAATGGGAAAATCGTTTTGGGTTCTGATAGAAAAATGCACTCTTTGAAACAGGTATTCAATGGGAAAAATCATGTAGCACTTATTACCACAGATGCAATATGAAGGAAAGAAAAGCAGTGGGAAACATTGTTTTGCCACACATGAAAAGAACAGGCAGGGCTTTGTGGTTTGGGTCAGACCACAATGGGAACAAAGAGGCAATTTTGTTTTTCCCACCACACATGCAAAGAAAATACAAGGCTTCACATTTCTGATTTAAAAAGTAGGGGCTCAATTGGGAATTTCGTATTTCACCCTGCAAACTCACTTGGAAACAGGGTTTTCGGATTAATTTTTTTGAAGTCAGGGGTTTTCTTACAAATAGTCAATCAAATCTATATGTCTATACCGGCTTGAAACACAATGGGAGGAGCTTGTTATTTTCGAATGCTTACAAAACACATCCCGTGATTTCTATAGGGGAATTAAATGATTTGCTTTAATTAAATATGCCATGGATCTACACAGATAAACTGTATTTTGCTATGGGGAAATAACTAGAACAATACTTGAGAAATGCAGGGCCTACAGAGTCTATGGCTTTGGGATAGTTTTACTTACAGGAGAGGCCCTGTAGTGGGCATCAGGGAACAGCAGGGATTCCTCTGGGACAGCAAGGGTGTCAGTCAAGGATAGTCCCCTCTGGCTCCTCCAAGGAGTCTGAGTCAGCTTCTATGTCTCCTGGTCCCTGTCTCCAATGCAAGATTTGCGGCCTCTCTGCTTGGGTGTTTCTCGCAAAGGTTCAGCAGCAGGTTACCTCCCGGAATAAAGTGAAAAGGCCCAGTTCTGATGCAAACTGGTCTACTTTTAGGGAAAATTGACATCAAAACTTGTCATGATCCTGCGGAAGGGATTGGTTGGTTCTCTCCACTCACCTCCCACCTGTGTGCTAATAGAACTAGGAGTTGCGGGGTGTGAGTTAGGAAAGCTGGGGTGGGGGATGCTTTGTCATCCCAAACTGACATGTGGGTGTGGACTGTTTAAACTCTGAAAATCGATCAACATGGAAAGTACCCTAATTTTTCAAATCTTTACATGTATGGGTATATTTCTAAGAGCTGCATTTTAAGGCAAATCAGATGATGCTAATCTGAAGTCGTCATGCCCTTCCTAAGCAGAGATACAGTTTGTCTTTGTTTAGTCAGGAGCCGCATCAGTGAAAAATATGACACTTCATAGTTCCCATGTTAATTTTGTCCTTAACTCTCACACCAACTTTTCAAATCTCTTGGAATCAAGGGAAGGCCCAAATCCAATTTTCCTTAATAACTTCTGTTATGTTTAACACACACAAATCATGTTGGCATGGCTGAAAGGGGATTACTGTCACCAATAATACATGTCTTGAATGAGCGTTGTGGCATATACGCTGACTTTTGTATGCGATAACATTTATGTTTCTATTAATCACACCATAGCTTCAGAGGCCTTGCTCATTCTACTCCCCACCTTAAGTTTCCTTTACCTTTAAACATGTGACTAGCCAGATGCTGGCTCATGTTTATCTTAAACTAAAATATACTAGGGGGGGACCCCTTCAGAGTGCTTACTCCCAAGGGTAGTAAAGAGTTCTCTACCTTCAAAGAAGGGATTAGAGAGATAAAAATACAAATGGCAAAGGTAGAGAAAAGCACAATCAGCTACACCAACATGTTATCACAAAATACAAATGTTATTAATAGTCATTAAAAACATCATAAAAACACAAAGATGTTAATAAAAACTCTAAAAATAGAGGGTTGCTGGGAATTTTCTCCATTTAAAACTATTATCACAGTCGGCGTGCCGCCCGAAAGGGATTGCTCTCTATGAACGCCTGAACTTTGCCCTGTAGGAGGATTTCTCCAAGGGGCGCCGGTCACTTGTGCTCCACTTGAGGCACAGAAAACACGAGCACTAGTGAGGGTAAATATCTTTGGAGACGCGGTATGGGATAGGGCGTCGAAACCACACTGATTCTTGATGTGGTTTCCTAACATTGATTTTTATAGTTCTACCTCCTATATATCACCACTATAACTCTATCCCTCTTTCTAATATTATTCGCAGTGGAGTTCAGCCATCTTGGTCTGACGCCGCTCCCTGTGGGCATACGAGTGCACGAAGCACACGCCATTACCATGACGCCCACAGAAATCGATTACACTACTCTGCAGCTACAGTAACTTGTTTACAGGGCATTAGGTGAGCTTTCTTAACGTCTTCTTCCTTTAGAGTAACCGCGAGTAGCACTCTAGACTCGTGGTTGTCCGGTGGCATTTTTTCATGTTCAGTGTTGAATATTCTAAATGAATTTTGAAAGACTCTTTCTTCTTTTTCCATGGGGGGTTTTCCCTTACCAGTCTCTTTACCAATTTCTTTACCTGTTTTATTTGTTTCGCAAGTAGAGTTATAATAATTTGTCACAAGTCCTAGATGGGGTGCACAGGCATGTTTGAACAGATGGCTTTTTAGAGGCTCTAAATGAGTAGTGTTTGATACAATTTGTATGTATTTTCTACAGATCGTGAAAACTGTGAAGGGTGCATTAATTGCTTGAAGACGGAATTATTCCCAGCCTTCCCTTGTACCACTACCACTCTGATGCTAGGTAATGGAGGTATTTATTTCTCTTTTGCCCCGCTTACACAGATTGAATCTGTTTTCGCTGTAGTGAACATTTAGACTCACACAGTGTTTTTTTAAATGCCTTTCAGCAGCACCATTTTGGTTTGAGCATTGTAATATGTTAAGGTGCCTTATTGATTGAAAAAGAGAAAAAGTGACGGAACAACTAAATATCCTCCTGAAGAAATTTCGAATGAAAATATATGACCTGAAACATGTCGAGGCATTACACCAGCTATTAGATCATCTGGTTTGTGTATTTGGGTCTCCATTGACCAAGAAGTTTTTCTCTCCTGTACATGTCATATTAAGCTGTATAACAGGAGTTGCGCTCTAGTCCAGTCAAAGACTAATGTCTAATTGTTACAATTTACTTGTTACCATTGAGCTTTGTGTCACTTGCACTCTATAAATATTTTTAGAGTTTTTTAACATCTTTGTGTTTTATGATGTTTTTTAATTACTATTAATAAAATTTGTATTTTGTGATAACATGTTGGTGTAGCTGATTGCGCTTTTCTCTACCTTTACCATTTGTATTTTTGTCATGTTTATCTCAACCTATCCCTCCTTGGCCTCCCAATAGTCCTGGCTATAGCTTTAATGCACATTTTATGGGAGTTTTGACATCAAGGTCACTTCTGCTAAAAGAAACAGGCATGGCTTTATCTATTTCCACCGTCCAAATATGGCAGTGTATTTCTTTGTATTTTTAAGCAATGGACCTGTTTGATTGTTGACAACCAGACCTCCCTCTCGGGAACAAGCAGAGGAAAGGTATTTGAGGTTAAAGTTTCATTTCAGCAGAAATGCGCAGCTGCATGTACAATTCTGCAAGAAATGGCTTTTAAAACTTAAGTAGAAAGTGTAGCTTTCCATGATTTTAGTAAAACAGCATTTTCAGCCACACGTCTTTCTCTTTCCTTGCTGAAATGCATTGTGTCCATCTTTGCACTTTGGACTTCCCAGCCTATGTCTCCTTCATTTGAGATGTAGGCCTGTCTTTAATTCAATAGACCTCATGGTTGACTTCACCATTCTGTGCTGGCTTTAGATTTCAATGGGACTCCACAAATCACTCTTTATTACTGGCATTCAGGGACTATGTTTTACCCCACAGTATGAATAAGTGGGAACAACTGGAGGATGTATCTACACAATAAACTTGACCATATGATATAGGCAAAGAAATGAAAAACGAAAAGGTTTCGGCTGTCATGTGTCAAGTGCATCCTAAAATGCCCCACGTAAACCTCATGTCAGAGCTAAAAGGACAATAATGTTCAAACCATTACAAATGATAAGTCATTGCAATACTCAGCTCAAAACAGGCATACACTTCAAACAAAAAGTGTAGAGCAAACCAGACATGTTCACTCAGGCCTTAGACATCTGTGACTCTTTTCACTAAACTGACAGCAAAGGCAACCAATTGCAACAAAGAAACCCATTATTCACCTTTAATCAAATCACAATGTCAGAAAAAAACAAAACGAGGGAATAATGACAGATGTGAAATTATACACATTTGCGAACTAAAACGTTTTTGCTCCTTTTGGGTTGTGCTAAAGCAACACCTACACGCCAAAACTTAAAATAGAACAGCAAGCTGATTCCCTTGTATGGTCTCTGTTTTGATGTCCCGCCCACATGCCAAATCCTTCATGTCTTCTTTAAAGAGGTTCCCTTTTGGAGGTTTAAATCACGCCGCATTGTTGGGAGCAGACAACTATGCCGCCAGTGTGTCCCTTTAGTTCAAACCTTTTCAGAAAGCAAGAGCGACATTGAAAATAATTGTCCACGCTCTGTGTATTTTCTCCATTTGTAAGGTTCCTGCGTAATGAAGTGAGACGTGCCCTGTGGCTGTCTGAGCCATCACCGCTCCTTGGAAAGGGGCGGGGTTGGCCCGAGGCGATGAAAGACAGACTATCAATGATCGTGTACCGTAAGATTCTTTTGAGAGGGATATGTCGTAGTCCCTCTTTTATGTTGTTGGCCGTCCTGGTTTTTTGTTTTGAAAATCTGGTCACCCTAGACTGATAGAAGCAATTGCGTTTTTTCATTTGGGTCTTTCAGAGGAGGCAGAGGACGAAGCAGGACCAGGATTTATGTTTGCCCACCGTCAGATAAATCAGTGTAGCGGAGTTATAGCGAGGAATGGCAATGGTCCTGTGCAGTGCAATACCTTGTATGCATGCATTCTTTGTTTCGCAATGGGCCAGCAGGTGCCGAAGTTTAGCTCCAACCCTCAATTGGCGGCAGTGTTTGAGGGCCTGCAAGCTCCACCTGTGGCCGCATTTCACCAGATGTCTAGGCATTGCCGTGGTATGAGGGACTAAGGCATTTCAAAGGAAGGACAATGTACCAAGATGGCTTTAATTCCCGGCTTCTTTCTGGTAAATAACGTCCTGATGCTATTTAGTTTATCTGTGGAGCGTTATAAATCCTTATCACACATCACAAATACATGCGGATTGCACAGCCACTTCGGCATTTCATTAAGCCTTTGAAAACCCTTTGCTTATTGACATGGAGCTTTTTCTCACCTGCCTCCTCCGCTTGTGGAGTTTTTTTTAACGTTGCTTTGGTAAACTCTGCATGCATATTAAACACCTGATCTCATGGACACAAACACCTGCACACAAAGACCTGCACTATATGATATGATATGATATGATGGGTTATTTATAACGCGCTTAATACCCAGAGGTTTCTAAGCGCGGACCCGGAATCGAACCTGTGTTGCTGCGTGTCGTCTTGCTTCCAAGGCGAGCACGTTGCCCCTGAGCTATCTTCCCGATGCTATACAAAGCCTTGCTTAATAAACCTCTTGGAAGAAGTGTTGGATGCTCTCATGCTTAGTCACCCTCCACCCCTCCATGGCCCTCCCACAGACCCCTTTCCATTCTTTGCCACGTCACCCCATCCCTCTAGATATTGACAATCGCCATGGTCCATCACGAATCAAGATGTGTCAGTATTGCTTTTGGAATCGCATGCTTGGCCATTCTTATCGCCACTCTAATGCCTGAATCTTAATGGATTCTCATTGCACTAGTGATTTCCATTTTCCACGCTCCTGCTTTCGGTTCTCCCACTGCCATCATACGTGGCACCCACCCAGCGTTTGCCCTACATGGTCAGAGAACAACATCACATTTTATAGCATGCTTGTGCCACTTTCCCACAGAATCTAGTCTGGAGCTTTCACTATTTTGATATCCCTTCTCCACGCCGTAAAGAGTTGGTGTGACATCTCAACAGTTCAAACCACAGTGGGTTCTGGCCTCATTCTTTGCCAAGTAATCTTCTTTTGCAAGTGCTAGAGACAGTGACCTACCAGCTTTGGGAACGTGAAAAGTAAGGAAAAGCTTCATTTCAGTTTAAATGCCCAGCTGCATGTACAATTCTGCCAGAAATGGCTTTTAACTCACACACAATGCATTTTACATGAAGTATTTTATGAGGCATCCAGGCCTTATTTCCATGTGTAATGTATTTCTTTAATCTCATAGTTGCCAAAGACATGAGTATCACTTCTGGATTGTCCATACACAGGCCATTTATGTGAGAAAACCCTGTTCACCTTGAAACCAAGTGGGCACTTCTCTTTGCATTACTGTAATTTGGGATGAGGAAAAGGAAGTTCTTTTATTTCTGATAACTGCAATGCGCTTGGTTTCACTTGAGATTTCTGGATCACAATCTGGTATTACATTGAAGATAATGTACACACTGCTATCTGTCTCTTTAAGTAGAAAGTGTAGCTTTCCATGGATTTAGAACCCAACAAACTTTGTACTTCCCTTTGCATATATCCAAGATGCTGATTAAAGTGATTATGGTATGGCTGTACACTACTTGTATAAACGAGCTAACGATAGCATGTTTTTATATATTACTTAGTGGCAAATTAATTCTGTTTCAAAGCACTGTAATATTATAGCATTGTAGACTGAGAGAGGGGCCATCATCGTGGGATAGTGACCCACAAACTTGTTATGGGGCGCAGCTTCACCTAAGGGCATGACTAGGTAGCGAGTCATTATCCTAGGCGATAATGACCCTCCCGAGGTCTACAAGGCTATTAGCACAAGGTTGTAGTACCAATACATGTTTTGCAGGTTTTGGTGGAGAGGTAAAAAACGTTACTGTAAGAGAGAGTAAAGTAAATAGACAAACTGAGTTAGTAAATTAAATCTGGTTTTAATTTTGTATTTAAATAACATGGTTGTCTTTATAAGTTAAGCAGTTTAATTGCAACTTGGTTGGATTGGAACAGGTTTAAAATGAGCGTCCATTAGGTGTCATGTAAATGTACACTGTTTCTCTTTAAGAAAGTGAACGCATTTTCTAATGTTTCAGCTTTCTCTTTCTGAAATAAAATTGCATTGTTGTTTCCCTGTCTGCTTCTGAAGACAGAATGTTCAGGATGCAGTCAAGACCAGTAGTCACTGACTGCACTCGCAACATTCTAATTGTATAAGAGGAGGTCAATAGCGATCTACATGTACTAGTAGGTGTTAGTCTTATCCAACTGAATGTCACTCAATCGATTACTGAAAGATGACTAGCTGAGTGTGCCCTGTCTGGATTCAAACATGTGTCCTGCAGGATTTGCAGAGTTGTCTGGTGCGCACTTAACTTGCTGGGCAACCTTGCCTGCGAATGTAAGCACAAATGTATGTATCCTGGTACCCTAGTCCTCTCTTTCCAGCCATTTTCCTGATTAATCCCATTAGCAAAGTCATGCTAATGGGATTAATCAGGAAAATGGCTGGAGAGAGAAGACTAGGGTACCAGGATACATACATTTGCGCTTACATTCGCAGGCAAGGTAATTTCGATGGGATGGCCCCGGCTTCGGCTATCCCATTCGTTGATGGAAATGATCTCATCCTCCAGAAATATGGGGCCTTTTTTGCAGCATTCCAGGAGACGTTTGATAGGCAATACGCCACCAAAACCCTCCATGATTACTTTATTGACATCAGACAAGGCAACAAGGACCTTTTAACCTACATTGCTTATTGTAGGAACCTAGCTGCACAGATGCTATGGGAGGACGAGGTTAAACTCACCCTGTTTCAAAGGGGACTCAAGGAAGATCTGATGGACGCCCTGAGCCAAGTAGTCTCACCCCAGAAAAGTTATCGGAGATCATATCGTTGGTCGTGCATTTGGATCAATGGATGGGGGAAAGAAACAAGGAAGGAAGAGTTCCAGAAAAACCCAAGATACCATGCTAAAGCAGAGATCAAGTCCCATCTCTCTTCTCTAGGGGAAGGGGAACCAATCCAGTTGGGCAGTGTCCGAGGGCCCCTCTCCCCCGAAGAGAGACGCTGTGAGAGAAATTAAATCTGTGTTTCCATTGTGGTGATCCAGGAAACACGGTCTATCAATGTAAATGAAGAAGTCCCTGAAAGACAGGAAACAATTTTGCTTGTTAATGACTGTGGATATCTTAAGCACTATGCCTTCTATACCCCAACAGTCATGTAGCACATGTCCATCCCAGGTTCCCCATTTCTATATCACTGTTGATTTATAAACACCCTCACAGCTATGGTTGGGTTTAACAGCACTTGTAGACTGGGGAGCTAACAGAAACTTTGTGGATACAGCTTTTGCTCATAAGCAAGAGATATTGTTACTCATCAGAGAAGTTGCAGAATCCATCATTTCTGTGGATGGGTTCACGCTCACCTCTGGTCCTATTACCCAGTGTACCAAGGAATTACCCATGCTATGTAATGTCAACCAGAATTTTATGAACATTAGTTAAACAAGCGTATCACATTATGAGACTCCTCCACCCCCCTGTTTTTCTGTCGCCATTTCCATTTAGAATGACGACACAGAAGAGCGGATTGATCATTCTACACTAAATGAAACGCAGACTGAACGAACGAAAAAAGAACCAAATAAGGAAGCAACAAGCAACCATAGTATACTGCAACAAATGCAGCCACCACCAGTTGATGTGTGTAAGTAAAGGTGCTGTTCACTTTTAGCCATCAAAGAAAAGGGAATTAATCTCCCACTACTAAATAAAAGTGGAAAATTGCACAAATAAACTGCACCAAAAAAGAACGGTGAAACGAAAAACCGTTGAAAATATCATTGCAGGTGAACACAGATTCACTATACAATTTAGAAGATGAAGAACCACTGAACAATCGAAGCCTAGAAGATAAGACTAATGCAAAAATGTGTACCTCAATAGTATATGTTACAGAAGGGAAAAAACTGATAAGTGGGATTAAGGAGAAGCAGTGTAGTGCATACTCCTGAAGAATTTCCTGATAAACTTGTTTTAGTACATTGTGAGGAGGAATGAAACATGTTGGATAGAAAGGTACAAATTTGAAGAATAGTGAATGTATGAATGGAGTCAAAACAGGACAGTCTTAAAAACTGTATTAATATTTTTCTACAGAATAAGAATAGTATATTTTTAAAAAAAAGCTGAGAAAAGTTTATTGTAAATGCACTACAAAGCAATAATGTACTTAACCCAATGAACGTGGAAAATAGATGAATTGTACTCTTGCAAAAAATGTTTTTTTACCAAATAATTAAACATATTTCTACTAATAAACTCAGTAGACAAAAAAGGTTGCTCATGAGTAAATACAGTGGAAATGCACATCACAATGTTGTCTTTTCAACTTGTATAAAGGTTTCCAAAATCTAGTCAATTCAGTGCAAACCTAAGACGACATAGGACCACCCAAACACCTTTTGAGTACTGAAAGTTTCTTTATTGACACAGCAAAAGAAGTAACCGAAAGGATATCCATCGATCTACAAACACTAGAGGAAGAAATTAAGAAACTAGTACCAATAGAACTCTATAAGAAAAGAGTAGATGAACTACTGGCAGAAATGAAAGAATTTGAAGAATTTAAACTTGACCAAAGAGAGAATGAGGAGAATGAAGAAAGATGTAAGAAATGTCACTCATGAAAAAGCTTTCAGAAATACTCAAGAAAACTACAATCCTAAAGAACAGGAAGAAACTACAAAAAATTTCAAACAAAATAATGAGAAACGCAGAGTTAGGTTTAGAGGAATCTCATTCAGCTCAAGTGATGGGAGCACCAACGAAGAAAAAGGTTCAGGAAGAAGAGGTAAAAGCATATATCATTCATCTGGAAGAAGAAATCCCAGTGGAAGACAAGGGAGGAATAGACGTAGTAGCAATAGAAGAGGATATAATGGACAACACTTTTGGAGAGGGACCCACAAGAATGGGCCATGGAACCGAGGATTACTCACAGCATGAGAGCATTGTGGTAAATCTATCAACGTACATCTTGACACAAAGGGCCTCATTACGAGGTGGGAGGTAAGGGGTTAATGGCGCTGGTAAAGGTGTCGGAGCTGTTAACCTCTTACCGCCCTATTGAAAGGTCCGCTTGCGGGACCCGCTCTGTACGCCTGGTTTTACCAGACGTCCTTAGCGGGTCCCGCGAACGGCCCAGCATGCTAACAAAGGGCCCGTCATTAACGAGCCAGGTGTTAGCATGCTCCACATTCCCATTGAGCCCTATGGGGGCTCAAATGGGAATGGGGATGGTCCGGGTCCAAGTTCCCAGAATGGGGAAATACTGGGACCTCCAAGGTCGGAATGGCCCGGTATTTCCCCATTCAGGGAACCTTGGACCCAGACCCGAGTTTGGAGGCAGCCATGCCCTTATAAAGGGCATGGCTACCTCTAAACTCGTAATGAGGCCCAAAAGGATTTAACAACTCTGGAGAAAGGGTTAGGTTTTGTAACAAGCAATACACATAGCCGTTTCGGCTTCAGGCAAGAATTTTCAGAATGTATGCGTAAGAGATCCATTTAAAACTATTCTTTGCAGACAAGGAACTTGAAAATGAAGAAGAAGTTAGTGGGTTACGTAAAAAATCTAGGTTCACACCCCATTGCAAACATAAAGTGCGAAGGTGAGGGTAATTGAGAATAGCGTATTGATCGATCTAGAAGAATTTGAAATTAAAAGAAAAAAGAAAAAGAGTTCTAAAACAGCGGAAAGATTGAAAAAGCTTTGCTTATATCCCTATTTCAAAATGACAACATCATCATTCGCAGAGCAGACAAGGGAGGAGAAATAGTAGTACGAAACATATTAGATGATTTGACCAGGATCACTGTATCGTCTGCTGGAAAATCCAGGATATAAGCATAAACACTTTGGTTCCACAGTTTTGAATTTGGATACTTATTCACCCCTTGAACTAACAGTTAATGCTCATTATTGGAGGTGATTGCCTACGTTTTACAACACCCCATCTGAACAAGCCAATTTCTAGACCTTCATCATACGATTAAATGTTAGTTTGTATAGCAACACCTATCTGGTGCAGGTACATTGCTGATAATAGTACCTTTTGTGCTGCAAAACAAATACATATGCAGGCATGTTTATAAACTTCAGTCATAGTAAAGTCTCAGCCAGCCCTGCTGGAATGTGCTATTCTAATCGTGCATATAAACACATGCCTCTTCAATGAGTACTTAACACATTGAGCTAACTTCTAAACTATCAATATGCATTAGACCTTTGGCTATTTCACATGATCAACATAATTCCCACATGAAGGAAGGAATGCTACAAGGGTTGTCCACTAGTGAGCACACTGACTATGTATACCGGAGTGAACACAGACAGCATTACATGTTGAATTGATCAAGGCAGAACAATCGACAGGCAATAGGTTTAGAACCTCAGCAGCAGGCCATCAAATATCCTGATGTGTGCTGTTTTAAGTCTGGTGACAAATGGAATGGGATCTTACTTATTTAGATCAGGCAGCCTTGTGGGACTCCCTCCAAGTTGGGGGGCCGGGGCAAGTGCCCCTTTTGCCCTCCCATAAAAACGCCTCTGGAAATGAGGGCACATATCTTTTTTGAGCAACGTTTTCTCTAATTACATAAAAATGAGTAAATTGCTATTGTTTTGAATTTGTTATGAATCCTTTTGAATTTACAGTTGCTAATATTTAGTACATTTCGAATTGGGTAATTGAAGTAGTAACCAAAACTAACTGTATATTTCAATTCTCATTATATGAGTGTTTATCAGAGTGATGACCATAGATAGCTATCTAGTTAATATTCATAGTTAATAAAACATTAATTAACAAATAGAATACACTTATTCTCAGCAATTTGTTTGTAGAAACGGAAGTCTTGACACTATTGTTTATGGTCTTGGGATCTTTATCTCTGATCTGAGGAGGTTTGCGACATACAATTTGACAGAGAGAACTTTCTGGCATGTGCTTTCTAAATCTGTATTGGGACCACGGCGTCTGCAAACGTTTTACACTTTTAGATGTGTCACGTGGGCAATAACGAGTCGCCTGGTGGGCCATCTCAGCCGGCACTGGCCCGTCATCTAACATAAATCATTACTGCCGAGAAAGTCACTAACGCCATTTGCACCTGGGAGTTAAAATGGGGGGCGCTAAAGTAAAATGACAAAAAGAAAGAAAAAAAACATACCAATGTCGTGCTTAGTATTTGCCACTGTACCCAGATGTTGGGGTCCCTTTAAAGTTTTCATTGCGGCATAAATAAGACTCACAAAAAGACAATAAGGTATGGAGAATAGATTATGGTGTACAGTACTTTAAAAAAATATTTTAAACTTTATTGGACCAGTGAAACAGTGAACAGCAGCAGCAGCAGTATCAGCCGCCTGCAGCCATCTTGGAATGGAGGCTTATATCAGTGAATAGTGCCTGAATTCCAAGAAAGCAAATTGTCTGGAGCCTGCTCCACGGGTGAGAATATAGCTTACTAGACCTGCAACAAGGGATGCAACAGGCTGACCTAAAGGTCCGAGCGCACCACAGGCCTATAGCAAAGTTAGAGGAGCAATAAGGCCCCGTATGGCACAAACCATGGGTCTATAAAGTTATTTCCCACACTGGGAACCTTAGTAGTGCCCTTGACACACTGGTGACAGATTGGCTATTTGCCTTCCATCTAAGCCACCAATGTACATGACTTGTGCTTTGTTTGTGGGTGGTGTGTTACTCAGGCATACACTGGTTTCGGAAACCCTGAGAAAAGGAAAATCTGGCGCAACATGCGATGCACAGTAAGAAAAATGGAACCAGTGGCAACAGGGACACGGCCAGGAGAGTAACCTAAGAGAATTCTCTGAGCTATTGACTAAAAGACCGAAGTAGGATATTAATATGAGAACAGAGAAATGTAATTTATTTTGAAAGTTTGTGGCAAAACAAATGAAGATCCCCCTTTTCCGCACGGCCTCCTGTAGTTGGTCCAGGTCGCAGGGTATGCAGTGATACAATTGCGGCAAAAATGTCACCTGTACAAAAAATTGCGGCAAAAATGCTGTGGTTTGACCCATTAAAGGTGGACCCCATTACACCATTTAAGGGGAGCTGGGGTTGCGGTGGTGTCCCCCGCTTCCCTTAAATGGAATAATGGGTCCAGGGGTCGCGGGGGTGTCCCCCGGATCCTTTACATGTATTGTGGCAGCAAAACCACGGCCTTCTTTGCCGCAATATTTTGCATCCACAGGCATTTTTGCCACGATTTTAACACATGGAACCGGTGGCAGGTAGTCTAGCGGCAGTTTATGGATTGCAGCAGCGTTTTTTGCTCTGTTTCATTACAGCCTTCTTCTCTTTTGCATGAACTAAGAAGAGGGCGCATCAGGAAAGTTGTTCTGGGGTAGTCTTCCGGCATCAGCAGATATTAATATCGTGCCTGCTTGTGAAGATCTTGTGTTTTCTAAAATCCTGGTCATCACTGGTAATTCCACCAGATGCAGGAGGTCTAGAAAGACACCGCCCCAGGGGGCTTACCGGGAACACCGTGCGGACTGTGTTAGAAACGCAGCCAAACGGGCAGTGCTCTTCTTATTTTTCTTTATAACTTGGTCATGGGACTAGAGATTGACACGTGGACTACACCAATCACTGGGTTTGTTGCTGAGAAAAAAACAATATGTTAGAAATAATCCATTCCATCAATGACCAACATGTATATATGTGATGGACTATGGACTCATGGGTCCTTTGAAAAGATTTGTATCCTCCAGAATCCATGAACTCCCAAATGTTCTATCATTTTTCTAACCCAAAAATTCCTATTGCGCTACCAGCCTCGTATCCAGGGGAGGACTGGGTACAAAAAGAGGCCATGGAAATAATGTCCAAAGTGGCCCCATATTACACATGTTCAGCAAGCCCCACCCTTTTCCTATGGAAAAATGTGGAAATGTCACATGAAAGAGGCCCAGAGTGCAGAGACCAACCAGGACATTTCCAGAGTTCCCTATAGGCCAGTCCACCCCTGCTCGTATCCATTAGCCGTAAATAAACAAATTAATGCTCCCTCTCTCTTCGCATACTTTGGAATGGTGACTGCAGTATGCCTGCGTTTCTAACCCTTTGACTGCTCTTACGATGTACAGCATAATTTCCATTGGAAAGCATTGACGTCGTGGTAGCCAAAGGGTTAATTCCGCCCATAAGAAATGGCAATGGATTTTCTGGCTGTTGTTCCACCGTGTGCTAAAATGTTCTTCTCAGGTTCTCAAGCTTACTTGACCCTTCCGGAATGTGAAATGGGGATTAATCTCTTGTCTCACACAGGGGTAGCAGCCCCCCCCCCCCTCCCCCATCCCCGCTCCTGTGGAATGCATGATGTGCGTCTGTGTAACCTTGCCGAGCCCTGTTTACACTGGAAAGCAATACAACAATGCAAAATAATTATAATCACAGTAAAGCTGGCATAGCGATATCATAAATTAGCCAGCCAACAGAATATAAAAGTAGGAAGGTAATTTTGTTTCCGTGCAAAGATATCATTTTTTACAGAGCAGAATGTCGGCTCTACATGCTAATGAGGTATGCCTGCGCTAGACCTTTTATGGGATGGCACTTAAAAATCTCCCGAAGCACAGAGCATTATAGCCTGCTTTGAAGTCTCTTAGCGGGGGGCAAACAGCATCTTGGCACTGAGAAATACAAGCATAAAACTGAGCGAGGGCAATCCTGTACACCTGACACTTCTCAGCAAAAATGTCGGGGCCTCAACTCCCCATCAGGGGTGGACTGGGAACCAAAAGAGACGCAGGAAATCATTTTCAAAGTGGCCCCATGTTATACATTTTCAGCAATCACCACCCTTTTCTTATGAGAAACTATGGAAATATCACACAAAAGAGGCCCAGTGTGCAGAAATCTCCAGAGTCCCCTACAGGCCAGTCCACCCCTGCTCCCCATGGTCTGAGATGGGGAAGTTGCCAGCTGAGCACTCTCCCAAGGGGATAAAAGAGGTTAAACGAGGAGATGTCTTGTAGTTTTGCTTTTCCTATTATGGGTACCGGCCTACAAGCCCCAGCATGCAAATTTCTGTTGGTTAAAAGGCAGTACTGGATAAACGTGCTTTTGGTGGCATATGGCAAGACGGCATATCTGATTTTTAAACCTGTAAGTAGCTGCATAACATTTTTTCGAACATTTTTACTCCAATAATTCTGTGTGAACCTGGAAGCAATGAAGAATTTGCATTTATTTGCTAATTCATTTGAAGCAATCCAACTAGTGTCAATGGAAAACATGCATTCATGATGTTAGTCAATAATTCTACCTGTATCCAGTGGTGGAGTCAAGGGGAGTGCACGCGGGGTGACTGCAATGCTTGCGCCTCTGCGTAATGCTCTGTGTGCCCCCACTGCCTCCCCTGGGCTTGTCTTGGTCAAGTACTGAGCACTGTCTTTTGATTAAAAGAAACAGTGCCCCTACTGAGCGATGCAGTAGCATACGGGTACCACATGTTGGATTTCGCACATTGCTATTCAACCAATCTTCGATCCCACCCAAATGCCCCTCTTGTTTCTTTTCAGAGTGCTGTCTGCAGGGACGGCCCTAGGATTTGCAGGGCCCTGGGTGGCCAAAGATGTGTGCGTCCCCTTTATTTGCATCACAGAAAATGATGTCACAAAATGAGTCATTAATATCCATGGGGATCAAATAAACTTACATTCAAATTCAATATCTGAATTTTAACTGTTAATATTACTGTTGTAGTAATATCAGTAGTGAGGATTATTTTGGAGTAGCTGACCGAGTGAGCTAAAGCAAGTACTGTGACGAGGAAGAGCAGGACATAGAGTAATGAAGAACACCAGTAAGCAATCCAAACATACCTAATGTGACTGCACGTTCCAAGGATGTGAGGGCAGGAATTGGCCCTGGGCCAGACAGGGCAGAGTGTGTTTGCTACAAAATAGTGCAATCGTAACAAAGCCTATTTACCGTAAAGGTACTCAGGCAGTCAGAGTAAGCAGTTTTGCAGGTCTTCAAATGTCATCAATAGGGCTCAAGTGCAGGAAAAAGTGTGGAGGATCATTAGCATACACACAGGGACTGAACGTATTATAAAGTGAAATACGCAAATCTAATTCAACTTGCCTTTTCTAAAAGAAGAAATTAAAAATTGAAATGAGCATTGTCTTTCACAAAATTAATCAATACGCAAGGGGAAAAAAAAAAACTAGAGGAGATTTTCCTAGAACACTGCTGGCAAAGTATAAAAAGTGTGCACCTTTTAACCCAAACATCTATATTGAAACATTCTATGGAAAGCAAAATACCAATGCAAGATGTGTGCTTTGAAAACACTTTCATGTGGTTTTGTGGGTTAGTGGGTTTAAATCCTGGCGTGTCAAAACTTGAGCAAACAAGCTTTCTTGCATGCTGGCCTCAAAAACACCCAAGGGGGATGGAGTCAGCACTTTGGGTGGATGCTGTAAACCCACATGTAATCTCAATTTGTACCCTTAACGGTTTATTGAGAGGCCACCCTTGACACAGGGAGTTCCTTCTCTCCCCGAGCTAAGTGTTACACAATTAACGGTTAATGTCAGTTCTTTTATTCAGCCCTATCTCCAATTCATCTAATACCTCTTGGATTCCTCCTCTGAGCAACCAATGAGCTAAGAACCAGGCTGCTGTACAGGAAATATATTTATGTTTATTTGAATTAAGAAAATCACACTAAAATGTCAAATCCCACTTTATCCGTGGCACAACAAAATAAACTTCTCTCAACATAAATAAATAACACAAGTGGGCTGAAAAGAACAAAAATCACAATTATTTAATTTCTACACATTTCACATCAAGAAATAATTAAACTGATCAATAAACAAAAACAATTACCTATGCAATGCTGTGCAGTTTCGATTTTCCGGCATGCTTAAAAGATCTAGCAGTTCGGATTACCGATTGTTGCCATGCATTTGGTAATTATGATTTCCCCCACACCTTTTTCTTTAAAATAACACAGGGTGATTTGGCAGTTGTTTTTTTACAACCCCTCCCCCCCTCCTTTGGTCTGTGTTGGTGAAGTCGGACAGAAAAATTGAGATGATTTATGTTTGCGATTTCAGACCCCCTCTCCACTTACAGGCCTGTGTTGGGGAAGCAGGATGGTAAAAATAAATTGGAACTATTTGAGAATTCTGGATTTCAGACCCCCTCCACTTAAAGGCCTGTGTTGGGGAAGCTGTATGGTAAAAATTGGGATGATTTGAGAATGTTAGATTTCAGACCCCCTCCTCTTAAAGACCTTTGTGGGGGAAGCTGAACAGAAACATTGCCCAATTAAATTGCACACTCGGAATGCGTTTTTTAAATTTTGTTAATTTTGAATTTGAACAAAAATCATCCTGTGGTGTTCCGCCAAATGGGGAATTAATTAAAGCAGTGTGTTTAGTTAAATAGGCTAAGGATCTACACAGTTTTGCCCCCTCCCCTCTGCACACTATAAAAAAAAAAAGGATTTAGGGTCTGCAGGTTCTCCCACCTTTTGGTTAAAAATGTCTCAGTTCTAATTACAAAGAAAACCTCTGTTTAAAGTTCATGAAAGCCAGCTGCACGTCAGGTCCCTCTTGAATGACAGGGCAGGGGTCTGGTCACTCCACTCTCTGGGATAGCCTCCAGCTCTCCACCATAAGCCCGATTGAGCTTTTCGGCCTTCCCAAAAATAGGCATCTCCAACAGAGCCAACCACTGCAAAATCTCCTTTTTCGTGTTTCCTGGCGGCTGTCAGATGGTAAGTTTCAACAGCTCTCTCTGATGATAATTTTAGGAGCTCTCCTCTTCTCTCATAATGCATCTACTTTATATAGCAGTGATGACACCATCAAGTTTACAATTTTGGGGAGTACCCTGCCAGATTTCTCGCAAATAGATTTGGACAGTTACCCTTCTATCGCCTCCCAAATACAGCCGCTTTCTAAGGATTGGTTTAGGAGTCTGAGGAGACATATGGCAATTCCCATTTGCAATCCCCATTTGTTCTCTTGTCACATTTTTGGCAAACACTAGTTGCATCAAAAACTTTGTGATTTACTAGTAACTGCCATAATTCATATACATTCTGTTTCAGCTAATCAAGGGGAAGTTAACAAAACAACAGCTGGGTCCACACCATGTTGAATTGCCATTTGGCAATTTCCCGCCGTTTATACAAAAAGCATAATAGTTAGGAACATGTCATTTATTACTCATATTCCTAATTTTACATTCCACCAACATGCCAACTCTCACATTCCAGACATGTTAAAAGCAGCCAGGAACACATGCTAGCTTGCCATTACAATTCCCTAAGTCGCAGGTGGATGAATTTTATATCAACAAAATTGCCTGGCAATTATCTAAAACAATGACTCATCAATCAAGAAAGTATGACTTATGGATGCTGAGAAAAAGGCCTAAATGATAATAGTCCTTTTAAATTAATAGCAAATCTTTTGGATATGCAATTTAGAGGCCTCCTGTCCAAAGCGCCATTTGCCTCTCACGGCCAGCCTATGACCAGAATTTTTCATTAGTCTCTTTGAAGTTTGTTGATTGAAGTTGGTTGCAGCTCGTAAATACCTTGGATGCACCGACTAGAGCCATTTGCTCTGCCCCGAGCTGGGCTTTCAGAGGAAGCAAGTCTGTCAGACAGTTGGTTTTCATCACCCTTAGCAGGACACACTTTATTGCAGTGTAAATAGCTGGGGGGATGTAAAAGCCATGCTTGCAGTGGGGGAGTTCATTGTGAAGTCTGCCCACCAACAAGCCAAAAGGGTCTGCCTTGGGCCTAAATTAAATCTTCATGTGACCCATGGAACAAAGCTTTTCTTTTCCCTTGTTGCCAGTATTTTGCATGTGAAGTATAATATACTTCAATGTAATATAATATAATATAATATAATAATAAATAATATAATATGATATGATATGATATAATATAATATAATATAATATAATATAATATAATATAAGATGTAATACTGGAAATGGTCAATTGGATAATTGTTTAATGCTGTAAATGTTGTAAAATGTATGTTTCCTTTTCTATTTTTAAATGGTATTTTATATTGCATATTCATATGTCACATTTACGTTATTCAGTATCAGTATAATATACATTACATCTTGTTTACACGCACCATGTCTTTTCCCTGTCATCATTATGTTGGAAACATTTTTCTCTTGTCTTGCTTTAAACTGCAAAAACACATGCAAAGCTGTTTTGGTGTCAGTGTTTAAAAATCCTGTCTTTCTTGTGAAAGGGACCTTTCATTTTCCTTTGCCTTTGTGAATTAAAATTCTGCTTTTCTTTTGGTAGTGACAGATAGGCCTTTTTCATATGGCCCTTCAGTTCCGTTGGTTTGGGGCCTTTGATTACACCCCATACCTAAAATCAGCACAGGGCCAGCTAGAACATCTTCAGTCCAGCAACCTCTCTTACCACATCCATGGACCTGGTAAATAATCACAACAAATGTGACCTGTGGTCGTTTCCCCTCCTCACCACAACATGGTGACCAGGAAGAGCCTGCCTAGGGGCTTGGGCGGGAGGAAGAAGGTATGACTTGAGAGACATCAATCTCAGTATGAAGCCCAACACAGACTTGACATCGAGGAGACTGAATTTTTCAGACAATTTCTGTAGCAACAAGGACACTGGATCTAAAATCGAGGACAGGTTCAGTGGGTACGAAAGGGGGAGCAAGGTTAATCCCAATCCCAGTAAGCGGGGGTGGGGAAAGATAAACGGGTGTCATGGGAGTTCAGGATATATGCACAGGGAGCAGCCAGGGTCGGCTCGGACGAACAGGTACAGCAAGCTAATGATTTTTGCACCTCACACTGCACCTGTATCAACAGATTGAGGGATCTCCCAGGACGAAGGAGAGGGGAGACAGTTATAGCTTGTTCCAGGGGACGATTGACTAGAGTATATGACGACAGCAGAGAGTGTCCATTCTAGAGCCAATAGATGTGTGTGCACGTCTCAAGAGCGAGAGGGGTGACTGCTAAGCGCGGCAGACCAGGAGGACACATAAAGAGGAGGAAGCATTCGCACAGATGCCCTTATTAGGAGGAGAATGTGAAGTGTAGGTTGCCATTGTTGCGTGCGGGAGCGGGGACGTGGATTCATGAGATGCAGAAAATGACAGCTGGCCATAGGCTAGAAGTGGGTGATGTAAAGGGACTATTAGTATCAATATTAGGAGACGCAGCTCATGACGTATGGATGTGGGCGGAATTCCCAGGGGCGACGACACAAAACACAGCCCATGATGGATCACCATTTGCCAACTGCAGGGCGGCAGTATGGCATGCATTGAGGACACAATACCCAGACACATCAGACATCAGGGCCATTACTTCATGCAAAATTAGGGAAGATGAGGACCCCATGCAGTATATTCAGGAGATTCAAGAGCTTTGGCACTTCGAAACTCGAGAGCCTTGGGACAAAACAGTCAATATTCTACCACATACTAGTGCAGGAGCTACCAGAGCAAGTTCAGAAGAGTTTAAGGAAATTAGTGGGATGGAGGCGAAAGTTTGGCCAGAGATAGGTCTCATGATAGTTCATCATTGTAGGCTGTGGCAGGAGAAGCTTAAGCAAAAAGCAGAGGACAGGAAGGCAGACGAATCAAGGCTAGTACAGAATAAATTATCAAAATATGCGATGGGGGGCAGTGATAAACAGCCCTGCCCCACAGGTACAGCAGCCATAACAGTTTGCACCGCCCATGGGAGGAGGGTTTATGGGGTGGGGTGGACAACAGCAAGGATTCTGAGGAAGGGGGCCTACAGAGAGGGAGAGGCTTTGGGCCACTGATGCATCACAAGAATGGGGGGTTTCCAGGAGAGTTTTGGGGATTAGGGCAACAGAACTGTTGGGGAGAAGCTGGACCCCCACCAGGGCAGTGGGGGCCAGCAGCCATACCCTCACCATCTATGGGAGACCCCAACACCTCCCATATGGCCCCCAGAAATGCAACAGAGTCCCAAGCAGGCAGCAGCATGTTCCAAACTGCGTTTATTTCTGGGCAGCAAAAGAAAAAAAACACGCAGAGCATCGTGCACATCGAGAGTTCAGGCGCCGTCTTCCCCCGGGGCTGGCTTGCAAGCCAGCTTTATGATCACACTGCAGGCTGACCTCACAGAATTGGATCAGTTCCCAGAAACCTAACTCCTCCTGCTATTGGCTGCTAAGTGATAGGTTACCTATGTAGCCCTTATAGAGAGCCTGATAATTAGATATTAGCCTTTTGCGTCAGTGGGTTGGTTTAGCTGTGCCAGCCCCCATTACCTAATTCTAACTTGTTGCAATATGACCTTGTTCCCATAACTTTTTAGCTGAACAAGCAGTTCGCACCTGGGCTCTGGGCGCTGATTAGCTGGGCTGCGCCATTCTTGTTACAATTTATGTTTCAAATGTTGTGCGAGTCCTTGAGAAAATGTCTTTCTTTCCCAGAAAGAAAAAAAAAGCACACTGGGTTGCTGTGATTTATTTGCATTTGTGGATAATTAAAAAATGTTTGTCTGCAGAAAGCAATCTTATCTTGAATGTGCGGCCTTGGCAGTTCGGAGGTTTTGCGAGGAACATTGCTGAAGGCTCCCGCAGCCAGTGTTCAGTGAGAGAAATGAACTTGGCTGTAATTTTCCTGAAACATCGCTTTACACTGTGCAATTAGACCATGTTAATTCATATAGGCATTTGCAAGCCTTTAAACAGGGATTTTTGTGTTTGTAGATTCTGATATTGCAGCATTGATTCTAATGTAGCATGGAAGTTGCACTGTTGGTGAAGTGGGTGTGTTTCAGCATATTTGTCACCCATGGGTGCGCTGGGGCCTGGTTCAAATGATAAGTGCGCTCCTTGTTCTTCCTGCTGTTCTTCTGTATATGCGCCTGGGGTGAGGGGGCATGGGTTTGATCTCGATTTTCCCTCTTCAGAACACAGGTGACTTTTTAAGGGGTTTCCAAGGGCAACGGAGGGAGCCACCACAGTGTTGGACCTGTGGGAAAATGGGATACATTTCAAGAGTATGTCGATTCAGAGGGATGCAACAGAATTGGGGAGGGCAGGGGCTGGGCCAACAACCATATTAGGGGCATCAGGATGATTTTTATACACAGGACCAACAACAGCAAGGACAGATGCAGGGCACCTATCAACAAACGCCACAAGCACAGGTGCAAGCACCACAAACACAAGGTCAGGTACCACAGATGCCAGCACAGTGCCACATAATTTACAAGCACTGCAAATTTGAGGGAGCACACAGCAATTAGCACAGATACAGCACAATGACGCACCAGCCAACGTGGACACAGTAGCGATAGTTCATGTCAGACAACTGGGTGGAGTTACTATGGTAGAAAACAACCCCTTTACTGGCAATGGGTTGTCTCTATACCCTCAATAGGACAGCCCACAGAGGAACTTGATGTGTGCCATCCTGTCAATCACACCCAACCCTGCGGAGGAACCTCGCATAGGAGTGGTGATAGGTGAAAAAACATTTTCCTTTCTTGTTGACACAGAGGCGACTAGGTCCTGCATTAGGGAAGGAGCATTTACATTGTCAGGTGATGCCACGAACACTCCAGGATTCTCTGGGGCTCGGGAAGTGGTTCCTTTTACATACAATGGACCTCATTACGACCCTGGTGGTAAGTACCGGTCATTAACGGCATGGCGCAATTATCATGTCCGTGCTGGCAATAGACCGCTAAAAGCGGGCCATTACGAGTTCGCGGGCACAAGCTTTGCACCATGCCAGTAATGAACTGACCGCCATGTCACAAAAGCCCAAAAAATCCCCCTTTCTGGCATCGTATGCAGTGGAAATAGCACCTCCAGCATCCTAGCCATCGGCATTAGCGGTCACCGCTGATAGCGGTCACCTCAAATAGCGGAAACCGCTATTAGCGGTGACCGTAAATAAGCGGAACCGGAAGTAGCGTCATCGCACAGGAAAGGGAAAGAGCACGGCAGCCATCTTTAAAAACACAATCCATTGCCATCCACCACAACCAGGAGCCATCTGACCCCAGAACTCCCACACACCCCAACCACCGCCTGTCTGAATTTAGGATGCCAAAAGTTGTTAAAAAAACTGGAGATCGGCTGCGCCTGGAGCGCTTCCCCAGAGAGGAGCTCACCATGTTGGCTGAGACACTTTAGGAGCATGCAGACGTGGTGTTTGCAACTGACATGTCCTGACCAGCGGTGCAGATTTGGGCATTGGTCGCCCAGAGGGTCAGTGCTGTCGGCACCACACCCCGCACACCAAAACAATGCCGCAAGCGATGGGACGACCTATGTCTACGTGTGAGAAGCATACTGTCGGCAAACCAAAACCTTGGGATGGCGACAGGTGGAGGTGCAGAGTCGCCCCTAAAACTCCAACCATGGGAGGAGATATGTGCGTCCACCATAGGCACAGATTCAATAGAGGGAGTCGGGGACATGGAGAGAGGAGCCCCGTCATCAGCCGATGCAGGTAGGTGTCTCTAATCAAACAATGCCAATACCACCACGATGATGTCCAGATGAACTGACAGTGCAATGATGTATATCAGGGTCCACCAGACACATAAGCACAAAACTGCCCATAGGCAGTGCAGAGCATCACCTTGTCCACATGCATGATGCACCCCATTTGTGTTGCACCCACATGCCTCCATGCATTACCCACCCAAGAGTGAGACAACCTGTATGTCACTCCCCCCAATGTGACTCATCTACCAATCCATATCAATGTAGCCACCCCAATGCATGCTCAATGCCCGTAGGTCCATCACTAACCCTCTCCCTCCTTTGGTCCCCCACATGCACACAATCAGACAACGCTGATGAGGACACCGTTGCAACACCAGAGAAGAAGGCTAGGGCCGAGGAGGGACAACACCGGCCCTCCACTTCGAGGGGCATAAGCCAACCGGCACGACATCAGAAGGCCAAGAGCACACCACAGGCCACAGCACCAATGTGCTCTACGTCCCCCACTATGGCGCCCACAACAGCCAGCATCACCCAAGTGTCGGCGGCAGAAGGGATTGCATCGGCTGCAAGCAGCACAATTGGCGAAACAGCTGCCACAGCAGTAATCTCTGATGACGAGGAAGGGGATGTGCTGCATGTTGCAACTTCCCCCACTGGCCCCCTGCATTCCCCACTCCTGTCCCCATGCAGCCTTCCCGACACCAGCATGTACGGGCTGTCTCTGGCTAACTCATGGCCAGCAACTCCCAGCCCCACCCCAACTGTGCCCGAGGAACACAGTATTTCGGGAACCCCTCAAACATCCACCCCAGCCCCAAACACCCAAGAGGGGATCCAGGACATTGTAAGGCACCAGCAGCAGCTCACTGGCCTCTTGACCCAGCACATTACTGAATGTGGTAGTGTAAGGGAGGACATCCGTGAAGGTGCTGCTTCCCTGAAGTCAGCAATAGAGTCATCCTCACAGGACATATGTGCAGAACTGGCCGCAGTGCCGCACGTACTGTCTGAGATGGTGGCAGCAATGCGGGACATGCGTCCATCCGAGCAACCAAGTACATCCTCAGCTGCTAGTTCCACCAGGACCAGCCCCGTGCACAGGTCTGGCAGGAACCTGCGCCGATCAGACAGGGGGGCACCTGGTGCTGGAAGAGGGGGATGCCAGTAGGCACAGCCTTGCATACTGGTGCCATGTGGTCCACTGGTGGACAGTACTGCACACCATGTTTTGGGGAGTTGAGGGGGGAGGAGGGAGTGGGTGTGTTGGGGAGTTGAGGGGGGAGGGGGGAGTGGGTGTGTTGGGGAGTTGAGGGGGGAGGGGGGAGTGGGTGTGTTGGGGAGTTGAGGGGGGAGGGGGTGTGTGGGGTGGAGGGCTTGTTCACTTAGTTATGCTTCTTCAATACACATTTTGGTTACTCATAATTCACATGTGTGGACATTGCTTATTGCGTACGTGTGCTTTATTGGTTAGCAGTCTACAGTGTCCATGTCCCTGACACACCCAGTGCCCCGAGTGCCATCTCCATGTAACACCCCCGTCCATGTGTGCTAGAAACATTGGTTGAACAGAGTCTGACGCATGGCACGTCCCCCCTGTGCATCGCTGCCTCCCTGAGGTGCTGCCCCATCCCCACCGTCCTCATCCTCTTCGTCAGGTGGTTGCAGTTCAGCATCAGGGGGCAGGGGCAGATTCCGTCTGATGCACATATTGTGTAGCATGACACATGCCATGACGATCTTTGCCACCTTCTCATGGCGGTACAGGAGTCCCCCACCAGACCTGCTGAGGCAGCGAAACCGTGCCTTCAAGAGGCCAAATGCCTGCTCAATCACCACACGGGTTTGTGTATGGGCACGATTATAGTCCTCCTCGTGCCTGTTCTGTGGGTTCCGGACTGGGGTAAGGATCCACCTCTTCAAGGGATAGCCTGCATCACCTGCATGTGGGCAACAATGTATGTGTAAGTTATCACATCATATTTGACCTCATTAAATGACACCATGGCATGCATTTATTTCTTGAATTCAACCCCATTTCTATGCATGAATGGAGACACACGATGTGACTGCTATGTGTGTATTCCTCTCATGGACTGGTTTGCATGCCATCAACTAGTGGGCGCGGGGGGGTCCAGTTCCTTGTGAGTGCTCATGCACTGTGTTAGTCCACGGCGGTTGTTTCTGTGATCTGGCAGATGTCCAGTAATTTGTGTGCTTTCATCCTGGCACCGTTGATGTCAGCCTCATGATGATCTCACTACGCACAACAAATGGTGTCATGTGATTCAGTTGGGCCTCTGTGTCAGTGTAGTGGTGTATTGATGTATTTGACCCTCATGTGACTCCTTTGTACGCAGTAATGGGGGACTGTCCTTTCAGTTGATGGTGTTTGGTGCTGTGCATTGGCTATAGTCATTGCTAGTAGCTGTATTTTGTTGATGGGGATGCGGTCTGATTTGGTACAGTGCACATGCAGAGGGCTGTGAAATGGTTGTGACACTGCTTCATTTACATGGTAGGGCTGCTTACATCTTGCATTATGTGGTCAGGTGTCAGCTCCAGTCTGGGCTGCTTTGTGGTATGAGCATGCTCCATTCCCTCTGGCACTCGCAGCCAGGTGAAGTGTGCACCCCCCCATCTGAGCCAGGTGAAGTATGCATCTCTCCCCCTCCCCCATCTCAGCCAGGTGAAGTATGCATCTCCCCCCCCATCTCAGCCAGGTGAAGTATGCATCTATACCTCAATCACCTACCCACATCACATTTCCATGGGCATGACATGCGACTCACCGAGAAGCCAGGATCTCTGCCCTGCATGTCGCTCCATGTAGCGTGGTATCGTGGAGCTCCGCTGGACCTTTGAATCATGGGTTGATTCGGGGAATCTGCACAACAATGTGTGATGATCCTGTTCGAGTCACATACCATTTGCACGTTGATTGAGTGGTATAGCTTACGCTTGTGGTACGCTACCTCCATGGCATGTGGGGCCACCAATTCCACATGGGTGCAGTCGATGGCGCCGATGCAACCAGGTATGCCGGCCAGTGAATGGAAACCTACTTTGGTGTTTGAGATCTCCTGGGCAGACCGTGGTAAGGAAATGTGGTTGTCTGTGTGCTTGAGGAGGGCATCAAGCACTTGGTTCAGCGTACGTGAGAATAATGGTTGTGAAATGCCATGCAAGTGCCCCACTGTGTGCTGGTAGGTGCCTGTGGCCAGGAAGTGGAGCACAGACACTACCTTCAGTAGGGGTGGGATGGCGGTGCGTGTTTCAGTCAGGCTGACAATGTCATCATATATCATGTCCACAATGGTGGTGATGGTGTCCCGGTTCAGACGGTACAGGGCGTGGATCTGCTCAGCGGTTAGGTTGAATGGACTGGCTCTAATGCATGGGATTGGGGGCTGCCTGTGTGGTGCCACTGGCTATGCTGGTGGGTATGCTGGCCCTGCCTTGCCCTCCTTCTCCTCCTGCGTCTCCTCTGTGCTGCCTGTTGTTGTTGTTGTGGTTGTTGTTGTTGTAGCACTTCCACTGCAATCAGGTCCTCCAGCCCCAGCATTGCTAGTAGTATTGGAATCATTGTGGAGTGTGACTGGGTGTGGGAAGGGGTTGGATGTGCTCCTTTTGTGCTTGTCCAGTCTGTATTGCCTCCACCTGTGCTGATTGTGTGCACCTGTGGCAGTTGGGAACACTGCACATGGCCGTTTACGGGTGGTGTGCGATGGCGGTATTTGCACCATGGTGGTAAGGTACTTTACGGCCTTCACAAGGGAGTTAATTGCATGTCTGCGCGACTCGTAATGCTCCCCACTTTGCGCCATGCCGGTATTTACGGCATGGGTGGTTGCGTGCCTGCGCACTTGGCGCTTTTAGCGGCACCGTTAATTACGGTGCCGCTAATAGCGCTTTATCAGGTCATAATCGGCCGGAGCGGTAAGCGATGCCGGTAATACTTTACCGGCATCGTTTTTCACTTACCGCCAGGGTCGTAATGAGGGCCAATATCTCACTTTCTATAGGAGATCACAATCTATCAATGCCTTTACTTTACTCCAGACAGACACCTCTAAACATACTGGGATGAGACATTATGAGCAGACTGAACATGACCATCTCTTTCACAGACAAGGGCATAGTGTGCTCTACACCAGGCATGCACATGCTAAATGTAAGACAGATTGTTCTAGCATACTGTGGACGCATGGTACAGAGAGCAGTGCCAGTGGACCCAGATATTTTCCAATATGGAAGTGACATAGCCATTGCATGGCTTCTAGGCATCGCAGGGAAGAGGTGGAGAGTTCCAAACGAGTACCTGTTTAGGCCAGAAACACCATTGGACGAGCCAGGAGGAACAATAGTGCCCATAGAATTAGAAGCAGTGGTGACAAGTGAGGATTGGATTGCAGTGCATGGGATAGATGACACAGGGCCGGCTTAGAGATCAATAATCGTGGTTGCAGGGGGGTTCAGTGACAGACGACACACTATTTAAGGAGGAGAGACAGGAACTAGAGATGGTGTTCATGATGAATGTAACCTACTGGTTATAGATACACTACAGAGAAGTGCCACAGAGAATGGCGATGGTGCTTGAGGCACCACCCTCGTTCTGGGAGGAGGACATGGCCATGGTACCCTGCAGTTTATGGACCACAAGTCCTTATGACATGGGTTGCATAAAGAGCATAGGGGGAGTGAAGATCAAACTGAATCCAGGAGCGATTCTGCTAATAGTAAAACAGTACCGCCTTTCAAAGGAAGCAGATGAAGGCATTTATGAGACAATCATAGCACTAATTGAGAGAATGATCGTGGTACCATCAGAATCCTCACGTAACACAGTGGTGTATCCCATGCGCAAGACAAAGGGAGGCTCATGGTGTTTTATACAGGATTTAAGGCTTCTTAACCACATTGTAAAAGCATAGTATCCTTTAGTTGCAAATCCAGCGACAGTTTTGTGCACCATTCCCACAGAAGCTTCCTGTTTCACAGTTATTGACTTGAAGAATGCATTCTCAGTAACACTCCACCCAGACTCACAAGACCTGACCAGCTTTATGTATAGAAACCAGAAGTGGAAACATACTTTGCTCCCACTGGGGTACTGCGAGTCACCATCTATCTTTAACAGAGTGATACAGATGAACCTGAGCAACATACAGATGGAAAGCACAGTTTTACAGTATGTAGACAACAATTTGATTTACAGCGAGACAGAAGATCAGCGTAGGAAGGACTCAGTGCACATGCTGACTGTGCTAGCTGACAAGGGGTGCAAGGTGGACAAGGCAAAGTTACAGTACTGTCAGAAGGAGGTGCTATACATTGGGCAGATGATATCCCAAAATGGCTGACAGATGACTCAGAGAGAGCAGAGACAATATGCAAAACACCTAAGCCCACGACAGTGAGGGAAATGCAACAGTTCTTGGGGTTATGCAACTACTGCAGAGCATTGGTCTTTCACTACACAAAATACACAAGGCCACTATTGAGCACCTTGAAGGAAGGACAGAGGGGAAACAAGACACTGATACGGACCGCTGAGATGACTGAAGCATTCAATGAACTGAAGGAAGCAATGTGCACAGCCCCAGTGTTAGGGATCCCAGACTACAAAAAGGAGTTGTTCTTGTACTCGCACACTGATGGTACAGTGATGAAGGTAGTACTGACACAAAGAACAAGCATGGACCATAAGCCAATAGCTTACTACAGTGGGCAGTTTGACCCAGTGATGAGAGGACATTATCCGTGCGAACAAGCTTTGGCAGCTGCCCCATTAATGGTGGAGAAGTCAGCAGTGGTAACAATGGGGTGCACCATCACTCTTTACGTGGAGCACATCCTTTTTGAGATACTGCAGAAGCCAAAGAGCACACTGACCACACAGAGAGCACCAGGGTATGAGGTGTTACTATCGAATGTGTGCTTGAAGATAGTAAGATGCAAGACTGTAAACCCGGCAACATTTTTGGCAGATGTCCTACAAGTAGAAGACTATGCATACGACTGCACAAAGAACATATGTTTAGTGAGACACGCAGGGTAGAGGATGACGCACTTGAGGGGGGAGACATACTCTACTTTGATGGTTCTTCAACAATTGATCAAACTGAGGGGGTCAAACATACTGGGACTGCAGTGGTAAGATTGAAGGAGGACGGGCCAAGAGAGGTGGTTGCAAGTGTATGACTACCTCCCATTACTCGACAGAAGCAGCAGAACTAGTGGCTCTTATACTAGCACTAGAAAACAGTGTAGAGAGAGATGTGACGATCTATTCTGACTCTGCCTACGTGACATCAACAATACACTAAGGACTGGCATGATGGCTCAGGAGATGGTTCAGGAGAACAGACGGGACTCCAGTGCAGCATGCGCTATTATCAGACAGATTGATCGAGGTGATAGCTTATCCAACAAAGGTCGCAATAGTGAAGTGCCAAGTCCACACAAAAAGGGAAGACCCTATCTCAAGAGGAAATGAAGCAGCAGATTTTGAGGCAAAATGCGCCACGTATTTGGGGGAATTGTGGGAGCTGAGAGAGACAAAATGCACAAGGAGGGACTAGAAACATGGTGCTGAAAGAGGGGTACAATATATTACCAGAGACAAAGATTATGAAGCTTCAGTGAGCTGCACCCAAGCAGGAGAAGGAGCTATGGGCGAGGAGAGGGTGCTCAATTTCTCCAATGAATGCCTTATGGCGACAGAACAACACACAGAAAGTGGGCATGCCACTAGCATTATTGAAGACAGCATTAGCACCATTGCACTATTCAACACACACAGGGAAGGAGGTCATTGCTACACACATTGGAGAAATTTGGTTCTGTCCCAATTTAAATGAACATATGGCTGAGTTTGTGAATAACTGCTTGACCTGTCAGCACTTTACAGCATGACATACTTTGAGAGTTGTGAGAGGAGCCATACCAAAACCAGTAGGCCCATTTCTGCATTTACACGTGGATTATGTGGATATGATCCAAGTCTGCCAAGGGTACTGCTACATGATAGTGGTTGTCTGCCCCTTCTCCAGGTGGATTGAGGCAGGTCCTTGTTCACATGATGACACCCTTAGAGCACTCAGGCTCTTGTTTAGGGAGGTGTTCCCTAGATGGGTCATGTGTGAGGTCCTGCGATCTGCCAATGGCCCTCACTTCACCAACTAAATGTTCCAGCACATTACAACCCTGCTAGGCATTCAGCAAATGTTTGCCTGTGCATACCACCCACAAGAAAATGGGATGTGGGAACGCCTGAATGGACTCCTAATAGAGTGCATAGCCAAGACACAACAAAGCACCAAGAAAAATTGGTTGCACTGTTTGCCACTTGCACTGTTTGTACTGCGCAATAAGCCAGGGTCCGATCACCATTTAATGCCCCATGAAGTGGTGACGGGACAGTGCATGCATCTTCTCCTGGTTCCTCCCAGAAGGGAACTGAAAGACTGTGAGAATAGTGCAGATGTGTTAGGACAGGAAATGTACGAGTACATCACTTCTCTGGTGGCTAGTGCTTATTTTATCTCTTGCCAGATACATCGAATCCAGGGGGGCCCATAAAATGGCAAAGAGACAGACTGTGACAATACACCACAAGACTGTCAACTAAAAAACTCTGTGAAAGTGGGTAACATCGTTCTCTTGCGGAACTTTGTAAGGCGCTGGAACGTGCCCCGGTTTACTGGCCCTCATGTGATTGAGCAGGTGGCCGACCGTGCTGTCAAGTTAGTAGGGAAGGTGGTCTGGAACCACATGCAAGACGTCAAGCCCTACAAAGCTGTGGCCTCACCTGGCAACAAAGTCTCTGTGACTGACAGGGCCAACTTTCAGCACCTAGAAGAGCTACAAGTGCATTCTGAACTTACACGACTAGGGAGACAAGGACACCCGATGGTAACACGCTTCCAAGCAGCAGAAGCGGCGACTGGCACATTTGTAGAAATCGATTAAGGATACACTCTTTGTTTGTTTTTTTCCCTTTCTGCACATGCAGGGCCTACGTGAATGCCGTGGGGATTGTACTATTTATCTTCACCCATGTTACCTTCCACCGGTCACGCAGATATTTTCTCTAACCAGTCTATTCATGCTGTAAGGAGACCCAACCGATTCAGAGCACAATCCCCTGGAGTTTATTAACTTGTCTTCGTAGAGTACTTGGCCCAAACATACCCACAACTTGAGTACGGCAAACCCCCAATACTGGCCGTGTTAATAGACCCATCAGTATGGAAGGTGTGGGAGGAGGTGTTTGCCTTTGCAGTTAGTGATTATTTAGTCCGTTGGGCTTAAGGGCATTGACAATACTAACAAAGTAACACACTTCTTTGCGCATTGCAGGCAGGCAACTGTGTCTTCAAACAATAAAGGACATTATCATTATGTCATGTCTATTACTTCCCAGTGGATTGAAGGGATTCATGTTTTGGCGGTTACATGTTGCTGTTAGCACTACCGCTGTACCCTCTACTAACATTCCCCAACCCAAGCAGGTGGAACGACCATGTCAGGCGGACGAGAGAACACTGCTGATAAGGTAAGGAGAGGTAAGCGCAGTGTTGACACAGACATGAAGGGAGTAGACATACATCTCACTGTCACTGCTCGAGTGTCTAATAACATGTGGTATAAACACATGACAGAAATAGTTAAGGAAACCACCAGGGAGACCTGTTATGTCTGCTCGTTAATCCCCTATGCAATGAGTGCCTATAAGACGTCTATAGCAACTGAAATACCAGCAGCAAGAGCACAATATCTGATTTATCTCGCAATGGTGCAAACACAAGGAAGATTTCAAGGGAAGATAACTACATAAAGACATTAGACATGATGAACAACTATTGGCAGCTAGACGAAGCTATACACTACATAACTGACAGACCTGAGAAGGGAAAACAAAGACTATCACACTGAAGGAACTACCATGTCCCTGTACAAGAGTGGGGGAGATAGGAGGAGAGCCTGGATGCTGGGAAAGACCACAGATACTAGTACATGGACGAGTGTACACAAACGATGGATGGTAAGATGGAGTGGTGGGAAGCAAAGTGCTGACTCTAGTGCAGTCGTCAGTGGACAAAGTGCAGGAAGAAAATGACAAGTGCCTGAAGGAATGGGACGGGAGTGCAACGTTACTGACATGGGTGGTAAATGAAGCGCCCCCAATGCCAATAATCCCTCTGAAGACTCGAGTCCTGTGCTATCAGAACAATGATGTAGTTGAAGTTGGCAAGAAGGTTCGGTGCAAATCAATTGAACAACTTGCAGCTATGAGAGCGGGAACAGCTGTGCTGATGGCTCACTATTGGGCTTGCGGATTGAAAGCATACGAGAAGCTGCTACCTGATTGGGGAGGAGTATGCTCATTGGTACACATCAATGTGCCTTCACTGGTCATGCCAAGGAAGGACGTACAGCTTGATGAGTTCCTGAAAATTAACAACAAAAGAAAGAAGAGATTGTTCAAAGTGGTACCAACAGCCAAGGCAGAGAAGCAGAGAAGCGAGCAGGATTGAGCAGAGTGAAGAAGGAAGGGAATTATTTTCAGAAGCATCCAAAATGCCACTAGACGGGATCCCAGCAGAACACAGGCTGTTTGGCAGGAAACAAATGTTCTTTGCATCAGTAATACCTTTGGTGCAGACGTACACAAACGCCAAGTGGTTACAGATCACTCAATGGGAGATGTTGGTAATGATAAATGGAATGGTCAGCTCTGGCTTGGCTGACCTCTTTTCTCTCTGATCGACCCTCCTAGGTACAACTTGGGTCCTTCCTATCTTCTGTCTCCCTCTCCACATGTGGTGTCCCCCAGGGGTCTAACCTCTCGTCCTGGCTTTTCTACCAATACCTGGCAACTCTCGCCTACTGCATCTCCATTTTCTGCTCAACTTTCCAGTGGTGCTATGCTGACACCACCCGACTCATTTGCAGGCTTCCTTCAGCATCCTCCTCTCCTTCCCTCATCTCTGATTGTTGAATCGCCATTCAAAATTGGTGTCCCGCCAACTATCTATGTCTAAATGCCAACAAGAATTAGATCCTACTTATTGGCACTCCATCTCCATCCTTTCCTCTCACTCTCTGACCCTTGTCCCTCGTTCTACACCCCCGTGTGGCTAAAAACCTCAGGGTTATCTTTGACTCTACACTTTCCTTCTCTGCACACATCTCTGACGTCTCCAAAAAGTTAAACTTTTATTGCACCTCCTTAGAGGTACTCTGCCTTTCCTCTCCTTCCCTCAAAAGCTCACTGTCTCCCAAGCTCTGGTTATCTCCAGACTGGATTACTGTAATAGCCTCTTTCTAAATCTACCTGCCTCCACTCTCCTCCCTTTACAACTAATCCAGAACAGGACTGCAAGACTTGTCCTCGGCCTCAAGCCCTGGGATTGTATCTCTCCCGCCCTGAAATCCCTTCGTTGGCTCCAAGTGGATGCAAGGATTACATTTTAAACCCTCTGCATTGTCTACAAGGCTATCTGGGGCCTGGGGCCAAAATACCTTCAACTATCCCTCCGTAAATGTCTCCCCTCTCGAGCCCTTTGCTCCTCTACCTCTAACTCCCCCAAGGTTAGTCATTTTGCAAAGAAATGTGCTGGTGGTAGATCTCTGTCTTCGCTGGTGCCTCCCTTTGGAACAGCCTCCCAGCCACATTGAAACTTGAAGAAAACCATCCCCGGTTCCAGAAGCATCTCAAGACCTTCCTCTTTGCCTCTGCCTTTGCCCCCCTTCTCCCCTGTTGATCTGTTTCTTCTCTCAACATTGTACACCGGGCCACCCTCTGTCCTTCGGGCCCAGGTACCTGCTCACTCTGCCACCCTCCTGCACTGCCTCCAGGCAACCCCCTGCACTAGGGCTCTGTTTCTGTACCCATACAGTCCCCCTTCCCCTTTTCTCCAGCACTTATCAGATATACCTTATCTGACTAACTTTCACCTGCCACTACCATGGTTTATCGAACTTATTTAATTTATTTATTTAATTTAATATTTATTCAGTTTCCCTCCTCTGCTCTGCACTTTCCACTCCCCCTTTCATGCACTTTCCTCCCTTTTCCATGGACTTGCACTTTCTTAAATCTCACTGGGCCTAGCAAGATCGCTGTTTTCTGTTTTGTTTTTGTTCTCCCTTGTTCCCCTCCATTTCTGCCTGGTCGCGTCCTGAAAAACTTGCATGAGTGCGATATAAATGAAATATAATTTCATTTTCATTTCATTTCATTCAACACAATAAAGGAAGAGCTCAGACCAATAAGGTTAGTGGGGCTCCAGAATAGATATGTTCTGGATCTCCTCACGGCTATGGAAGGAGGAGTTTGCACAAAGGCAGGGAGTTCTGTTGCACATTCATATCTGCCAATGACGGAGATAACAGAACTCAATCGGATGCAGTGGCACAACTGGCAACAGATGCATGTCAAAATCTGCATGGCAAAATGCAAGAAAACAGCAGAGGAGGCAATCGGAATGCAGATCCTAATGGATCTAAACATAGGATGAACAAAAGATGAGATTGTTGCAGAAAGAGACAAGCTCAGAGAGAAAATTGCACAGTGTCAACTATTCCCAACTGAACTGATGAAGCTGGAAAATCCACACAATCCAAAGTACTATGAAAGGAAGTGGGTTTGGTGCAACTCCGAAGGATTTTGCTGTTACATGCACTGGTCATTCAACGAGCACACAAACTACTATGGACTATGGACAAACAAAGATATGGCAGCCCAGTGCCAAATGACTGCCATATAAGGATGTGGTTGACAGGTCAACCAGAGGAGGGACTGAAGAGGGATGGGGAAGCTTACCTATGTGAGGTGGCATTTTCACTTGGGGGTCGCCATAGAGAAACAGTAATGGCTGGTCTGCGATGATTGTAAAGGGCTTCCTGTACAGAAACAAATGAAAATTCTCACAGGCCCAGATGACTGCCAGGCTCTCTTTCTCAGCCTATGAGTATGCATGTTCTGTCTTCGCCAGACTTCTATTGGCGTAGGAGATGATGTGTCTATGCTGCAAGTTATCCTTTGCCTTTGCCTTTTGTGCAAAGATGGCACTGAGTCACTGAGTCCCACTGAACTTGTATCCACTGTCAGTTCCGTAGCTTCCGTGACATTGAAATATTTTCGACCTCTGCAATTCGATCACGAATGGCGGTGAATGTCGTCTAGCATGGCGCTGACCAGTGAAATGGCACATTGTACTTTGTAAGTGCCCTTAATATCACACTAATGGTGGCAAAATCTTTGATGTATCTTATGCAATAACTTGCCAGCCCCAAGAATGACTGAAGCTCTGATGCATTTGTCAGAGGAGGTGTCTCATTGAGTGCTGCCACCTTCTCAGTATCTGGTGTTATTCGCCTTTCTAAGATGTGTCCAAAGAAACATAAAGTGCCCTTCCCAAATTCACACCTGTCCCTGTTCAATCTAATTTCTCTACACTGGTGTCAAATACCAGAATGTCATCGCAATAATTGATGCAATTAGGAATGGGTTTTATCACATTATGTATCTCTGCCTGAAATATTTCTGCTGCCGCAGAGACAGCAAAACTCAACCGTTTGTATCTGTACAGGCCAAGGTGCATCATGAATGGTGTGATGTACTGGCTCTCTGGGCTTAGGATCAGCTGATGATAGCCCTTGTTGAGGTCCAGCTTAGACAATACTTTGGTGCCATTCGATAAGTGTATCATGTCAGTGACAGGGGGGACAAATGACGTTACCTCTTGATGGCTTGGTTTGGTTGCCTCATGTCCATGTACAGATGGATAGCATCTAAATCCTTCTTTGGCACTGTTCCGATGGGCAACACCCATGGGGGGGGGGGTCAAACTGCTGGCTCTGTTATGTTCTGCTCCAACAATGTGTGAATCTCTTCCTCCACCTGTCGCTGCATGTTGACGGGGATTCCTCTATAATGCTGCACTACTGGTGGGACATTTTTGTCAATATGAAGATTGATCTGCTAATATTTCAATTGCCCAATGCCTTTGAATAGTGTTGGGAACAATTGGTCTATCTTGTCCACAGTGTCTATATATGTATTGACCATTTGTCTAAGTAGGTCATTTACTAGACCCATGTCAAAGGCAGTTTCAATTAATATTGCCCTCAATATCACTTGCATTGAAATTCTCCTTTCTTGTGTCTTGTACCGGCATCTCGACTCAAACTGACCTGTGCAGGGTAGCAGAGACTTTGACCCATATGGGTAAATATCCACCTCCAAAGTCTGGGTGCTTGCGGAAGGGTTTGGTACATTTGTTCACTGATCACATTTACTGTGGCACATGTGTCCACCAGAAATTCCATATGCCCTTCATTTAGGTGCATGAGCAGAGTGGGACAATGTCCTGTGTCCTGTTTGTTACCCAAAGCATACAGATTCCCTTTTCAACATTATTCGCAGTCTGAAGAGCTGAGTTCTGCGTCTGAAGGCGACTGCTTAACCAATTACCTAACATGGCGCCTTGACCTTCTTATTACCACTGATGTAAAGATGCAAGAGCGTCTACAACCCTTTGCCTTCTTCTCTTCTCCTGAGACATCCTACAATCATCCCCCATCTTTTTATTTCCCATTCGCTTGTGCCGCTACTTATGATGCTGCCAAGGCGGTAGTTGGTGTACGATCTTTGCTCCTGTCTGCACTGCCCCCTTCATTCTCCCCTTTCACCGGGTTCCTGGATATCCTGCAAACAGACTTAAAGGGATTTTTACCCCCACATGCCGAACAACGCTGCCCTAGGGCCGGGCACATGCCATTGTGTGGGAATTCGTACCCACATCTGTAGCAAAACGGATCCCCTTGGGTCTTCGGTGATGCCCCAACTAACCTCTGCACCATCTCCGGGTGTGATGTGGAGCTCTTCGGGTTTACCATGGCTTCTACCTGTGATTCCACTGCCAATTACGCTCTTGCCAGCATTAAGATCTCTTCCAGCGTCCTAGGTTTTTGTAGTAGCTTCCTCCTGACATTTTGCAATTCGCATCCAGAGAATATCTGAGACCGTAAAGCCTTGGTGTTTGAATAATTATTGAAGTCAGAATGTTTGAGATTGATCCTCAGTCTCATTGCAAATGCTTCCATAGTCTCGCCCTTTAGCTGTTTGGTAAAATTAAAGACGTGGAGCTCATAGTCCCCATTGGTGTGTGGTGTAAAGTAAGTGGCGAGAGCGGCCTTCAACCCCTGCGTGGTTTCAATGGAGTCAGTGGGCAATTCATCGATGATGTCTCTGGTTGCAGGTCCACTGCCAGCTTCAGCAGGCATTGCTATCTATGATCATCCTCGGCCCCATGGTGCACACATATATGGCAAGGTCTCCGGCCCACCTGCCCATCTGGGCCCCATGTTGCTGGTGTCAGTAACATCAAATACCTCTGGTAGCTATAATGCCTAGGACTCCTGGGCCCTCTGCTGCGTCTGTAGTGGGGACATGACAGGAACTGTGGCGGGAATGTCATGGTCAGGCATGGTGATGAACAGGACTGGCTCTGCCTGTAGGTAGTTCAAATGAGTGGCTATGGGTGTAGGAGTGGCAGACTGATTGTGGCAATTCCAGGGCTTCTACAGAGTGTTAGGCCACCCACCTGCCATTGAGCCTTGTCCCCCAGGTAACAGGCCTTGCCACCTGCTCAGTGCTACCGTCCTCTCCAAAATGACAGCTGCCTGAACAGGCACGAGCACTCATGTGTTGCAATAGGCAGGCGTGTGCTCTTTAATTGCAGCCACTGACCTGTGGCATGTCCTCCAATCCGAATGAATAGGAGACCTTCACTCCTCTGTGGAGCCGATTTGATTTGCTGAGGCCACCGAGCAGCTTGCAGTTTGCTGCCTGAGCATGATGAACATGCTGTAACCGCCACACCCATGTAGGGTGACCAGAAGTCTGGGTTTTCCCGGGACAGTCCGGGGAAATCACCAGACGTCCCGGGGTCCCGATAGTTTTTTTATTTTATAAACCCCATTTGGGGTTTTGGTAATGGTGCCTTTTTTTGCCGGGACCCGATTTTGGAATCCTGAAATCGGGTCTGGCCGTACCTCTTCCTGCACAAATGGGGGCGTGAAATGCTTTTCACGTCCCCATTTCCTCCCCCTTCCCCTTCCCGGCACTCTCCTCCAATGAGAGGAGTGTGCAGGTTAGCACACCCCCTCCGCTCCTCCCGCAACGGGCCAGCGACATAGAAGTAGGACTTAATTTATATGCGCATTTACTTTAGTCCTACTTCTATTTCAATGGCCCGCCCGGTTTAAAAAAAATAATAATAATCTGGTCACCCTACACCCATGGTGTGCACCAATGTCTTCTCAGCAGCCCAATGTGGGTTGTACCAAGACCATTCACCACGTGGGCTCACCCGCTGCGTCGTCAATGAAGTGTCGACTACCTTTGGACCACCGGGGTAGCACTTAGGCCTGCACTGCATCCCCCAAAGAAGACGCGGACTCGAGGTTCCGTGAGAAGCTCCTTTATTCTATCACATCTCAATTCCAACTAACTTCCCCTCCGAATGTAATTTCCCTTTCGGCCTTGCTCCCCAGTCCCGCCCCCACCCAACACTAGACCGCCCAAACTCTGCAATGCCACATCGACCCATCAAAACTATATACCTCTCCAACCAACTGCTGAAACCCACACACAGTGCAGAGACCCACTGCCCTCTCAGGTCTCCCATCTGGAAACATAGACCACACCGCCGCAAATCACCTGGAGAACTCGACCTTACAGAAGCTAGTTGCTCCTGTATCTACACCAACAGTTGAGCACAACTCCTTGTCTTTTTCCTGTAACCCCCTAACCACTCCCTCCACCCTTTTTTCTCTTTCAGGTCCATGAGAGCTCCTGGAGAACATAACATGTGTTTATTCAATGCCAGAGAAGGCCATCCTGCTGTGAAGACTTACTCGGCCATTACTCTTGTCGGTGTGCTGTGAATACGGCTCTTGGGGTAAAAAGGATACTGTGATTCACACACAACTTGTGAGTTAAAAAGCATTGTTTTCTCTAACAGGACATGCTCAAACGAGTGGCTGTCTGCCTTTTGCAGGACTGAGGGTTGGCGTGGCAGAACGGATTGTCAAAACATGCCCCACAAGTTTGGCGCTCTTCCTGCTGAAAATCGAGGACTTGATGGAAGAAGAGCAACAGTCTTGGTTGCTTTGACGCATGCAGGGTCCTTTGCGTGAATGGCACGCGACAACACAGAGCACCATTCACAAAATGGCTGAAAATCCACGAGAAGGGGACATTTTGTGTTGCGCCACAATTCTGATTTACTCACAGGCGAGATGCCGTGACACTCAAAGATCTGCACGCGCAGGAATCTAGATGGAAATTGGAGGTTTTTGATAGGCATTCTTATCACAAGGAAACAAATAAGTGTTTCAAATTCATTTTTCACTGTAAAAGAATGTATGCATTTGCTTTCAGCTGTCACTGGCTGTTAAAAGAGATGACATTAGAGGGGGAGTCTGTAAATACTTAAACATGTTTTTCCAGAAAATGTTTTTCAAAGGCACATAATAATATGGAAAATAGGCAAATGTCACTGCATGCCATGAGATTATATGAACATGAATGTACAGAAGTGCCGAGAACATGCCAGTTGGCATAAAAAGCAAAACATTTCTCTCTTTAAAAAAATCGGTCAATAATGATGTTATGGTATGTTATTGGTTTTTATGTAGCGCAGCATGGTCCATGGGTTCCCTGGCTGAAGCCCATTAACATGGAAACCCTCAGCTCTCGTGTATTATTCGTCGGTTACTGGCCAGTTTCATCTGCAGTAATTGGGTTACTTGGCGACCCACAGGTTTGGCGGTAATGGCTGATAAATAGCCTTCTTTCGGTTCGGAGGGAGCTTTCGAAGCGAAAATCCGACATTTGCATACTTATGCCCAGTTCGCTGTGTTCACATTCTAATGGATAAAAAGCCTATAGCGATGCTGCGTTAAGTGCCAGTGATCACAGGAAAAGGTAATGTTTCTTCTGCACGCTGCTCGGGGGGTTTGGAGGGGGAGGTCCAGGCTTAGTTTCCATTTACTACAACCTTGGCTGGAAGCAGGAGCAACAAAGGCAGCGAGCCACTTAGCTTCCAAGGCCGACCATTCAGTTCAGTCTCTCTTTGTGTGTGGTACACGATGATGCAAATGAAAGAAGTCATGGCAAAAAAATAATATAGCAATACCGAATAGGCGCTGAAGGAAACGGCCTTCTATCATTTAAAAAAACAAAAACAAAAACAAAAAACATATATATACATATGGTATACCATCCTCAAAAATGCACTGAACAACGTGTTTGTTATGCCATCACTGAAATGGTATTTTTTTCGCTCAATTGTCACCTTTTTATCAGATTTATTGTTGTACGATATCAGGTACGCACTTCGGGTTCCTGTCATAAAGAGCTAACGATGATTGACATTTGAATGTAACGCTTGATGGGTTGGACTCCGGGGCTGTGGACCCTTTGGTCTCTGTGTTCAGAGCTGCTGCACCTCCGCCGCACCTCACTGATGATGCCCAACAAGGCAGACACATTTGTCAGGGGTGGTTAATATCTCTAAGTTTTGTGTTAGCAGAGATGTCATTTCACCAAAATTCCAGTGGTAGCAGAAGTGACATCACGCGACCCTTGACCCTCTGATGACATCACAGGAAGTGATGTCATTTGACCGGATCCCGAAGTAATATCACGGAAAGCGATGGAACACAACCTTTCACCCCTTGACACAACAGGAAGTGGCATCACATAGCATTGTTTCCTAAGTACACTACGAAAAATATAGTTACAACATCACTATAATGTGATATACATTTCATACAAGAATGGATCACAATATTTATCGGTAAGATCAGTGTGTATAGGCCCATATTACCAAATTACTATGAATGCAAGCAGACGTCCATGGCCAAATGATAATGATGTGTTATTATATAGCACTTATGCTTAAGTGCTTTATATATATATATATAATCATGCATACAAAATCACCCAATCTGTGTTAATACTCACTTATCGACCTCAGAAGGATGAAAGGCTGAGTTGAGGTGTTTAGGAAACGCAATAAATCAGTGACTCACCCCCTGAAGTGTACCCTAAATAAACATTTAATGAGTCTAGAAATTATTGTATAGAATTCCAGAAAGACAAATTATTTGGTATTCCTATTCTTTCTTATTTAGGGTCAGTGCTGAAAGTGTTAGACTTGTGGAGCCCTGTTCTTTTTTGTGTGTAAGAGCCCTCAATAAAAAAAGTAAGGCAGTCCAGAAGCAAAGAGCCACATGGTGCTGGCCACAGCCCAGGAGCTTGCATAAAAATAAAACGTTTTTGTAAAATGTATTTTAGGGGTAACAAGGGAGACCATAAGGGTAGCAAGGGAGACCTCAGGGCGACACCTGAATTACGTCCCTGTGTGTCAGAGAATTGCTGGGCATGTAGGTGCTCGACTGTCTTTGTTTGTGGGACCAGAATGATATGCAAACAGATATTTCTCCTCTGCTATTGGCATAGTGAAGTATAACCTGATCCTGGACACTCCTGATTGGACACCTTTCCGTGGAATAGATAATTTGGGCTTCTGCTGCCTCAGAAAGGGGGGCCCTCACATGTTTGCCAAATCTTGAAATCCTTGGGGTCTCAACGTATGCTCTTCAGGGCAACACAGCTGTGGACCTCTTGCCCTTGGTGCCTACAGAGACATTATACTTTGGTCACACCCCGCTGATGATGACTAATACACCAGAAACACAGGTCTGCATTTGCTGTTGGCCCTCTTGTTCAGAAGAGAATTTCCTAGCTTTGCGGGGCAGAACTTCACTTGTGAGCGGGACCAGACTGGTGAATATTTCTACTCTGATAGGGCACATTGAGCTAAAACACGATCGTAGATCCTCCTGTGCGGGCACCATCCCATTGAACAGGTTATTTGGCCTTGTTCGTTCTTGGTAGAGTGGCTCTCACATTTTTAGAAGACATTTCTATTCATTTTGCTTTCTGGAAATTGTATAAAACACTTTCAGCCAGTGTCGACCAAGTAGCATTAAAACTGCACAGAGACAGGACGGGTACCGACTGAAGGCTAGGATATCCATGAGTGTATCTAAAGGATTATACCCGATTAAAAGATAATTACATATAGTGTGTCCTCACAGTTAGTAGAAATCGTTCATGGCATGAACTTTGGCAGACACAATCTTGCCCGTGTCACTCATTAGATACATATCTGAGATTTTCTTGACAACAGTAGAGTCGACGGGTTGTTAATGTTCATGGTGACATTTCAGATGTTAAGGTCCTTCACCAAAGCGCTGTTAAAGGCTAAGGTTCTTATTCAGTTGGCACCTGCATGCTTTCCAAGGACAAGTCCTACCATCCACTAAAAGATATGGTTCTTCAAAACGATCAATATCAACTTCTTTTTTGAATATAAGATGTTGATCGTGGGTTTGTGGTGCTTTTTTGAACCATTTCATGGGGTTATGTTCATAGCTAGGCGTTCCTTCAGATAAGTGACTCAACCAGCCACCATCGGTCCCTAAAACACTCAAATATGCCCATGAGAGAACAAGCGCTAGCACTACCAGCAAGAAATCCTGCAAGGGACGCGTAAGAGCCTGCCGCCTGCTTCCGGTCTGCTGCTATCCGCGCAGGCCCCTGGATGACTAGAGATGTATTAGGATCAGCAGTACCTGCAGGGCCACAGAAAGGAGCTCTGATATTATTCCTGCCAGATCCAAAGAGAAACTTCAAGGGAAATGCATTGGGGGTCATCACGAGGTAAGGGGTAACATGCCGCTATTAGCGGCATGGCTACCCCCTTGCCGGATACCGGGTCCGAGTTTCTTGAATGAGGAATTACCGGGCCATTCCGACCTTGGGGGGCCCGGTAATTCCCCATTTAGGGAACCCAGACCCTGAACATCCCCATTCCCATTCGAGCCCCATAGGGGTTAATGGGAATGGGGAAGGTGCTAACAACGGGCCCGTTAACAACAGGCCCGTTGTTAGCACCCTGGTCTGCTCGCAGGTAAAACCAGGCGTCCTTAGCAGGTTCCCGCGAGCAGACTCGTAATGAGGCGGTAAGGGGTTGACGGCTCTGGCACCTTTACCGGTGCCGTTAACCCCTTACCGCCTCACTCGTAATGACCCCCATTGTTTAATTTCCATGAATTCCAAGGTGCAAAGAAGGATACGTTACAAAAACATGTCTTTTTTGAGGTCAAATATATTTGTACTCACTAAATAAATGCCTATATTGAAAATTAGTTTCTTTTTTGCTCCATAAAAGACCATCTGACTCCTGCCTTCAAAATAATAAAGGTAGTTAAATAGTCTCACTTCAAAATCTTGTCAGGTGGTTGCTGGTATCTGACTGTGAACTAGAGGATGACATTTTACAATCACCTTCATAGCTCAGCGAGTTACACCCTTGCCACTGACATCTTAAGCGCCCTACCCCAATCCCCATGCATGCGTCTTTTTTCAGATCATCACTATCTGCTGGTAAAGTACTGGATTTGGAAGGCTGCCAGATTGCACTGTCCCATGGTAGTTTACATTCCATTTCACAATCACCTGATAGTTCAGTGAGTTACACCATTGTCACTGCCACCTGGGTTCTTCTTCAAGGGCACAGGTCTGAAAACGAGCAGCTCTCACTCATCCGGTCATGCCTCCCAAGGCAATAAATGGGGTACTAAAGCTACATATTCTGTTAGAGGGCGTGCTTTTTCTGAAAAGTTCGGTATGACTTGATGATAATGACCCACCAGGCCCAAGAATGTTCAGCTGTCTTTCTTGGTGATGAGCCTGGGTACTCCTTGGATTACTTTGACTATACCTTGCTGGGGAAGTCCCTGCCCACTCCCTTCCTGGCGCCACAGGTATTCAATGCTAGGCCTTCCTAGATGACATTTGGATAGTTTCACTGTCAAGTTGTCTTTCCTGATTTGGCCACAAACAAGGATGAGGTGTTCTTCCCACGTGTACCTGTAGTTGGAGATTTAATCTAAGTAAGCTCCATCAAAAACATGACAGGGGGATAGGAGGAGGTCCATTCGTGTTTGGAATGTTGCAGGGGCTTTCCATAGTCCAAAGGGGATGACTGTGAACTGAAATAGTCCTGTTCGGGTTGGGAAAGCACCACTGGGTAAGCTTCCCTGGAGAGCAACACTTCCCAACATCCTTTTGTCAAGTCTAGGGTGAAATTTAGTGGGCTGGATCCAGTTTCTCCACTAACTCATTAATCCTCCACATGGTAGGCATCACATTTTTAAATGAAATGATATTTTATTTATATCGCGCTCGTACACAAGTGTTTCAGAGCGCAACCAGGCAAAAAGGGAGGGGAACAAGGGAGAGAAAAACCAGAAAAAAACAGCAATCTTACAAGGCCCAGAGATATTTAAGAAAGCACAAGTGCATGGGAAAGGAAAATGGGGGAAAAGTGCAAGGAAGGGGGGAGAGTGGAAAGTGTGAAGCAGAGGAGAGAAAACATAAATAAATATTAAATAGAATAAATAATAAATAAGGGCTTTAAACCATGGTAGTGCATCCAGCAAGTGGCAGGTGAAAGATAGTCAGAAAGGTATATCTGATAAGCAGTGGTCGAAGTGAGCTGGAGCGGTCGGGAGCGGTGCTCCTCTACTTTTTTTAATTACCTTTTACAGCTCCTATACTTTCATTTTAAAAAGAAACCGTTCCCGAATGGTTTCATTTTAAAATAAAAGTGTAGGAAGAAGTTGAAACTTGCCCTTTCAGTGCACTGCACTGAAGGTTCCATTAAAAAGCAGGTGCAACTGTTTGGGAGTGTGTATTGTGAGTGGGAGGGGACGTGATGATGGGGTTTGTGGGGAGTGGGTGCAGGCCAGCTGGGAACATAGTTCCACTACTTCTTTTTGTACACTTCGACCACTGCTGATAAGTGCAGAAGAAACGTGGGAGGGGTGCTGTATGGGTACAGATACAGAACCCTAGTGCAGATGGTGGCCTGGAGGCAGTGCAGGAGGGTGGCAGGGTGAGCAGATACCTGGGCCCGAAAGAACAGAGGGTGGCCAGGTGCACAATGCCATGAGAAGAAACAGATCAACAGGGGAGAAGAGGGGCAAAGGCAGAGGCAAAGAGGAAGGTCTTGAGAAGTTTCTGGAACCGAAGATGCTTTTCCCCAAGTTTCAAGGTCGCCGTGAGGCTGTTCCAAAGGGAGGCACCAGCCGAAGACAGGGATCTGCCCCAGCTCGTTTTTTTGCAAAACGACTAACCCTGAGGGAGTTAGAAGTAGAGGAGTGAAGGGCACGAGAGGGGATGTATTTACGAAGGGATAGTTGAAGGTATGTTGGACCCAGGCCCCAGAAAGCCTTGTGGACAATGCAGAGGGTTTTAAATTTAATCCTTGCATCCACTGGGAGGCAATGAAGGGATTTCAAGGCTGGAGAGATACGATCCCAGGGCTTGAGGCCAAGGACAAGTCTCGCAGTCCTGTTCTGGATTAGTTGTAGAGGGCGGAGAGTGGAGGCAGGTAGATTTAGGAAGAGGCTGTTACAGTAATCCAGTCTGGAAAGAACCATAGCTTGGGAGACAGTGAGCTTTTGAGGGAAGGAGAGGAAATGTAGAGTACCTCTAAGGAGGTGAAGTAAAAAGTTCAATTTTTTGGAGACATCAGAGATGTGTGCAGAGAAGGAAAGTGTAGAGTCAAAGATAATCCAAAGTTCTTAGCTGCGCAAGTGGGGGTGGGAGGAGGGCCAAGGGAGGCCAGCCAGTGAGTGAGAGGAAAGGATGGAGATGGTGTACCAATAAGGAGGATCTCAGTCTTGTTGGCATTTAGACATAGATCATTGGCGGCACACCAATTTTGAATGGCGATTAGACAATCGGAGATGAGGGAAGGAGAGGAGGAGGCTGAAGGAAGCCTGAAAATGAGTTGGGTGTCGTCAGCATAGAACTGGAAAGTTGAGCAGAACATTGAGATGCAGTAAGCGAGAGTTGCCAGATATTGGTTGAAAAGCCATTGAAACTCCAAGAGTCCACACAAAAATGCCATAAATGATCTGGCTTTGGCACCAGGACTATGGCTGAGGATCATTTACTGTCCTCAATGTCTCTCAATGACTCAGATGGCTGCCTTTCCTCTGCAGCTCATCTCTTGTTATCAGCTTTTGAGCTTTGGGTACCTGGTAGGGTTTCAAGCTTATCACTCATCTGGGTGGAGTCTGTATTTTATGGCCGATTCCTTTCACTCACCCTGGCTGGGGGGAGAACATATCGGCATACCCTTTGATCCATTTCATGAGTGCTTGAAGTTGCTGGGTGGCGAGACTGACTGGAATGGTTACCCCTTGCAATTTGATGGGTAGTGGAATCTCTCTTGTATTCTTGCCGTATAGTAATATTAGTTGTGGGTACGATTTTCATTCCAGCTCTTCAGTTTATTCACACGATGTAGGTGGGATGGTTTCCTTTGATCTTCTTGTTGCACTTTCGATATTAGAGGAGAAACAGCCTGGGTAATGATGTAGGGTCCATGCCATCTGTTAGTAGCTTGTTCTCCAGTGTTGGCAGAAGGGCCTTTACCTGATCTCCTACTTGGAAAGTTTGTAGTCTGGTAATTTTGTTATATTTCATTTATTTCCTTGGTATTGTTGGGCCTCCAGTAGGTTTTCCCTCACCAACTGCTGTACCTTTTCAATGTATTCTCTGGTGTTCCTGATCATGAGATGGTCACTGGTTTTCTGGCTGTCTGCGTTTCCCATCCCTCCCTCGGGAAATCCAGGACATCTCTGGGATTACGTCCATACACCATTGAGAAGGGAGAAATCCTTGTGGATGAATGACACATTTTACAAACAGCAAATAGTGCCCATGGGATCAGATCATCCCAATTCCAATATCCTCAGAGACCAGCGTCCTTAAGATTTGCACTATCATTTCACTAGGCTGTTTGGGGATGGTATAGATATATGTTCAGAGGGTTCTGATGTTCATCAATGCTTTCATATCACTCAACAACTTGGACATATAGCTGCTTCCTTGTCCATTGAGAATTTCTGTTGAAAAGCCAACCCTGGTGAAGAAAATTAGAACATTTAAGGTCACCTTTCTCAAGTAATGCCATGAAGGCTATTCTAAAAGTTTTCATCTTTTTGTTCAGCAGGGTTGGCTTTCCAACAGATATGCTCATGGGTAAGTCTTCTGTATATCAGGTTGCATAATCAACATTTACTAGGATGTTCCGCTTCCAAGACTTGGATGGTTCTAGGGAGATGACTACATTTCTGTAGATCTGGTGAAAATGCACTTCTTTAACGGGTACGGGCTGGAGTGGTGCTCGAAGAACATCGTCTAAAGAAGTCTTCTGACAGAGCGGCAGCACTCACAAAATTGTTTACTCTCAGCCTAGACCTCTGGCCAGTAGAATCGACTTAGCAGCCTCTCCTGAGTTTCTCCCGTCCAAGATGTCAGGCCACCAAGTTGGATTGGGCCAACTCCAGGAAAGCCTTTCGTAATTGCTTTGGCACCAGCTATTGGTGATGAGTGATCTTCAGGGTTCAGCACTGACTCAGAAAAGGAGTCCCCTTTTCTCTGTCTGTTATCATTAATGTCTCCACTTCCTCTATGTATGGTATCCTCCTGTACCCCTTTGTCACACCTGTGGAGGTTTCTAGACAAGTCCGGTCTATGAAAGTCTCTTCCAAACAGTTGGACCCTTGCCCCTCCAAAACTATCAAGGATAACATTGACACTCTAGCTCCAGCCTTGGCAGATCTTTGCAACATCTCCTTCGGCCACTGAAGTTTTTCCCACTTCTCTCAAACATTCTCTTGTGCACCCTTTGCTTACAAAACCTTCTGCACACCCTTCCATTCTGGCAAACTATCGCCCAATCTCCATCAAGCCTTTCCTGGGCAAACTCCTGGAGAAGTTAGCTATCTCTCAGCTTACCCTCCAAACTGAATCTGTTGGTTGTCTCCATGATAACAATCAGTCTGGCTTTAGAGCATCCAGAGGCAAGGAACCTGCTCTTCTGAGAACCTGTGATGAGACCTGCTCACAAACCTTGACTCTAACTCTCCCCTCTGTCCTCATTTTCCTTGACCTCTCCTTTGCTTTTGATACAGTAAACCACAACATCCTGATCTCCTGTCTCTGTGATACCCTGGGCATCACAGATCAGGCCCTGGCGTGGCTTGCGTCCTTTCTCTCTGACCGTCCTTCCCAGGTGGAACTTGGGTCCTTTCTCTCCGCTATCACTCTCTCTACTTGTGGTGTCCCCAAGTATCTAATCTATCCCCCTAGTTTTTCAACGTGTACATGGTCCCTTTGGCCCACATGATTTCTGCTTTCACCTCCAACTTTCAGTGTTATGCGGATGACACACAGCTCTCTTTCAGGCTACCCTCAACCTCTTCTTCCTCCTTCTGCCTTAATGCCAGAAAGACAGAGATCATGCTCATTGGGACACCCGCTCCCACCTTCCCACTCTCACTCTGGCCAGCCTCCCTTGGCCCTGCACCCCCACCCACTGGTGAGGCAAAAAACCTTGGGGTCATCTTCAACTCTACTCTCTCCTTCTCTTCTCACATCTCAGACATGTCCAATAAATCTCACTGCCAGCTGCACCTCCTCAAAGGTATTCTATATTTTCTCACATTCTCCCAGAGGCTCACTGTCCCCAGAGCCCGGGTCCTCTCCAGACTGGTCTACTGCAACAGTCTCTTTCTCAATCTTCCTACTTCTTCTCTCTGACCTCTTCAACTTATCCAGAACAGAACGGCAAGACTTATCCTTGGCCTCAAGCCCAGTGACCGCATCTCTCCAGTGCTGAAATCACTCCACTGGAGCACTTGGCCCCCTTATCTCCCTTGCACATCCAGTCTCTGCTCACTTCACGACCCTGAATGTACTATGCCTAGCAAATCTGCCCTGTCTTCCCTTTGTCTCCCCTCCCTTGCCATGTCTAGTACTTTAGTTTATTGCATTGTGTGCTCCTTTCCGGATCCCCCGCCCCTTCTCTCCTCACTCTTTGTCATGCAGTTATACTAGTAGATAGGCCTCGGGCCTAGTATGCTAGTTACTGTTGTTTGATCATTCGGCAATTTCAAGGCCTAAGAATGATGACTGTGCTCCCATGTTTCCTTTCCCGCCTTGAAGTGCTTTGAAGCACTTCACCTGTGTATAAGCGCTTTACAAATAAACAATTACAATTACAATCAGTATCTGCTCACGCACCAACTGAGTGATGGGTTGGCATTGTTTCAGTTTGAGATTCCCGTTCCTGAGGTTTAGCAAGATCACTTTCACCTCTCCTTGGTAATTGTGGTTAATAACTCTGGCTCCAATCTCCAGGGAATATCTATGGGCCAACCCTGATTTTGGTACGACTATACCATAGGTTCCCTCTGGTACTTTCACCTATCACCTAGTCTGAACCATGGATTGTCCCTTTGGTGGAATGTTAACATACTCATCTCCATAAAGATACCCAACCTGTGGCCCCTGAAGTGATCCTCATGGGAATTCAGACTATCCTCATCAGTCTCACATTTTGCAGTATTGTAATTGGCAGTGTCTGACCTCTACATTTAGGTCTATAGGATCCCGCGATACACCAGCTGTCCCAGACAGCACACAAATCAGTCCAACTCTTCAAATGGTTCTAAGAGGTTTATTGAATTTTGAAGGGGCCCTTGGGGTACCCCTCTCTCTATCGTCTTTTTATTAACCTGCTCCCTAATGCAGGTGTCCATAACCCTGGGTTAGTGCAACTGAATATTGACCCTACTGTCTAAATACTGACTTGTGCTCTCAATGGCTCCCTAAAGGTCGTCTGTGTATCAAAGTGTTAGTGTTCTATCGAGATACCAGACAGGCAGACACCCTGTTTTAATCAGTCATGTTCAATTTCTCCTTTTCCTTTCCTGTTTTCTCATTACACTCCTCCTCAATCTCCACCTACCTTGGCTCTCCCTCCTTCCTCTTCTATCCCTCTGATGTCACTTACTCCTTCTAGACCTTAACGTCACCCTCAGATGGTACTATTTTTTCCACTCCCCACCAATACTCCCTACTCCATGCTACTACTCCCTTCTCAGCAGCACTACTCCATACTCAAACTGCGAGTCCCTCTGCTGTACTAATATTCCCTCCTCCCACTTCTACTATCTCCTCCTACTACTAGCTCCTCCCCATACTACTCCCTCCTTCACACTACTACTCCTCCTTCGCACCACTATTCCCTCCTTCTACTACTATTACTCCACCTTCCCACACTACTCAAAAAACCTTCTTTCACCCAGTATCATCCATTTCACAGACACCCCTTAACTAACTCATCTGTCTACAGTTGCCACACTATCATGCACACGCACACCGCAGTACCACTTGCATTCACAAACCAATACCTCACCTGCTCCAACAACAGCCTTCACATTCCACTGCTCCTGCCTTCCTCCTGCTCATCTAATGGTCCACCACATTCACCTCCTCTGACCTCATCTGAATAACCCACCATTTCCGGACATCTCTTTTATGCTCCTCCCTTTCAGCCATAGGTTCTCTTGCCCTGGCCAATCTGGCCTCGTCTTTATGACCCTGAAGGTTTTACAATCAGCAAAGTTGACAAATAACGGGGCAAGCCCTGCCACTTTCTCTGTGTGCACCTGCCGCTGATAAGCAATGGCGGCATTGGGAACCGATTGTCCTAGTTCATGTGTGGCAGCCTTGGTGCTGGCCTTGCAACAGAAAGTTCAGTCCCTGTGGGTATGTGCCCCTCTTTTGCTTCCCTAGGGTCTAGAGGACTTTTTCTGATGCAGGTTTGGGGAACGCTGATATGCCAGAACGGTGCGAGGTCTGTTTCCCATCCACATAGAGCTTGCAGCAACTTCCTGTCTCTCTTGTTCTTGCTATGCTGGATGAACCCATAGAGCATTCGACCGCTGTCAATGCAGGATACTGAAGAATTGGCAACATAGAGGATTTGAGTAAAGTGAGTAGATTTGCCCTCAGTTTTGAGCAGTTTATAATTTGCATGGAAGAATTGAAGTCAGAGAAGAGCACATACTTTAACTGGAAGGAGCATGGCACAGCAGGTACTAAAGCAATTAAAACTGCTACCACACCTCATGTTGTAAGACTCACTAGACCTCATTAGAATGGCTTTCTAGCCCTCATTAAAGAAGTTTATCATACCTCATTCAGTAAGATCACCCAAACTTACCTCTGTCAAAAAAAGTCAGATCATACTTCATTCAGCAAATCTGACCAGACGTTGGTCACCAAGTTTACCAAATCTGATGCAGAAAGTCCAACTTTGAGTCATAATGCCTGAACAGCAAACATTCAGCAAGGGAGCAACCATGCCATGAATCCTGACCGAACTTACTTCTGCAGGCTTGACTAGGCAACATACAGCCAGCCTCATATAGCACTCAATCAGCAAACATGACAGGACCTATTACCTACCCTGGCCAGACTTTGCCCCAACCAGTCACCAAGACTGGAGAGACCTCAATCTGAGCCTTGCAATCTTCTTAATCAAAGGCTACACCTAAAGATAAATAGACCCTTATATGATATAGACCTGATCCCAGATGAAAACCTGTTTATGTGATCATACCTTTTTGTTTTTTCTTTTTTTTATGGGTGGATCAAGGAACTCCAACCCCACAGGTATCTAAGTGATCAAGCCCAACAACAACAAGAAAGAAGAGTTACAGAAGCAGATAAAAAAATGAGTAATGCCACTTTTTCCCCTAAACACGAGTACGTTACTGGAGTTGCAAATGTCTTTATTTTAGCAAAATACACATTAGACTACATATGTTGCTTATATTGATTTTAGCTCCGCTTCTGACACTGTGAGAAGGGAGGCTCTGTGGCAGAAGTTGGCAGGTTGGGGAATTCTACTAAGGTTACTAGAAATGATTGTAGCTTTTCATTTGCACACCTCTGTTATGGTTTCTCAATCAGGGCTCCTCTCAACTGCGATCCCATCACATGTGTGATTAAAACAAGAAGGCAGTTTAGCACCTACACTGTTTAACCTGTAGCTCATTATCTTTCAGGAAGGACAGGATTACTGAGGAACAAATACACACGGAAACTGGACAGGACAATAACATTACTGACATTGTCCCACAGTTTGAATATTTAGGAATCACCATTGACAACAAGTTAAAAAGGAATGTACATTTTGAAAAACATGAAGTTACGGCCCATCAGCTTTTGTGTGGAATAAAATCCTTTGCTCTAAGAGACGGGGGTTACTTCATTAATTCTATCATTCAGGTATACAAAATGAAAATCCTTCCAACTATGCTATATGGCCTTGAAGTCTGGGGGTCAAATGTATATTAAGAAGCTTATGTTACTATAAAGTCTTTGCTTGAAACACCTTTTAAACTACCTCTATGTCTCTCGATTGAATATACCAATATACATCAATAAGCTGCAATTGAATATCTTGACTGTCTAATTCAATACCTAATCATCCTCTATTAGAATAACTATAGCTGTAATTAGTCTACATACCTGGGAGCAAACTCTTTGTTGTTTGTTAAGAACTTTCAATGAGGCTCAAGGTTAGTGTGAGCGACTTAATGTCGACCCCTTAACTGTCAACACGATAACCTTTATATCTGTCTAAATAAAAATAATTTCTGTGTATGATCATGAACAGCTTATAGTAAACTTAATCAGCAAACATTTAAGTGGTGAGTTTGTCTTTAATATATATAAACAAAGTATGTTACCATGATACTTGAGTGGATTCTCTGACAATAATATTGTGCATGAATACTTCAGAATTACATTTAATCTAGTGGAAACCTATGATATCATCGGGGCTTGAGGAAATATACCCCATAAAGTATCCACACTTGCCGATCATGCATCTCCTTTGAGGTAGAATCCAGTAAACAGCCTATCCTGGACTGTTAGGACTTACATTCCATACGTAAAAGTATAGCAATGGCCTATGGGAAGCCAAAAATGATATTGGCCAATAAGGATGCGACCTGGGAGTGCTTCTTTCTGGGCAATGATCTTCCATTGATTTAGCATTTGACTAAATGTTGGTGTATTGTTATGGATTTTCGGGATTCTTTATGTAATAGAATTTATATTCTGTATGATTGATGTTTTTATATTGATGTCTGTATATTTATGTATGTACAAAAAGCCTTATTTGGCTGTAATATATAATTTAAAAAAAAGTCTACAGGCAGAGAAGGCCAGCATTTATCTGTCAGAACTGTATTTGACATACACATGAATTTAGAATGTTTGAATTGGTTTTTGGCCATGGTGTTCCTTGCAGCCGTTCTTTTTGGCTGGTAAGATATGTGCCACTTCAAACAGCGTTTAAGATAAGCAGCTAGGCCATACAGCCCTTTATAAGCCAATGTTAGCACTTTGTACATGATGGCTCCTTCATAGTTAACCAGTGACTTGTCTGGGGTGATGTGGGCCCGGCGTGGGGTATTCGTAACAATCACTTGCAGCCGGGGGAAATGCAGAATCAGTGTAGCCTGCATAGAGTGCATTGCGATACTCCAGTTTGGAGCCAACAACGGCTTTGGCCATAGTCGCGCAGTGTGTTTCTGAAAGGACAGCTCTAATCTGTCTGAGTAGCATCAAGTAGTAATTCCTTTAATTTAAAACTTGGTGGATATGAGGAATCCTGGACAGTCAAAAATGACACCTAAGTATTTTACCTTAGATCGGAACTTAAAAATATGGCCCACCATCGTGAAGTGGGGGTACACCGCCATGGCTTGCTGGAGGCGATGAGGCTGAGCCACCAGTAAGATCTGGGTTTGCTCCCAATTTAGTTCTAGCCAATTCTTAGACACCCAACCTCTGTGATACATTCGATCGGACCAGGCAGTAATACCGGAAGAGATGAACCTATACTCTCAGTGTCGTCAGCGACACCTCGAGGTGCACAGACTGAAAATGCTGCACCAGCTCTGACTTTGGCAAGACCGATATGTGCACTGAAAATATGCTTGCATTATCGTAACGTAAAAGAAAAAGTATTCCTGTGATATCATTAAGAAGGTACCCTATGTAAGACAGTATCCCATGTAACTAAAAGCATATGCCTGTCTTGTAACTAAGAAAGTATCGCTGTCATGTATCCCTCCAACTTCTCCCTGTAACTAAGATCTCCACAAGTAACAGCGCCGCGATGCCTGAGGGCTGCCTGTGCGCTATACAAATGTAAAACATAAAATAAATAAATAAAGTGAAAGTGGCAGCATTTAATGAGCTGACAGATAACTTCCAGCCTTCAGCGCTTGCTGCATGATGGAGGCACGTTTGTATCATTTGAAAGACATACAAACATATAGCTTTCTGACGTAACTTAAGAACACGCATTAACCGTCCTAAAATATATGCCTTCAAGCCATTGCGACTGAAGCGTGCACCCGTTTTTAACTTGCTAGCTTAGCTTATTTTGCTAAATGTAATGTTCGCTTCATTGGCAACAGAATATATTCGCCACCAAGAGCCTCTCGCGCTCAAGAGACACATTTCCTACAACGGTTAGGCTATGGTAACGCACACGGGGAAGGGAGAGCAGTCGTGGCAGATACTACAGCAGCGAGCTGTTGAAATATTCATTTGTTTGTCTAAAAAGACTTCTGTCATAAATGAAGAACATTCTTCAATTCAGAAAAATCCCGTTAAAAATGTGCCCTATTAAATTGCTTGCCTACATGTTATTTTTCGTTGTACAGCGAATTAAAACAAAGGCTCTTTACAACCTCAATTGAACTCCCCTCTTTTCGTTCACATGGTACGTGATTCGAACCCCCCCCCCTCCCCCCCGCACCCCCTGCGTAGAGCAGGATGGCGCACTCCCATTGGGAATCTGGCACTCGCCCTGATGACGCAGGGACAGAAAAGGTCAGGGCGACAGGCAGCTCGGAGGTGACTAAATAGCGCGAGTTTACCTTCAGGGCAGTCCCTCGAGGGCCGCGTGCCGCCACACGTGGAGATGACATTGAACGCCACACTTTCCGCGCGCGGCGTGTCACTTTGGAGTGAGGGATGATTTCAGGCTGCCAGCCTCGGGCCCCGACGGGAGTCATAAGTCAGCGCGGCATATGAAGGCTGTTGCCGTAGTAAACCGAGAGGATGGGCGAAAGCATTGCATATTCAGGTCTGTCAAGTGTGACAGAGTAAATATGCTCCACGAGAGCCTCAATCAGAGCCCTAAGGGTAGAGAGAGGACCCGATATGTGTGTCCCTCTCTGGGGGTACGAACATTCAAGCTTTACAGCCATGCGAGGATAGAGGCTGCACAAAATGTTGGATGGCGGAAGCAGTATGGCAAGTACATGGGGCCTCATTACAAGTATGGCGGTGTGGTAAAAACACAGTGGTAACGCTGCAGTAATTCCAGTGCTGTCAGTTTAATGCACCGTCGTACTACAGGTTTGGTGGAGGATTTTCTGCCAGTAAAAGGCTGGAGTAAAAGCTGTCGTTTTGGCTTACTGCACAAAAACCCAGACTCATTTAAAAGTGGAAAAGGTTGCTTTAATGTGACAGGCCAAAGCTTACAATTCAAAATGCTTAACTGGCTCCAATGGCCTAACAAACTAAATAAATATTTCAACAAACAATTAAATAATTAAACATTCTCCTTTTTCATTTTCATTTTTCCCAACAATTAAATAAATAACAGATATTTCCTCCCTACTTACCCCTTGGAGCCTACCGTCTCCTTGCCCTTTTCCCAGGCGTCCCGCTTTCTCCCAGGGGCCATGCCCCTCCAGGCTCAATACCTGTTCCCCCGGGGTGACCTGCTTGTGCAAACAGCGCCACCCCATCCTTTCCCGTGTCATTCCCCATTGTGCTTCCCTCCCCCCACATCAAAAGGGGCCATGCCCCCGGCACCAGAAAAACCCTCCCCTGAGGAGTTCTTTCTGCCCCACTCCCCCCCCTCCTCTTTCCTACCTCCAACTTCTTACCCAGTCTCCCAGCCAGGAACTCAAGTCCGCCAGGTAATGATTATTCCCATACATGGACAAGTGTACTCCATCCTCTCTAAAAATAAGGAGCCCTTCATACGTTATTTCTTTGTGGTCCATCACTTGTACCGCCACCGAGGCACAAAACTTAACCATTTCCCTGTTTATCCCTTTCCTAGTCCTCTCTATTGCTCCCTCATTTCTCGCCCCCCTCCAAACTCTCCGCGGCAACAACTTGGTCCAAACCACCTTTGCTTGAGGCCACATATCCCTCATCCAAACTAAATCCCTCTTCATTTTCCTTCGCAGAGAAACCCCCGTATCCTTCACCAGGCCATTCTCTCCTGCGTGAATAATCACCACCTCTGGAACCCCATAGCGTTCCCTCATACCTGCTAATATAGGAAGCAGCTGATCCCAACGCAGACCCCCCAAACCGTGCCATCTCACCACCACCTCCTTATAGCTGCATCCCAGCTGCCTCCCAAGCACCCTTTTCTCCGCCTCTTTCCCAGCCCACTTAACAATTGAATGGCCAACAATCCACACTTGCGCCAACTCCCCTTCCTTTCGCGCAGCATCTGAAAAAGAAATTAAAAATCACTGACAAGTCAAAAACATTACAATAAAAGCAGTCGTCCCAAAATCCTTTCCCTCCTTTCTTCAAACAATCCCCTTATCAAACTCCCTGACGTACCCCTTGTATTTCCCAGACCTCCAACGCCCCAAGCTTTTCACTTTGTCTTCGGAAAATCCCAACCTACTACCTTCAGATGCTGCGCCCATCCTAAAAGAATGAGTCCCAAAATCCTCTGCCTTTACACCCACTGCCGCCAACGCATTCCTCAATACCCCCAGCACATGTGCCGCTGCCACCGGCGATCCATCCTCATGCTGAAACACCAAGCCTGTCTTACCCCCACAACGCTCCTTCCACACCCTTCCTACCTGTACTGGACATAAATCCTTACTCCCCCTACCCAGTAGAACCCAAGAACCCCTCCCCTTCTGGTCAGTCTTGGATCTTCTGATCTTGATGTCCAGACCTTCTTCTGTAATTCGAACATCTTCCCATTGCAGTCCTCCTACCCCCCCTTTTCCCCCTACCAACTCAGAAACCCTGAAAACGCCCCGAAAAATAACCAAGTAAAACAAGTCACAAACAATTCCCCTTCCCATACCGAACAGCAAACTCCCCCCACCACCTCGATCAGCCTCTGCAACAATTCCGCCGATATCGGCCTCCTCTTATCCTTGTCCCTCTTACTCTCCCTTGCCCATCCTTCCAACATCCTATTTGCCATTTCCCCCCCACTTGGTTGAAAACCCCAAAACCATTTCCCATAGAAAGCAATCCCTGCTAACTTCCCCGCAATCGTTGCCTTTGACCAGCCCCTGTCCATACACCTCAGGAGAAAATTCATAACATCATCTCTCCTCCTCTCTTCTGCGTCCCATCTACCCTTCCAACTACAAGCTCCCCCTCTAATAAAATCCTCCCAGGCCCTCCTATATGCCTCCTTAGATGCCGAGGCCAATGAACCCTCCACCAATGAAAGCGCTCTCAGCTTCCTATCTTCCACAGCTCCTCCGGAATCTGTTGCCCCTCCTGCTCTGCATCTGGAGCCAATCCACGGAATTTCTGCCATTGAAAACGAGATAATGCATCAGCGATGCCATTATCCTTCCCCGGCACATGTGTTGCCTTAAACACCACATTCCATTCCATGCAGCGCAGAACAAATTCTCTGATCAGTCTCACCACCCTCTGATCCTTAGCTGACTGCCTGTTCACCACATGAACTACGCATTCATTGTCAACATTGAAATTCACCTTCTTGTTTTGCAAATCTTTCCCCACAACTGCAATGCCACTAGTAGTGGAAAAAATTCAAGAAATGCTATACTCCTTCCTTCCTTCAACCACCGCAATGGCCATTTCTCCACACACCACTTTCCTCCCCAGAAAACTCCGAAACCTCCCGCTCCTGCTGCATCAGAAAATATCTGTACTTCCCAAGTCACCGGGTCTCCCTGCAACCACATCGACACTCCGTTGAAACTCTCCAAAAAACGCAGCCAAATTCTGCAATCCTCCCTCACTGTCCCTGACACTCTTATCCGATGATGTGGGCACTTCGCTCCCGCCATAGCCCTCGCCATGTTCCTGCAAAATGTCCGCCCTGGGGCCACCACCTTGCATGCAAAATTCAGATGCCCTACCAAACTCTGCATTTCAACCAGCATCATTTTCTTGGCCACCACCGCTCTTTTTCCAACAAAACCACCAATTTGTTCACCTTGTCGTGCGGCAAGCGTGAGGTCATGGCAACTGAATCCAGCTCAATTCCTAGAAATGTCAATACCACTGCCGGCCCCTCTGTTTTGTCTTCCGCTAAGGGCACCCCCAGCTCCTCCATCAGCTCCTGAAACGACTGTAGCATTTTTTCACAATCCTCCACTCTTTCTGCCCCGCTAATGAAAATAAAATCATCCAAATAGTGCAGCACACTCTCCCAACCCGAAGTGAATGAGGAGACCCACTGTAAGAAAGAGCTGAACCGCTCAAACAAAGCACAGGAAATTGCGCACCCCATTGGCAAGGCTTTGTCTATGTATATGCCGTCCTCAAACTGCAAACCCAACAACCAAAAATCCTCCGGGTGCCCCGGCAATAACCTGAAAGCTGCCTTGATATCACACTTGGCCATGAAGGCCCCTCGCCCTTCCTTACTTATCAGTTCCACCGCCTGGTCAACACTGGCATACACAACCCCACACTCTTCCGGGGCAATAAAATCATTAACTGACATACCCTCCGGCCATGACAAATGATGTATCAGTCTGAACTCCCCCGGAGCTTTCTTCGGCACCATCCCCAATGGGGATATAACTAAATCACCCGGCAGGTCATCAAATGGGCCCACTATCCTTCCTGCCACCATTTCTTTGGTCAATTTATGTCTCACCACGTCAACATTTTCTCTTGCTGACTTCAAATTTTCAGCCCACCTGCGCACTCTTGGGCCCTGGTACCCTAATCTGAACCCCTGACAGAAACCCTCACTCAAAATCTTCGCCCCTTCCCTGTCCGGATAAAATTGCAACCATTTTTCAAGCACCCCTACTTTAATTGGAGTAAAAGCTTTTCCCCACAACCCCTCTACCTGCCCCCCTCCCCCTCCCCCTGTCCCCCTGTTGGAAACACTGAGTGAGAGGGTGTTTTCCACCACACTTGCTACACTCGTGCCTGAACCTACACAGGGTCCTTGCGCAGCCGTCCTTATTATACCCCCAGCGCGCTGCTGATGACTGCCCCCTACCTCCTCCCCCCGCCCCCTCATGGGCGGGGCGACCAAGAAAGGGCCGGAAAGGTACGGGCAGCCCGCTCGCCGTGTGCAGCGTCGGGGCAGGCCTCGTTGGAGCCATCCATTGCAACCAGAGATCCATGTCTATCTCCCCCCAGACCACCTGACTGTCCTCCGCCAATCTCGCTCTGAATTCCTCATCATACCTTACCCATGCAAAGCCCCCAAAACTCGTGAAAGCCTTCCTGATAACATCCATATATTTGAGCAGGGCCACGCAACGCTCTGGAAATTTTTCACAATAAACACTGGCATAAATGATAAATGCCGACGTCCAATTCTCAATAGTCACCGGGACCCTTGGGCGCGACGCCAGTTCCCTTTCTTCTTCTTTAGACCCCTCTTTTGCTCTCACTTCCCTATGCAGCAATTTGAACACATCTACAAATTCCCCAGCCTGAATCTTCTCCCTTGTCGTTGCCATCAAGTGTGCCCCCAATGGTTTTGTTATCCCCATGTACGGCAATTTTTTCTCCTTTCCTTTCACTTCATCCTCTTTTTTATTTTCAGCTTGCACTTCGAGCACCAATGGCTCTATCACCTTGTCCGTTTGGACCTCCACTGAGCAAATGCTCTTCTCAACCCCCACGGCTCCAATGGCCTGCACACCAGCTTCTTTCCTTACCCCATGCAAATTCGCCCCTTCATTCCCCGTCACCCTTACCGTGACCCCTCTCTGCCATGCAGATGACCATTCCCGTTCCTGCTCACCTCTTTCCACGCCTGCCGTCTGTGGTCTGGCGTCCACCCCGATGCTCCTCATCTCCTTTCTTAGAGGGCTCCTACTGCGGGGACAAAACATGTCAACAGACTCACCCAGCCAATAGTTTCCCCGACCCCCTACCCCCCTACCCCCCTGCACCTGCCTTTCCATATCCCACCTCAAGCTTCTTTTCTCCTCCCCCCTTTCCCTTGCCGATCTATAACCTTCTACCTCCCATTGCCCCACATATTCCTCCAATCCAACTTCATCATCCCTTATATACCACTGCTGATGCGAGCTCATGCCCGAGTTGAGATGATCTTCTTCTTGCGAGCCCGAGGCGTACGCCCCATCACTCCTTTGACGTCTTCTCGGCGGGGCCGGGGGGACCCCTGCCTGGTCCTCTTCTCTCGGGCGAGGCGTTCCGTCCTCCACCCTGTAATCCTCATTGCTAGGGGCCGTGCTGCTCCCTCTAGGCTCTCCTTGTGCTGATCGAGGCGGGCCGTACTAAAACCCTCAACCTCCCTCTGACCAGCGGGGGCTGCGCAGCGCCCTCCACCCTCAATCCTCCTACCCATGGGGGCCGTTCCGCACCCCACTCTAACCTCCTCAATTGATGGGGACCTCTCCCTCCTTCTCCCTCCTGTACTCTTCTGCAAGTATTTACCCCCTCCTCCCCTCTGCCCTGCCATCCCCCTCTGTACCCCCTCACTCGCCCCGCTCGGGTTCCCAAGAGCCCTCTCCATCTGCGCACTCCTATCTTCCCTAGGGCTATTAATCACTCCCTCCCTCACTGGCTCCCCACCCGAAATCATCTCTCCCTCAGACGCCCTCCTGTCTATCTCCCTTCTCAACCTCCTTCCCCTGGATTCCCAAACCTCCCCTCTCCCCGCCGCGGGGGTGCAAGCCACCACTGCCGCGAGAGCCCCATCAGCTGCGGCTCTACGCTGCGGCCTGCCCCCCACTACCTCCCTCTCACCCGTGACCTCCCCCACCGCCCCCTCCAGCTGGGCCTTAGACACCCGGCTAATAATTTCAAGGGCCTCCCTCAAAGCCCTAGCATCAACCATACCCTTCTCACTAGCTCCCTGTCCCACCGTAGTGCACTACTCCTCTTAGAGTGCACTAATATTCCGCCCTATGAAGCTAACTAGCTAAGCCCCCGAGCCAGAACCTACCCTTGGAATGTCCTTGTAAACTGGCAACCCCAATAAAATAAATTGCTATAAAGAAATAATAAAGAAGTAAAAATACCTTATAATACTATATAAGGATAATAAATAATTATTACCCTAAAAAACAAATTAAATATTTTATTTTTTATTTTTTTATAAACCCCTAATAACAATTGCCTAAATAGCACCCCCTAGCAAAAAGAAGCACTGTATAAAATTTGAACCAAAAATAAAACGCCCAGATAAAATCTACTTAGATACAAAATTTTTCACACTGCCCCCTGCCTGATACACAACCTTAAAGCACCCGATTAAAAATAAGACACGGTCCCTTTAAGGAAGACCGTGCCTCTCGCTCAGGAGAACGCAACGCGCGCCGCTCCAGGCGAAGAAGCCGACGGCCCGCACCACAGCCGCACGCGGGGTCCCGAAGACCAGACAAGCCCACGAGAAATCCCGCTCCCCCCAACGCAAAGAAAAAGAAAATACAAATTCCTCCACCCATCCCCAAGCCGTGCAGAGACGCCCGCCCGGCCCCCGAAACACACAGAAAACGCTCCCGACCGCGACCCGCCCCAACACGCAGGTAAGAAACAGGGGTGTCTTATTTACGGCACCCCTGAATGTAAATAAAATTATTTCTCTTATATTTATTTTTTATTTTTTTATATACCTAAAAACCTAACCTCCTAATCCCACTAAACCCTACCCTACCTCACCTGCACTATACTCGCCCACACACTAGGCCTGGCTATCTCAGGGAAGGCTCGGGAGCAGGCGACCCGGACTGACAACAATCTTCAAGTCCTAACCGTCGCCTGGCTCCCGAACCTTCCCTGAGCCCCTTAAATGGCGAGGTGGGCAGACTTGGCCGGGCTTGCTAGGGGGGGTCACATTAGGATTAGAGCTGTTAGAAGAAGGTGTGTCTATATGTAATGGAAGTGGCAGAGTAACAATTCTTTCAGTAGAGTTCCCCCATTGGGCCTAAAGCATATAGCAATGTCGTGTGGTTCTTATGTGGTGAGGCCACTGTCAAGAACTCAGGACTGTAACCCATCTCCTCTTTAATTGAATAACAGCTTTCATTTGGCAGGCTGCCTAAAGCTCTCTTCTTTACTGCTGGATTGTGGGAAGGGCGGCAGGTAGTGGTCCCTCCTTAGCAAGGATCTGGACCAGCGGGCCAGGGCAAAAACGCCTGGGCTGCATTAAGGAAGCAAAAAAAGCTAATTTCCACTAACAACAAAGTAAAGACGACTGGTAACATTTTCAAAACATTTTTGGGTGCTAATGATGTGTGCCAATAGATCAACAGCCGGTCAGATAGCACAGCAAGTAGAGCGCTCGCGCAGATTCATCCTTCCGAGGTCGATAAATGAGCACCACACACCATGGGTAATAAAAAGTGGCGCTCAGATGCCTGAGGGTTCGTAGCACTATATAAATGCAAGTTATTTTTATGATTATTATCTCATCACACGTGCCAAAACAGATGTACTCTATTCTCAAAAGGCATTTGAATGAGCACATCTCTGATGCACACTTTCAAATGTTCACTTTTACCCGCTTTGTGCATTTGCCGAAATCACGGGGCATTTCTGCTCAGTTAAAAGTGCACTCCCCCGTATTCAGTTTCAGGGCCACATATTTTTTTTTAAAGAGTTGAGGATTTCGGACATTTGGTGTTAGCCATATAGTTCAGTCGTCCCTCAGATTGTAACTCGATTAAATAAATTGGGCTCATTTTTCTGTGCAGTGATGCACAGCTATACATTTCCCTGGTTCATTGTTTAATTCTGCCTGTTTCCTCGCCGGTGTCTATTGGCCTGTTCTGGAAGAGGGGTGTCTTTCTGAAGAATTTGGCATCAGATGGAAAATGCTCTGTACCTGCTGTGTGGACCCAAGGTCGGCCTGGGGCATAAAATTGTCTCGGGCACCAATGAAAAAGTGGCCTACAGTTGCAAATGACAATTCATTCCTTTGCAACAGACTGGCCATCATTACGATCGAGCCGGTTCCGGAAGTAAGGTGTCGGAAACAACGTTACTGGAACCTTTTCTGGACCGGCTCACTCTGAGTCTCCCGGCAGGGACTGTGAACTACTGGCAGGCCTTGGGACTCCACGGGAACGCGAACTTACCGTTCCGCCGTTGCCTGTAATATCCCAGTATTACCGGGGTTTTCGGGTGGTGGAAACGGTAAGCCGAGGTTGCAGGAAGACCGCCAGTACTACCTGTGGACTCATAATGAGGGCCACTGTTGGAATAATACCCAAGGTGGAGTGTTTTGATAACATGTAATGCAAATTGTGCAATTCAAAGAATAATTATTCAGCATCAATGATCAAAATTACTAGCCACATAGTGAAATAACTCGTCAAACTGGCCCACGTTGCCCAAAAATGTGGCCCACTTATACCCAAAAAACTGGCCCACACTAACATTTTGTGTTTTTGGTTCAGGCATTGCCCTATTGGTCAGTCTGAGCCTGGGTGTCACAGAGAGCTGACTGAACTGAGTAAAAAATCTGAGAATGACCCAAAGCACACCTTGGACATTTGTGTGGGGAGCAAGTGGGGCCACAGCCTCATTCACTAAGCATTTCATTAGGTCGGGACCGAACGTCGCATGGTCGTTCGTACCCAGCAGCTGGGAGTCACTCAGCTGAATACTGGCCTCAGGCTCTCAATGTTAAGAGTTTTGTAATGTCCTCCAGTCCATATCCCGTTTCTGCACAGTTCAAGGAGCCAATAGGAAGCCAGAATATTAAAAAGCCAAGCAGGCCACTGGCCCCAGTGAGAATTGGGCCAAGTAGAGGGCTCAAACTGAGTGAAACCAAGGGAACATGCAACAATGTTTGGTTTGGTTTGGTTTGGTTTATTATTTGTAATGCGAGAGCATACCCTAAGGTAACAGGGCGCAGCCTTTACATGGATATGCAAAGCTTAGTTACAGCTTAGTTACAACAATCATAAGATATACATAAACACAATAAAAATAAAACACAGGGTAATGTGCATATATACAGGTAAGCACAGTTGTTACAGAGTGTGCAGCAGGTATGGGTGGGGCAAGTTAAACACCAGCGTGAGTTTGATGCTTACTTTTCAACCATGAGACTACCTTCAATCGGAAGCTTTGATAAGGTAGGTCCCTTCTGAGAGTAGGCGGTAGTGAGTTCCACAACTTAGCTACTTGCACTGGGAAGCTGTTACCCCCTATTGTAGAACGCTTAAAGTTAGGGATAGAGAGGCAATCCTTGTAAGCTGTTCTTATCGGTCTCTCAGAGGACTGTCTATGGAATCTGTCAGATAAATAGGCAGGGGCGGCCTTGTTAAGGGATTTATGAGTGAGGGATGCCGTTTTTAGGGTGATTTTATCTTTGATAGAGAGCCAGTTGTTCTGTTGGCTGTGTCCAGTGATGTGCTCTCTTCTAGAAATGGCCAAGGCCGCTCTAAGAGCATTATTCTGAAGAGTTTGTAGTTTGCTAGTGGTGGCTTTCGAGGATCCCAGATAGAGGGCATTGCTGTAGTCCAGGCGGGACAGAATGAGGGCTCTAGCGATGGTGAGGCAACTAGCGTCTGACAGGAAGGGTTTGGCAGTGCGGATCAATTTGCACGTATATGCCGTGGAGGAGGCTAAGGAGTTTACCTGTTTTTTGAGAGTAAAGTTAGAGTCCAGGTAAAAGCCCAGTGTTTTAACTGCTTGTCCCACTTTGATGCTGTTCCCATCGATCAGGAAGGAACTATAGGCAGGGCTTAGTTTCTTTAGAGTAGTGGAGGTGCCTAAGATGATGAGTTCAGTTTTATCATCATTCAGGCATAGCCCGTGTGTGGCCATCCATGCCTGGATGATGATGTATACTCTATTAACCAAGGCCAAATCTTTTTCATAATCTCCAGAAAGCTGAAGGAGGATCTGAGTATCATCTGCATAGTTAGTGTAGGTGATACCAAGATGATCCAAATCATTGAAAAGGGGCTTGGTAAAAATATTGTACAATGTGGGGGAGACACAGGAGCCCTGTGGCACGCCACGCGTGATGGGTATAGGGTCTGCTGCCGCTGTAGGTGAGAAGACCCTCATGGTTCTGTCATCGAGAAAAGGTCTGATCCAGGTGATAGCCTTGGCCGAGAAGTGGGCTGAGTTGTGGAGGTGTGTGCACAGGACGGAGTGATCAACCAAATCGAAAGCTGCAGAGAGGTCAAGGAAGAGCAGTAGGTAGATGTGTGTGGAGCGGGCACTTGTCTAGCACCAAGGAGTGTCCTGTCCCAAGGTCAGAGTGTAACAACTGTGGAGGGAGGCAGCGTTTTGCTAGGATGTGTAAGAGGAGTGGACAGAACAGAGTGGAATTGTAACTAGACCACTCCCTGTCCTGTCTGTGCAAGGTGAGGCGTAAAAGAGGAGGTGCTCTGAAGGGAACCGCTCCGTGTATGTACAAGGTGAGTGGTAAAAGAGGAGGTGCTTTGAAGGGAACTGCTCCCTGTATGTACAAGGTGAGTGGTAAAAGAGGAGGTGCTTTGAAGGGAACGGCTCCCTGTATGTACAAGGTGAGTGGTAAAAGAGGAGGTGCTTTGAAGGAAACTGCTCCCTGTATGTACAAGGTGAGTAGTAAAAGAGGAGGTGCTTTGAAGGGAACCACTCCCAGTCTGTGCAAGGTGAGGCGTAAAAGAGGAGGTGCTCTGAAGGGAACGGCTCCCTGTATGTACAAGGTGAGTGGTAAAAGAGGAGGTGCTCTGAAGGGAACCGCTCCCTGTATGTACAAGGTGAGTAGTAAAAGAGGAGGTGCTTTGAAGGGCACCGCTTACAGTCTGTGCAAGGTGAGGCGTAAAAGAGGAGGTGCTCTGAAGGGAACCGCTCCCTGTATGTACAAGGTGAGTGGTAAAAGAGGAGGTGCTTTGAAGGGAACTGCTCCCTGTATGTACAAGGTGAGTGGTAAAAGAGGAGGTGCTTTGAAGGGAACCGCTCCCAGTCTGTGCAAGGTGAGGCGTAAAAGAGGAGGTGCTCTGAAGGGAACGGCTCCCTGTATGTACAAGGTGAGTGGTAAAAGAGGAGGTGCTCTGAAGGGAACCGCTCCCTGTATGTACAAGGTGAGTGGTAAAAGAGGAGGTGCTTTGAAGGGAACCGCTTACAGTCTGTGCAAGGGGAGGCGTAAAAGAGGAGGTGCTCTGAAGGGAACCGCTCCCTGTATGTACAAGGTGAGTGGTAAAAGAGGAGCTGCTTTGAAGGGAACCGCTCCCTGTATGTGTAAGGTGAGGTGTAAAAGAGGAGGTGCTCTGAAGGGAACAGCTCCCTGTCTGTGCAAGGTGAAGCGTAAAAGAGGAGGTGCTTTGAAGGGAAATGCTCCCTGTATGTACAAGGTGAGTGGTAAAAGAGGAGGTGCTTTGAAGGGAGCCGCTCCCTGTATGTGCAAGGTGAGGCATAAAAGGGGAGGTGCTTTGAAGGGAACCGCTCCCTGTACGTGCAAGGTGAGGCATAAAAGAGGAGGTGCTTCGAAGGGAACCGCTCCCTGTACGTGCAAGGTGAGGCGTAAAAGAGGAGGCGCTTCAAAGGGAACCGCTTCCTGTATGTGCAAGGTGAGGCATAAAAGAGGAGGCGCTTTGAAGGGAACCGCTCCCTGTATGTGCAAGGTAAGGCATAAAAGAGGAGGTGCTTCGAAGGGAACCGCTCCCTGTATGTGCAAGGTGAGGCGTAAAAGAGGAGGCGCTTCGAAGGGAACCGCTTCCTGTAGGTGCACAGTGAGTGGTAAAAGAGCAGGTGCTTCGAAGGGAACCACTCCCTGCATGTGCAAGGTGAGGCGTAAAAGAGGAGGTGCTTCGAAGGGAACCGCTCCCTGTATGTGCAAGGTGAGGCGTAAAAGAGGAGGCGCTTCGAAGGGAACCGCTCCCTGTATGTGCAAGGTGAGGCATAAAAGAGGAGGCACTTTGAAGGGAACCGCTCCCTGTATGTGCAAGGAAAGGCATAAAAGAGAAGGTGCTTCGAAGGGAACCGCTACCTGTATGTGCAAGGTGAGGCATAAAAGAGGAGGTGCTTCGAAGGGAACCGCTCCCTGTATGTGCATGGTGAGTGGTAAAAGAGGAGGTGCTTCGAAGGGAACCGCTCCCTTTAGGTTCACAGCGAGTGGTGAAAGAGCAGGTGCTTCTAAGGGAACCGTTCCCTGTATGTGCAAGGTGAGGCATAAAAGAGGAGGTGCTTCGAAGGGAATCGCTCCCCGTATGTACAAGGTGAGTGGTAAAAGAGGAGGTGCTTCGAAGGGAACCGCTTCCTGTATGTGCAAGGTGAGGTGTAAAAGAGGAGGCGCTTCGAAGGGAACCGCTCCCTGCAGGTGCACGGCGAGTGGTAAAAGAGCAGGTGCTTCGAAGGGAACCACTCCCTGTATTTGCAAGGCGAGTGGTAAAAGAGGAGGTGCTTCGAAGGGAACTGCTCCCTGCTTGTGCAAATTGAGGTGTAAAAGAGGAGGTGCTTTGAAGAGAACCGCTCCCTGTATGTGCAAGGTGAGGCATAAAAGAGGAGGTGCTTTGAAAGGAACCAGTAAATGTTGAGCAGAACCTTTAAGAAGGCGCAGCAGAATGAGAGAAGGACAACTGGAATCTGGATCCACTCCTTAGTTCTTTTTTCGCTAACAAAGCTTTCATATGATTCTTATATTTCAAAAGTTTGTAATAAACTACATGAAATTAATTTAAAAAAAAATAACTCACTGTATGTACAAGGTGAGGTGTAAAAGAGGAGGTGCTTTTAAGGGAAAGGCAAACAGGAGGTAGGCACAGACCAGGTGCAGTTCAGTGATGATGGAGTGCTTGGGACCAATCAATCTCTGATTTCTCGGTTCCCACATTGATTGTATATGAAGCCAATGACAACATTTGCATGTGTGCAGACCTGTGCGATCTTAGCAAATCATTTCGGTGGCCAGGCACCCTATGCAAATGTTTCTCTAATGTTTTCCGTCGTGAAGCCTGCAAACATTTTAGTTGGCAATCCGCCTCTGCTGTTTTTCAGAGGCCCGCGCAGCTGGTACTTGATGCTATGCCTGCATTTGTTAAGCTCATTATGATATCCTGATCATGGCCTTCTCTGAGGAGGAGCATGGTGCTAGATTGCAGAGTATTCTAAGAACTGCCATAAAACAGGGGCTCATGTTGTAACTGGGGAATTGGCAGAACAAAGTAAAAAAAAAAAGGAGCAGTTATCTGGGGCACACCAACAGTGAGGAGTTAGTAGACAACATATAAAAGAATGTGGTCACGTGAAGAATTAGCATGCGACATCCTTCTTTGGCCCACTGTAATAACATGCAGCATTTGTATCCAACTTTGCTGAAAGGTCAGCCTGCATGCGGTCACTCCCCAAAGAAGTGTTGAGTATGTATGACAAATGTAATGTATTTATTTATTTATTGGACATTTGTATGGCACCTATACACAGGTGTTTCCAGGCGCCACAAGACAAAATAGGTGGGGGGGGGGGGCATGGGAAATCATAAGAATACAACAAAGTGTATGAAGAAACTAATGTTGCCCTGAATTGGGCTTTCATACCTCCTCTAGTTATTAATGTTTGTGCCCAATTATTGGGGGGTAGTTGAGACAATAACATTTGCTTTTACAGCCCTCCGCGGGATGGGTCTGTCATGTGCCACCCTAAAGAAGAGGGTCCTAAAAGTGATAAACTTCACAATCCCTAACCCAAGCCTAAAGGTGAATAAGGCAGTGAACAGCCCTTTTATTCACACGTTCCCCTCCAAGAGCATTAGCACGGCATCATCCAGAATTTTACAATGGATGGCTGAGGTAATAGAATTCAACTTGAGGGAAGGGTAAGCACCTGGTGAGTGAAACTCAATGGTGAATTGCCCTTTAAGCATCATACTGGAAGGAATAAATGTGCCTGAGGATGAAGGTATGGGGAAGATAGGATAGCTGTGGGTCTTCCAGCCATTAGTAAAGAGGAGCAGGCGACATGCAGTGCAAAGGATGAAGAGGCTGCACTCATTCACAAAGGACATAGCAGGGGACTGATGGCCCAGCCAGAGTGTCTACAGGGTTATGAGCAGGTCCAAAGGAATTGGGCTACACAGACTGGGGAATGGTTTGGGGAAGGGGGCTCGTGACCCCAGTAGGGATATGACAGCAGATAATTGATGAAGTGCATTTGGGGCATTTTGGGCTGTACTATAACCATAAAATGATTGCCAATGGTTGATAACCAGATAGGGGTAAGGAATTGTAGTATGGGTGCAGTAAGATGTTATTCCTGCTCCACACCAACATCTACAAACACCCCACATCCGGACCTGCATATCGACGATGAACCAAGAGGGCTTCACCCTAAAGCTGACTCCCTGTTCCAAATCCCTGGCATTTCACATAGAAAGCCACCTCTCCTTCAGAGTACATACAGTCAACATAGAGCCTTGTACCAATGATCCCTCCTGTGGAACATAAACCCCTTCCGACGGGACACCGGCATCAGTTATGCTGCACAGACACTGTGCCATCTCACCTGGATGGAGGAAACACCCTGAAAAGAAGCCTACCCATATCACCCTAGTACCTAGCGTTCTCCAAACCGCTGCCCGCTTAATCACAAATACCATCACAAAATACCCACACTCAAGAAACCTCAGCGGCGAGCTCAATTCACCTCTAATGCCAGCTGCACCACATAGAAAGGTGTCCTCATGCACAATGTCTCCTACCTGGTAGACAAAGTCACCATTTCCGGTAGTCACTGATTTACCAGAAGTCAGGACCTGACCAGACTAGAGCAGCAGCAATGCAAACAGTACAAACACGCCAAAGGAAAGAGTGTTGCCAAATATTCTAGAACCTCATAGCCATCAACATCACGGTCACTCACACTCTCATGCAGTAGAGAAAAATAGCGAAGACACTTCTCTTTACGGAACACCTTCTTCACACTGGTAAGACATACCCCTTGAACTCACACGGCCGTGTTTTTGTACCAATGCCCACCCTTTTCTGACCACCTCCAGTTTTACCTCATTTTTCTCTCAGCACTTTCATGTTTCTCCACAAACTGTACATGCAAACTAGTCCCTACCAAAGCTAACACGCCAGTGATAAACGCTATTCTGTAAGGACTGTTCACCCCTGTAACCATCTAAAGGATGTCTGAATACCCGGACGGACATAGAGCAATCCATTGGTTCCCCAAAGCTGGATACGTACTCAATAAAAGGCCACCATACAAAGTATGGTCCAAGTTGTGTTGGCATTTTTTAACCATAGGCAATCACTGTCTGTACTTAGTAGTTCTGTTAGACACTTTCAAATGGGTTGAATAGAAAAGTATTGGGTGCATAACAACCATGAGTGCAATTAGATTCCTTGCCAGAATCCCTTACAGGAATTTATTCCACAACAAAAAGTAACTGGTAATGTATGGATTTGATAAATTGCAAACATAGCTGACATTCAACATAGTGCTGTACAAAGGGAACACTCGGAAGGGTTAAAAGTCGGGTGGAGGGTAGCATAGGAGCTGGGATGGGTAGAGGACCAGAGAAGGGGGGAACCTCAGAGAGGGAGAAAGAGTAGAGTAGATTGATCAGTGATTGGTCAGATGCACTTTGAAGAGTTGGCTCTTCTGCTCATTCCTGAAGTGGAGGATGCAGGGGACCAGTCTTATCTGCATTGGTAGCTTGCTTCCTTTTTTCTCTCTCTTGCAGTCCTTTGTTTCCAGTCTGGTGATGTTGTGGTTTCTGGCGGTGGGCTGACTACTAGAGATGGTCAGTTTCTCGGTCAAGTAGAGTGGTGTTTTGGTTGTGACTACTTTATAGTTGATGCAGGTATGTCTTGAAAATGATGCATGTTTGAGGGTGAGACAGTGCCGCTCCTTGAGGTGTGTTAATCTTTAGGGAGTTTGGGGAGTTTGGGTATATAGAACAGCATAGCTTCACAATATCACTCCACCTATAGTGGCCTGTTAGTACCCAGCCAATCAAGATTAAGGAATTCGGGGGACTATTAGCCTCTTTTCTGCTAAGATCGGCCATCTTGATGTTTTGCCAGGCTTGCCACATCTGCCACCCGTTTCCACTTATAAATTGTGTTGGAGATTCGTTCTCTTTCTGCTGCGCCCTGCCACACATCCCACTGTACCCCTCTCCCTCCCTGCCTCTGCTTACATTTCATTTTCTCGCTCCCAGCGCATGCCTTCTCCGTAACGCTCTGTTTGTGGTCACTTTTTCCCTGCAACCTATTGGCATTGCAGTAAACAAAGGCTGATCTGTCCCTGTCCACGTGTCTCTCTCTTCTTTCTGCTGTTCTCAGCACCTCACAGCATGCAGGCATCCGATGCAGCCCACATCTTTCCTGCACTTGGTCACTCGGGGCACTCTGACAGGCCTGTTTGGACTCTTTTCCCACATGCAAGTTGTACCAGCGACCTTGCACATCTGTGGAGAAGTAGACTTGCCTTTTTCCATCTCCCTTTTGCCCCCCTGTTTTCAGCCACTTGACGTTTGTGAAAAGTGTTAACACTCCTGGCGTCATGCAATGGTGGGTATTTGGTGCCCTTGGTCCTCCCGAAAGGCTCTAAGTTGGCTCTGGGTATTTAAATCAGGCTTTCCGGGCACCTAATCCCTGGCATTGTCCTGCCGAAAGGACCTAATGCTTAATCATATCATACCTCTGTGTTAATTTCCCCAGGATTGCTAGCCAGTGGAGGGCATTTTACCCTGGCATAAACCTGGCAAAACAGATTTAAGTGTCGCCTGCTGCCTTTCTGGCCCACAAAGAGCGTCCAGCAGTTACTATTCTTTTTTCTTTCTGTTTGGTTGGCTCTTTGGTGATAAGTATTACATTTTATTTACAGCATTGCTTGAAAAGTCACCTATTATTTAAAATTCTATTGCCATCTTTACTAATCAATCTTTCATTACGTGCTTATCACCAGAGACCAGCGTGGGACCAGGATTCGAACCGATGTTGCTCTGTGTTGTCTTGCGTTCAAGACAAACGCATTGCCCCTGAGCTATCCTTCATCCCTGGAGAAACATCTATAATGTATCTCCAGCACCCAGAGACTGATGCAATGTATAGTTAAAAAATAAATCATAATGGGCCTCGTTCCCAGTTTGGGGGATTTACCAGTGGCAAATTTGCCAAACAGTATTACCGCTATTGCTGTACTGCATCCTTGGAACTGGAGGTAAACCCTACATATTCTGATGTGTTGTTCCCCGTTTTGGAGTTCCATTGGGCTCCATTTGGGGTTTGGATGAATTAGGTACCTGGACTTTATATCGAATACTTTTCCATCGAATGCATTTGGATCGAGGGGTTTGCATCGAAAAAATATGCATCAAATGCATGTTTTTGGATGGTAAAGGGTTCATTTTTGTTGTGGTGGGTTTTAAAGGGTAAGAAACGCCACCCCCCCAAAAAAGAAACAAAAAATGCTCTTGATGCACATTTTCTCAATGCAAGAAATTCGATGGAAATGCCCCTCAATGGAAAAAATTTGATGGAAAGACCATAAACCGGTGAATTACCTACCGCCAGTGGCAATTCTGCCAATGGCAATTCCTCAATTCTTTGGAGGTAAAGTTGAGGGAAAATCTCCAGCCAAGAGAGTGGCAGTGATGCCACGACCACATTCAGAATGAGCCCCAGTATCTGCTAGTACAAGCATGTTGCTAGTATCGAACAACCTAGTACAACATACTGATGGTAAAGCTGAGCTTCTTTTGACTTTCTCTGAGAGTAGTTACCTATAGGCTTTTTCTGGCATGCATATTCGTTAAGAGATATGTGATCCTTTGGAAAGGTTTCCAAGACAACGTCTGCAGCATTCTGTGCTTATTCTTTCTACTCTTTGGTCTGTGATGCAAAAGTTCGGCATTCTTCAAAAATGGATATACTGTCATAGAAGACATTTGGAGATTTCTGGAGCTTTGCATCGGGTGGTTAGGCCTACCTAGGGAAACAGGAAACCTGCACCCATTGCTCCCTAGAATGCACCAAACATCAACACATTTGCCCAACAGCAACATTTGAAAAACGTATGGGGAAGTTCTGAATGTCCTCAGATACTCAGCCCATCTCCAGGGATGCTCCATGCCAAATAGTACTTCTGAATGCAGGATCGATGTGTGTGACAGTAAATAGCATTAGCACCCAGGGGGGCAGGAATACGTTCTAAGAGCCTCGGACAAATTGAATGAATGAATGAATGACTGTTTAGCAAAGACAAGGGAGGAGCTGAGAGGAGGTGGCATCAGCTGTCCAGATGCTGTGGGCTGTGGCATGTGACCAGGGGCCAGTCGGAGCAAAGGTGGAGCAGGCCCCCACTGCTGAAACCAAAACAATGAAGGTGGGAGAACTCCGGGTCAGGGGGTGGGTGGGAAAAGGTGAGGCATTGTAAGAGAGAGAGAGAGAGAGACACCGAAGGATAACTCTTCGTTTGGGGAAGGCAAGTGTTGCTGAGGAGAGGCGGCTCATCCGGGATGGTTGAGGGGATGCTGACCTGCCAGTACCCTCACCCATTATGGAAAAGTGAAGGAGCCAGCCCAGTGTTAACACCAAGGGCCTCAGTATGAGTCAGCGGTGTGCTCAAACATTGTGGTAATGCAGTGGTAATGGAGTTACCACTGCATTACTGCAGCGTCAAATTATAGGTTTGGAGGTAAAATGGAGAAAAAACCTCCAGCAAAATGCTGGAGTTCACTTGGCCACCTTCCTACCAAAAACAGCCATTTCGTCAGAATTACCGCTCGTGGTAATTCGACCAAGATCCCCATGGAGTCCCCATGAATGGGGACTGAGACCAGCATACTGCCTCTTGAAATCCTGCGGTAATTCAACCAGATCAAGTGGCGATAACGGTAAATCCATTTGGTGGTATATCAGCGATTTACTGCAGAGATACCACCAAACATATAATGAAGCTCTACTTGCTGACATAGCTGCTTTCTGCAGCTGGGGGGCTGCTCCTCAGCTGGCTTAGACTGTTAAAGGGAAACACAGTTTACCTTTGACAGTTTTTGTTCCCCAGTGCACAAGCCCAATGGACCATGCACAGTTGGGGGCGCTTTGCTTCTCCAGCATTGCACGGCACATTGGGGATACAGGCTGTAGAACTGCACATCTGAATGTGTGTGGGGTTTGTCCAATGCATCAACGCACAGTAAGACAATTCAGTGAGGTGACATAGTAGCGCTTCGGCTCCTGCATTCAAGTGCAGGAACCAGAGAGTGATCTGCTTCCTGGTTCCCATTCATATGATGTGGGACCAGGTGGGTACCTTGGAAACTGGCGTGCAGTGAGGAGCAGAGTCCAGATCGGGGCTGAAGGTAAGAAATATCTGTATTTTATGTGCGTACATGAGCTTGTGAACGAATGAGTGAGTTTATGATGCATGGATACAGGCTGGGTGCACATATTTATGAGTGCGTGCATGGGTGCACAAGTTAGTGAATGCTGCTTGTATGTGTGTGATGTGCAATTGATTTTGGGGGGTTTGGAGATAAGATGGCAAAAGTTTCCAGTATAAAATGATACTGTGATGGCATTATTTTTGACTGGTCATCTTTGATAAAGTAGGCATGATAGGTGTCATTACCTGACTAGCGAGGCATTTTGATGCAGCCCGTCAAGCCATTTCTTACTGTGGCATTGCATTTATTACAAGGCAACTGTTATATAGCAAGCATGCTGTGTTATTATGTGGCTAGATTGGGAATTTAGTGCATCCAGTCTCGGTATTTTGTTAGTGAATGGCATTTTTTACTGGGAATTTAAAATAACGCAAGCACGTGCATGATGTTTTATTACATGGCTAGACTGTCATTTTGGTGCAGCCAGTCAGCCAATTTTTTTTTATAAAGTGTGTTCTAAAATGTACTATTTAAATAAATTAGTAAACCTTTTTTTTATCAGAAAGCCTCTTGGTTGGTTCGGGCTCCCCTGCTATGCTCGGTTGCTCTGGCATATTTGTAGGAAATGCATGCATCCTGATTGTCTGGCCACTCAGCAGTGTCCTAATAAAAATGGCAACATATACTAGAATAAATGGTCTCATACAAACAGACCAGCTCTTTTTAATCTACGGCCTAGGAGGACACTGACATAATACATACTAATGGCCCTGTTTATGGTCGGGGGCTCCAAGATGGATTACTGTGCGTGATAAAGGTTATGCATGTTTCTGCGCATGAAGTAGAAACATTGATAAATCTTCCGTGGGAAGAATAATAAATGACCTATTTGCCTTCATCATTCCCCGATTTAACATTAAATGCTTTCCCCTTAATTTCCATTAATTAAATGTGCTTTAAACATGTGCATTCCTGCATGCGAATGCTCGGCTTGCAAGGGTATTGTGCCAAACCATCTAAATTATGTGCGTTGTTAATGAAAGTTCATGAAAATCATGACGGGTGAGTGAAGCAGAAATAATTGGATCTTTCTTCAATTAAAAAATACATATTATAGATATATGCAATGGCATATGTTGTGAAATATTTGTATCGCAGGCTCCATATCCCACCCACGGTTCAGGCCCTTGCGCAGCCCAACACATGGCTCTCTTGAGATGTAAGTTGGGAGATGCGTTTGCTCATGTGTGAGAGCATTTGTTCTGGCGTTCCCTACAGTACCATTAACAATTGCCACGTGGGCAGAACTAAAAACAGCTTGTCTTACATCAGACGTACACATTTCTGATCATATGGCAGCGTGCTCAAGACATTACGTTGGCTGCCCACAGCCCTGTAGACGGAAATTAGAGCACTGCGGATGATGTCCGCAAAGGGACCTCATAATTAGGCGGTAAGGGTTTAACAGCGCCGTTAATCCCTTACCGCCTGGGTCATAATGAGGACCAATAGGTCTCAACCACTCCCTCCCAACATCAAGTTACTAGTACATCATCTTAAGTCTCCAGCAACAGCCCCCATAGCATTGAGCCTCTAGGACACACCTTCTTAAATCTTAACACCCCAACACTGCGAGTCTCTGTTACACGCCACTAGCATCTTCCATCTCTTACACCATCTTCAACTTCTAGATCCTCAAGCATCTTAAGTCTCCAGCACTCTCCCACAACACGTAGTCTTACGGACTTCCCCAATATCTCTCTCAACTACACTCCTCCAACTGGTATAGCCTCAAGCACATCCATCAAACTTTGTTAAGACTCCAGCACCCCCAACACTTTTTGTATCAAGTACAATATCCAACATCCTAAGTCTCCAGCACTCTCCCCCAACGTCTCATATCCCCAGCAGTCCTTAAACACCTTAAATCTCAGGCACTCTCATTAAAAGTCCGAAATCACCTGCATTCTTATACCACCTTAAATTGCGGTGCCATCCGCCAACATCTCCAACTTTCCAGACCCGTGCCCCTCCAACCACTTATGTCTGGTACACTCCCCGCCAAGCCATACATCTTGCACACCCTCTCCCAACATCCCAAGTGTCCCGTTTTTTTTGTTAGATGGGCGATAGAGGGGAAGGATGTGTTGCAGGTTGCAGTAATTGCAGTTTTTATTTTTTTTTAAATGTAACCAGCAGCAGCAGCTCCATGACAGCACCCCTAGAAAAGGCCCATTTTATTATTTTCTTTGGTCCTTTATATCTTGCCTAGTGCCAGCCTCCTCCAGCTTCCAAGCACTGGAACAGAAACTGAACCCATGTTGCACTGCATTCTCTTGTTCCCAAAGCAAGTGTATTGCCCCTGGGCTATCCTTCCAAATATATATTTTGTTTGCTTGAGGAAGCAACAGATGGTTTACTTCAAAGGCGGTGGGCAACTTCATGTGAATTAATTATCTCACCTTGTCTCTATCTACAGTGTGCCCGTGATGCAGCTCTGGCAGATCTGGGCCTGGCCACACAGTGCCCAGGCAGGATTGGTGGCAGAAGCCACTGTGGCACACCCCTCTCACCACAGGCCCAGTGGCTCATTGGATGGGCAAAGCAGACAACGACAAACACTGATGAGATTTGCGTTCATGCTGTGCTGTCACTGAGTCCTGCAGGCTGCTCTTACCCATTCTCAGATAGCTAGACTATTCCCCCATACCCTTTGTGTTGCTACAGTACAGGGTATGAGCTGCACAGACAGCCGCCCCTCTGAACCCAACCATTCAGGCATTCTCCACTAATGGATTGCCAACCTGTTAGTGATGGCGGCGACATTGTTTTTCTTGCATCCCTGTTATTTCTCCAGCTAACAATATTTAGATTCCAGGTAAAAATAGCTGTGGCACATTTAGCTGCATTTATAACTGCCTTTTTCAGGTGCTACACAGATATCTGCTCTTGGCACTGCCTCTTTGTCCAGTGGCCCAGGGGTTGCAAGACAGGTCTAGGGATAGCAGAGGGGGATCCAGGGGAAGCAGCTGCTACCCCTGGCAGCCCCAAATGACGTCCCTGATCCCTAGTGAGCTCTAAGGGATCTTAGTGGCTAAAAAGATCACTCGAGATGCTTGAGTCCATCTTTGCTGAAGGATATTGATTTAATTATTTTGAATAACAAAAATAATCACTCTCTTACAAATAAAAGTGCAGGAAAATAACTAATCATCCCATGGCTAGACTTTCCAATTTAGGTTTATACTTACAGAACCCGGAAACCCCCCACCACGCTGAACTATTTGCTGTTCACTAGTACTGTCTGTATTTTATGAGTTATTTGCATTTGCTGTAAGTGCTGCGATAGGCCTGGATGAGCAGCAATTCAACAAGGAGCCTCGGCAGAGAATGTCCTGACTCATGTGTGCCAAACGCAGATTTTTTAAATGTTTGTCAGCCTCACTGATCAGGTTATGTTTTGGAAAGGCTGCTTCCAATGTTTTTCTTTTGCATTTAATTCCTTCAGCACCCCCTTTTTCACCATAGCAAACGTTAATGTGCACCTTTTCTAGCCAACACCCCGAAATATTGTACCTGCCTCACCACACTCTTTTACTGCATAACAAACATGGTGTTCATCACGCGGGTTGGGGATGTGTTGACTCAAGTGTGCAAGCATTTCTTCACTTTTACCATCAAACTGCATGGAGGTGACCGGCTGCATCTACACGTTTGTGTATTATTATAATAATAATATTGATAATAATATACCATTTATGTAGCGCTACAAACGCTCAGGTATCTGAGCTCTGTTTTTTATTACCCACGGCGTGTGGTGCTCATTTATCGACCTCCGAAGGATGAAAGGCTGAGTTTCGACCTGCTGGGATTCGAACCTGCCTCAGAAGGCTCTGCACAGATTTCAACGACAAATGGTTCCCTTTGGGCAAATGTAGATCTTTTCCTTCATGTAATGGAAAAGTTTAGATTAAAACAAAACTGAAATCACCTTTACTCTTCACTTTTCCACTATGTTTGCAAGTAAGTAATGCTGGAGGCATTTACAATGGTTACTTCTGGAATGTGTCTGCTTTTACCAGGTGGTAATTTCATGTGGATTTCAAAGCAAACCATGGTTTTAAGTCATCATGAAAATACATGCTGGCAGAAAAACAAATGGACCACAAGAGCAGGCAGACATATTAAGTGTGTCTGCCAAATCATAGACAATCCTGCAGATTAAAAAAATGCTGCTGGAAATGTACCGCCAATTTTTCTGCCATTTTTGGTGCAGGACTTATGACCATCCCCTTGTGATTTGAGTAGCTGTTCTTTTACTTCACAAAGCCCACATATGGCTTTACCATATGTTTAAGGAAAAGCTGACCTCCAATTGCCGGTTATGCCTGCAGCTTCAGTGAACCTATAGAAATAATACACATTTGTCATCATCCTTTCCTTAAACGTACAGTTCAGAGAATCTGTGGGCTTTGTAAAGTTAACAGCGTGAATGTTAGCCAATTAGAATTCTGCAGCCAGTCTCAAATGAGGATGCTTATAACCAAAGCATTTCTTTTAGTGTGGAATATATTTCTGCTTAAATACCTTTTTTGCACCCTGCAACATTTCTGCTTTAACATGCCATACATGCAGCAATAAAATCCATCACTTTCTTTGTATGCACCATAAAAACATACTTGTTTTTCCTGAGGGGACGGGGGGCACATAACAACACTGATAACACAGATTCCAAGTATTGCGACAAAGATCATTTTTACAAAAATGAAGGTTGACCTGAGAAGTCACAATACCCTCTAGGATTCTTTCCTAAGAAAGGTAGAGAAGTAATAAGACAAAACTTGTTTAGATCAAAGTTGTTAAGATTAGCTTTTTTTCAGCAGCGGCGAAAAGAGAGTAGATCTGAGAGTAGAAGGACAAATAAAAGAGGCAGTGATGATGTGAGGCAAAGAGATGCTAGGATCACAAAACCTTTTTTGATCTCTGGGGGAAGACTGTCACTGGAACAAGAGGCCTCGCTTGCAGTATTAATAGGTATAAATGTGTCCATACATGGAATGGTTCATAGATAGAGCAGATCCCCAAGGGGTGGTGGATTATTAGTAGCGATTGAATCCTGAATTATGGAAATGTTGTCAATGAATAACTGCAGTTGAACAGAATGAATTGTGTCATAGGGAATAAGTCAATTTGTTATCGCTTGAAAAATAGTATCTACATCTATTACAGTCTCAATGTGTTTTCCCCAATCTTCTCTTTGCTCCTTTTCCTTTCCAAGTTCAATCTAGTCATCTCTGTTAGGGGCAGGAGAACACAATAAGGAACTGTTTTGCAAACAAGAAAAAGTGACTTAATTGGTCCAGTAATATTCCATATATTACTGTCTGAAAGAAATCTAGACACGTCACCTTGTGCAATGCTGTGAGACACCGACACTGTCTCAACAGTTTATTCACAGCTGTGCGTGTTGTGGAAAGAATATGCCAGAGTGGAGAAACCAGCTTTCAGAGCTCCTCGGGAAAGGTTTCTGTATACACATGTGAGCCCGAGGGTGCATATTGCATTTTGGGTAGATAATTCAAGACCCAGAACATGTAGTAAGTGCACATGTCATGTATTTTAGCCCTACAATTCTGATACTTAGGTGTAGGAAGGAGACACAGACCAATTTAGAGAAATTCTCTTAACACACCCTGTACAGATGTATGTCTTAATTAATACACTTTCATTTACGAAGAAACCAGGTTTAAACTTTGTGTTTGGATCTTGTAGAAGAACGATTAAGAAGTGGCCCCTTGAGAGCTATATTATCTGAAGAAAAAACATGACACAGTGCCTAAACGGAATCCAATCATACATTGACTTTGAGGCAAGACTATAGCCTTGTAGACTTAAAGGAGGGGTCCAAAATGACAATGACCGCTCCTGAGGTCTATAAAGCTATAAGCAAATGGTGGTGGTAGAAATACATATTTTGGAGTTTTGCTGGTGAAGTAAACATTTTACTTTAAGAGTAAGTAAAGTATATCGACAAACTGATTTAGTAAATTACTTGTGGATTACTATGGGATGCCCCGCACATCAAAATGACACCTTTATTAATATGGCACAATGAAATTAATGCAACATGTGTTGAAATAGACATACGTTGAGATTAATATAACGCGCATTGAAATGAAAATGACATACATTGAAACTCAAAGAATGGTCTGAACAAAACATATACTGAATTAAATATGACATACACTAAAATGGAAATCAACCACTCTAAAATGAGTACGACCCTTAGTACAAGGTTTGTGAGAAGCATTGACATTAATGTGATATATGTAAAAATTGATATTACATGCATTGCAGTGGATATGACTCCCATGGAGATGAGTTTTGAATGTGTTAAAATAAATGTAACATGCACTGAAGTGAATATGACACCCATTGAAATGGATATAACATGGATTGATATGAATATAACAAGCATTAGAATTAATATAAGATGGATGGAAATCAATGTACATGCAGTGAAATTAATGTGGTAACCAATGGAATGCATATAACATGGGTGGAAATAAATGTAGCATGGATTGAAATGATTAAAACATATGTTGAAATGAATATGGCAAGCATTACAATGAATACAACATTGATTGAGATGAACATAATATGCAATGAAATGGATACGACACCTCACTGAAATTAATATAACATGCATTGAAATGCATATAACATGCATTGCACTAAACATAACATGGATTGAAATTAATATTACACACATTGGAATTAACATGACACCCATTGAAATGGATATAACATGGTTTGAAATGATTGTAACATGGGTGAAATTAATATAACATAGATTGACATTGACGTTATATGCAATGAAATTATTATGTCACCCATTGAAATAGATACATATCATGGATTGGCATGACTATAACATACACTGGAATTAATATAACAAGCATTAAACTGAATACAACATGGGCTGAAAGTAAATTTACCTGCAATGAAATGAATATGACAACCATTGACATTGATATAACAGGGGATGACATGAAAATAGCATGCATTGCTGTTAACATTAAACATATAAAAATGACTATAGCACAGATTGAAATGAAAGTAACAAACATTGAAATTAATAGGGCACCCCTTGAAATGAACATATCATGGGTTGAAATGAATATACCATGGGTTGACATTCATATAGCATGAACTGAAATGAATATAACCTGCACTGAAATTAATATGAAAGCCATTGAATTAAACGTGACACCCATTGAAATTATTATATCATGGTTTGAATTATTGTAATATGCATTGAACGGAATATGACACCCATTGAAATTAATGTTACATGCATTTAAAGAAACATGGCATGCAATAAAATGATCATGCCATGTATGTTAAAATGGTCCTCATTACAAGTATGGCGGTAAGGCTTCAACGGCGCCGGTATCGCTCCCATCACTGTTGCTACCATACCGCTATACTAGGAGTTCTGGTGGCCGTACCTGTACCCGCGAGCAGAACATGATCGTAGCACCGGTACGGTTATTAACGGTACCGGTGCTGCCACCCTCCCCATTCCCATTGAGCCCTATGGGGCTCAAATGGGAATGATGATGTACCGGGCCCGGCGCCTGCGAAAGGGCAATTATCATGTCCAGCTGGGCCGGAATAGCCCGGTAATTGCCCATTCGCAGGTGCTGGACCCGGATGCAAGTTTGGAGGTAGCCTTGCCGGTAAAACCGGCAAGACTACCTCCAACCTCGTAATGAGGCCCAATGAGTAAGACAGACACTGAAATGTAAATATCACTACCAGATATCCTACTGCTCTGAGATCTTCCTTTCTTTACCCTACTCCTTATCAAGATAGGCTACCCCATTCATTAACAAAATAAATGGATTGACCCTTCTGGCATAGGTAAAGTGAGGGAGGAACTCAGAACTTTGATGAGGAAGAGAAGGACTCAAATTAATGGAATTACTGATAAGTATTCTTAGCATTATTGCCTTGTCCTTCTTATTCATCCCAGTACTTAATGTATGAGGTCATGTAAAGTATTATACAGGGGCACTGCATAATCTTAATCGTTTTTACAAGATAATGCAGTACAACCATCATGCCTTTTTATTGTTATATTCACCATTAATGCATGACAGATGCTGAATCAAAGGATTGCCTTAGTAACCCAGCACAGTTTCTAGTGGCTGAGGAAAGTCTCAGATGCCCCCAACATGGCAGACCTACACATGTCACCCAAGGTAACACCCTTGTATGCTGCCTGCCCAAGAGGCTGGTGTGACCCTAGTTGTTATACCCTGCACCTCTACTGGGTGAGGGGAACCAGCAGCCTCATATACCATGTTAATGTCCAAATCCATTTGATCAACGTTGATGTTATTGGTTACTATGTGCACTGTCTAATGCGCATTGTGCTTTCAAGGTTTTTTTCCACTATTCTTCCTGTAGACTGTTGCCAAAATTGGGACTGGCTAGGGGTGGCTGCATGTCTGTTCCAAAGGGAAATAAAGAAATAAAGAGACAGACACCAGGATGTAGAGAAACATATTTTATTTAATGTATGTGTTTATCTTACATGGATTAAGTTATCTGGACTATACTATCCAGCCCAGCAAATTGCTGGATGAAATGTGAAAGAAAACAGAAGAGAAAGAGAACAGTGAACAAAGCCCCACTGCCCAGACGTGGGCTGGACAGGGGAGAGAAGATTCTAAAAGGAGAATGTTAAAAAATATTTTAAAAATGTTGCGATAGGGCAAAATGCCCTGTCAGTGTTTGAAACTCATTCAAGAACAGGGCCACCTCTGTGGGGCACCCTAGCATTTAATGTGGGCCTGAGCTACATTCCTTGACCAGCCCCGGCACTCAAAGGGCAATGCAGAGCTGACAGCCCGCCCGGGGGCCAGAACGGGCAGGCCCAAATATAAAGACAGAGCTGAGTCTGTGGGGCAGCCTGTACCTGGCAGCGTGGTCATGCCACCTGATGGCCTGCCCTGTAGCCCAGGCAATAAGCCCTCCTGGGCCATGTAAGACAGGAGTGGCCCAGAGGGGAAGTGCAGCCCAGCTGGTGAGTAAGTCCACCTCAAAAGCCCTGGGCGACCACGTCCTTGCTGCATGGGTGAATATTGGTGAACCACCGACATGCAGGCTGGAACCATGATCACCACCATGCCCCACTGTGCACATAATCTTCTTTGGTGATCTCCGAGCCCTGGGGGGCCACCCGCATTACTGGTGCGTCCCTCAGCGTACTTAATCTTCTTTGATGGCCCCATGCTCAAGGGAGCCTCACTGCTAGGCCACTGTGGGGCGTTTTTCATTCTGACTGCATCCCATTTGTCATGGGGACACCATCGTCATTCACCGCTAATCAACTGCAGACCCGCCCCCTGTCTTCTCTGCATGCAGCGCAATGGTGCATGGGGGCTCGTTCTTGAATGATTTTCAACCCTGGAGGGGCTCTGGGGGCCACGGCCGCCAGGAATCCACCAGCTTTAGCCTCTTCCTAGTCTCCCCTCTCTCCAAATGTTTATATTTTTTTAAACTGTTTCATTTTATAACGTTCTCTCCCCTGTCCAGCCCACTCTTGGGGCTTTGTCCACTCTCCTCTTTTTCTTCTGTTTTCCTTCACATTCCATATAGCCTCATGCAGGTAAGTTAACCCATATTAGTACCTGGCGAGGGCGCAATCAGAATGAAAGGACCATTCTGATTGGCCCTCACCGAGGCATTACCCGGCTGGGAATCCCTGGATTCCATGCCTTTGTCCCCGAGTGTGGCAGCCCCTGAGCCAATGAGGAGGCTCGAAGTGGGGCCATCCCCGCTCCGAGCCTCCACACAGCTGGGGGCCGCCTTCGTCCCCCGCCGAGGATTCAGGTATGCTTTTTGTTCTTTTGTGTCCTTCCCCCTCCCCACCCTCCCACACCCACTTACCTTCTGCCTGTCTTGTCCCCGGTGGGGGACGATGGCAACCTCCAGCCGTGTGGAGACTCGAAGAAGGGATATCCACACTCTGAGTCTCCACGCGGCTGGAGGAGTTCATCGTTCCCTGCTGCGGAAACAGATACGTTTTTTTTCTTTTTTTCCCCCCTCCCTCCCAACTCTCGTAATGCCCCGGGACTTTGTTAAGGCTCTTGCTTTGCTCGGGCCTATAACTATGGGCCCTGGGGCATTACCTGAGTCAGTAATGCCCCCGCAGCTCGGGGCATATTGCTTAATAACGTTCACATATATATTCTATATGAAATAAAATATTCTTCTCAACAAAGTGGTTTCTATTTCTTTATTTCTCTTTATACAGCCACCTCTATCCAGGCCCACTTTGGGCAACGGTCTACATGAAGAATAAAGCAAATAAACCTTGAATGCACAACACACATTATACAGTGCAAGGAGCATCTTTTGTACTCTCTGGCCACGTTGGAAAAAAAACTGATAACATCCGCGTTGATCAGATGGATTTGCCCATTAACATGGCATATGAGGCTACTGGTTCTCCTAAGACAGGAAATATGCAGGGTTGAACAACTAAGGCCACATGAGCCTCTTCGGCGGAATTCAAGGGTGTTACCATGGGTAACATTTGTAGATCTGCCATTTAGGTGACATATGAAACTTGCATCAACCACTACAAACTGTGCTGGATTACAGAGGAAATCATTTGAATCAGTGTTTGTCATTTATACATGACTAAATACCATAATAAAGACATAGTTGTTGCACTGCATCATCTTTAATAAACTATTATGGTTATGTGGTGTCTCTACATACTGCTTTTCATGTCTCCATATGTTAAGTACTGAGATGAAGAAGAAGGACAAGGCGATAATGCTAAGATTCCTGACCAGTAACGCCATTATTTTGAGTCCTTCTCTTATTTAGAAAAGTTCTGATTTCCTCCCTCACTTTACCTACAGGGTGTAGTACTGATGGGGTCATTGCTACTACTATGGACAGGTGTAGTGATGAGTAAGTGGCCCCTTATTACCTCTCTACCAGAGGGGGGCAATACATTCATTTTTATGAAAGTTTTTGTTATGAAAGATGTTACCTCGATAAGGACTACCATATGGAAGGGAAGGGATTAATGGTAAGTAATGTTTGCATTTCAGTGACATACATGGCATAATCCCTTTAATGCATGCCATGTTGCAAAGCATGCCACATTAATTTCAATGGGTGTCATATTCCTTTCAATGTATGTTACATTATTTCAATCCATGATATATCAATTTCAATGAGCATCACGTTTAATTCAATGGGTGTCATATACATTTCATTGCAGGTTATATTCATTTCAGTTGATGCTATATGAGTGATGCTATATGCATTTCAACCCTTGCTATGTTCATTTCAGCTGGTGTCATATTTCAATGCAGGTGACTTTAATTTCAATTTCTGTTGCACTAATTGTAATACTTTTAATCTTAAAAACAATCCCTGCTATATTCATGTCAACCCATGCTATATCAATTTCAATGGGTATCATATTAATTTCAATGCAGGTTACTTTAATTTCAATCCGTGTTACATTAATTTCAACCCACATTGTATTAATTTCAATGCATTTTATAATTATTTCAACACATCTAACTTTTATATCGGTCCATGCTATATTCAGTGTAATGCTTGTTATATTAATTTCAATGTATGCTATAATAATTTCAATCCATGTTGTGTTAATTTCAACCTATGTTATATTAATTTCAATGGATGTCATATTCATTCCATTACATTCATTTAAATCCATTTTATATTAATTGCAACCAATGGTATATCCATTTGAATGGGTTTCATTCATTTCAATGCATGTTATATTAATTTCATTTCATATTATATTCATTTAAATCGATGTTATATTCATTTTAATGCTTGACATATTCAATTCAATATATTTTATATTAATTTCAATCCATGTGACATTTATATATTCATTTCAATGCATGTAACATTAATTTCAATGTATGTTATGATCATTTAAGTGGGGTGCAATATACATTTCATAGCATATTATATTCATTTCAATCCATGTTATATTCATTGCAACCCATGTTATATTAATTTCAGCTTGTGTTAGATTCATTTAAATATGTGTCATATTCATTCCATTGCATATTACAATAATTTTATTACCTGTTATATTTATTTAAATGCTTGGCATATTCATTTCAACATACATTATGTTAATTTCAATGCTTGTTATATTAATTTCAACCAATGATATATCCAGTTTAATGGGTGTCATATTCATTTCAATGCATGTCACATTTATTTCTATCCATGTTATATTCATTTATATGCATGTTAAATCAATTTCAATGCATGTTATGTTAATTTCAGTGTGGTGTTATATTCATTTAATTGCATATTATATTAATTTCTATCCATGTAATATTAATTTGAATGTTTGTCCTATTCATTTCAACATATGTTATATCCATTTAAATGGGTGTCATATTCATTTCATTTCATATTATATTAATTTCAATCAATGTTCTTTTTATTCTAATGCTTGTCATGTTCATTTGAATGCATGCATTTATTTTAACATATGCTACATTTATTTGAACACATGCAACACTAATTTCCATGGGTGTCACTGCCATTGCAATGCCTGTAATATTAATCTTTGCGTATATCACATTCATTTCAGCGCTTCTTATATTCCTTCACTAAGGGTCATACTAATTTTAGTGTATGTGATATTTAATTCAGTATATGTTTTGTTTAGACCATTCTTTGAATTTCAATGTTTGTCATATGACTTTCACTGCATGTTATATTTATGTTAATGTATGTCTTATTAATTTCATAACATGTTCCATTCATTTCACCTTGTCATATTAAAAAAGGTGTAATTTTGTCATTAACGGCTTGACATATGTTTGTTTTGTAGTATTTAAATAACATGTTTGTCTTCATAGGTTAAGTCTTTTAATTGCAACTTGGTTGAACTGGAACAGGCTAACATGAGCATACATTCGGTGTCATGTAAAACTAAACTGTTTCTCAATAAGAAAGTGAATGCATTTTCTAATGTTTTAGCTTTCTCCATCATGTGTTAAATAAGATCCTGCAGTAAATAAAAAGATCCACCCAGACAGGAAGTGGAAAAAAGAAAATAATCTTGCCTGGGAATTGCATTGTGGTTTCTGCTTCTGAAGACAGAATGTTCCGAATGCAGTCAGGCATAGACGGTCAACAACGATCTCTATGTGCTAATAAGAAACGTTGACCTAGATAAGTGAAATTATCTATGAGTAGCAAAGTGTTGGGCCCCTGGGGATCCATGGCACCCTTTTTCTCCAGCACCACTGGGAAGTAGCATTTGTTACCTGCAAAACAGTGTGGGCCTCATTTTTCAGTCCAACAGGAAAACACAAAGTTGTTAAAACTCAACAAGAATAGACTATGTGAGATTTCAATGCTTCTTTTTAATGATCCAGTGGATTTTACATATTTTCTCAGGTGGACAAGGGAATTGGAACAGTATGACCATATGCGCCATGCATTCCTGTGCAGATTGAAAAAAACGATATGCTTTTACACCAGCATGACAGTTTCATGCTGGCGCAAAGCAACGAGATTTGTGGGAATCCATCATTTTGTTAAGCAGTAGTAGGCACATTACATATGATTCCATTATTAAGGATGTCTGCCACGTGCAAATAGCACGCTACAGTTACACTTTTTGCAAAGAAAATGCAACAGCATTAAGATGAATTTGAAATTTTTAACACTTTCGGTTTGCACTTCGACCCCTTCAACTAATCGAGAATTGAACTGCAAGACTTATCCTTGGCCTCAAGCCCAGGGACCGCATCTCTCCGGCCCTAAACGCTCTCCACTGGCTCCCGGTTGCTGGGAGGATCAAATTCAAGATCCTCTGCATCATCCAAAAGGCTTTCTGGGGCCTGGGACACTGCTATATCCAACTCTCTCTCCTTAAATACCTCCCTACTAGAGCCCTTTGCTCCTCTGACTCCAACTCTCTTCAGGTCAGACGTTTTCCAAGCAGATAGTGGGGGGTAGATATCACTCTTCGGCAGGGGCCTCCCTCTGGAATAGTTCCGAAAACATCCCAAGACCCTGCTTTTCTCTACCTCTTTCCACCCTCCTTCCCCTGCTAATTCCACTCTGTGACTGGCAGCCTGGTCCCTTGTGAGTCTGACAGGCTACCAGGCCCTCCTTGACCAGTCCTCTCAGCACTCCCCTTTAAGCACTGCCCTCCTTCACCAGCATCCCTCCCGCATCTGGTTCTCCCCTGTCCTCGCAATTAATCAGTGCTGCACACCTCTGGCACCCCCTGGTAGTTATCCCCCTGAGCCTGCCTCAGCAGCTAGCCCCTGGGCCCTCGTCCTCGCACTTAGTCGTGATCCACTCCTCTGGCACCCCTTGGCACTTACCCCTCTGGGCTCCCCTCCCCTCCAAGCCCCTCATACCCCCTTACCCTTTCTTTGCACATTATGCAGTTCCACCAGCTCTCTCCTTCCTATTTTGCACTTCTCTTTACTGCACGTGCACGATCCAAACGTCACAAGGCCTAGTAGTACCGTTATTGTTGTATTACTTACCCTGTTCCCTCCCCTTTTTTGCTTTGTGGTGCCTGGAAACACCATTTGCTTTATAGGTGCCTTATAAATACTCAATACACAAAATAAATAAAATCAATCTTGAAAATGATGAAAATTGTATGAATGAAGGAACCAAGCGCACAGAAAGTGTCTAAATATTGTACAAGCAGAACATCGTTTTTTTAAAAAGGGTGTCAGAAAATAACGCATCGAACACGGACCAAAATATCACTGCAAGCACGCCTTTAAATTGACAGTTCAAGGAAAGGGATATTTGCTTTGAAAACTTCCTCCTGAAGGTATGAAAATCTGGAAAATGAAAAAAGTCTCAGATAGTCTTACAGAAGCAATCAGATGAGGGGACCAGCAGGGTCTGAGTATGAGCTGGCTATGTACTGACAGAGCTCTATTAAGCCATGGGAAGGATCCAGTGTGTGCTTTTGCACTGCATCATTAGAGGGTGCAATCAAACAGGGAAGTTTCACATAACATTAGACAGACAGATAGCCACTCTAGGGAGCTCCTGCCACTACAATTGTGGCACTTCTGCTGACCCCCAATCATCTCTATGAATAGCAACCCACTGGTTCTCAATGGCATACAATAAATGGTGCTTGGACTACATCAACTCTCGTATCTGGGTATTGTTATGTTCAAGCTGTCACACATGAAAGTCATTGAGAATCTGGAATCTGGACTAGTATCTGGGAAAGGTCTAGAGACATCACATAAGTTGGAGATTCCAATGGGCTCATGTATAGGGTGTCTAGGACCCAAGGTTACAGTGTCACAGTGATGTTGCTACTCAAAGCTGGAACACATTGTTAGGGTGCCATTTGGAGGAAAGGGAGGAACTCTAGGAGATCATCAGAGAAAAAGCATTCATCTTGAAGAGTGGAAAAGGTGGATACAGTCTGAGGCCACAGAAGGGTCTGAGTTTAGTAGAGGTGGCCATCTAAGTAGTGGGTGGGATTTGTTGGATGGGTAAAATCTGCCTCAAATCAAACTCAAGAAGCTCCATTGGCTAAGTGTCACCTACCCTTAGCCATCAAAGGCTTGTGTATAAACATTAAACTCCCTCACATACAAGGACAACACAGCCTGCCTCATTGATGCAGTTGTGGATGTCTAGTGCTTACCTAAAGCTCAACCCCTCCAAGACTGAATTCTTATTGCTGACTAACAACATCAAACATCTGCCCATTCTGATCTGGCTCCCTGCTATGCACTTCGAGTGCATCACTCCACAGCTGGCCACTTGAGTCAAGTCCCTTGGGTTCGACATCAACAAACTGTCAACTCTCCTTCAAACAGCGCATAGCAAGGAAGACACACTTTCTCTCTTGCTGAAAATCAAGCCCTTCATCCCAGAAAACAACTTCGATCTGCTGTTCAAGTGTTGGTTCTCTCCCACCTGGATGGTGGTAATGCCCTTTTGAAAGGGCTTACCTCGACTACCCTGGCATCCCTGAGATGTGTCCTGCATGCTGCAGAATGACTCATCAATGGAGTTTGCAAATTCAACCACAGCTCCTGACCTTTATCAAACTGCACTGGCTTCCGCTGCAAGCACGGATCATCTTGAAATCCTGCTGCACCACTCACAAGGCTGCCATCCTGAAGTCCCCAAGCTACCTCACTGAGAAACTCAGTATCTCCTCCCCACTAACGTCCACATCAATATCAAACTCTCCCCCTCACTTCTACCGTTCAGAAAGGAGCTTAAGAACCTACTCTTCAAGGAATGGCTTCTCCCGAACATCTAGGTCAAACACAACCTTCCGCTCCCCACCGTTACAGAGACTGAGAGATCTGATCCCCACGGTTTCCTCCTCTGGTTGCTTGTAGATCAATTTCGGACAAATTGTTCTCCCTCCCCTGTTGTTATAACCCCAATCCCCTCTTTCTCTACTTCCGTCATCATGTTCTTCCTGCTATGATTTTAAAGCGCTCTGTTGCTTCCCGAAGATAGGTCCACGCTCAATAATTCTATCCCGCCTTGAATATTGTAATGCCCTGCTGATCAGAGCCAATAAGTCATGTCTTAAAAAATGTCAGGTTAGAACGACCCAGTTTGCATTATTAAAGAAATATCAAGGAGGAATTTGCGTTGGCTGCCGGTTCGTGCACAGATCCATTTTAAGATGGCTATGCTAGTCCACAGGTGCCTATACGGCCAGGCTTCCGTCTACCTTAAATCTCTTATATCTAGCTATGCCCCATCCAGATCCCTCTGCTCCTCGGACCTAGCCCTGGTGAAATATGGAGGGTTTAAAAGTAGGAATGAGCTGGGCAGTCCCTTTCCTATCTGCAACAAATTCTTTCAAAACATCTTTCCACTGAGCATTAGACAAGAGCAAAACCCTACTGCTTTCAGGCGGTCTCTAAAAACATTCTTACTCAAGTAGAGTTTCCTTCCTCCTCTCCACTTCTTTCAGGTCAGGGCTTGTCCTGTTCTTATCTGTTATGTCCACTGTGTTAATCTGCGCCCCGATGCCTGCGGGCTACCGGCGCGCTATAATTAAATAAATAAAATAAAAAGAAATACCCTAATAACAATAATAATAATTATAAAGATTAACTCCTGCTCCCCAGAATTATGATAATATTCCTGGAAGAAAAGCCTTCTGTGAACCTGGATGATGCAGTACATGCTCACTGATAAATGCAATCTTTGGGACTCTCCCCTACTGCCTTGCCCAATTAACCAGATTACCTTAGTTTCAAGAAAAAGCGAATGGCTGCCAGTTACGTAAAAAGGTCAACCAGGTGAAGTCTCATCCAACAATCAGGAACAGACCGAATTGCATTCACTCACTCACTCACTCACTCACTCACTCACTCACTCACTCACTCACTCACTCACTCACATTGTGTTAAGAAAGGACGCACTGGGCATAGCAAGGAGGGAGAAACGGAGCGGTGAGAAGTTATTTGAAGCATTTAAGAGGATTAGAAGATGTTTTGTTACTTAAACTTTCCAAAGATATTCTGAGGGTTTCAACGATAGCTTTCTCTAGAGTTCCAATACTCTTAGAACACAGTTGCCAACCAATAGTATAGGTACAGCTCCTATCAAGTATCATAAGGAATTGGCATCAATGTACATTTTGGATTAATGGTAGAGCAGTACAGGAACCTTACTTTAAATCCTACATGAAACCCGCTCAATGGCGCTTGTGGTTGCCCACTGATTTGTTTGTGAATTGAGATCTAAATACACTTTATTCTAGGACATCCCCCAAGTTGTGAACCAAAAATAGCGAATACAATTACTCAAGTCGTCAGAAAAACACATGATTAGACAGTATTGAAAAGCTATTTCTCTTGCAACTTAGGTGGCGACAAGGAGAAAACAAAAGCCAGTTCTTTTTTCTAAAGGAGACTGGAAAGACCAATTCTTTGATGTAATAATCAATACACGATTTACTGGAGCACGCCAAAACGCAATGTACCACACTTGTGTGGGGAACCTATTGAGTTACGTATATTTAGCTTCAAGGGCAGAATTATTGCCTAATGGTATCTATTGCTTGATTCAAAACAACAGGGAAAAAGAAGGTCCAGCCTGTTTTCTCATGTAAATGTTTAATGAAACTCTCAAGCACTGCTGAGCTCAAAATCGACACGCGCTATTGATGGTAATATCGCAAATAAATCCAGATAGCAGCACCAGGAACCGGCCGGTGACTAAAATATGCTTGGAGACGCTGCTTTGCAAGATCCTACCGGGCCCGCCACAATGACTTGAAAAAGTAAATAGAGAAATTGTATGGAAGTGTGGATCCGTATTATGTTCAGTGTGCATTCAAGACTACTCCCTGAACACACTTCAGAAATCTTGAAAGAGTTGCAGCATTAAATCAATAAAAAAACAACCACTTGAGTTGCAGGTGGGCTGATGACACATTGTCATAAGGAAGGAACTCACGCCATGACTGAGCAATGGAATGGTTGCAACACTGAGGTTCTGCTGCTGGCTCGAGGCACAGTATCACACCACCATGACAATAAATGGATACAATATTGCAAATGAAAATCCCCAGTCCATTTTCCTTTATATGCTGTGCCTCAATTAGCACTGGGTGACCCCCCAGGTGAACGAGCAGTCTGCAAAAACAAGCAAACATAACATAACTAACCACATCATTTACAGACAACTCATGGCCTCAAACATCACCACCTGGCCACTTTTAGAACATATTAAGCCCCTTCTCAGAAGGTCTTCAGTTCTGCCCTTGAATGACACTTGCATCAGACGGCTGCATCCAAATCTAGACATTGTTCTCACTCATTGCACAGCCTCCTCACTACGCTCACAAGCCCAACCACTGGTCATCTGTGGGAAGGAAACCAGCAAAAGCTTAATGCCAGAATTCTCAATGCCAAATCTGCCAGCAAGACTGCACCCAATGTTCACCACCTGATGATTGACATGTCATGTTACTGGCTATTCTTATAATCACAGAGACTTCCTATGAACAATAAACCACACCCTTTCTAGTAGCCATTTAACGGGCCACCTACAAAATACTTTAGAGAAACAGAAAACATAGCCAATTAGTACCCAGTGGGGGAGGGGTGTGGCAGCCTCACAGCCAATGGGAGGCTCAGAACAGGGCCGTTACCAGACAGTAATCTCACCGCTCCGAGCCTCCTCACGCCTGGAGCCCACTATCTTTCCCCGCCAGGGAACCAGGTAAGTGGTCCTTCTCCCCCCTCCCCCATCCATAGAATTCCCTGCTCACCTCCCACCCCAATTAGCTTCTTTTTAGTCCAGTTCTTTTCCTCTCTCCCCTCTGCCCTAATCTTACTTGATCACTCTTCTGCCCTTGACACTGTCAACCATCAATTAATGAATGAATTAATTAACGAATTTGTTAATTAATTAATTAAAATATTATTAATTAATTAAACCATGCCTTCCTGCTCAATCGTCTCTGTGATGACCTCGGTATCACAGATCAAGCCCTGGCCTGGCTGACCTTGTTACTCTATAATCGGCCCTCCCAGGTCCAACTTGGGTCCTTTCTTTCCTCCATCTCACTCTCTACCTGTGGTGTTCCCCAGGGATCTACCCTCTTTTCGTGGCTGTTCAACCAATACCTGGCAACTCTCGCTCACTGCATTGCCGCTTTCTGCTCCAACTTCCAGTGCTTTGCGGATGACAAACAGCTCGTTTTCAGGCTCCCCTCTACTACCTCTTCTCCTTCTCTCATCTCTGCCTGTCTGTCTTTTCACTCTCTGGCCCTCCTCCCTCGGCCCTCTTCCTGCTCCCACCTGTGAGGCTAAAAACCTCAGGACCATCTTCCACTACACACTCTCCTTTTCTCCTCACATCTCTGACATCTTTAAGAAGTCAAACTACCAACTGCACCTCCTCAGAGGTATTCTTCCATTCCTCTCCTCCCCCCAGAAACTCACTGTCTCTAGATCTCTGGTTCTCTCTAGGCTGGACTACTGCAGCAGCCTCTTTCTAAATCTGCCTGCTTCTACTCTCCGCCCTCTACAACTCATCCAGAACAGGACCGCAAGGCTTGTCTTTGGCATCAAGCCCAGGGAACGTATCTCTCCAGCACTGAAATCTTTGCATTGGCTGCCAGTGACTGCAAGGATTCAGTTCAAGACCCTCTGTATTGTCCACATGGCCTTCTGGGGCCTGGGTCCTCAATACCTCCAACTCTCTCTTCCTAAATATCTTCCTACTCGAGCTCTTCACTCCTCCACCTCCAACTCCCTCAGGGTCAGTCGCTTCTCCAAGCAACGAGTTGGTGGTAGATCTCTTTCTTCGGCTCAGGCCTCTCTCTGTAACAGCTTCCCCGCCTCTCTGAAACGTGACGAGAACCATCTCCAGTATTGGAAGCACCTCAATACCTTTGTCTTTGCTTCTGCATTCTCTCTTCTTCTCCCCTGCTGATTTCCTGTCTGATACTGCACTGGTCACCTGGCTACCCTCTGATTTCGTGCCCAGGTCCCTACCAGCCCAGTTGCACACCCGCACTGCCTCCCGGCAACCCTTGCACTTGGGTCTGTATCTGTAACCCTACAGTCCCCATACATGCACTTTTGGACACCTGCTGTCTGCACTTACCCTTGCATCTGCCACCTCTGGCCGCACTTATTGTTATTGTTTTGATCCCATGTACAGCACTGCCCCCTCTCCTTCCCCCTGGCACGTTTACCCTCCCCCCTGCACTTGCGCAATCTCAATGTCACTTGGCCTAGTTAGATCGCTGTCTCTGTCTTTCCTCTTTTCCCCCTTACTCGCCTCGTCGCGCCTTGAAACACTTGTGTATAGGCGCGTTAAAAATGCAATATCATATCATATCATTTCAGGAGCGGACACGCATGGAACTCTTCTGTCTCCTCTCATGTCTGCTCCCCATCTGCGTCAGGTTATCATGGAAAGGAAGAAGGGACTACACATAGTCCCTTCTCTCTGTTCCATCTTAGACATTTTTTTGTTGTTTACTTTTTTTTAATGGCTGGCATGGAAAGAGAGAAGGGACTACGTGTAGTCCCTTCTCGCGTTCCTATGGAGGCCATTTTTTTTGTTAATATTTTTCTATTTTTTTCAATAGCTGTCATGGAAAGGGAAAACGGACTTCATTTTACCTTTCCGGCGGGCATTTAAAAAAAGAAAATGTTTTTCGGCTCTGACACGCTGGAGCGTTTCGGAACAGAAAAAAATGCGTTTACTACCCCTGCTTCGCTCGGGCCTGTAACTATGAGCCGCGGGGCATTACCTGAAGTGGTAAGGCTCCCCTGCTCTGGGCTTATTTCTTAAGTAGTTGAGGTTGCATTAATCATCTTTGAAAGGCTATCCTGAAAAGAACTCAAGGGACCTAACAGCTTCATCATGTGTGTGCTGGTCTACTATGGGGAGCAGCCATAATTTCCTTCAGACCCACAGAGGCTCGTTCAACATTTTCTGACCCACTCTGAAAAAAATCCACATTCTGGCCAACTCCAACAAATGTGAAGGAGACACCAGCCACTCATACACCCAAGGGGTCCTACCAGGTATGACTAACATAGCAACCCTCAATGGTGGGTACAGATGGGTCTTCAAATTCTCCCTAATTTTCCCACTGTATGCCAGAGGTGCACATGTGCATGCACGGCTCTGCCGTCATTAACCATGCATCCCAGCAGTCTACCCACCGTGCATCCCAGCGGTCTACCCACCGTGCATCACAGCGGTCTACCCACCGTGCAATGTCCCCAAAAGCCGATTATACCAGCAAAATCCTGGGTGTGTGCTGTGGTATATAGACAAACATGTTGTACGTCTATCAGTGAGAAGGGGATGCTTTAACATCTTTTCAACAAAAAAGGCAAAGTGAATTAAGTTCTCTGTTATCTAAAAGACGACCATTCCACAGAATAATTTTCTACAATACAATTCTGTGGCTAAGACAAAGCCTCGAGCTGTAAATGCCCCCTACATGCAGCTACATAGGAGAATAATGTGCAAATGTGCCTTTCGGTGGCTAAAGGACGTCGCGGAACAGAGTGACTGCAAATTAGAAAGTGCTGAAACATTGACGAAGTAGGACACAGTAACAAGAGATGAACAAAGCAGCTCTTGACAAAAATGGATTACACCTCCGTAGAGCCACTGTACAAAATCACATTACATTATTGATTACGTGAAATCAATGCAGGCACCATAGCAGACCCATTACACAGGCTTTCTCAAAATGTATTTTATTAGTGCTGAGTTAATAACACTCGAGATACACTACGGCAGATTCAATTTACAGTCATAACTTTAAAATACGAAAAAAGTCTCTGAATTTATCTGAATTCTGAACCTGCCATCAGTATTGACCAGCTGCTTAAGAAACCTAGTAAGATTCCAAACAACTGATAAGCCGGGCATGCCCAGCACGTTTTCTCGAAGGGAACACGAGGCCGCGGGATGGCCGCCTGCTTTTCCGCTTCCTCCTCCAAAGTTCCACTCTCCCTACTTACTCCAACCATGTGCATCCCCTGCAAATATTTGAACTGTAAAGATTATAAATTAAATTGAATGAAAAAAAGCATTTAGTCCCAATAGGCATTATTAAAACCTTTACTCGACATTAGGTCATCATTGCCCCAAAACCAGTGTGAGTGGAAGTGACATCACATGCCTGCTAATGCCAGAGATAACTTTCCCCGAAGTGGCGTCACATGACATTTGACTTGGATTATGGGTCTCCGTGTAACATGATTAAATTAAAAATAATACTAACTCTCAACTAGCTCAAACAACCAACATTAGCAAAAACTGAAAACATACTTACTTTTCAATGCTCAGCTGCCCAATTGGGTAAATCCCATGTTTGCATGGTTACAATGGGTTGTAAGTTAAGACTTTGTCGTAGACAAGTATATATAATGTTCAGGGAAGCCTGCATTGTTCCAAAGCAGTCAGAACCAAAACACCACTCTACCTGGCCAAGAAACTCACTATCTCCCGAGGCCAGAACACAACCAGAAGCCATGATCTTGCAAGTCTGCAAACAAAGAATTGCAAGAGGGAAAAGCACAGGAAACAGGTCTTTTCCTGCTACGTACCTCGTCTCTGGAATAGGTTAGCACTGCAGGTAAGACTTGTCCCAACCATCCTACAATTCTAGAAGGTCCTGAAGATCCTACTCTTCAAAGAATATCTCGGCAATCACTGGTCGATACACTCAATCCATTCCAGCTCCCTTGCTACCTATGCACCATACCTGTAACCCAGTGGGTGTAGCCCCTTATGTACTGTATTCCTTTGCATCTCAGCTAGGTTTCGGCTTTAGAAATCCCATGCATACCTACAAAAGCCTATTAAATGATCCTCTGTTCTTATTCTCCCAAACGCCACTTTGCTTTGGCCAGTTGCTAAGAACCATATGCAGGTTGATGGCAGTTAGGAACTTCTGACAAGTAATTCATCGAGTACATTGAGTATTTCCAGATCCTGCAGTTGGGTGACTGCCAAATGGTGGGTACGGTTTGACTCAGTTCTAGTAACACGTCCTGCACTTCCTCAGAATGTTTAAAGCTATTGGAGGCAGAGCACAGCTAGGAATCATAAGGGTAACATTGCGTATAAGGACATCGTGCACGCTAGAGCTATATCTGGAAAGGACAACCCCACAGCAGATTCTATTTGGAGCCAAGTAATTCGAAATGTTATTGCAATTAGCTCACTTTCCTTGCTAAACATGGATAATGCCTTAAAGTTGATCACACTCTGACAGCTGGCAATGGCTAACACGTCTCACAACACAACAGGTGTTCATCTGAGTCTGTAGCCAATATAACAGGGGTAATTAATGTATTACTGTATTGCGAAAAGTGATAGCCACTGTCATCTGTGAGTTGTGCAATGACATCTCTGTACTTGTAAAAATGTCAGCTAAGCATGAGAACCAAAAATGATTTTTTTCAACAATGCACACAATTGATAAAGAGAGCAAAGGAGTTGCAGAAAATTAACAGCCTCACTTTTAAAGCTGAATTTTCCCACCATGGTGAGTATTTAATCCCTACAATGTTTGCTTCCTGCCTTTTCACAGTTGAAAATGTTTTAAGTGGTGACTGGTGAATTCCTGAAATGGAGGGGTGTAAATATTGACTCCAATATTGCACAAGTGAGCACTGCAAGCAAGCCAAATCCATTTATCTGATTCTCAGGATGTGGGGGGCAAGGGGCTTGGGTTTCCCCCAAGAACATTTCTCCACTTGCTGTACTCAGTGTAACATATACAAATCTTAAAGGTTATTAATTAAATATCATTGCACTTTTATTTATTTATTCACTCATATATTTCATTGTAAACACAATTAACAATCTCGCTAGTCTCAGAAACAACACTTACTGAGCCGAATGATCGAACTCTTGAGAGAGCAACATATAATTTACCTGTGACTGAATATAGGTATCGGAAGGTATAGGAAGATTCTGACAATAGTCTGCGCCTGTGACTTATTAAGGGTAATTGAAAAGGCTAAAGGTATAGGAAAGCGTCTTCCTTTGAATTTGAAAGGCATATTTGTATCAGATGGAACGAGAGTTATGCGTGGTATAAGAACAGTATCTAAGTTTAATCCATAGTTTACATGGGTCTCTATGATGTGTCTTTGTAGACACGTAATTGTCAAACTTGTCCCATTACAGCGTGTCCCTTGTAGAGTCCCTGTGATGGCATAAGATTGCATAGTAGTATAATTGCAGTGCATATTACTGCACCAACTTTCAGTTTTAGCTCATGAAGATGCATTCGTCCTACAGCATTTCCCTCTTCAGAGGCTGAAACATTGAGCCGGCAATTAACTGTTCATTGACACTGGAACCATCGTAGCCTGTGTGAGTCGAAGTGGGGTTGTAAAGAAGTAACTTGAAATTATTCTGAATGTTTGCGATAGTAGAAGATGAAGGTGACCGCGTAGAACCGTGCTCATTCTGTTTGTTAAAATGATAGCTGTTGTTGAAGTGGAATGGCACACAGAGGTGCAGTTTGTCATTTGGACAGTAGAGGGCAACCTAACACTGATAAATTGCATCATCTGAGTACAGAAACATATCTAAGTATTATATATATATATATATATATATATATATATATATATATATATATATATATATATATATATATATGTATATATATATATGTATATATAGATGTTTGAATTTGACAACAAAACTTTCAGAAGAATTGAGTAAAAAGCAAAACAAGTTAGAATTGGATCTTTAGGGGGACACATGAAACTGTTCATGTCAAGACACCAACAGTACATAGGGCCATATGTGATACATTCTCATGCTGGCTGTGTCCAAAGAGAAACCATATGTTAAACACATTTACATGCTGCAAGTGGCCAGCATACATTGCAAGTATTGCCACTGAAATGTGGCCTGTACCCAATGTTTACTAGCATCCCACTAAAAGAACACATCTACATACAGACTATGTCCACTATATGCCAGCGCTACACTCTAAAAATAAACATTAATTTGGCTGCACCCAGTATATATTAGAATAGGCATCATAAAACATATTCATGCTGCTTGTGCTCTCTATACATGCGAGTATTGCACCGTAAAACATGTTCATGATGTAAGTGCTCTAACTTAACATCTATGGGCAAGGTCAAATGGGAACCAAGTTATCGAGAGCACTAGCGCAAACGATCCCCTTCCCCACCACGCATACACACACTCTCAGCTTCATTCTAACTCACCACACACACACACACACACACACAACACACACACACACACACACACACACACACACACACACACACACACACACACACACACACACACACACACACACACACACACACACACACACACACACACACACACACACACACACACACACACACACACACACACACACACTCTCATACACATGCACACATATACACTCATATATACACACACACACACACATACACACAGTCTCATACACACACGCACAGTCTCATACACATGCACACATATACACTCATACAAACAGGCATATCTACGCATTGTTAACATTTAACTTGGCTCTTGAAGTGTGGCATTGATTGCATCCTCCTCCTCTCTTTCTTGGCTGTGTGGGCTCCCTTGTTAGCAGGCAGCATGCAAGCAATATCTGAGGTCAGGTGCTTCATTTAACCTTTCCTTCTCACTTCTTCCAAATCAGGATCGGAGTGCATCCTGAGGTGAAGTCAGAATCCTGAACCCCACTTCCCAGTTGAGAAAAGCAGGCAGAGAAGCCTTCATTGTGTTCAACAAAGAATCCTTTTCCAGCAGCCATTCATTACAATGAAGGCTGTGACATCACATCACTGACCTCCACGTCTCCCATAGGCCATGCTGAATGTTGTGTATGTGTCTGGGGCCTGGACTGTTGAGGGTTGTGGCCTGGGGACCATGCACAACACTGGCCAGGGCATTAGATAACCAACCTTTTCATTTGTTAAGAATCTATAAAAGAATCTGCAAAATGAAACAGTGCAGTCATTCTTTGCTTTTTTTGCAAATATATTGGCCCTCATTACAAGTTTGCTGGTCCGTAAACAACGATCAAACAATCTCTTTGATTGTGTGTGTGGCGCTATGAGTCCCAGGGGACAGGCATGGTATTTTTTGACTTGACCTTTATGATACATTCCTAGAATAAATACCATACTTGCCCTCATGGGTCCCCAGCAGCTTGCATATACACCTACTCACTTTGAGTGTCTGTGTGTTTGGTGCTGCGAGGCCCAGTGGACAGGTATGGTATTATTTTACTGCACATATATGATAGACATCTTTACTGGACATCATATTGTGGTATGAAATTTTGTATTCGGCATCTTTGGTAAAGCAAGCATGATAAGTGCTATTATGAACAAGACTGGCATTTTTTATGCAACCAGTCTAGCCATTTCTTATTGAGGCAAGACATTTTGTATTGGGCATCTTTGATAAAGCAAGCAGGATCAGTGATATTATTCTTATTGTGGCATGACATTTTGTATTAGGCATCTTTGCTAAAACAAGAATAAGTGTTATTATTTAGCAAGAATGGCATTCCAATGCAGCCAGTTTAGTAATTTCTTATTGTGGTATGACATTTTGTATTGGACATCTTTGGTAAAGCAAGCATGATAAGTGTTACTACGAAGCAAGACTGCCATTTTCTATGCTACCAGTCTAGCCATTTCTTAGTGATGCCCAACATTTTGTATTCGGCATCTTTGATAATGCAAGCAGGATCAGTGGTATTATTCTTACTGTGGCATGACATTTTGTATTAGGCACCTTTGTTAAAACAAGCATAAGTCTTATTATGTAGCTAGAATGGCATTTCAATGTAGACAGTTCCCTCATTTCTTATCGCTGTAAGACATTTTGTATTGAGCATCTTTGATAAAGCAAGCATGATACGTTATTATGTCGCTCGACTGGCGTTTTATTACAGCCAGTTTGGATATGTTTTCATACTTTGGCTTGCATTTTTAATTGTAAAGCCAACTGGAGTATGTTCTTATGTGGGAATATTGCTATATATTGGCAGAACGAACATGTACCTGACTTCTTATATTATCATTACTGGCATTATGCACAAAGCAAACATGAGTATGTTCATATATGGGAATAGTAGGGTATATTGTTTCAGTCAGCATGGAAATGTATAGGCACAATCACTGTGAAAATGTACTAGGACATAGGATCGGAAAGAGCATCATGAAAATGTGTTTGAGAAATGCTCCTGTGCACTGTTGGTGACTTGCATCGATTGGACATTTAAAAACAATTCTCGGGGTGGGGCCAGGGAGAACCCCTCAAAACCTCCTTGATTGCTGTGGGTTCCTCGCTACACTCCGTCGCTCTGGCATACCTGAGATAAATATTTATGCCACTCCAGTTAAAAAATTCACCAGCTGCGTGCAGAGGGAGACAGTGTGAGAGAGAGAAGAGAGAGAGATGTGTGTGTGAGAGAGAGAGAGGCAGAAGAGATGTTTGATAGAGAGAGAAGAGAGAGAGAGGTGAGATAGGGAGAGAGGAGGGAGGAGTGAGATAGAGAGTGTGAGAGAGAGAAAGGAGAGAGAGATGTGTGTGTGAGAGAGAGAGGCAGAAGAGATGTTTGATAGAGAGAGAAGAGAGAGAGAGGTGAGATAGGGAGAGAGGAGGGAGGAGTGAGATAGAGAGTGTGAGAGAGAGAGAAAGGAGAGAGATGTGTGTGAGAGAGAGAGAGAGGCAGAAGAGATGTTTGATAGAGAGAGAAGAGAGAGAGAGGTAAGATAGGGAGAGAGGAGGGAGGAGTGAGATAGAGAGTGTGAGAGAGAGAGAAAGGAGAGAGATGTGTGTGAGAGAGAGAGAGAGGCAGAAGAGATGTTTGATAGAGGGAGAAGAGAGAGAGAGGTGAGATAGAGAGTGTGGGAGAGAGAGGAGAGAGAGAGAGGAGAGGGAGATGTGTGAGATAAAAAAGAGAGAGAGAGAGACAGGAGAGGGGTGGTGATAGTAAGCGAGAGAGAGAGGTGAGATAGAGAAAGTGTGTGAGAGAGGTGAACGAGTGGAGATAGTGAGATGTGTGAGATAGAAAGAGTGAGAGAGACAGGTGAGAGGGAGGTTAGATAGAGAAAAAGAGAGAGATAGGTGAGATAGAGAGAGGTGAGATAGAGAGTGTGTGAGAGAGAAAGGAGAGAGAGGAGAGAGAGATGTGTGAGATAGAAAGGAGAGAGAGAGGAGAGAGAGATGTGTGAGATAGAAAGAGAGAGCGAGACAGGAGAGAGGGAGGTGAGATAGAGAGGCACAAGCGAGGGAGAAGAAAGAGAGAGAGAAGAAAGAGAGAGAGGGACAGGGAGAGAGAGAGAGAAAGAGAGAGGGAGAGAGAATGCTAGATAAGCGTATGATACAGGGGTACAGCTAGATTTCCTTATTATGTAACTCAGGGGCTACGCTTTCTAGTCTATTTCCGTGATTTCAAAAGGAGAAAAGACACCTGCCTTTGAAACTGTGTATTGCTTTGTAATCTCTATCACAGTGGCCCCCATTCACTTCACGAATGTCCAGTTGATCGATTTTCTTCCCGTGTGGTGGCTGGTGCACGGGTGCTCGATTTGAACACCCTTCGCCGACCACTCTTTCAAGTGCCTTTATTCTTTTGGTCTCCACAAGTGGACCGGCGGGTCTATGGGTTACGATACCCCTACGTCAGACATAAGTAATTGCCTCGAGCTCCTGGATGCTCTGCCTGCCACCGCTACAAAAATGTTATTTCCAATTCCACTGACCACTGGTGCAGCGCAATATGATTATAGCGATCGACCCTGTTCCATCCCAGTGACTCTAACGCCATTCCCTCAGCCCGGTGTTTTCTTCTGTCAGGAGATTTTTCATGTACTTGTGGGTGAGGAAGACTCTCCGCTGTTCCCATTCCTCAGATCGATGACAAGCCTGAGCGCCGCGGTGTCCTTCACTTTCCAGGGAGTGAAAAGCGACCCCCGTCCAGGCACTCAAGCTTCATTGTGGAATGAATCCATCTCACTTAAGCCAGGTCTTGAGCCCAAGGCCTGTGTCCCCTCATGATTAGAAGTGAAGTATGAACAATGTTTATACACACGAACACACACACACACACAAACACACAGACATCCGCACCATTGCCATCATACACACATGTCTTTCCGACACTGCACCGAAATTCCTCTCAGGCAAATTCTCGAGATATCAACCTACCAGACCCACCAGATCCACCTACTCACACTGCCTTAGTGGTTCCATGTCATTTCATTGCGGGATGTTTTTTCGCAGGGTTTTTTACCACAATTTTTTTAATGGAAAAAACCCATTGAATTTATTTAAAAACATTTTTTGGGGGGGTTATCCCCCAACACACCCATTTTCTTTAATTTGTTTTTATTCCTAAACGCCCACACCCCATATATATCATTTACTAACCCCCCTAAAAAATCCGATGGGTTTTTAAAAAAAATTCTCTGTAAAAAACCCAGCAAAAAAACACCCCACGATGAAAGGACGTCGTACGGTACTGCCTTAGCATACCGAGGTTTAACCTAAAAACGGCTGGAGGAGCCAGTTTCCCTGTGTTGGTCGCTAAATGCTGGAACTCCCTCCCGCTCACGGTCAGAACTGAACAATCTTTCTGGCCATTCAAAGCCAAAGTAAAGAACTGGCTCACAGATAGGACTCACTGCTCCACATTGCCAAACTAATTGTAACCTCTGGCAACTCCTGCACTTATTTTGTATTTACTGTACGCCGCCTACCTGTAACCCTTTGTCGGCCACTGTATTGTATGTATCAATTTTTGTAACCATGTTTCAAGCTCATGCGCCCAGTTACCCCAGGGTTAGGGGCACTTTATAAATGAATAAATTAAACTAAACTAAACTAAACATCACAAATACATTTCATAAGATAGGAGAAAACAAAGGCTCTATTCATCCTCTGAATGGAGGCATCCACAAGAAGATGAACACGCGCAGTCAGTAAGAAGGGAGGAGGTCACTATGAATTTTTCACTGCACCAGAAAGCTGTGCAACTGAACATAACAATTGTGTAAAAGTAGCAGTACCAGCAGACTAGAATATTGAGGCAAGCATGCATGTTTCATGAAGGAGGTGTGTATCTGGTTGCTCTGGGTGGTTTGGGGTTGCCCGCCTTAGTATCCCTTTGTTATAGCAACTCTACAGCTGGTCGCCATGCTCCAAATGAGGTTGCAGCAGGAAGGCTTGCAGGAGTAACACAACTTTATTTTTGTGTGCTGGCCTGAGCATGCCAATCATCTTTTGTTTTCTTCTCCGCCGGGCCGGTTTTAGGGCAGTTGCTGGGATTTATGCTGCCCTAGGTTGACTTGCCATGCTGCTGCCCTGTTCCCTGGCGATGGGCCACATTGCTACTGCGGCACGCGCACTTGAAAAAGGTAGCCTAACTGGCCGCCTCATATTGCTCTCCTCTAGAAACAGCCCTGAGTGTGTTGTACTGTCTTCTGCTACACAGCCACACAAAGCCTTTTTTTGACTGGTTTCTTTTTAAAACCGCAACATCTTCCTTGCACTTGCATGTCCCTGTTAAAAATCAATATATCAAACTGTCTTTACAACTTACTCCACATCCGGGCTTATTGCTACCCTTCAATCAGGAATGCATGATATGATATGATAGGTTACTTATAATGCGCTTAATACCCAGAGGTTTCTAAGTGCGGACCCAGGGATCGAACCTGTGTTGCTAAGTGTCATCTTGCTTCCAAGACGAGCACGTTGCCGCTGAGCTATCCTCCCGAGACAAGTCTTTGCTTCCCCTGCATTCACTTTGCCATGCCTGCACTTAGCCACATTTACTTCTCTATACCTTTACCTCTCCTGTCGTTCAGTTTCCTTAGCATTCACTTCGTCATTACAGGGAGGGTCTGTACCACCCTCCTTTTTTACCCCAAATCTATCCCAGTGCCGCCCCTTGTACCCAACTCTAACCTTTAGCTAACCTTAACCACATGCATAACCACCTTCACAATGTGAAGATGCAGACGAAGTAAAGGCATGAAGAAGTAAATGTATGTCAAAGTAAATGTTTGGCCAAGTGCAGGGGATGTTTTCTAAGCAAAGTAAAGGGGGAAACCTGCAATCACATGTAATTATAGTTCTATGTGATTTGCATTGAAAAACAAACACAATTAAAACCAAAAATTAATTTCGTTTTTGGAAACCGTAATTGCCCACAAAAACAGGGGCATAAAGCGAGTTGTGCCAAACGTGCGAGTAATTGCGGAAGTGGTAGTCTGTGGAGAGGCATGGGGGAGAACTCTCCACTAAATAATTCATACGAATATTCTGAAAACTACAATTTCTTTTTCTATTTAAAAAAATAGATATTTTACTGCAAATCGCACGGAATTATAATGATCCCATAACAGATCTTTAGGCCATCTCCAATAAGGTCTTTCTTCACTTAAAGTCAGTGGTGAAAGTGGAAAAACAAGAACTGGCTGTACTCAGGCTCCATCCAAAAAGGAGCAGGGTGTGGGGTGGCACGGGGGTGCGGTGGAGGTGGAGCAGGGCTCGGCTTGCACCTTGGATTGCAATCTTCATTGACTCTTGCTGCATTGTGGCTTGACTGGACACTGCCAGGGATAATAATACAACATGGCACTAGATTCGCTCCATCAGAAATATGAGCCACCAGTGCATGCAAAGTAAACAAGTTGGTATTTGACACACATATCATTAGGACATGTTTCTATCCATCTATCTATTCAATTTGTATGTAGCGCCATACACCCATAGGCCTCTAAGCGCTCACTGGACAAAGACATACAACAGAGGAATCAGAACAGAACAGGGTCAATGGTGGATAGACTGTTTATTAGTGTTATCTTTAATTAATCATTTACACTAAAGCACACACTGGCAAACATAGCTTAACACATTGTTATTGTCATTAAATTAGAACTGAAAAGGGCTCCAAACATTGTCAACAGCTGAACATGACATTTTCTTATATGCATAGTAACTGGTGTGAATCCAGCAATGACAGGCAAAGCGTTATTGTTCATTTTATATTATTTCTGTTATTTCCCTTAAAAAATAACTCTATTTATAAATAGAAATAATTGCACAAAACATAATGGGCCTCATTACGAGGTAGGTGGTAAGGGATTACCGGCACCGGTAAGGACACCGGTGCCGGTAATCCCTTACCACCCTATTCCGAGGTCCCTTAGCGGGTCCCTTCCTCAACGCCTGGTTTTACCAGGTGTTATGGAAGGGACCCGTTAAGGGACTTCAAAGCTAATAACGGGCCCGCTAATAGCAGGCCCGTTATTAGCTCCATCCCCATTCCCATTGAGCCCTATGGGGGCTCGAAATGGGAATGGGGAATGGTTCCCGGAATGGGGATTTACTGGATCCTCCAAGGTCGGAATGACCCGGTAAGTCCCTATTCCGGGAACACGGACCCGGAATGCGGTAAAGGGGTAGCCATGGCGCTAATAGCACCATGGCTACCTCCAACCTTGTAATGACCCCCAATGTCATTACTGGGCAAGCCAATCTCTGTCCCTTAATCTCTATATACTTTGTAGTTGCCAGCAATCATCTGGCTGCAGTCACTTGAACTGAATAGAATAGAGTGGAATAGGGTGTCCATCAGGACATGGGGTCATCTAGCAAACCTACTCCCTTGTGAGATGTTTGCCTGGTCTATTGTCCCTTTGGTCCTTGGCTGCCTGGTGAGTCACTCTCTTCTGGCCTATCGCCTTTCTGGTCCTGGCTGCTCTGATCTGCGGCCACTCTGGTCCTGGGATGCTCTGGTCCTGGGCTGCTCTGTTCAATCACCCACTTGTCCTTGGCTCCCTGGTGAGTCACTCTTTTCTGGTCTATTGTCCCTCTTTTTCTTGGCTGCTCTGCTCCGTGGCGGGTCTGGTCCAGGGCTGCTCCGTTCCGTCACCCCACTGGTCCTTGGCTCCCTGGTGAGTCACTCTCTTCTGGTCTATCGCCCTTCTGGTCCATGGCTGCTCTGGTCAGTGCCCTCTCTGGTCCTTGGATGCTCTGGTCCTGGGCTGCTCTGGTCCATCACCTACTCGTCCTTGACTCCCTGGTGGGTCACTCTTTTCTGGTCTATTGCCCCTTTTGTTCCTGGCTTCTCTGGTACATGGCCTCCCTCGTCCTGGGCTGCTCTGGTCCTGGACTGCTCTGGTCCGTCACCCCACTGGTCTTTGGCTCCCCGGTGAGTCACTCTTTTCTGATCTATCGCCCCTCTGGTCCGTGACTGCTCTGGTCTGTGGCCTCTCTGGTTCTTGGATGCTCTGGTCTGTCACTCCACTGTTCCTTGTGACATGATCCTTTGGTTCATCACTCCTCTGTCCCTTGGTTCCCTGGTGAGTCGCTGTCGAAAACAAACAGAGAGAAAAATGCTTCCTTTTTCTTTGAGCTGTTTCCTGCCTAATTTGCAATTCGAAAGCCCCACCTTCCAACGCTTACATGGTGTGTCCATGAAATCACTTTGGGGTGAAATATGGTAACAATAGCCATTTCAAAAACATTTGACCTCTGACCCTAATGAACAACATATCTTAACACACAAGTCCTCCACCAATCAGTGCAGGTTACACAGTGCAATGTGCACCACCTAACGGCATGCGTTGAAACTAATGTCTCTTAATATCATACTAATGCACCGCACAGACATTAACATAACTATACACACTTCTTAAACACCACCACCAACCAAACAATGTTCGTAAGTAACCCAGACTACAAATTAACCGCTTCTCACAAAATATCTGAAGCGTACACCCCACAGTGAGCACTATTTTTTTTAGATCTGCACAAAACAACGTTGTAACAAAGCAACCTTGCCCATCTCCCAATGTGCCTACTTTTACGTCCCATACCGCAGATCTTAAAGCTTCAAGAAATTGTGAAAAAGGCAGAAGGCAGCCCATACCAGACCCACTAACATAGATTAACCGAGCATTACAAAGGTGGCGGGATGTTCTTGTCAGCCCAAGAAACCCAGGTGGCTGGCAGAAACATGAGAAGAAATGACTGTGGGTTCTGCCAGTCAGTTTCTGTCACATCAAGTTATATGGGACTGAGGTAGGGCCAGTGCAACAATAATGAAATCCTAGGTAGCGGCTTTGGGGACCACTAACTGAGGCGCACATGGGGACACCATTTTATCCCATAAAATCATTAAGTCTGCCCGAAGTGCACACTTTTCCATAACAGTCTGAACTTAATCACTTCTAAGGACTCCAGTTATTGCAGTTAGGTCACAGTGAGATTCAACTTTTTTGCCCAGGATGACACACTTTGGTTAAACATGGAAGCAAATATTTGAACAAACTCTGCAATTTAGACACTGGACCACATTCTTTCCAAGCTTTACTTAGAACAAATATTAAGTTTTAGGTTTGAAACCCGACATTAATATTGTCTTATAGTTTCCTTAAAAAATATACAAATTGCATAGTAAATCAGCCGGCCAATATGTAAATACGTATAGGAACATGTTCAGTCACAAATTGTATCATCCACGTGATAACGCTAGATTTCCCAGAATGCATAATAATTTAAGACTGAGAAATCTTCGGTTTTATGCTACTGTACTTTTAGCACCTTTAAGGTACACACACAAATAAGTTGTGTGATAAGATCACTTTTGCATAGAGCTTCTCATTCACACACTTACAGCTTGTTTTCATACATGATGTTAAGAGCATTTGACTATCGACACAGAATCAAACCTTTTTGTGCATGTCAAGCAAGCAAACCTCACGGATATAAACCAACCGTTAAAAAGGAGATGTATTGTGTTACTCATGTGAACTGTCTTGAAAGCAGAACGACATGCTCAGTAACTTGAGCTCTGTGAGATCTTTTAGTTAGAAATGTCCCATCAAGGGGGGGTGTGGCCAAGCAGCACCTAAGATGGCAGCTTAAGCGAGAAGCACCATTCCACAAAGAGATCATTTCTTAAATAGGGGCGATATCTCTTAACTTTACTACCTCTAAAACATCAACATGAACTATTAAACAGCAGCGCCTGTGCTTTTTTGCCACATTTCCTAGCTACAGCAGTAAAAGAACGCTCTTAACATGCTGTTGGTGGCTGATTCCGTATCTCTGGTAACTGGTCTCCTCTGCGCATATCCACAATCTTTGCTGGTGAGGCCGACCACTGCTGACGAGCGAACATTTGAATTGGCATCCTGTTGTTCTCTAGAATGGCTCAGGACAATGCACTCTTCATGCTGGTAAGAGTTTCTCATGTCAGCAATGTCCCTCTTCTGAGGTGAACATTCTCCACCCACATAGGGTTCATCGTTTACCTTGATTCTGTGCCTGTTACCATCTCACAGGGGGGTGTACCAATGACTTCTCTCTGGTCCGTGTTTGCTCCTTCTGCCAACTGCTTTCTCAGAAACTCTCCTCTGGTGCCCTTCTCCCTCACTCGACTGTCTGCTTCCTGTTCCTCGGTGTCACATACTACATTACTCCACTGCTGCTACAACACTTCAGTGGCCTGCTCAACACTGACTCCCAGAGTAGAAATAAGATATTTCTTACCTCACATTAACTTAACATTTCTTCAAGACAAATATGGCTAGAAGCACCAATGGCTCACCTCCATTGGATCTTAGATCTTAGAGGATCTTAGAGGAGCTCAGCAATATTCATTCTTCCATCTCCACTCTTGACTATCGTTGCTCCAACATTTAAGAAGAAATCAAAGGATTCAAACATAAGATTAACATGTTTTCAGGCAGACTAGATGCGACTCAAGAGTGAATTTCCTTTGTTCAAGATAGGATGGAAGTCCTTGAAAACATGCAGCAAAGAATTCACCATTTGGAGCTTGATGCCACTGAATTAGAGGACAGAAATCAGAGCCATAACCTACGCTTTTATGGGATCCCTGAGAAAATAGAATTGATAACCATACACATTTTCTTACTAAATGGATCCCCCTCAACTTTAGGTATTACATTTTCACCTCCATTGGAACTGCAGAGAGCTCACCGGATAAGGCCTTGTTTTTCTACCAATAACTCTATGCCCAGACCGTTTATTGCTTGCTTTCTGAGACAGCAGCAAGCCCGCCAGACCTTATTAGCTGCAAAGAAAAACTCCTCTATTCTATTTCAAGGTCAAAAAGTCTGTATCTCACCGGATTCTTCCAAATCCACACAAGCTAATAGAAAAATATTGATATGAGACTTCTCCTGAAGTCCCCTGGCATCAGAAATGGATTGCATGAACCTGCAAAAACTATAATTACATTGCCGGATGGCCCGACTAACAAATTCACTGAACCCAGTCTCTTCAAACTACTCCGATGGATACTTCGTCCTCTTCAGATTCAACATCCTGCTCATCCAACTAGACCCTCAGCATCAACTAACTTTAATTCTACATGAAGTAGATCCACTTCATCTACACCCTTGGCCTCTTCTTCCAAACCTAGTTGCTCCAGAGACAAATCCAGATCACCCATCAAAACCACAGAACCTGCCCTTGCTGCTTTACAAACTTGAATACAATTTTACTCTGTCAGCATGTTCTAACTTTATTTATTCATGTTCACAGCCTATTTTATACATTATGTGTACATAGTCGTTATATCATATGTCGGTTACTTCCCATGTTGCCCTAGTTTTCTATTCGTACAACATTGTTAGTTATTGTTATCTCCTGTGTACCAGCTTTACTTTGCTTTTGCATTGCTCATCACTGTGCTCTTACATCTCCTATGATACTCCTTTGTTATTGTCACTTTATGTGGATTCTCTTCTTCTCTCCTACCTTGACTTCTCAACATTTCCACATTAATCTTAGTATAATCTCCCCATTTCCATATATATTCTTCTCTCTTTTGTAATGTTTGTATCCTTCTGTACTTCCCTTTCCATCCCAATATCGCTACAAGACATGGAATTTAACATTGTACTCGTTCACCAACCACTATAACACCATACATTTAATCTGGTCATGTCTCTGCTGTCATTTTTGCTGCATCCCTTGCTCCATAATCTATAATTTTATATTTACTAATGTCTATTACGTTTGTTTTATGGAATGCCATACAACTAAATCATCCCATCAAACGCCACAAAATGAATACCCAACTTGCAAAATTCAATGTTGATGTCGCCTGCCTTCAAGAAACTCACCTAAATTGTGACAACAAAAATTATGAAATTACAGTTTCCTGGATTAGTCATACCCTTTTTTCAAATGCTCTAGATAAAAAGGCTGGTGTCTCTATTTTGATCAACAAGCGCTCTTCCTTTTCTCTTATCAATGAAGAAAAGTACTCCGAAGGTCGATGGATCATTATCGATGAATTTCTCAACAATTTACCAGTTACTATAGTTAATGTATATGGCCCTACCGGTCCTGACCCCCTTTTCTGGACCAACTGCAATTTGAAACTTGTTCAAAAGAACTCAGAAAGACTTATTGTGTGTGGAGATGTTAACCAATTTGTTGAATTCACTCTGGATCGTAAATCTACGTCCAACTTTGTAAATTCGAAGTCCGGTAAAATGTTTCTCAATATGCTAAATAACGTTAATTTGATTGACTCCTGACACTTTTGACATCCAGATGTGAAAGAATGTACCTTCTATTCTCCCCCACATCAATCATTTTCTAGATTAGACTACATTTTCGTTAACCTGTCGCTAAATCCTACCATTATTAATTCAGAAATTGGGTCTGTAACCATTTCCGATCATGCTTCTGTCTCTACCATTTTAGAATACACACCCATCCCTAAACTCTCCCCAAGATGGAAATGTAACTCTTCCCTTCTTAAAGATGTCTCTTTTATTGAAAAAACTAAGTTTTTTATTGAAGATTTTGTTTTCTACAATCGCCCAGAACATACTTCCATTCACAACAATTGGGATGGTTTCAAAGTCTCCCTACGTGGGTTCATTGTTCAGTTTTCAGCTTTCAAACAACAACAATATGAATCCACTGATAACAATTTATTGGCTTCCATTAAGGACCTCAAAAGGTTTTATTACACCAACCCAGATCCTTCTGATGAGTAAACATATTGAATTTAATACATTGTGCACTGACAAAGCTGCAAATTCTATGCTTCACTCTAAATCTAAACTATATAGTAGCTCCAACAGAGCTGGGAAAATTCTGGCCTCTTATTTAAAAAATAAGAAAGACAAATTGTTCATATCACTACTTCTGATGGAAATAGATGAACTAATCAAAATGACATAAACAAGGCCTTCTTAGACTTCTATTCTAACCTATACTCTTCTGATCCTTCTATTAAAGAGTCTGAAATCCACTCCTTTTTTGAAAAAGACAAGAAAAACTCAAATGACCCTATTGATCTTTCTCCCCTCAATACTCCTGTGTCCTTAATGGAAGTTAAACAAGCCATATTAGATCTTAAACCCAACAAAGCCCCAGGCCCTGATAGGTTTTCCATTGATTTTTATAAGGTATTTATTGATTCTATCTCTCAAAAACTCTTGCAACTGTTCCCTCACTTTGCTGAAATTGGCCATAGCCTAGCCTCCTTTGAAGAAGACCTCCCTGTCTTACTTCCTTAACCCGACAAAGATTCTTCACTTATCAAAAAGTATAGACCTATTTCCCTTACCAACTCTGGTTCCAAATTATTTGCAAAGTTTTAGCCAAACGTCTAGAAAAATATGTTCCAAACTCATACAAATTGACCAATTAGGCTTTATTAAAGATTGGTATGCTTGTTCTAACACTAGATTACACTTTAACATCTTATCACATTCCCAGAAATCTAATAATCCCTTAGCCCTCCTTGCACTCAATGCTGAAAAAGCATTTGATCGTGTTTCTTGGACCTTTATGTTTCATTCCTTAAAACTGCAAGTTTTTGCTTCTTTCTTCATAAACCTCATTCAAATTTTATACTTCTCTCCTTCCACCCGTATTTTCATTACAAACCATCTCTATCCTTCTTTCCAAATAAAAAGAGGCACACGTCAAGGATGTCCTCTCTCGCCTTTACTATTCAGCTTAGCGTTAGACCCTCTCCTACATACTAACAGATCAAATACTAACATGAATGGTAATATCATTAAAGATTTAGAAGTTAAAATCTCTGCTTATGGAAATGACATTTTACTTTATCTGTCTAACCCTACTTCTTCCATACCACACTTGATAACTACCATAAAGGATTTTTCTAGAGTTTCAGGATATGAACTAAACCTTAACAAATAAGAAATTGTGCCACTCACTAATGCTTGTACTTTAGTCAATACTCCATTATTCGCCATGACATGGCACACTTCTTACATCAAATACCTAGGACTACACATCAATAAAAATATTCACACTACAATTTCCCTTTCACCAACTTATTAATAGAAAAAGTTATTCATTTGATTTTTGGATGGTCACCTCTCTTCTTGTCATGGTGGGTACGCTCTAACCCTATACAAATGATGATTAGCCCTATCATCTTTAACTTTTTATCTATGATTTCTGTACCAATTCAAACAAATTTTTACAAAAAACTTGACTCTTTACTTCTTAAATTCTTATGGAACCATAAAACACCCAGAAAAGCCATAAATAAATTGAGACTCCCCAAGCTTACAGGACAAAAATTTCACAACTTCTGACTTTATCACAAAGCTTTTATTTCAAAGCAATAACTTCATTTAACCACTATGAAAACCGTCTTTGTGACGCTCCTACATGGATCAATATAGAGGCGAGCATTATTGCCCCTCTTTCCCTTTCTCATTTTTTAATTACAGCTTCATGGTCTAACATCACTTCTTATCCTTCTCTGCACTTTTTTTAAAACCATTTGGAATAAACTCCCTGCTAGAACTTTTTTCTTGACTAAATAAGGTGACATCTTTTATTGGTTTAATAAATCCTACCCTGTCAAATCAAACATGATTAATATTCATAAATGGTACTCATCAGGTATCAGACTTATTAAATATGTGTTCCATAATTCTTAAGAAATTCCTTTTATGCAGCTTTGTCAACAACACAATAATTCTGAATCTAACCTGCCCGTTCATAAATCACTTATCAATTCAATAGTCAAAGCTGTGCCTCCACTAACTCAGAAATCCCCACCCCCTCACTTTGGTTTTTTAATTAGTAATCCTTCCACCAATGCTAAGTTCTATTGCCTTTTGAATGATGCTCAACCTTCTAACTTGTTAAATTCCAGTATTGTTAGACAATGGGAAACATAATGGAATTTCCAATCATCTCCAGAAATGTGGTCCAAGATTTGGAAGCTATACTATTCAACATCTGTAGCTGCCAATTTAACTGAAACTCAGTTTTTAATTTTACATCAAGCTTTTCTTACTCTCTTTAGAATCGCAAATGTCACTGCAAACTTAACCAATAATTGTTTGTCCTGTCAGTTATTGAATGCTGATTTCTTTCACTTAATTTATGACTGTAAGTTTGTGTATGCATGTTGGACTCAAATATGGATATGTTTGCAAAAGATTTTACATTTTCATGAACCATTGTCACTGTTCAATATTATGATTGGCCCTATTGTTAATCTGTATTTGCAATTGATTAAATCACATAAACTGTTCAATTTATTTATTATGATTGCATTCCATAATATTACTTCTAATTGGAAGCATACATCTAGTTTATCATTGAACACTTGGTGGAATTTCATTTGCTCCATACATTGTATTGAAAAATGCAATTCTTTTTCTGTTAACTGTTTGTACAAATTTAACAAAAATGTAATATCTTTACCCAATACTTTAATAATACTGAATAATTATGATGCGCTTGTTAGTTCAGTCTTCAGCATATATAGATGATCTTTTACCCCTTCCTTTTTCTTTCTTATTTTAGTCTGTTTCTTTTGTCTGTTTTTGTCTCCCCTGTGTGTCCACCTTCACTTCACAAAAATAACTTCATTACACTCTGCATATTTAAACCTGTTCAGTCAAATTTGAATTGTGTAATACACTATAAGTTAGAAGACTTTGTATGTCATATCTTTATTGTATTTCAAAATGCTCAATAAAAATTACTAAACATAAAAAAAGAAATGTCCCATCAAAGTGCCAATTGTCTAAACATGCACTCAAAAGAAAGGTTCTGGTCATAATGAGAAAGAAATGCATTTAAAAAATAATTGCAAGTTCTTTATAGCACTGGGTCCACAACTCGGTAACCTGCGTGTCAGCCTGTCCATTTCGTGGTTGACAGGAATTGCTTGCAAGTGAATCATCACAACTATAGGCCCATGTTTGGACAAATAGAAGGGCAGCCAATGACCGTACACTGCACGGTTTTACCATCCGAGCTGAAATGATGCTAGATATGGCTCAGAAAGGGAGAAGGAGCCCTTAAACGAAAGGTATGCACTTTAAATGAATGAACTAGTGGTATGGTATATCACTGATTTATATCACACCCCGCCCTCTGCTTAAAGTCCCCCACATGCTTATCAAAGAGCACCCCTTAGATGACTGCTATGTGTGGCACCCCACTTGCAAAGCCCCCACATGCATATCAAAGAGCACCTCTTAGATTACTGTTTGTGGCACCCCACTTGCAAAGTCCCTCAGATGCATATCAAAGAGCACCTCTTAGATTACTGTTTGTGGCACCCCACTTGCAAAGTCCCTCAGATGCATATCAAAGATCACCTCTTAGATGACTGCTATTTGTGGCACCCCACTTGCCACATTGTTTGTTTCTGCAGGAAAACTATGATCTTAGCACCCATGCTATCAGCGAACCACCACCAAATACCCTGTTACCACACTAGCTCCCATCATGACCCTGCAGTACCATTTTCTGAGCTTGCGTGGTGAAGGAGCCATGTAAGGCGTTTTCTGATCTGCACAAAGCGATGACGTGCTTCTACTAAGCTATTTCTAGACATTTTAAAGGCCAGAAAAAAAGGCAAAAGAATTGGTGGTCAGGAGGTCAAAGACTGCCATACTTTGCACAGCGTTTAAAATAGGACTTCCACTTCTGGAGTCTCAAATGTATCCTCAAGGATGCAGATGGAGTCCCCGTGGCCACATTTGGAGGACTTTAAAAAATCCCACATCTACTTTGACTCCAGTTTTGTTCTTACAATTCAAAAATAGAAGGCAGGAGACTTATGCTTTTTAAACTATGTTTTTGTCATCGACGTCATTTATGCTTGTAAGTCTTTTTATGACTTCCAAAAACATTGAATGAAGTCTAGAAATTTTGGCTGGAAATTGTACGAATTCTGTGATAAATTTAACTGAAACACCGAATCTAATCGCACTTTCCCTCATTGCCAAATGAAGTGTAAACTCAATGTTAAGCAGTTGCCAGGCTGGTCCTTTTCCTTTTCTCTTATTGTTATTTCTTTGTTTTTACTAAGGTCCTTTGAATGGACACAATATTGGGTGCCAATGCTCACTCCTCAACAGAATACAGCCCATTTAGTGTCCATCTATGTCACTCAAGGTACATTTTCTACTTTGTCAGGTTAATGCAGACCAATACCTTGGACACTGCGACCTCGGCGGCCTGGCCTCCTCCCCCATTAGGTCATGTTCAGAGCCTGCAGCTGGAGGACAGGGTTAATATCATAAACACATACTGTAGGGAACGACAGGGGCAACATATCTAGACTAGAGCTCAGCATCTGCAAATCAGCACCAAGGAGCAGCTGTGGCCTGTGTTCACAGTAGGCACCCGGATATTAAAGAGACACGCACATTTTAACAGCCCAAATATTCATTGTAAACAGAGGCGTTGCCAGGGGGGGGGACTGAGGGCGCTATAGCCCCGGGTCTTTTGGTTGAAGCTCCGGATAGAAGCTCAGGGGCTACAACCAAAGGGCTAGCGAGCCCCGATTTCTGACATTAGCGTAGTCCCAGATCTTGTCCAGACCAAGCAACACCCCTGATTGCAATAAACAGTTCACTGCGAGACACAGTTCCCACCAGGCTTTTGGTTAATTAATGCACAAATATTAACATTGGGCCCCATTATAAGTATACCGGTGCCGGTAAGCTAGCCGCACTGTTGTTACCGGACCGGCATATTCCGAGTTGTGCGAGCGGGTGCCTTTCAGCCAGAACAACACCCACTCGCAGACCTTGATGGTAGCACCGGCACCATTGATGAATGGTGCTGGTGCTACCATCCTCCCCATTCCCATTGAGTCCAATAGGACTCAATGGGAATGGGGAGTCATTTTTTTCCGCTCCCGGCAGTGGGGATTTACCAGGGCATTACAGCCCCAGCGGTCCCAGTAATTCCCTATTGCTGGGCGTCGGACAAAAAATTACTCCGACGGCAGCTGTGCCGTTTATACGGGCACGGCTACCGCTAGACTCATAATGAGGCTCATTATAATTTAGGGTATGGCAATAAAAAACAAGCATGCACCAATGCACATATTATTTCTGCAGATCACACATTTCCAGATTTCCCTATTCCTCGATGTGCTGTTGTCAGAAGTTAACACTGATGTTTTGTCTCGGGGTCCTGCAATAACAGATCCCGCTGGGTTTACACACCTTATTGAATAGCTCATTTGTGTGTATTTCCTTTAGCATTTGGCTGTGTTACTTTTGATGTAAACATTTGGTCAATTAAAGATGGATTTCATTTCCTTGTGCAATAAAATGTTCGTTTTTCAGGGGCCTGCTTTCTGCAGCACACCTGAAAAGCAAATTAAATGCCACCAAAACACACATGGAAACATCAACTGGGTCTGCCTATTAGGAGCCTATTAGAGAGGTGAGCAGTGGCACCAATGAAATCAAGGCAAAGCTGTAGATGTTTAATAAGACTTATTTGAAGATGTAGGCAATGGTAGCAAACCAGTGGCGTAACACAAAATGTGGGGGCCCCCCGCGAGCCATGCTGAGGCTCCCCCAACTCTGCAACAAATCACAGGTGGCACCACACTCTGGGCCAGCCTAGATTGTCACATTTGCGCAATATACACGAACGTGCTGCTGAAGGGGTATGCCGCACACTGCACTCAGAGAAAGATATAAATATGTATTTGAATGCAATATACAGCACACTTTCTGAGAAAAATTGGCTATGAAGCCACAGTGTTTGCAATTGTTTTGTTGGGTAACGCCAATCCAATACATGCAAGTCACCAACAGTGCACAGGAACATTAATGCTTTGCTATTAAAAATGCTATGCCACAATGAAAACATGTCCAACTGGCTGCACAATGTAGACCAGTGTAGACAACATTACAGTAAAGCATGCCAGGCCACATTTAGACATACCTAGACTGGTTGCACCAAAATGCCAGTCAAAGCAATAACACTCATCAAGAAGAGAACACACATTAAAGCCTGCGTTTCCGCGGCCTCTACCAACACAGCCGAACTCTTTAAAATCTGCAAGGTACTGGTCAATCCTGTTGTGGTCTCTACCTCTCCTGTTCCCTCCAAGGCCCTCTTTACTGCTCTGGCCTCTCACTTCTCCTCTAAATCTCAGGACCTCCTGTCCTCTATCTCCTCTTCCTCTCGCTCTTCCTCTCTAGGCCCCCTTTGGCCATCCCTACCTCTCCCCCTCCTCTTTCTCTGACAACACCTGACAAGGTTTCTAGACAAGTCTGATCTATGAAAGCATCGTCCAAACAGGTGCTCCCCTGCTCCTCCAGAACCATCAAGGACCATATTGACACCCTCGCTCCAGCCTTGGCTGATTTTTGTAATCACTCTTTAGCCACTGGAACGTTCCCCTCTCCCCTTAAGCACTCCTTTGTGCACCCATTCCTCAAGAAGCCATCTGCTGTCTCTACCTGCCCGGCAAACTATTGCCCAATCTCCATCACCCCTTTATGGGCAAACTCTTGGAAAAGCTGCCCATCTCCAAGCTTATTCTCCACACTGAAACTGTTGGTTGTCTCCATGACCATCAGTCTGGCTTCAGGGCTGCCAGAGGAATGTAAACTGCTCTCCTGAACACCCATGAAGATCTGCTCTCTAACCTTGATTGCAGCATTCCTTCTGTCCTCACCCTCCTTCTTTCCTCTGCTTTCGACACAGGCAACAACAACATCCTGATTAATCGACTCCGTGAGAACCTGGGCATCACAGATCAGGCCCTGGAGTGACTGATCTCCTTCCTCTTGGACGTCCCCCGCTCCCAGGGCCAACCTGGACCCAATCTCTCTGCCACCTCTCTGCCACCTCTCTCTACCTGTGGCGTTCCCCAGGGTTCTATACTCTCACCCTGGTTTTTCAACCTCTACTTGGCCCCTTTGGCCCACCTGATCTCTACCTTCTCCTCTAACTATGAGTGTTCTGCAGATGACTCAGCTTTCTTTCAGGCTCCCCCCAGCCTCCTCCCCTCTCTCGCTCATTCCTGACTGTCTATCCGCGATTTAGGACTGGTGCGCCTCCAACAATCTCTGCCTTAATGCCATTAAGACGGAGATCCTTCTCATTGGGACCCTGGCACCAGCTTTCCCTCTCTCACTCTGGCTGTCCGCCTTGGGCCCTCTTCCTTCACATTCCTGCGAGGCAAAAAACCTTGGTGTCATCTTTTATACCACTCTCTTTTTCTCTCCTCACATCTCGGATGTCACCAAGAAATTCCACTACCATCTGCTCCTCCTCAAAGGGACTCTTGCCTTTCTCACTTTCCACCAAAAGCTCACTGTCTCCAGAGCCCTGGTTGTCTCTAGGCTGGACTACTGCAACAGCCTCTTTCTCATTCTGCCTTCCTCTACTCTCCGTCATCTGCAACTAATCCAGAACAGGACTGCAAGACTTATCCTTGGCCTCAAGCCCAGGGAGTATATCTCTCCAGCCCTGAAATCTCTCCACTGGCTCCCGGTGGCTGCAAGGTTCAAGTTCAAGACCCTTTGTATTGTCCACAAGGCTTTCTGGGACCGGGCCCTGCACTACATCCAACGCTCTCTTTCAAAATACCTTCCCTCTTGAGCCCTTCGCTCAGGTACCTCCAACTCTCTAAGGCTTAGATGCTTTTCCATGCAGAGAGTGGGGGGTAGATCTCTCCCCTCTTCTGGTGCCTCCCTCTGGAATGCTCTCCCTGCCCCTTCAAACTTGAGCCGGACCATTTGATGTTTCGGAAGCAGCTCAAAACTTTCCTTTTCTCCTTTGCTTTCTCTCTCTCCCTCTCCTGCTGACCTACCTGTCTGCTGTACCGACCGGTTGCTTTGATACCCTCAGAGTCCAGGCTCTTTCTTGATTGGTCACCCTTGCACTGTCTCCATGCCTACAATGCACTTAGGGGCTGTAACTGTAACCCTGCAGCCCTTTGTTCGCCTTGCCCTACCCATAGCCGCGCTGCCCTGTCTGCACTTACTCAGAGCATTACAGTCCTGTTTTTCGCTCCCCTCTCCCTTGCATTTCCCCTCTCCCTTTATACTTGTACCTCTCGTTCTCACAATGACACAAGGCCTAGTGAGATGATTGTTTGTCTTATCCTCCCTGGTCTTGTCGCGCATAGAAACACTTGTGTACAGGCGCATTATAAATGTCTTTTATCATATCATTTTATCACAGGTGTCCAGAAAAATATACAATGCCGCAGTAAGAAATGGCTAGACTGGCAGCACCCAAATTGCAATCTAGCCAGGTAATTACACTTAGTAGGACTGCTTTATCAGAAATTCCCAGTTAAAAGAAAGTCATACCAAACTGAGGAATGACTAGACTGGCTGCACCAAAATGCCTCTCTAGCCTCTAATACCACATATCATGCCTGCTTAGCCTGGACATGGACAACCATTATGATTTATCACACAATCCCGCCCCCACACATCTCTTCTCCCTCCCACCCCATACCCCAACCTCCAAAATCAACTCCTTGGCCAAGAATTACCTCCACGTTCCTCTTCCTTGTCTCAGATCTTACGTATGAGGCTCCTTGCCTCATATGTAAGTACTGGGATGAGGAAGAGTGGGACTAGGAGAATGAAGATTACAGTTAGCTAAGTCAGGCATTACCTCCATGTACCTCTACCTCATCCTAGTACTTGTGTATGAGGCAGAGTACACAAGTACTGCCTCATACAGAAGTAATGGGACGAGGAAGAATAGGGCTAGGAATAATCAAGACATTAAACACAAGTAGTGGCGCAACACCATTGAGTTGACTGGGCTTCAGCACTCCCCCCCCCCCACTGACATTTTGGGCTATGGAGATGTTAAACGGCACCTGGGTTTTGCTGCTAATAAGGGCCCAGCAATTACCAACGTAAAGCATTTCACTGCTAGTACCTGCATTCAAATGCCAATTTTGTATGCATTCGTGATGTGGGTCTAGTACTTGCATGCCAGGGGGGATTGGAAGAGTTGAGAGGGAATAGGAGACTTAAAGGAGAGAGTTAACTGCTTGTAACATTGAAGCTGCACTAGAATAGTCTCATTAAAATGCGTAAAGAAGTTAGATGCCCCCACACAAATAAGTTTAGCCCTCCGCACCACCCGTGAAGTCAGCGCCTCTCCCAACATTTGAAGGGTTAGCCCCCCGAAATGTAGGTTTTGTTGTGCCCATGTACACAAGCACACACACCATTCACCATATACACACCCAGCCATCCATACATTTAAGTGTGCATCCTTTCACCATACAGGCACACTTAGGCAGCCACCCGTACATTTAAGCGTGCACCCTTTCACCGTACATGCACACACGCACACCCAGCGACCCATACATTTGTGTGCACCCTTTCACCATACACTCACACAGGCAGCCACCTATTCATTCAAGTGTGCACCCTTTCACCATACGCTCACACAGGCACACATCATGGGGCTGAGGGGAGCCCTATTACTTCAAAAAGAAATTGGGGCTCATTACGGGTACAGCAGTAAGCGTGCCGGTGCTAGCGGCGGGTTGCCACCAGACCCATAAAAAATTACCAGTGCCTGACTTCCCAGTGCCACCGGGCTCTTCCAAGTCCAGCGGCTGAGAAAGTCAGGCGCTGGTAATATCGGTAATCCCCATTCCTGCGGAGTCCCATAGGACTCCATGGGATTGGGGACACGGAAGCACCGGCACCATTATTAAGAGTGCCCATGTTTCCGTGATGGGTCTGCCTACCGTGGCTGCTCTGCCCCGCAGGGTCAGACCTGTCGGGCACAGCGGCCCCAGCAGGTAGACCTGTAATATGCCGGTCCGGAAACAACGGTGCCGGTAAGATTTCCAAGTGGGGCCCCCTCCCATGACATGTGCTGGTGGGGCCCCCTGCACCGCAGGGGCTGCGGGGGCCCCTTTTACACCAGTGTAGCAACCCCCGAACCCCACAGAACAACCACCTCCCAGCTTCTCTCCTAAAGGCAACTGTCCAGCGATCCCTAGGCCACCTTCTAGAATCCTGCATCATGAGACCTTCCCAGCTGGGAGAGAGCTCACGCTCAGGATATCTATACAAAATCAATCCCCATTGGATCACGCACAGCTAGCTAAGTAGATTCCCAAATATAACAGAGCCTTCTTCATTTGGAATGATGACACTGACTGCGCTTGTCTCCAAAAACCCTGCAACATTACATTGAGCACATAGTTTATGCCACGTGATGTGGATGCATTCCTCTTGTTCGCTCAGGGTTGACCTACCAGTCTTGTACCTGAATGAAAGGATGTCCGCAGTAGTAGTGTGAAGGAGTGAGTATTATTGAGGAGGTGGCAGTACTAGTGTGGAGGAGGGATGGGAATATGGGGAGGGACTAGTAGTGGGGAGGAGCGAGTAGTGCTGTGGAGGAGTGTTAGGGATATTTATGCAGCCAGCATCGATGCAGGGAATTCTTTCCCTCCCCAATCAAAAGCACAGAATTAATATTCATTTGATGGTCAATCTAGCCCTGTGTGACTCTTATAGCACCACGTTGGTCCATCCCTCTGTGCCACAGATAAGCCAAGAACCAGGCTGGTGTAGAGAAAGAATATATATTTATTGAAGAATAGGAAAATGAAGATTCATACAGAATTCCAAATCATGCCACCTCGCTCTGTGCCCAAAATGCTTTTCTTTCCTGACAATTCAAGTTTATAAAATCAAATCACCAGGGGTTCTAAATAATTTAAATAACAGTCTCTCTAACCTCACAACTTGTACAGTCAAAAGCCTTTTCCTGGGGCTCACTTTTACTAGCATGTAGCTCCTTGAAAATTGAACAAAGTCTAGTATAAAAAAAAACTGTGTACATTAAAAAAACAGTTGACTTTCCGACTGGCGCAGAGTCCTGGAGTCATCCCTTTTTTCCAAAGTCTAGTATCAGTCTAGTATGGGACAGCGTATGAAGCCAGATCTGGCTTCATACGCTGTGCCATACTAGACTGATTGTAAAGTCAGTAAACCCAAGGAGGAATACGAGATACAATTGAACTTGGGCCAACTACGCTGGCATTCTGATCCTCCATGACTCCACCAAGCAATGGAAACGGAAACGCTCCGACTGAGGCCTCATACTTGAAGCACTCAACAAATTCAAAAATCATTTTGGTCCCCCACGCCAAGTACCACCAACCGGAAGGTTTTAGTTTTGTTGCACAGGGCTCTGTGCATGGCACGGCTTATACACTGTGCCTCTATAGATATAGGGCCTCATTACGACCCAGGCGGTAAGTTACCGCCTGGGCCGTCACTTTACCACCATGGCGTAAACTATGTTTACGCCATGGTGGTTGGCGGACTTACCGCCCCATTCCGACCTTGGCGGGGCGGTAAGTCCCCAATCCCCATTTACCCTTCCCCATTCCCATTTTTGCCCCATAGGGCATAATGGGAGTGGGGAAGGCGTTAATTACGCCACCGTAAATTACGGTGGCGTAATTAACTCCATGGTCCCTTAGCGCCATGGATTTTAACACCCGCTAAAAGCGGGTGTTAAAAGCTCCATGGCGCTAAGGGACCTCGTAATTGGCGGTAAGGGGTCGGTGCAGCTAACGCTGGCGTAAACCCCTTACCGCCAGGGTCGTAATGAGGCCCATAGTGTCCCACCCACTGAGCACATGAGTAATCCATCTCTGGTGTCGTTGCAGTTTCCCAGAAACAGATTAGAGTGTTGACGGCTCATGTGAAAACATCGTGTTACATCTGATTCAGTTTGTGTATATGAAACTTTCATACCATTTCTGATTCTAGCGAGTTGGCTTCCCACACTAAAAATATCTCGCTACTTATGGTTGAGACAAAATCAGTCACCTCTGCTACTAACCCTTCACTGGTGTTTCAATGAAATGTACCTCCATTTAAAAATATGCAAATAGTGGAGTGTTTTTTGTCTTCTTTATACACAACACAGAATTAACCTGTTTAAGTTGTATACTGTTCCTGTATTGACAGGTTTCTTAACACTGTTGTGATATTAATTAAAATATGTGTTTTATATTGGTTTTGGTCAGTGATTTACACAAATAGAACATATAGAACTGTTGTGACTTACGTGTAGATCTACTTATATAAAAGTGGTGTAGGAGTAGACTGGGTAGCGAGTGGTGGAATTGTTCCCTTTGTTCATATATACATCTCCTCAACCATCACAGCCCGCTTTACAAAAAAGAGGAGAACCCTGTTGCTCAAAACCTTTATTTGAATCAGCTCCTTGAAAAATGACAAGATCATTAGCTCGACATTGAATTTTATGTGGAGTTTAATTTATAAACTTGTAACACTTGGCAAAAACAATATCACACCTGCAGCGCTTTGTATTTTTAATGTCCCTGCACACGTGAAAATACAAGCAGTTCTGGTGAACTTAGTCACATGAAAAAATAGATTTTGACTGGCGCAGTGCGCTTATGAATGCAACCCTTTTCCTTTTTACCACTATGAAAGGCAAGATTTCCCTTCTCTTAAGAATAGAAGGCGTGCTTTTTAAATCAGTGACTCCACTCTCTTTAATTTAGGCAAAACACGTTTCTGCCCTAGCCCCAAAAACCCAAACAGGCAGTTGATTATTTGGAACCCCTCTGCTTTGAGGCAGGTTTCAGGGGAATGGAAAGCAGTAGGGAATTTGGTTTTTAATGCACCATTCTCTTGATAGGAGTTTGAATATAGCAAAAATAAAGAGGAATACCCAATTACTTTACTAATTATATTTTTATCCACACTGGAAGCAATGTTGTTCACTTTGAACTTCAACAAAAAACACCTCGTGTTATTTGGCTATAGCGCAATTAATTTAATTATTTTATAAAATGCTAAGCGTCTACTTAGTTTGCCCACTAATTAAGGGGAAGGTATTAGCTCAAACAGATCCATAACACACTTGGTTCTGTTGGACAAATTACTTACAAAGAATGTCTCTGCTTTTGGTGCTCAGGAAACACATCAGCATTTCAGGACCCTCACTTGGGGAAGCACAGGGATCTGGTCAGGCACTTCAGTCATGGATAGTCACCAGCATTCATTCCTCTATTTGGCTCTCTTTGCAAAGATCCCAGCATCTGTGTCTTTATTCCCTGGTTTCATTCAGCAATAACATCAGCAGGTCCAACCCAGGCAAGGTTACATTCTCCAACAATATTTCAGGATTTTTACCAAGATGATTTTAAGCAGTTCTCCCTTTTTTCCATTGCGTGACACCTTATGAATCATAAACCACACCCACAAAAATGTCTAAAAGATGACATGCCAGCACATTGGTCATAAGTTTTGATTGGACAACTATGGTCATCTCCTTCCCCAAGGCCTAGTTGCATATCTTTGGATAGGCTCCTGGAGCTATGAGGTTTAAACTACGGGAAGTATCAATCCACCCACTGGTATTTACATTTTCACACATTTAATTTTGAGCTCAAAAAGTCTGACATGACAACTTTCTTAAATGTAAGCCTAATAATGCATACACATTTTAATTACCCTCATCATGCCAGACTTGATGAAATGACTCCTGTGTTTGCATGAGGTTGCAGGTCCAAGCAGTGTTTTTCGCAATTTACTCAAAAATGATAACAGTTACCAACCTGAAATGTTCCATGCAGATGTCTAATTTAATAAGCTATCCCCTCCCCGACTTAATACTTTGGTTTATTTTCTGGGGAGCCAAAACACATTCTAGGTTGTAGCTTTGGTTCCCAAGGTCGAGGCTTTATGGGATTGGCATCAACCGAAAGGTCTTCTCATAACCTTTTCAATATTATCTAGGTTATCTTTTTGCACCGTACGGGTCCTGAGAAAGCAAACAAAGTCTGATCTTCAATGGAAGTCTATGACAAAATAATGACTGACTTATTATATATTACTATTAATCAGCATATTTAATGTCTCCACTTAGATGGAGATCCAGCCATCTGTTTCATTTTGTGGATCCAGGCTGGTATAAAACCAACAACATTCCTAAGAAGTCAAAGGTCAGGCTATGGGTCTGCAGAAGTGATTTTATCTCTCTGGCCGGATGGCTCTCAAGAATCATGTGACAGTGTTTATTGCAGGCCATCTCTAGTCAGCCCAGTGATGGATCACAACATTTCTTGAATTTTGGGCATTTATTCAGAGTTCACCTTATGGCTGCCTTTTGTTTTAACAGTGCCATCTGTTAATCTCCACAACTCTTCATTGCAGCACAAGCCAAGGCTCTTTTCTTCACTCTGTGAATTTCAAAGAGGTATTTAGGGAGTTGGATGAGCAGATGAGCAGAGCCTGTCCCTTGTCTCAGAGGGGGAAGGGAACAGCTCTGTGCCAGTGAATCTCATGAGAAAAGGTCTATTTAGACTAAACACATCTTTTTCCATACACAGAAAGTTGATGTTTTCAAACCTTGCTATTCCTTTTTCACATGAGGCCTTTTCATATCTCTTATCAAGGCATTGTTCCTTTGTCAGCAACACTGCTTCTGTTGAAAATATGGCTTCTGATTTTTAAGCTCTGGCAATTGCAATCTGGGTCTAATTTAGTAAGTTTATTTCTCTTTTTTCAATGCTCTACATTTTAGGCCCAATGTAGTCAAATTCAGTCTTCTGAAAATACCCCACAGGCAGGAGTAGTCGAGTGGAGGAGGTAGTGGTGGTGTGAAGGACGGAGGAGCGGAGGAGGGAGTGTTAATGGAGTACAAGAGAATAGCGACAGCAGAGAGTAGGAAGGGTGTGGTCGAGTGACAGACATCAGAGGGACAGGAAGTGGAGAGAGGTGTGAGAAGCGAGGGTAGAGTCAAGGAAGGGGTATAGAAGAGAAGACAGGAGCGGGAGAGGAGAGAGTGAGCATGGTAGAAAAAGCCTGAATCAAGTAGGGCATCTATAAGGCACAAGTCCCTATCCTTGTAAAATACCACTGGCTAGTGTGGGGAGAGTAAGGAAGTCCCTGAGTGAGTATAATGAGATAAGATAAGTGCCTTTAGGTTAGCATTACAGTGCATTTAACAATTAGCATACTGAAGGAGAAAAATCTGCTTTATACTAACTGGGGCTAAGGACCTCTGGGCCAGGGAAGAGGTGCTTTGAGAAAGAGGGATTGCAATAGGGTGCATTGAGTTTTCAATAAAAACCCTGGCACCGCCTCCAAGACTTGTAGTCATTCTTGCGCCATCTGCGGCACTGTGGCACTATTGAGACTTGGAAGTACTCTTAAACATGCTGGTAATATCGTTCTTTGTCTTAAACATCTCTTGAAGTCCATCACACCAACCTGTCTTGCTAGTTAGGACTTTCACAAACGCAATTGCTACTTTTATTGTCAGTCTTGAAATACCAGCGAATTCTACCTGCATACAAATTGACTTCTGTTTCGTTGCTATGAAAGTCGTTTCCTCTGAAAATTGTAAGCAGGGAAGTATTTTGACTTTCAAAAACATGGTATGACTTCCACATACTTAGGCTTGGAATATGATCAATGACAAATATTAAGTGGAGCTCTGACCATGACTGTATGTACGTCCCAAGGGTAATGTATTTACCTGCCTCTCATGAGCTCTGTTGAAGCCAGACTCATTATTCCATCAACCCTTTCCCTGAATCCACTCTCTACATCATCCCATTTGCTAATGACCAATATTTTCAATGGGACTTTATTACTGGTGGTGGTGTATTGTATAATAAATATATTGCTTCATTATGAGTTTGGTGGTAATTCAGCAGTAAATCCGGTGAATTAATTCCCTCGTCGATTACTGTTGCTGCCACTTGAAACCCGCAGATTTACAGTGGAATTACAAGTGCTGGTAGGGTGGTGTTAATCCCCATGTTCGGAATTCATCGGACTCCATGTAGATATCCGCGTAATTAGCGCTGGCAGTAAATATGCTGATGGCTTTTGGCGGTAAGTTGGAGGATTTACCTCCAGTTTTTTCCACCAAACATCTAGTATGGTGGTGCGGCAATTAACAAATTAATTGTTTATAATGCGCTTAATACGGGAGACCAGTCTCTAAGCCTGGTACAGGGATTCATACCTGTGTTGCTCTGTGCAGTCTTGCTTCCAAGACTAAGGCACTGCCCCAGAGCTATCCTCCTGGCTCAAAGGAATTACTACCACATTACTGCCTTTTTTATCCGCACCTTCATCCTTGTAATAAGGCCCATGAATTTTTATTTGATATGCTGCTTTAGTAAGAGTGAAACATGGCATACGTACCCGAATAAACCATCTTGTTGGTAAAACATCCACACAGAACGAGAAGTTACTTAATGGGGTTTCCAAAGATTTTTACTATCAGGTAGTTCCAGATCTGGTAAATTCTCAAGTTAGAAGTAAACCAGTCACTGCCGCAGCATAATGCCCCAGTGGTGTGCCGATGCGGTGTGTTTTTCAAAAGTGTGATTTGTTCGCTGGCAAACATGTCTTATTTTGGAAATGGTAGTTTTCACGTAAAGAAGACCAGCTCGCTGTGCTGGAAAGATGTCGCATTATTTGAGCACCAGGGAATGAGGCGAGGACACTTTATTGCGATGAATACCATGATTTGCAGAAGCAGCGTTTTCTTCTGTGCAAGCACAATTGAGGAGCAAGCACATTGTGTACTAATAGAATGACGGCTGAGAATTCTCCTGACAGCCATGACTGCCCGTGATGGGCGAGCCATATGCCCCTATAGGGGATACATATAGGGCGGGAGATCATCAACTTGGTACCTGAAGGCAATGGGGGTCATTCCGAGTTTGGAGTCCGGGTCTGGGTAGTCGGAATGGGGACTTACCGGGACATTTCGACCTATGCGGACCCGGTAAGCCCCCATTTCGAAAACCATTCCCCATTCCCATTTGAGCTCCCATAGGGCTCAATGGGAATGGGGAAGGAGCTAATAACGGGTCCGCAAATTGCGGGCCCGGTATTAGCTCCATGGTCCCTTAATGGGTCCCGCTAAGGGCGGCTGGTAAAACCAGCCGGCCCTAGTGGAACCCGCTAAGGGACCTCAGAATGCGTCAGTAGGGGGCTAACGGCACCGGCATCCTTATCGGTGCCGTTAACCCCCTACCGCCATACTCGGAATGACCCCAAATGAATTTAAGAAAATGTAGATAAGTGAGCATTGGCAGCATACCAAATATATTAATTTATGTTTTTGTTTGTTTAGAGTTTTTTATAGGCGAGCAACATTGCCTTCAGGGTATTTTGCGATGCTGGCTCCTCCAAATGGAGAGCACTAGTGGGGGTAGTTCACTTGGACATTGCCAGAGTCTTCCACAAAGTGGCTGAGTCAGATCATAATTAATGGTTGGAAAAAGCACCCGGGCCCTTATTGCCAAAACCTTGCAAAGCTATTTTAAACGGTTCTATGTGAAAAGACCTCATTTTAAAGCTCTCAAGTGAAAAAGACTGATTTACAATGACCGATTTTCTATTGTTTTTATTTTTATATTTGAAGGGTTTCACCCCCCATCACCCATTGTTCTTCCCCACCCCCAACTGCCCCCCACACCCCACCCTTTACCACAGGATTTCTCTGATATTGGGTGTTCCCCATCTCTCTGCTCCCTCCTTCCCCACCCAAGACTCACCCCATCCGAGACGCCCCCAAACCACAATACAGCCAGACACAGAAAACACACACCAACACACACTTACCCGTTCTCCCCTATCAATCACAGTTTAATTCCTGGGAGGTGTGATTTACAGTCAAAATGTCAGGTAGGTGCTGCCCAGCAGAAAGCAGTTAATGCTAAGTGGGTCATGGGGCAAGTTCAACTGGAGTGACCCTTTCATAGACAAACTTCAGGCTCTTCAGGACACATGCCAATTTTGGGTTTGTTAACTCTGATGGGCCACGTGTATTTCGAAGCCAAGTCCCTCCACCTCACAACAGTTCATTGGGAAAGAAAATACAATTTAATACTTTTAAAGTTGTACAAAACTGCTTGTTTAACGAGCAAAAAGAACGCTTTTTGCACAGCTGCAATTTGTATCCACATGATGCAAACCGTGTAGCCTGCCTCCTCCACATAATGAAAAGAACAAGCAGCATTCATTGGTAATACAAACCAGACTATATTGCCATCTCACGTTGCCTCAGTGTCACATGTGAGTAGGATCCTCTGCCCTCCTTCCTATCTTGCTTTCTGTCACTTGCAGCTGTGCATTGAAAAGCAAAACTCTAAGTCCCACACACACAGCTGAGAATGCACCACTCACACTTGACATGAAGGATGGGTAGATCTCTGTGTTACTTCTCTAGGCAGTCCAGAGCCTTTGTTCTGAATAGCCCCATACATGTTCAATCAAATAAATAGATGAAACTGCTCCATCCGGATCCTTCCAGTACTCCGACATTTCTTCTGTGTATGACCATGGAGAACAGGCGGAGGAGGAAACGAAAGAAGAACAGACCACACAAAAAGGAGAAGCCTTAGAGGAGAATTAGGCAATAAGGGGTGGGGGTCCCTGTGAGAACCAGTACCAGCAAACTGACGGACCAAGAGCCCCGGGACAGGGCACATCCCAGAGACTGGGCATTCCAGAGACGCTGTCCATTGAAAGGCTTTGCTCCACCTTACCTACAAACCTATAGCTCAGTGGTAATGTGGTGGTAATGGTTATGTTTATGTTTATGTTTCGCAATTTCTATAGCGCACCAGGTACCCTAAGGCTTAAGGGCGCTTAGAAAACGACAACACAAACAATACGAAAACAGACAAGAGTAGAAACCAACTCCAAAACAGGTTCATATGCAGAAATCATATACAGGTCAAAGTCCGGCCTACGAGAAGAGTGCGGTTTTCAGCCCCTTTTTAAAAATGTCTACGGAGGTGGTAGTCCTCAATGTGACAGCCAACAAATTCCAATTAAGACGAGCTGCTGAGATGAAAGCTGAGTCTCTGGATTTTTTAGTTTTCATGCGTGGCATAGCCAGAGTGTTTGTTCCGTCCGAACGAAGGGAACGGATATTATTTTTTACTGAGACTAGTTCTTTCAAGTACAGTGGCATAACTCCGTGTATGCATTTTTGAGTGATAAGGAGCAGTCTAAACATAATCCTGGCCTGTACCGGTAACCAGTGTAGGCTGCGCCGAGCCTCCGACACATGGTCTCTTCTTGATAAGCCCTTCACAACCCTAACTGCGCCATTCTATATGACTTGCAGCCGATGGATGTCCGATACCGGCAACCCTACAAGTAGACTACAACAATAGTCGATCTTAGAGCCGATTATGGCTCTTGCCAGGGTTTCAGCATTAGATTCTGATATAAAAGGTCTAAGGCAGCGAAACAGCTCAAGAAAATATGAAGCAGATGAGACCAAATTATTCACTTGGGCGTTCATACTCAAATTTTTGTCCAAATAAATGCCTAGAGTTTTCACCTTACTCATAACCTCAATATGGCAGCCATCTATAGTGAAAGATTTGTAGCTAGGTCCTAGCTTATCTAATTTGGCCTCTGAGCCAATAATTAGAAGCTCCGTTTTTGAACTGTTTATGGCTAAACCATTCAGTACCATCCAATCCTGGATTTTCTTGTATATTTCATTAATTCTTGCTTCGTCTTCTGCATGGGAAACCAGATATGGGGATGACACATTGGGTGTCATCCGCATAGTTTGCAAATATGATCCCCTCGTTCTCAAGCATCTGGAAAAAGCGAATCATAAATATATTATAGAAGCATGGCCACACGCAGGCTCCTTGAGGGACCCCATACGTGAGTATAGTCGGTTCTGCTTCTGCAATGTCGCTGGCCACTCTGTTTTGTCTATTCTTCAAAAAAGAAAAGACCCAATTAGTTGCTTCCTCTGAAAAGTTGGCATTCTGCCTTAGCCTGGTGGACAGTATGTTATGGTCCACCAGGTCAAAGGCAGCCGACAAATCTAAGATCATGAGGAGAGAAATATGACCGCCGTCCATCCTCTGTAGGGGATGAGATTTGAGTGCCAACAGGGCTGTTTCGGTGCCGTGATTCAAACGGAACCCTGATTGAAATTTGTGATAAATCTGATTTTGTTCCAGGAAGATAGCAATCTGATTATAGGCCACTCTGTCAAAAATCTTCAACAAGAACGGAGTGTTGGTAATGGGCCTATAATTAGGCAACTCTGTTACCTCTTTATTATATAATCACTGTTTTTGACCACACTGTCGAGCTCATAATGAGACCCTACGTCAAAAGGTAACTTTTCAGACATGGGCTAACCGTGTCCTGGACTCTGACCGTGGGTATACATGGGCCAGACACATTTATGCCTAGAGCAAAGGCTGGAGAAGTAGGCCAACATTTAGTAATTTTTTCAAATGTATTCCCATTGGCTAACATTGCTCCCCATAGGAAGCAATGTTTTGGTAAACCCTTTGACTCTTACTGAAAATATTTCAATTCATTTTCTTGCGATTCTGTTTAGCAATTGTCTTCACATTTGTATGATAATAGCTCATAAAACAGGTATTTATATTAATTTGGTTTGGACATTAATAGGCTTTAATTGTCCATTGTAATTTCTTGCCGAGTTTCTCAACCCGACCGCACCCCTTACAACGTTTATAAGCAAATTAAAAGCTTTATCCACACTGCCTAAAGGAAAGCAATGGGATACAGTTGAGGTCTCCTGGTTTGCCTATGAGGAGCCATCTCTTTAGGGCGTTGTAGACTCTTCACCAGATCATGTATAAAAGTCTCTGGACACTCTTCCCGCACTGTCTCAAAGGGCTGTGTCTGCAGTGATTGAGAGCCTACAGTTACGGTTATGTTGCATAGAAGATCACTTAGAAACAGTGCATGATATATTTAAAATTCTTCAAATACCTAGGGAACACGATAAACAATACTTTCACCTAACGCTTGATTTCGCAACTGCAAGTATTATTAGAGGCCTTAATGAACAAGAAAACCTGTCATGGGCAGACTTTGAAAAAGAGGTTAGACACCATTTCGCACCTTACCAGTCAATGTAAGACACCAAGAAAGCAGCATATACAATTGCTGCAAAGCCAAATGTGTCGCCTTGCCAGTTCCGCCAGGATTTAAAAAGAGAATTCTCCAGTTTTGAAGTATCTTTTAGCCCTACTTCTGCAGAATTTAAGACTACATACTTTTATAGTCTGCAAAAAGACATTATTTCACAGTCAATTTGTGAATTTGATCTGGAGAAATTGCTAGAGTGGATTGTAGAACAGGGGACTAAAGTGTATAAGGTAATCTATTGTCAAAGTGAGGAGGGGTCTAGAAAAAAGGAAGTAAAAGCGAAATCTAGAGACTTAACATCAACGGTAATGGAGATAAAATCTGAAGAAATGCCACTTAAATCAGCCCAAACCCAGGCAGGGATCAATATGACACATAAGAAGGGCACGCCACCACAGAGGACGCCACGCCAAACACCTATGTTCCAATCACATGACCTGAACAATAGAGGAAATTACATTAGTCCTAGATATTTGGGTGACAGATGTAGAGTGGGATACCAGCCTGATAAGTCAGGTATGAATAACAATCAAAATCAAAATCAAAGACACAATGGCCCATACCAGACGCTCGGGGCACAGAGCAGATTTGACCCCAACACTATGGTATATGGCAATCACGACCGACCACGTTATGTGGATAGATTTATTGAAAATGGAAATCAGCATAGGGGACAGTTCCTATTAAATGAAAGACAAAATATAAACTATGTCTGCGCCATTATAATCAGTCACCACCACCAGTTGACCACAGCCAAAGGATGGTCACACCGCATTCTCCACCTCCTATGGTCCTATGAACCAAGAATTCAGAAGTAACTCAAATAGGAATCAATCTCCTGAGAGATACCAAAATAGGTCCAGTCAGGGTGAATTTAACCAATGCAGACCTAGGCCACAAAGAGAGGAATCCAAGGAAATGGACAGATTTCAATGCCTTGAGGCCCAAGTTAAAATGTTGTCCGAGCAAATAGGAAAACTCTGTGCAGTCCAAAAACAGCCACCAAGTGAGGGTGCAGAAGGTCACAGAATTGATCTTGTGTGTTCTGACAAGTGACTACGTAACAGCCCCTGCGATAATAAAAGTACAGAATCCCATGAACCACTTTTGTGTAATGGTCCTAAATTGTTTGCTGATCCAAAAATGAAAATACCCACCAGTGAAAGTGAAGCAAGTGGTAAACACCCGCACAAAAATGGAGTGTGGTTCAATGTAGAGTTGAACCAAACTATCAAAGTGTGTGCAGATGAAAAACAAAAAGGAGAAAATGAACAAAAACCTAAAGAACAGAGAGACAAATTTAAACAGGACATTTTATGTGACAATAAAGCATCTGATAAAGAGGTAGGATTAGTTGTTAAAGAATCCTCCCCTGACAGTCAGTGCACTGATGGATTCCAGGCAGGAAAAGCAGGTGCTCAAAAGCAGGGTGCAGGCCAGACACCTGAGGAGTATTTTGAGCCACACATATTTCAAGAGACCGAAAAGACAGGCACCATGCACAATGTAAATTGGTGTTCTGAGCCAGAAAAGGACTAACCACCACGTGATTTTTGTGAGAATGTTGAGTCAAAAAACTGCAGTGTAAGCATTGATGGTCCCAGATCAGAGGGGCGGACAGTGGCAACACTCCAAATGGGTTCTGAACATTGAAAAATAGACAAAGATTCCCAAAATGAAATGGACAAAAAGGAGGGAAAGATATCATTTCACTTGCCTATGTGTTTGGCAAAAAGTGAAAAGGGACTGAGAAAGGTGAGTCCTGAAATCAGCAATAATTCACACTTTTTGTGTGTATTGGAAGAAGTTGAGGACAGGTATTATGCACCCATCACAGGGGAAGAGAAATGCAATGCATTTTCAATGACGGACACGGGTGCACAAGCCACGATTATGTCCAAAGAGCTAGTGGAAAGTATCAATGAAGGGAGATCCCCACAAAATCATATCAAAGTGAGACAAAATGAAGGCCCTGTGCACAAACTATGAAAGGAGATACGTGCTCTGAACAGTCTCATTGTTCAGAGGAAGTGTTGTTGCAATAAGTTTTATGAAGCCATGCTTCTAGAGAAATCAGCAGGGATGATATGTAGACGTCAGGAGAAAGGGCAGGATTTAGTCTGAGTGACAGAGCTAACCTATAAATTTAGCAGGCAGAAGAGGTGGGTCAATCTTTCTGTCCAGAGGAGAACAGGAGGGTGGCTGGCCATCAGCAGCTGGGGAGCAGAGCCATTCAGTGTAGAAAGACAAGATTATTCCAGGCATCAGACTGCGAAGACGGGTCAGAGGGAGGTCGTGGCCTTCTATCTGAGTTGTCAGAGTATGGGAGTTGCAGCACTGCTGTATGCTGGCAGGAAATCAAAGAACCTTGCTCATATTTGATGTTATTGTGATAATTGAGGCACAGATGTGTGAATGGACTCTGAGATAGTCAGGGAAGTGTTATTTTTATGAAAAAGATTTCAGCACCTTTCAAATGTTATTTGGGGAAATTGTATTTCATACTAAACATGGCTCTTGCCAAATATTCACGTCCCAAGGCCAAAGTGGGTGAAACTTAAATTGTGTCATTGAGCTGAGTTCATGTTGAAATTTCTCTCTTACTGTTTATTTTTGCTGAAATGTATTCCCATGAATATTTGTGTCGCGATTCAATATTTCTGTTTTTCAATCGGTAAGTTCAAATATAAATGCACATTCTAAAAGTGACCACGTGCCTTCATACATTATTCACAGTACCCGGGTTATGTAATTTGTTTACTGTGGGTTTATAGATAGACAGATTGTGTGAGTGTGATGTCTCGGCTGTGCATGCTGACAGCTGAGCAGACCTGTAAAAGACAGTAGTCCAGTCTTGTAGATAACTGACTGGAATGGCCGTTAGCGCTGCCATGTCCCTGCAGTTACAAATCCCGCTGTCTTGCGCTTACAGTTGACCCTGAGCAGAATACAGATATTAGAGGGGAGTCTTGTCACATCATATAGGGCATGACTATAGATAAGCTGTGCCACCATGTTACCACTATTTTACCACTATTTACCACTAAAATACCACCCAAATTATGTAATAGCCCTCTGAAAAAATACCTTATAGGTATTTGGACATGTGGATGTGGTGGCATATCGTTGTGTGCAGTTGTCAGTGTTGGCCGCATGTGAGAACATGTGTGGGTGTAAGAATATGCAGGATTGAGAGTCTCTTGGGATATGATGCAGTGGGTGAAAGCGCATGTATCCAAGTGTGAGCATGAATTGTTCTAAAAGTAAGAGGGCTCCTGTGGGATGGAAGGACTGGATGAGTGCCCAGGACATGAGATCTGAGGTGAGAGTGCAGAGATGTCTGAGTATGAGAGTGCAAGTGTGTGAATACCTAAGCTTATGATGCCAATGCCTGGTAAAAGAGAGGCATACCAGACTATTACGGAACAAATCTACATGGTTGGAGCCAGTGCCATATTATGGCAATAACTGGCCTGAAGTGTGAGTTCCTGTGTATGTTATGGCAGTATCTGGCACATAAATTTTAGATCTGAATATAAGATGGAATAAGCCTGCACAGGTACATGAGCATATGATGGGAATCCCTGCCAGATGGGGAAATACCAGGGAATATGAAAGCACACATGTTTTTGGTGGAGTACCTATCAATTTCACAGTGATACCTGGCCTATAATGTCAGAACCTGAGCATACTGTGAGGAATTCGACCATCTGCACGGTGGGTGTGCGCTCACCTGGGCTTTTTCAAAATTTTACATGAAATTGAACGATGGCAGATCATCCCTTGTAAAATGTGTGGGGCTAATCCGCACACATTTTCCTGCGCTGACCACACGGCATACACATAGAACCGTGTACTCTGGGAGAACAGAGCCTACAGGCACAGCCCCACCTGTCTTATTGAGTTGGGATATGACAGCCAGGGTGACACATGTCATCTCAGAAGGGGGAAGCACGATCCCTCCCCTAAACAACTCCCAGGGAACAGAGGGAGATAGTGAATACAGAGAACCTCCCAGGAGCTCCAGAACTAGTACCCAGCCAGCACATGGCGTGCCCTGCTAGGCTCTGCAGCAAGCTTGTTAGGTGAGTTTCTGAACCAAACCAAGGACAAGGCATCTGCCTACAACACTCTACACAGCTTTGGGTTGTCCACCTTAAATGACAACAGGAGCCCAGTGAAGAAGCAAGGAGAAGTGCATCGGCAAGCATCTACCAACATCCACCGTAAAGGACATTATCAAGCCAGTCGATGCCCTCCAGCTGCACCTGACTGCACCACTGACTGTTGTTACGCTGCAGTCACTAAAGCCATCAGAGACACCTCGACCAGTGCTTCAGAACCGCCAACCAGCACTGAGACAACGATTCCTGACCCAGAGCCACTGTGTAGGCCAGCCTGCAGCCGTCTCTCCAAGCCTCGCTCACCAAACTCCCTGCTGCCTGATACTGGCAGCTGTCTCCTTTCTTGAGCTCTGTCGCAGAAGCTGCAAAGCGCCATGAAACCGACTCAACCCTGTTAAGCACCAGAACATCTACAGCACAATGTACATCATGGTTACATCTCCATGGTCCTTCTCCGAAGTCCGCTAGTGATATTTCATGACCCATTGCTCCTTTTGTTTTGAAACCAAAAATCCCTGAACTATTACGATTAATTATTATACCGACTACCCTCCTGTCAGTATCCAGAGTGAGTGCATCCATTTTCCTTCTTTGAGACTGTCTGTCCCCTGCATTCCTTTACAGGGTGGGTTTTATTTCATAGTATGCTAGAACTGTCTGTTGTGATAATAATAAAGTAAATATTTGTATAAAACATTGACTGGACAGTCCCTTTTATCATTGGGTAATTGCTGTGTTGCAACTAACCAACGATCCACGACCTTGCACAGATAAGCCTGCCGTTCAATCCACGTTACTAAGAATTGGACAAGGAGGTTTATAATTTTTGTTTCCAATCTGTATCCCTTCTGGTGTACGGCTGATTGATGGTTTAGAAACCGATATTCATCCCTGGACCACTGGTGCCCCGGAAGTTGATTCATCACACATACCATGTCAGGAACCTCATATATGGTGCTTCATCCATGATAGATGCTGGTAGTACCTGCCATGCAGAGTGAGTACCTGGCCAAAAAATGTCCGTACATGGCATACTATATGAGTACCATAGCAGGCTATGGTGCTAGCTGCACATTTTATGCCAATATGTGGGACAACTATGCCCCTATTTTATGCACCCTCCGGCCTGCATGTAGAATAGCTGCTGATTACTCGACTCTTGTCACTAATACCTTCCTCCTCCACAATTGTGCATATGAGTGTGTGTCAGTGCATGTCTGCCTCTTTGTATGTTCGTTTATGTATGCATCTAAAGTGCATCTGTCTGTGTGTTTGTTTGTGGGTAGAACATCATGTGGCAGTGTGTACGCATGTGTGAAAGAGAATGATTGTATGTGTGTATAGTCCATGTATGGGTGTGTGCACACATTTTAAAGCGTGTGCGCGCGCGTGGTTGTGTGTGCGTGTGTGCGAATGCATACTGGAATGAGTGTTTTGGAAGGTATAACTGCTCATTTTTGTTTCAACATCTAAGTGCACGTGTGAGTCAATACTTGTTTTCTGGTTTTATCTGCATTTCTGGTGCTCTAATCTGTCTAGATCCTGACTTCTGGTGATTTGCTGACCTAGAGAGATGGCGTCTTTGTTATCACGTCGAAGAAATGTATGGATTGATAGTATCTAGGAGTACTTCGCCATGCAATAAGAATACCTTGCATGTGATTGAGATACCTGATCATGCTGTGATAATACATGGCATATCAGGTAGGTACCGTTGGAAAACGTGATGTTATGCCAATATCTGATAGATAATCGTAATACCTGGCCATATAATAAAACTACCTAGAAATATGATGCTATTTATCAATTGGAATACTAACACACTGCTTTACACAACACTGTACCATATACACATTACACACACGCACGCACACACACATTATACAATACAAAACAAAACACACAGACTGACATGTTATTCCAAACCACAACACAATCTACTCCCCAATGAACCTCGGCATATGCATCTCTCAACATATACATTTAAAATAAGCCAGGCCCACTGGCTTTGGCAATTCTTGTTTTACTAGCATTTCATTGAGCCGTGCTCTTCTTACAAAGTGGTCCTCCCCCTCTGCCTTCCTGCAGCACTCGTTCTGGCAGTCATGCCTATTAAAGGCAATTATTCCAATGTGAATGAGTTCTTATTTTTTGGCGAACAGTCACAGCTTGTAATTTTAAATTGGCACTGAAGGCTCAACGCCTGTTTCCGCGATCATAGCGCCGTGCGTGTGAAAACACCTCAAATTAACTTATAAGACAGGAGGCTCCTATTGTGCCTTCACATTTTTACTGAATTGTTGCAGCAGCAAAGACAGAACCATGATTTTGTATAAAATATTGTACATCAAGGAGAAGGTAACCAGTGGTCATGGCCTATCTATATAGCTCGACGTCCATCTCTTGGCTGCCGTCTAAGCAGGCGATTGCTTGCTTTAGTCGGTCCTAGTTATTAACAAGTTGTATTTCCTAACCTTTATAATTAATTTAAAAAGGGATCATTTTTGCAATTTTGGGCTTCCTTTATTTGATTTCCAATTTGAGTTTCCATGTGTGTAAAAATAATACATCAAAACAGTCCTCATTTGCAGAGGGAGAACTATAATGTCCTATTTGTAATTATTTGGATAATTTTCCCCTGTATTGCACGATTGCGCTTTGCCCTCTGCCACAGCGAAGCGTCAGTCTATTGTGCTGCAACAGGCTCCTCCCCCTCTCTCTGTGTGTGGTAATGTGCATGCGACACTCTGACCTTTCAGATTCGTGCTCCTGACGTGCCTTGGCACATGTCCGTGGTGGCCTTGTTTCTGCCTGGGAAGAATGCTGGGAACGCGCTCTCCTTTTGACTTCACACTCTCTTTGGCTGCCAGCCAATCCCTTGATCGGGCATGTACGCAACTACAAGCAGGGGTCAAGTCCTAAAAATTAAAGTGGGGGGACTCATCAACAAACGCAATGGGATGTGATGTCGCCAGAAATGTGCATATTAAGGCAAAACATGCACATTTCATTTAATTGGCTTTGCATAACCACCCAAATTGAACAGGCCAATCTGCAGGGAACTAATACAGTCACAGCCAATTCAAAATGGGAACATTGCTCTTCTTTCTTCAACACTCATTCACTCATTTATTTTTACCTGGTGGTGGACCTTTTCGGAGTGGAAGATCAAAGAAAATGTAAGGCTGTGCCCTCCCCGAATTCCTATAAATGAGTCTCATTGCTCATAGTTTTCCTGATATGTTAGTATGGAAGACTGGATCTCTTCTTTCTCAATTGGACAAAACCTTCCTTTAGACCTATGGAGATTTTCGGCAACACGAGATAGAAGGGAGAGTTTTAATCCTGGCTGTTGCAAATAAATTCCCCTTGAACTCTGCCTTTCTCAAAAGCTGATTACTTTTTAGTTAGATTCAGAAGTGTAGGGGCAGTTAACTTGATTCCTACCGGGCTTCCTCAGCAGTATTTTTCTTCTGGGGCCTGGGGCCTCAATACCTTCAACTCTCTCTTCCTAAATACCTTCCTTCTCCAGCTCTTCACTCATCTGCCTCCAATTCCCTCAGGGTCAGTCGCTTCTCCAAGCAACGAGCTGGTGGTAGATCGCTCTCTTCAGCTGGGGCCTCCCTCTGGAACAGCCTCCCTGCCTACCTGAAACTTGAGGAGAATCATCTTCGGTTTCGTAAGCACCTCAAAACGTTTCTCTTCTCGTCCGCTTTTTCTTCTCTTCTCCCTTGCTGATTTCCTGGCTGACAGGGGAACTGCACTGATTACCTGGCCACCCTCCGATCTCGGGCCCAGATCCACTCCCCCGCCAGTCGGTTCCTGACAACCCCTGCACTTGGTGACTGTTTCTGTATCCCTACGGTCCCACTTCCTGCACTTGACACTGGACGTCTGCACTTACCCTTTCACTGCCACCTGCTGGCTGCACTTTTTTATTGTTTATTTATTGTTTATTGATTTATTGTTCCTATCCCATGTACTGCACTTTCCTCTTCCACTTCCCCCCGCACTCCTCCTCCTTCCCCTCCCTGCGCGATCTGAATGACACCTGGCCTAGTCGGATTGTTGTCTGTCTTCCCCTGTTTCCCCCTCCCTTGCCTCGTCGTGCCTTGAAACACTTGTGTATAGGCGCGTTATAAATGCCATATCATATCATATCATTAAGAGGAGTTTTTGATCACCAACAAATTTCAGGCACCAAAACAATTCTGTGACTTACACTTATTTCAAAACGGTGGGTATACAACACTTTAGGTACGTAGTACACACTTCAGACAGGATGACTTTGTGCAGTTTGTAATATGAGTATCTTGTGGCTCCTGATTGTATGTTTCACAAACAATATATTTAATTCCTCAGAAAAGTGCAGTTGGCAGACATTTATGGCACCTATTGTCAGACAGTAAGGCCATTCTTCAGGCAGACACTTAAATACAGACCCGCCCCCTTCAGGATGAGAGTGATGGGATGCAGGAAAAGGTACTCATCAAATTTGAGAACTCTGTGTTCTATTGCAATCAGATATGTTTGCTTTGTGTCTCAAGTCTCGACTGACTCCCTTTATTCAGCTGGAGATCAAGCGTGAAGGATATTGAATTAAATGAATTACTACAGCATTTCTTGGACCTCAACAGCTGCGACCTCTACACCACACTCCAAGATACCCTTAAGGGTAGTGCTTCAAAAGAGACCCCAGGCATTATAGGGAGTAATTGTATCCTAACATACCTCCCAAATGTTGAGCCCTTGGATTTAGGTCGAATTTTCGAGAATAATTCCTCCATTTTCCCATCTTTAGACGGCACCATCTGGCTGTTCCAATTAGCTCATTTTAAAGGGACAACAAACATTGATTAATTCAAAGATGTAATTGCCTTCTTGGGTCTCTAAATACATTTGCCAAATTGCTTGTGCAATGTTAAAGTCTTTTGGGCTTCAGCAACACAGTCACATTGGCAGTCAACGCGGTCCGCCTAGATTTGGTTCCAGAGCCTGCCCGGATTGAATCATTGATTCCTTTGCAGTCAGGTCAATAGAGCTGGGTCTTTCTTTTGGTTCACTTGTTCCAAGGAAGAATAGATCCCAAATGTCTTAATGCTTGCCGCCGTTTCTCTTTTTCATGTTAACATGACTTGGAACAGGGCAAAATAATTGGTATCCATTTGTTGATCAGGATGGTCATTGACTCCACTTATCTGAGGAATGCCCCAAACCTCAATACACAAGTCATTCAGACATAAATAACTTGTATGTTTACTGTGAAACAGAACGTCCTGAACTGACAATCGGTTAGCAGTCTCCCTGAATTGTTACTTTTCCCATGCCTGGCTGTCTCCCTTCTTCTTTGAAGAGTCCTTATATTAGGTCTCAGTATAGGTGGTAATACCATGTGTACCCCGGGTGCCCGCTTAATTCCTCAGGTACAAATTGCACCACACACATTGTTTTCCCTGTACCAGATACCTCACATGGCTGGCTGTGAAGGCTCTGTAGGTGGATGCAGTTTTTCTGTGTTTAGGTGGTACAGCCCTTCTGTGTCGTCAGCGAGGCCTACTGGCGATTCCCAGTGTACAGTGTAATCCAGTGCACATCCTGCAACGGACATTGGTGCTATATGACAATGAAGAGCTTGGTAGTGATGCCATATTTGGGTATGGCTCTGATGGACTGTGAGTTTCAAGTCCACAGGAGCCAAGACCAGATAAGAGCATTGCGGAATGGGTGTCTGGATCAGTTTCAGAAGGGTGTGTCGGGGAAGAAACCTGCACAGCTTCAATGTGGGAGCCTGCACCTATTGGATGGCTGTGAAAATGTTTAAATGAGTACAACACTGTTATTGTGGCATGGATTCCCCAATACCATGCAGCCCCAACCCACTTCAATTTTTAGGGGATATTTTGGATGATTTTAGAACATCAGTACATTGAGGATATTGCTGACCCAATGAGTGGAAATGAGGAAATCCAGGGGGAACTGATATTTTTCAAGACCCCTCTTGTCACAGAATCGGTCTTAGAACTTTGGAAAGTGGACTTTAATTTATCTGGGTGAGAAAAAGATTACAAATCACTCTCGATGACATGATGGGAATGGCCTTGTTGCAAACCCAGAACTGTCTTTCCTCAAGAAGTCTTTCTTATTTAGCCAATACTGAAGAGCCTCGAGCATCAGACCCAAAAATAGAGAGAGACTTGCATCTACTTAAGATATGGAATGGGAAGCAAACCTGCCCCCAAAATGCCTGCACTCGGAGGAGGGCCTTCCCTATCTGAGTACATCTGCTAGATTCCTCGTGCACCATTGAACCAGTGCACAACCGGACCTGCACCTTCATAAGAAATGAAGGCCTAACTATACCCTGGCTTCAACAGTACATCTCTAGTGGTTCCAAGCGGTTGCTTGACGTTCCATTTGCATCTGCTCCCCAAGGCCACTGCAACCTTAGGACAAAGGAAATCATGCTCCTGAAGACTCTGAGTCTAACTGGAGCCAAGAATCTGACAGTGCCTGTCAGTGACACCCAAACAACAAAAACTGCAAGGCATGCAGCCATTTAGCAATCCGTATGAAGTAACTTGGAGGACCTTCCTGAGTGCAGGGCATTGTTTGCTAGACAGTGCTTCCAGAGGTGAGCTAGGGGGATCCAATTCTAAGTTGTTGAAACCTGTCCCGTTGGCTTCCCAGATCCCATCTGGGCGCTTGGCCTTCAATGCGGCTCTGGGAAAACGTCTAAGATATACAAACAAATGGGGAAAGCAAAGTGAACCCTACCAGTTATCCACTCTGCAAATAATCCAAAACATAAGAGAATGTATTCTTCTAGAGCTCCATACTTCTTCTTTTCCCTTACCTATAGGAACATATGGTCCTAGAAGACACTTATTTACTGAAGTCACTATTTACATACAAGCAATCAACACCTAGAAATAAGACAGACCCTTAAGTGACAGATTTAGGTTGAGCAGGACATCCACAAACCAGGGTGTTCGCTTTCCTTGAGTTAGTTGAAAATGGTGTGCTTCTTTATTGGTTATAAGTGATATACGTTGACCTGTTTCAATCATTCACTTATTTATGATTTCATCAGGATAACATCACAAAATTAGAATTGGGGAACTAGTTGCTCATCATAAACCATATTAGCAGTCTAAACTCTGATGAAATCCCAAGACAATCATCCTTACACCCGAATATATGGATAATTGAAAGAAAGTGGGAATTTGTCCTTCCCTTGCATCATTTCTTGCTGGTCCTTACTTGTCATGTAACACTCTAAATTTGTCATTCTATTGTGTGTTTATTTCTTGGTGTTCTTTTCTCAGATGTATGCAGCAGCCTCAGTTGATAGACAGCACACAACTCATTTTCTAGGACTCATCACCCCAGGTTCCTATTGTTTACTGGCAGCTATTATTAAAGGTTGGTTTTTGGGCTCTCCTTATACATGGTTTAGTAGTTGTAGTTGTGCATTATGCTCCTCTCTGACTATCAAGGTCAGTTGCCTTTTTTCAGAAAGATGAAGTGGCTAATCTGTGTCTCATGAACGGTCTCCGTGTGCTGAGCAGGCTCCATGTAATCAAAGGGTTACATAGGTCTCCAGAGCTGCTCAGGTATCTGTTCATTCATTATCAAAGTGGTTGCAGCATGGCTGCATCTCCCCTCTTCAACATTCAGCAAGGTGAGTGGTCGGACGGTTTCCACACGCCCATTATTCCTGCACCAAGTCTTACCAGAAGCTTCTTGAATGCTTTTGCCTCCACTCACTGCACACAGGGTATCCCCTGTGCCAGTGTTTGGTCACATCTCCCCTGTCTCTTCCATGTCCATGCTCTCCTATCAGGATCAGCCAACTATGAAAATGAGCATCTATTCAAGCACTCTCCACTCTATAGTTGTTAAGAGACCTCCTTAAGTTCTGCATGTTTCCAGGAGAAGGGTCATTTGTTTCTTCCCCAGTGCCCTTTTCATGGCCCTTTTTTGGATTAGCACACCGTCTTTGAAGGATAGACAGGGCAATTCTCCCAGGATTTGGTCCACCACTGACCAATACCTGGCCACGTGTCTGCCTGCAGGACATTCTTACGGCTGTTTTATGAGTTCATGTTTAGGATTGTTTATGTTTTTCCACAAACCAATTCCTTATGCCACACAATGTTACTGATGTGTGCATGGTGAGAGCCTCCAGTCATGAAGTAGAGGAGAAGGCAGGGAGTGCTGTCTATCCCGAACACTATCATTAAAGTTTAACTGTCCTCAGTAATTCAAAATGAGTTCCTTTCTCATCACTCTTCTCCACTCCTCCATCTTGGCTTCAGTTTCATTTCATGTTGATTTTGCCAAAGGAAGTATTTCTGGAAATATTTGGTTGGAGAGTCCAATGTCCTCACATCACTCATTAATTTAGTAGCCTGCATACTCCCTGCTTTCCACGACAAAGAAAAGAAGGCCGAGCTTAGGTAAGGGGAACTTCTGGAGGGCCAGGACTTTGAATGACTCAGGAGGGGTCTTGGCTCTGGTTACATTTCTTTAAAAAAACACTTAACTGCTTTGAAAGATTTTATTCCAGAAAACTATTCGTTTTTTCATGGTTGCGTCTAGCAAGAATGTGGTCAATAAATCACTGCAAAGTACTTGCCTCCACGTGATTGATAATATGTAAATCATCTGGATGATAGTGACTGAAAAGAGAGTCAGTGGGCCTCATTACGACCCTGGCGGAATGGGTTAACGGGTGCCGCAAAAGTATGCGGACCCGTTAAACCCGTTCCGCCACATTACGAGGTCCCCTCGTGGGACACGGTAAGCACGCCTGTTAACCAGGCGTGCTTACCGGGTCCCGCGAGGGGAAGAGGGAGCAAACAACGGGCCACTCGTAATCAGCCCGTTGTTTGCTCCCTCTCCCATTCCCATTCAGCCCTATGGGGGCGGAAATGGGAATGGGGAAGGTCCGGGTTCTTGGAGGGAAGAATTACCGGGCCTTCCGAACTCGGAATGGCCTGGTAATTCCTCATTCTGGGAACCCGGATCCGGACGCGATTTTGACGGCAGCCATGCCGCCAATAGCGGCATGGCTACCGCCGAGGTCTTAATGAGGCCCACTATGTTTGTTAATTGTATTGTTATGGACGCCCTCTGTTATAGACAGGAGGAGTGTGGGGGGGTGGGTCAGTTGGAGAAACAATTGGTTTCACCTATATACTCAGAGAGGTATGTGAGTGCTCATATGGAGGGCATACATCCTGATCTTCCAAGGACTTTAGTTGTGTGTTGGAGGCAACATGGCAGTTTTAGGGTCAGCCTTTGAGGATAACTGGTTCCATATTCTAAGGGGCATTGAGGAGACGACTTCTCTCCCCAACAGTGGCAAGTGCACATCCGGGCCCCTGGCATCCTTTTCCACTCCTGGAATGCAGGGGGTCTGTTGTTGCTATGAGTTGTGAATCGGATGTTCTGTTTGTCTGGGAGATAGTGGAACTTTCTTTATGCTCATTTCTAAAAAGTGTGATGATGTAATGAGCAGTCAGTTGGATTTTTGAGAAGAACGCCTGCTGAAGGAAAGTGCCACTTTGGCCAGCAGTAGTTCTAAAAATCTACTCTATTTGGAGTTTACCAGTGGGAGAGGTGGTATTTTTGGAATAGCATTGGACATATTCCAGAAATCTCACCTCAGCCAGCGGTAAAATCTAAAGTCATTGTCATGCAATTTTGTTTATGATGATTTACCTTCAAAGTGAACGGTGTACCACTTTACCATGGCCCATTAACACAAAAAATGTTTACTGCATTAAAGTGCCTTCACATTAAAAAAAAGTCAGAACTATTTTTGGGCCAATTTGAATGTTTACCTACAGCACTGTGGTGGAGGTAGGGATTTTGGATGGAAATCTGCCTTATTTATGGGCAGGAGTATTCTCTCGGAAGCTTTACCATCAATTGTCCTGAAAAATAAAAATAAAAAACGAATGCCAAAATGCCGACAAACACATTTTTCTCCCCCTTTGACTGCATATGTAGGATGGGGGAGACCCCACGCAGCCCCCCTGACCCGGCCACATTTTATATTAACATTTCCCTTTCCCCCCACACACACACATATATATGGTCAAATTGGGCATCCCAAATTCGGTCTTTTGGGATTCGGTCTTTTCTTCCTCGATCTTTTTGGGTATTACCCTCTCGGAATACTGCCAAAGGAAGATATGCTCCCAAACCTGAAGTAGGTGAACAGTAAAGCACTGGGTTGAAGCACCATTTGTTGTATATGCATCTTACATATACCCAATAAAATAAATAGATACAAATGGTTTTTATTTGACAAACACTGCCAGATTTACCATTCCCACCCAACTCACAATGTCTCTCATTCCTTTATTACGGTGGAAACCGGGAGTGCCCCTCTGTTCTTCAGCTCGTTCCCGAAGTGGGATTTTCTTCAGCACAGCAGAAAGAAATGTACAACAAAGGGTAGATGAAGACCCACAATGTATTACTTGGAAATGCACCAGCTGCGCAGAGAATGGCAGTGTTGACAGAAAATGTCATTGGTACAACATGCCAGACATTCATTGCTCAAAGTAGTCTCTTTATTGGGTTTTCTGCTTCTTTCATTCTGCCAGTCATGAGGGAACAACATTTCAAAGCGCATACAGATTGTTGGCCCAGTGGTAGCTAAGCAACTATTTCTGGGGCTCTCCATATAACTGAAATTCAATGGCAGGCATGCTGTAATTATCTTTCATTCCGACAGTTATTGTATTCGCAAACTAACTGGATAACTGCCCATATGAGGGAAAGAAATAACATGTAGTAATAGCACATAATGTTTGGCGTTGGGTGAGCTTCTGAGATCTGCTTGTATGTTATGTTAAAGGTTCTTGTACCGTGCACTGTTGCTACCTGCGTGGCTCTTGGCGCTTTGACGGATCAAATCGGAGGGTGGCGGAATTTGTTAGTAGGACTGAGCGAGAGAAGAGCAAGAGAGCTGTGATGTGCTGTTGGCAGCTTCAGTTTGGAGAAACCGGCCACTCAGTGTAGGTACGTTTTTGGTTGGTAGGCGTCATGTGGTGTTGAGGTGAGTTTGTGTATGGTTTGTTTCCTTGTCTGGGTGTTGTGTTGTGTGTGCAGTTTTCAGTGCTGTAGAGGTATGGTTGTGCTTAGTTTAGGGTTTGAGAAGGCATATGCAGAAGGGGTGAGTTTTTAGTAGGGTTAGTTAGTGGCAATACATATCCTACCACCGATACACTCCCCACTCCTAATCAGTACATCTGGGTGTGTTACAGCTCCTGCTCCTATAGGTCTATTAGGTTTGATGAATTTCTCATCCGAGTTAATCCTTCTCAATTGGCCAGGCATGATGCAGAGGTTATATAGTCTCTTTTTTCAGGGCAAAGCCAGGGGCATAGCACTTAACTGTACTATTAGACTGGATTCTGGAAGTGGCTAACCTACACATACATGCTATGTGTGAGAGTGGCTGACTACCAAAATCGTGTGTATGCTGGATAAGGTCGGCCTATGCAGGTATCAAAAACTAGTTGGAGAATGGTATCAGGTTACTTGAGTAGGGTTTTTTTCAGGTGTATTTTAGTGTTGGCAGTCCCCTCTTTTCAGGTTTGTTTCTCTTGCTGGGGTTTCTCTGGTTTGGCTTTTTGGATTGTATTGATGGGGGGTTGGTTCCTTTGCCCGGTCTTGGTTCATGTTGGTGTGTTTGTTCCGTTCTTGGTTTTGCTGGGCTTCTTTTTGATGTATTTGTTCATTTCCAGGTACATAGTTTTCTGAATTTTAGATGGTCTTCTGTAGTTCAAGGGGGGGGGCAAGTTTTTTTCTCATGTACAGTTTGGTTTCTAGGCGAATATGGCTGCTGTATGTAATTGTTCTTGTTTGTTTGTAGATGGTGATTTTCTTTTGTTTGAATTACGCTCCCTGGCCATGGATTTCCCTGTGTGTTACGGGCATTGTTTTGAAGGTGATTCCTTTTTTGACTCGGAGCCAATATAGCATCCTTACAGCTGGATTGATGTGGTCTCTTCAGAAGAGTATGAGGGGAAGTCTGGCAACTTTCTCAGTAAGTACTCCGGCACTCCAAGGTATAGGCTGCTGGCATAGTCTATCCTGGACATGATGAGGGAGATGAGTCTTTTTGATCATGTGAAAATGGAAGAAGAATTTCTTAATTATCGCATTTACTTTTGGTTCCAGCGTTAGCTCATTGTCCATTAGAATTCGAAGGTTTTTTACTACTTTGAATGGTTCTGATGGGGTTCCCAGTTCTTTCGGCCATGGGATGTCCTGGTTGTTGGGTGTAATCATGATTTCCGTTTTGTTCGGGTTAATTTCAGGCTAATTTTAAGATCATTAGTGTTGATCCATTTGAGACAGTCTGTTAGCATGGGGGTCTCGTCTTCATTACTGTTGATTTTGTAGATAATTTAGGTGTCATCTGCATAATTCTAGCATGTGTGGCCATGTTTTTTGATCAGGTTGATAAGTGGCATCACATAGATGTTGAACACAAGTGGAAATAACAAGGAACCTTGTGGTACTCCACACGTGGTCTCCCGTCCCCTAAATCTACGATTTGAATGGTCTTAGCCATACTGTTTCTGTTCTTTTAGACAAGACCATTTTAATCTAAAGCAGCGGCATCTCACTGATCCCTATTTCTTCCAGTCTCTTGTGGATTGTGGTTGACTATGGTGAATGCTGAGTAGAGGTCGAGTAGTATACGTGCAGAGTTTGTGTTGGAGTCTGCTTTGGTATTTAGGTCGTCCCATGGAAAGAGTAGTGCCATCTCCGTTCCTCTGATGAGTCTGAAACCTACTTATGCCTGGTCCAATAGTTGGCTTAAGAACTTCCAGGAAGCTTGGTCCTGGCCTTTTGTCCTAGAGGAGCTACATTTCAAAGCCCACCCTAATTTAAAAGTGCCTGTAGGGCCTCAAAGCTGTCCCGGTTATAGATCCAGGCCATAAGTAGCTGTTTGTGGCCTAGGAAAGTCAGTAGAAGGTCTTTAATCTCTTTTTCCCTTGGGCTTTGTTTCAGCACACAGAGGCTTGCAATAACACCCTTGTGGTGTGAAAGGCTTAAAAGCCTGACGACTGCTGTGCCAAAGCTCTGTGCATGTCACAAGAACACGATTGCCACGGTGGTCAGTCATAATTTCGAAAACAAAAGGTCGAATGACAATAATGTCGAAAAATAAAAAATCAAATTTTTTTTTAAAATTTATATATTTTTTGGGGGATTTTGTGAGTAAAAAAAAAGATAAAAACAAAAAACAAACAAAAAAGAGGGGGTTGAGGGGGAACCCCCCCATTTCGAATAAAAAACGTAGTTAAAAAGAAATTTGATTTTTTATTTTTCGACATTATTTTTTCGCAAAAATGACTTTCGACTTTTTTGCTTTCGAGATTATCACTATAAACCAATTGCCACTACATACATACAGACAGGCATTTGGCCCATCTCTCCCTACATGCCCGGCTTGTCAACTTGCGCATTTACCTTTCAAGCAGACTATTCTTGACTTGGTACATTTAGCTTCTCCCACAAAAGAAACTCCAGAATGGTAATTCTGGTGTTTCTTTTGTGGGAGACCCTAAATGCACCCCAGGCAATAAAAGCTGACAAGCTTCAAAGGGGTCATACGAGCACACCTCAAATCCGTCATGCAGTCTGTAAGTGATTTCAATATGGCACCCACCCAAGTGACGTCCAGCATGTAGTGCCCAAATGAAACCCTTATTTTTTTTATCTATGAGTTCAATATTCTGAACGATATACAGTTCGTATCACACCCTTCTCCTGAGACCCCTCCCCCCCGGTTACACTGAACCAGGAATCAGGCTGGTTTGCAAAGGTAATTATTTATTTATGTATTTAGAATACAAATCACAATATATTTTAATAGGTAAACAACAATCACCAATGGGGTGACAGAACACTGAATAATCTCTTTAATCAGACCTTCCAGGATTTTGCGGCATGAAATGGCAAATTGTGCGGCATGAAATGGCACATTTTGCGACACAAACCTTTATTTATTGCAGCATTTTTGTGGGACATTTTGTATTAACTGGAGGGTGTAAGATTGCCACATTGCAGGAAATAGGCATAGTGCAAGGCTACAAGAGAGCCAGGGTATCATTATGTATCTTTTGTATTAATTAATAGGAAGAGTCCCAGATGTCTCTGGCTTGGCAGAACAGTGTTTGATTTGGCTACGTTTCTGGTTTAATGTTCATGCCTATTTAATAGTATTAACTAAATTGATCATTATCAGTTGTAATGCTGAAAATGTTCCCCTTCTATGTTCTCCAATCCCCCAAACACCCACACGCCTCTCTCACCAACACACATCTCACCAACTCTCCATCACAACTTGCATTCCTTAACCTCTCACTCTGTCATACAAATACTCACGTGCTATGTCACACTGTCAAGTAACAAATTTGCACTGCCCAGCCCCTGCCACGCACCAAATCATATTCCCAACTCACACCATACACTCTACAATTCCTCCCGCAATATACAGTCCTTCATTCTTTTGTGCTGCTTCTGCATCTTGCATCTTTTCTCCCATTCTATCGCACTCTTCCCTCATCCTTTTTCCCAATCTGCAGCTCACTGCCTCTTTCTGGCAACCGCTTCCTCTCTGCTTTCTGGCTCACTGACCACACGCTCCCTCTACTTTCTGTACCTCTGCTTGCTCTCAGATTTCTGGGCCACTGCATCACTGCTTCCTCTGCTCTCTTGTGCTCTCTTGTGCAGCGCTTCCTCCCCATTTTTGGAAATGAGCAGGTCACCTTATTCTCAAAGGAGACAGGCGAATTTCCACATGCTTGAGCTGTAGCGCAAATTGTGCGCTGGCCAGCTGCCTTGAATGGTGTTCTGGGTTGTTTGACCAAAGTGTAATTATTTGCGGCGGAATTGACCGTAGTCAATTTTGCTGCAAATTGATTTGCACTTCAGCCAAACAACCAAAAATGTACCTATCACCACCAACCCACACCCTCCCCTACTTAACTGCTTGGTCGCTGCCGCTTCCCCTGCAACCCTGCAGTGCCAGATCTGTCCCTCTAACGCAAGTCGGATCTGACTCCACAGGGTCCTTTTTTCGTTAATTTTCTTTTTTTTTCTGTCCCTGCCTCCAATTTTGAGGGAAAAGGGGAAAACACTTCTGCAACCAACCTAGACCAAAAATACTCAACATGGGGAGTGGGTGACACCCCCGCAACACATGTTCAGTATTTATAAAAATCAATCGAATAGTACTGGACGAAATAGGTCAAATTGTACCATTCAATCGATTTTTGTCATCAAAATGGGCAGTACTTTGAATAGAATCGCTCTCCCGACAGTGTTCTGCAAGCTCCCAGCGCCTTTCACAGGGACAGGCCCTCCAGGTGCCTGCCACTGTAAAATGCGACCCAGAAAATGCATTTTTATCCTGTTTGAGGAACAGAAATGCAAGCAACACAGCAGTGGTTCATACCTTAAAAGAAATGCATGACAGGGTCAGGAAAGACCCTGTCATGCAGTGGCAGCCCCACATCCCGTGCGTGTAGGGTTGCCTACAATTTCTGCACATTTAAAAGTGCATCTTGCTTGGAAATGAGGGATGCGCTTTTAAATTGACAGAAAAGCCACTTTATTTGATCAAGGAGGTGAAAAAGGCCATCTGAATGGGCGCTCATATAAAATGTGCCCATTCATGTGTCCCTTGTGGATTGGGCTGCACTTTTTTGGGGTGCAAGTGATGAGATGTGTTAGCGCATTTCATTTCTTGTGTAAAAAAAGTTGAGAACCCACCCTGAGTATTATTTTTTAAAACAGTAATTTTTTCAGATTACTATTTAAAAAAATGTAAAAAACTTTTTTTTTTAAAATGCTGTTTTTGCACAAAATGACCGTTTTTGCGGCATTTTGCGCAAAACGGCCATTTTCGCTGCATTTCCCGGGACCCAAAATCGCTATAAACTGGAGGGTCTGTTTAATGCACTAGGAATCAGCAATGAGCACAAAACAAATGCAGCACAGAAAATAATACTTTTGAATTGGTTTGGTATAGATGGCACTATGGTTAGAGGTTCCCCCTGCAACACCCCTCAACCCCCCAATATGCAATGTAAAGAGATGTGAGGGGGAGCAGGTATTCAGGAATAGCACAAATCAAACAGAATATCACTCCCACCGTCCCCCTTCAAGCACAAGAGAAAAAACGGATTTGACTTTCCACTGTCAGAATGGCTTTGAAATTGTCTTTGGAATTGACTGAGCAAAAACACCAAATGTGGTCAAAAATACTTAAACTATTATTAATTCCTATCGGAGCTGCTTTGAACAGTTGCAAACAATCACAAGCAATGATTTAGTCAGAAGAACACATTTGAAATCTTAAAGTCCAAGTGGGAATTAAATTAAAGCTGTTTCACACGTGTAAAATTTCTCAGAATTTCAATTTGCGGCAAACTTTTCCTTGCACGATATTTGCTATAACAGGAGAATCACACAGTTTTGCAAGGATTTTAGGTACAAGTAGGAGTTGAAATTCTGTTTCTATCATAAAAACTGAGGGAGTTATAGAGGTTTTAGTGAGAGTAATTTTTACAAAATAGGCGCTAGAATGGAAAACAGAAATGCACTTTGAAACTGACAGATGGGTTGATTACAATAGATTATCACTATGAAAAAGCGAATGCCACACATGAATCTCCACAGTTACGTGGCCAGCGTAACCCTTCATGCGGTGGATACTCAATTTCTTTTTGGAATTTACTTGAGTTACTCAAAATCACTAATGATTTATGATTTTATAAAACAAATGAGAGAAAATCAGCGCAAGAAAGTTACTGACAATAATATGATTCTGAATTTACAGATAGGATGGGTTGAGATTGGGATAAGGCAATGCAAATATACTCTGGGTTACTGTTCTTCCTATTAATACTCACAGAACACGTTATTAAATTGGGCCGTCAGTTCTAGTCATGGGATTGGATCTGGTCTAGGAAGAACAGCACATCAGGCACGGGCCTGGATCAGCTAGGCCGGTCACCGGATTTGCACGGAATCTGCCCTCCTAGTCTGTATGTATTTCAATCAGCTGGATAAAGCGTTCCTCAGGCAAGCCTTGTGGTAGCAAGCCATAGAATTTCAGGATACTGGCTCAAAAGTCCTTCTCACACCACAGCGCTTCACTGGGTTGCAAGAATAAGTTTGAGGATTTAGGCCTTGCTGAAATCAATAGTTCTCTATTGCTGGCAAGAGTCTTGGCATCTGGATCTGGAAGGATGTTAGAGGCTGGATGTAGAATGCTGGATCAGAGAGCTTCGCCGGAATCAGGAAAGTGAATGAATCAGTCCCCTATGTGTTGTCAGCTGTCTAATTATCCTTTCAAATGACATCACAAAATGGGTTTATGGGCCGGCTTAGCTAAGCTTGCCCCTGTGAGCTGGGATTGGATCAAAACTTCATCTCCACCTCGCATTTGAGTGATTGGATCAAGGGTGGATGATGTCACATTTTATGGTTTGCTTTACAGTTCTTAGAGACCTTCCTTTAGCCACTGGTCTCAAAATCGGATTTTATACTAAATACATATTTCTACATTGGTCACCTCTACACAAATCTCACACACAAAGATTCCATATTTTATGTAGCATCTGTTCCTCAAAACCCTGCAGCTGTGAGAACTTGTTCCAACTTTCTACAGTTTTTGTCCTTTTCGCTATGAACACAATTTCCAAACTTTATGCAAATTTCCACAAATGTTTGTGTTTAACATAGGGATGTGTGTGTACATTTTCACAATTCTAGGATTAATACATTTCACATAAAACCACATATATTGCCATTCCTGTCCAGAACATGTTACACGTTTCTGCCCCCTCTTAAAACGTGCAGCCAAAAATTAGACTAACAGATATGTCCTTGGTATATTTTTCATCCCTTTGAAGTTATGAGTCCTTAAAATTGTTCTTTGTTCATGCTTAACAGCAGATGGTCACTTGTCTCCACCCCTTTGTCTCTCCTGAGAGTCCAGGAGCATCCCCCCCTTGGGCAAGTTCCTTCCAGGAGCCATTTACGACCCTCTCAAACCTCCATTTCCTCGGCTGAAGGGCCTGCTATCTTTCATTCTCTTTCTGTAGACAAAAGTCTGAGGTAACCCACAATTATTATCTCCCTGTGAGTTTCAGCTGAGAGGATATCCTAATCCTAAACTGATTTATTCTTAATTAAAAATCCGGGAAAAAACAAATTTGTTGCACCAAACATAAATACATTACTTTCTTAGCTTTAACTCTGTGGGATAAAAAGCAACTGAGATCTGTATTCTTTTTACCCACAATCCCTTTTATGTTTGCTAATCCGGCAGACTTTTTAGTTTAGATCACTTTGAAGTTTCATCAGTAACTCATATGACAGCTGTCATTCACAGGTGGCCCAGGGTACTGCACCCAGATTCTGAGAGGGCCTGTCAGTTTACAGACAATCCAGTTTTTCTGAAGAATGTTTTACTCTTCACATTAGGACTTTGTATGTTCGCAATGCTTCATTAGATTACATGAATTTTAGCGCCAAGTAAGATTTTGAATGTTGAGAAGTGTTGTGTTATAGGCATTTTGAAGTTTTTAGCAACAAAGCAAATGCCATTTATAGGCACATTTTGGAGTTTCATATGCAAAGCGCTGCTTCTCCCTCTGTCCTCTGTTGGCTGGTCATGGAGCCCACTGGCACATTTTCTGCATTGCGTGCTTTATAACAACACACATACACCATGGGTGGCTTGTTGTGCATCCATCTTTTTGTGTGCTTGCGCACATGGTTTTTGTAGGTTTTTGGTGCACACAAGGGTTTTGCCGCCATTGTTGCAGTTCCTTACACCATACTATCAGAGTGATGCCGGATATGCACAGTGGAGTGGGTCAATACATCCCACAAGTCATACACTACAATTTGAATTTGCTCTATATTGAACCTGCCCTTGAGTAAATTCACCCTTATTTGCAGATACCTTTAAACGTACTCTTAACTTTCCCCACAATTCTATCACATTCCATTCATAGACATATCTTTCACCTGAACTTTCACAAATACACTCCTCTCTATTACCTACTAGTTTACATTTTTCCCTGTTCCTTATTTCCTCCACTACATCCCATTTTCCATTTACTTGCAGACTGCAACCGGAAACCCAGTGGTGGGAGCACAACACTCACATTTCAGACAAGCCTAGGTGCTCTGAGACTACTATGGTTGTGACCTGGTGATGTGTAAAATATTAGTAACATAACAAAGGAAAAAAATTGAAAATTATGCCAAGATCAAAATGTTGCTCATTTGATCAGGGAATAACATTTAGAGCAGCTTAATTTTGCTTCAAACCCATTCTCCCCACTTTGGGTATGGTGAATGTCCTAAAACTTTGGGTTTGGGTGACTGCTCAATACTGTATAAAAGAGCAGCTTGTCCAGTATATGGTGTTGTTTTCTCAAAGCTATCAGGGATCACCATACTGCCACCTGTCAACCTAAGTGGGAAATTGCATTGCATGGAAGTTTACAATGCGATTATTATTCCCAAAGGAGCCTAGTAAATGCCTAAGAATGGCCCAATCTCCACAACACCCCAGAATCATCAAAGTTCTGCTGAAAGGGGTCTGCATACTGTTATCCATCTTTAACTTGAAGTGGCTTCAGGGGCACCCACTTTTCCAAACAGAGAATTGTCCATTTGTGGATATTGGGCCCTTCATTGCTTAACTTTGTTCACACTGGTGTGTACATTGTTGGCTTGGAGCCTGAAATAGTTGGTTACTAATCCCCAGTATAGGGAGGTTGCCGAACTGTGGCATAAAGTGCTATACAAGAAACAAGTGTGTCATAACCTCATGGCTGTATTATGTCATTCCTAAAAGACAGGATATCTAAGGTCCATTGGGGCGACAAGTTCTCCATGGAAAAGGAAATAATTTGTGGAGTTTCTCAAGGCGCAAGCATGTCACCGCTACTCTTTAACATCTACTTGAGATACCTATGCCTCGTCCTTGATTACATCAATGCATTCTTTACCAACTACGCTGACGATACACAGCTGGTGATCGAGCTAAGCAGCGACTATCAGAAAGATAGTGACCAGCTCACCTTGGTCTACAATAACGTGGAACTTTGGATGGACTCCAATTGGATGTGCCTGAATGGATAAAAAAACGAGCTTATGATCTTCGGATCTCCTTCAGTCACAGCCAAACTATTCACCTCGTATAAATCCTTTACAATAAAAGATACACAGATTCAGGTCCTAAGTAAAGTTAAAACCCTGGGTATGATGCTTGAAGCCTCATTGGGGACAAATGCGCAGGCACAATATATAAAAAAAAAAATGCTTATCACCTCAGGTTACTGAAATCCATCTGGCCATATATATCCGAGGAAAACAGCGCCACCATTGACAGAGCCACCATACTGCCCCGTTTGGACTATGCCAATGCCCTGATCCTGAGTGCATCTAAGAAATGCATACACAGCTATCAGGTTGTCCAGAATAACGCGGTAAGGATTGTGAAGCAAAAAACCAAATCACAGCACATCAGTGACTCCAGAGGAGAGCTACACTGGTTGAAAATAGAGGATAGGGTCCATTTCAAGGCCTTAACCTTGTGCATAAATGTATCCATGGAAAAGCCCCGGCTTACTTGAAATCCAGGATTCATTCCTATGTGCCCGGCAGAAAACTTAGATCTACCCACCTCGGTAAAATTACAGTTGCTCCACATAAACTCAAATGTGGTCTTGGCAGATCCTTCCATATACTGGCAGCCTGCATTTGAAACAATCTCCCCACTCCTACTCGATTGGAAACCAACTATTTGAATTTCCGCAACCAAGTGAAGACCCTCTGTTTTAAATAATCGCTTTGTCGAACCCACCTTTTAGGCCCCCTGCTCACTAGTTTGTCTGTCCTGTCTTCATAAGCACTGTCCAGTTGTAAACGTGTCCATATCTCTGCGCCCTGAGGCCTGCGGGCTACCTGCGCATTATAAATTAAAATAAATAAATAAATAAATGTTTACTGTCATGTAATACACAGAGCCACCTGCACAGGAAGCCTGAGCTGTGCAGCGACTGCACTCTCATTATCAGAACAACAAACAATAATCCACTCTTTTGAGTGTTAGGGTTGGAACATATCCCAAATAAAGCCTCATGATGCTGGAAAATGACATCAGCAACTGTAAACCCATGGAGACGCACTCAATGCCGCTGCCGCAGGATGTGCCTTGGCTCCACCACACCCCTGTGGCATGCTGCAGTGGGCCAAGTGATGGATCACATGACCCCATACAAGGAAGCTCTGCTGGGATGTCCTTAGCCCTGGGTGTCCTCATCAAAGGGTGCTGTTCCAAAGGGCATGACCATTGTGTTTGCTCCGTTTTGCGACTAGGGTGACACTGTACAAAATTGGTTGCCATCTTCCATGAACCACCACTTTAGTAATGATATTTCCTACGAGGATGCTCCAGCTGCCTCTACCGGGCTGGTACCATCCATTTTATAAAACCATTACCTATTTTTCCCTCACTGACCGGTCACTCACCACAACACGTTTTCAGTTTATTGTAGCTGATTCTCCTTTTTCATTTCTAATCATGCCTGTGTTTATTTACGTTCATTGGACTAACCACCCTTCCAAGTGCAATACCTATTGCCATCATAATCTCTCAAATCTTTCAACTATATCTCCCACCGCGGTCCACCCCCTCTTAGTATTGGCCTATTCAATGCTCACACTATTTGCAATAAAACTCATCTTCTGCTTGATATATTTTTCATCTAAATTTGCAATTTCTATGTCTCACAGAGACTTGGATCTCCACTTTTGATATTATTACCTCTGCATCTTTGACTACATGCCCTTCCAGTTCTTCCCACTCGCCCCAGTCCAGTTGGTAGGTGTAGTGGGACAAGTATTATTTTTAGTTCTTCCTTTTTTATTTTTTACCCCACTGTTTCTTATTCCCTTCTTTCAAATACCATTATATTTCCTATTCTAAATCTTATGCCATTTCATTTATCATTTTATATCGCCCTCCTGGCCCCCTCTCAACGTTTTGTTCTGACCTGGACTCTATACTCTGAGTCCTCCTACTCCTTCCTTCTACTTTCTTTATCCTTGGTGATTTCAATCTTCATACAAACGCTCCTTCGTCGGAATTTTGGTACATTCGACACTTCTGTACTTCACAACACCCTTTTTTCCTTTAGTCCTCCTCTTGCAACCTTTTCAACTCTTAGTGTAGAAATGTCACTCTCTTACTTAAATATGTCTGTCTCTACTTCTCTGGATGTACACTACCCATTACAACCTGTCTGCCCCTCTGCCAAGGTTACTCCCCATGTGATCCGCACTTGTATGCTTGCCACTCCTATTGTGTATATATTGTATATATTGATTGTTTTCTCTGCTGTTCTGTACATTCTCCCTACGCCAATTTGTACTTTTTACACCTTGTAACCAAGTTTCGCATATTCTTGTACATGCTGCGCCCTGATACCCCTGGGTATAACTGCGCATTATAAATAATAAACTAAACTAAACTAAACTAAACTAAAAAGTCCACAACCACGGCTAACACTACATCTACATTCACTGCGTGCCACTTTGAGGCACACTGGGTGGTTATGGAAGAATAAAAGGTCACCCTCACACCCCTTATGACTCTTCTGCTAAAAAAATGTATTTTTCTAACCTTATTGTTTCTTATTCTCCTCATCCCCTATGTCTTTTCCAACTTCTTAATCATATTCTTTCCCTCTTCTCCTGATCTTTCTCTTTCCTCCTCACTCTCCCCTTCTGACATTGCTAACTTGTTCATTTCTAATGTCACACTTCCTCTCTATCTAGTGACAATCTACCCTTGATTACTGCTCCCTGGTCACCCTCTTCTTTTTCTTCATTCTTGCTTATATCTGAATCTGATACTAATCACAATCTTGCACGTGGTCATCCTCAGTCTTCTCCTCTTGATCCTATTTCATCTACGCTTATCAGTAAGCGCTTTACACATTTACTAGCTTATCTAACGCCATTAATCACTCTTTCTCTCACTTCTACCACTTTTCCTGCTGATTTCAAAGTAGCTACGATTTGACCACTTTCAACAAACCCTCTTTGGACGCATCTGAACCTTCTAACTATCGTCCCATTTCTCATCTTCTTTATCTGCCTAAGATCTTACAACGGTTGGTATACACTCGGATCGCATCCTATCTCAAACTCCACTCTCTTATTCCACCTTTTCAATCTGGTTTCCGCCTGCTCCATTCTACCAAAACTGTGCTTCTTTCTGTCTCTAATTGTTTGCTATTCACGAAACATTCTAATCTATCTTTTTTTCTTATTATTCTTGATCTCTCTACTGACATGGTGGATCATTGTACTTTACTTTCCACTTAACTTGTACTTGGTTTCCCTGATACTGTTCTGTATTGGTTCAGGTCCTATCTCTCTGATCGTTCTTTTTCTGTTTCTTGGGGTGGATTCAATTCCCTTCCTTTTCCTCTTATTCATAGAGTTACTCAAGGCTCAATTTTAGGTCCTGTACTTTTTTCTTTTTATACCGCTCCCCTCTCTGCTGGTGTCTCTTTCTTTGGGCTGCTGGCACACTGCTATGCAGACGACTTTTCATTTCTTTTTCTTCACTTTCTGACTCTTTTCATTCTGTTATCCCTGAATGTTTGGTTGCCATCCAAACATGGACGCACATACTTGTTTTCTCCATCTTAATGCTTCTAAAATCCTCTTTTTCCAAGCCTATACTGTTCACCCCTTCTTTTCCTCCTTTCTATCATGTTTCCAACTATTATTCTTCCTTTTTCTTCTTCTGCCTCTAATCTAGATGTTCTGTGTGGTTCCTCTGTTTCCTTCATGCTACATATCTCCAAGACTGCATGGTCTTGCCGGCTTCATCTCTTTATTATTAGAAAAGCTAATCCTTTCCTCACTTTTCAAGCTACTAATCTGTTGATCACTACCATTGTTTTCTCCTGCCTTGACTGTTGCTCCTGTCTCCCTGATTCCCATCTGGCCGCCCTGCGCTCTATTTTTAACTCTGCTATTCGTTCTCTTTCTTCTATACACCCTTGTTCTTCTATCTCTTCTTCTCTTCTTTCTCTTCGCTGCTTATCATTTGAGGCTCGTCTTCAATTTAGTTTCCTATGTAAACCCCTTCCAGTCGTCTCTGCTCTCAATCCCGATTTCTTCTATCTGTCCTTAAGCCCCCTTGTGCTCAGTCCCGTTTCCGTCCTTTTGATTTCCTTGCTCCTAACTTCTGGAATGCCCTAATGCTACACATTTGAGCTAACCCTTCCTACACTCTCTTTTGCACTACCCTCAACTCTCTACTGTGTCTTAACTCCCCTGCTTTTGATTGAAATGTCTTGTTTGATGCTGCAATTATTTGTAGCGTTTTAATATTGCATGTACGGTGCTTTGGTGAAAGCGCCTGATCAAATAAATTCCAAATTACTCGACACATTTAGAGCTCTTACGTTTCCTAATTCCATGCATGAGAAAGCCATCCAGTCCCATTTTATTCTTTGAATTCGGGGAATTGTGATTTTGTCTTTTTCCATTTTAAATGTAGGATAACAAATTCCAGAACTCCAAGACAAAATGTGACTGGGTGGTATTCTCACACATGGAACTGGGGAAACTATTTTCAATCAGAGCTCAAATCTGCTCAGTGCATTTCTCAGCCCTGTACAGAGAACCGAAATCATCTCTGTCTGCCAACTATTATGATGCAGGTAGAATCCCTATGCACTCAGCCTGACTGTTTGTTATTTCTTTGGGCTGGCAGCGTCCATCGGTATCTGCAGTAATGACAGCTGCCATGTTTTATATGATGGCCATCACTACTGTCGTGAACCGTGTGTACATGCGCGCATGGCGGAGATCCAGTTGGATAAATTGCATGGGGCTAATTTAGTCACTGAATCCAGTGGTCAGCGCAGATTCCTGTGCTTAAATAAACTACATGCGAATATTTAGGAGAATCTAGGGGAGTGGAGTTTTGCCTAAGAAATAGATACTGTAAGGTTTTTGCTCCCAGATTCTCTGCTAAAATCACAAAGATGCTCATAATATTTATTCTATGTGTATCATAGGGGAAGGACAAACTGAAGCCCACTTTACGACCTAAACCTCCCAAAATGGTCAAACATTCGGTAAACTGCAGAACACCTGATATTTGCATGAATCAGAGTTTATCTGAATAAGATCGCTCAAGAACACATCTGTTCAGGCGTGTTATAAATGACTTATTATATCATAGCAGGGTATCCGGTTAAAATTTCGAATGCATAATTTCGAATGCATTAATGTGGAAAAAAAAATGTGGAAATTTTTTTTTGAATATATCTTTTTTTATTTTATAGTTTTTTTTGGGTTTAGTGAGTAAAAAAGTGTCAATAAAAAAACGAGGGGTTAGGGGGGAACCCCCCAAACCCCCCATTAAAAAAAACATTTTTTTCCCGACATTATTCATTCGACATTAAGGCATTCGAAATTATTACATTCGAAAATGTCACTATAAACCTCATAGCAGGACTAACAGACTGCAACTGCCAGAATGCATCAGTTACAATATAAAATGTAAAGAAACTCCCTCTCACTGCTGCCTTCCCCCTCCATCTCCCCACACTTTCCTGTACTGGGGCACCAACAGAGGGATAACACTGGCTAAGAAGGACTTCCACACAGCGGGGTTCCCTGTGCAGCTGGTTCTCTGGGCACCCACAGTCTGTCCCCCTGCTCGCCAGCCTCTCCTGGAAGCTGGGAGGCGGATTGCCATTCAGCACGAGCAACCTTTTAATTGTAAGTGGCAGGTGTGAACCAGCTGGAGCTTCTCAAAGAAGAGAATTTACATTCAAACGAGGTGCCATGCTTGCTTTCTTCTGGCTCACTATTAAAGTGGAAATGCAATCCAAACCCCCATCTCTGACTGTGATCAGCTGGGGAGCCGCACTGATCGCCCAGAGCCGCAGGCAGACCCTCTGTCGGCTACTTAAGGCAGAACGAATGGGCTCGCTCTGCCAGGCTGACCGCTTGCTCAAAGGCTGCTGCAGCTAATCCTTTTGCACGTATCTTTCTGATTTGTACTTATTTTTTGGCATATGTGTGTAGTTAGTAGTATTTGTTTTGGCAAGCAGTGAATCGGATTGAAATTGGAAGAAGTTGCTATTTTCGCCACAAAACCAATTTGATAGCGTTCTCTGGTGTGATTAAGAATAAGCACATTTTATTTGTGAAAAAACAGCCAATACGTCTTTGGGTCTTTGTGTTAGTCTTTGCATTCTAACTCTGATCGTTTTACATTTCCCCATTGTATGTTCTTGAATACAGACTTAAAAAATAAAATTTAAAACGGAAATGATGACCTACTTCTGAATAGTAGGGTGTTTGCTACTTGGGAGCTCTAGAAAATGTACCCGGATGAAGAATGATTTTGGGCTTGCTGACACATGCAGCGTCGTGTGACCCCGCTTTTTAGTCTCCACTTTTCCTTGTGGCTTCCTTTAAGCCAATTCTGCCATTTTCACTTACACAAAAGAAAGAGTTTAGCGTGAACCCAGGATTATACACCACCACAAGCTGTACCCTTCTGCTCAGTTGCATGCCCTAAGGCTCCCTGCCACTCACGGAAGCTAGATTCTGAAGGAAGCTAAGTGAGGGGGCATATTTCCTCCATAACCTTGTCCTGGTTTGGTTTTTGTACAGCTATAGATTTACATAGACTGAAAGCGCTTGACTTTTCCTAATGGCTTGAACAAGACAATAGCGAACAGTCAGGTCTTCATGACTTTGCAAAAGGACAACAGATAAGAGTGGATTCCAATAGAAGGAGGAGGGGAGTCACTCCAGAGTTGGACACTGTTGGCTACAATGAAAAGCCTACAGCACGGGTGCAGGAAAATCAACACGAATGTAGTGCTAGTTGGTAGCTTGAGCAGCGTGTCTGACATGACAAGTGAAGAGTTTTTTTTAATGTAATCTGTGCTATGTCGAAAATGCCTTTATGATCAAGTGAAAAGCTGACAGTTTTTTATACTTAGCCAGTGAAGAAAAATATTTTAGAATCTCAGTGATATGAGGGCCATGCGATGGCCCCAATGTAAGAAGGATAACTGTTTCAAATAATTTTTGGAATAGGCAAATGGTCAGACCCGGGTGACTTTCAGCACCGAAGTATTCAAGTCAAGCAGATCAACATGAGCGAACAACCTTGAAAGGATGGTCATTATATAGTAGTGCAGAAAACCATCTGAGACAGGGTTATGTAGAATTACTAAGACAACGGATGGTTAACTTATTTCATAATGGTACTCCAATGAGAGCAAATCTGGTTTTCCTTCTTTCACAACAGAGTCCAAATTAACGGACATAGTCCTTTAGATAAACTGGTATGAGGTGTTGTCTGGGGTATGACCCTCTCATCCTTCTTGGAGTGCCATACATTTTGCGAGGCGACTATTTAATTCCTCTCATCACTCTCTCTTACTCTTTTCACATGGGCCTCTAGACAAGGAAAGTGGTCTTTCTGTTTTCCTATGACACACACTCTCTCCTCTTCGATCACATTGATCTCAATGGACCTTCTCTTAACACTTTTGGTAAATTGATCCTTACCAAACCTCTTACATTTGGATAATTGTGAGTCTTCACTTCCTTTCCAGCATACTCCCTTTTGTTCCAATCATGGGTTGCCCTTATCCTGTCATCAATGGGTGCTGGGTTTACTACCTTCTTCCCAGAGTACTGTAACCAAGTGTGTCAGCCTAGTTGGTTTCCTACCCTTACTGAACTTGAATGGTGATACACCTGAAGAAGAGTGCAGTGGAATCAGTGTGCTACCACCATCACATGTACCTCTACTTTCCAATCTCTTTGATTAGTCCAGGCCCACATGATTGTGTTCTTTATCACCCTCTCAAATCATTCAACCATTCCATTAGTTTGGAGATTATATATTGCACTTGTACGATGTGTGATGGCATATTCCCTTAAATATTTCTGCATTCTTCCAGACTTGAATTGCACCCCATTATCTGTCAAAAGTACGCTCTGGTTCCCTTCTCTCTGGAAGGCTCCATTGAGAAACTCAATAACCTTCTTGGTACAAGTGTTAGTGGTAATCATCACTTATCAACAGTACTCATACCTTATCAGTAGGTCAAACAGTACTATGCAGTATGCAGCTTGCCCACCATTATACACTTGTCAGACAATATCCAACCCAACTTTATCCCAAGGCAACTTTAGAATTTCAGGCATGGCCTTTGGACACTTGTGACTCACATGTACTTTCTCACTCAATTTGCAAAGGAAACATTCTCTAATGGTCCATTCAATTTGTTAATCATACCCAGGCCACTGATAGTAACTTCTAATGCATGGTTTCGTTTTGGTGATTCCCTGATGGCCTTCATGTGACAGACAGATTATGCGTTCTCTTAAACATTTTAGTGGTATTATTATATCTTCCCTCTTGAGCAGGTCTCCATCTTGGTATAGTTCATCCCTTACTTGCCACATTGCCTCCAAACCAGTCTCCTTTATCTTCACTTTGTCGCACGAGTTCTCTAGGACTGCTTCTTTTATTTTCTACAATTACTCATCTTCTGCCAATATTGATCTGGTCTTCTCCCTCTTCCTTGCATTGTTTTTCTCTATAAGTTAGCCATTACAGGCAATGTACTGTGCAATTCCGTACTCCCGGAATGTATATCATCACCATTGCCTGTTGCTGCAGTCTGAAACTCCTGATTCTGTTTGATACCTTGTTCAGACACTACAACATCATGACCTCCTTTAAAGGATTGTGGTCCGTGTGGACCTGAAATGGTATGCCCCATATAAAGGATCTGAATTGTGTTGCCAATTTAATTGCTAGTAATTCCTTCACTATAGTTGTGCATGTTTTTCAGCCCCCTTTAGTAATCTTGATGCAAATACAATAGTGTATTCCTTTCCCTCTTCACTCTGGATTAGTGTTAAACCTAAACCAATTTTGCTGGTGTCTGTCATAACTGTAGCCTCTTTTCCATTTTATCAATGTCTAATGCTGTCACTGATCCTATGCTTCTTATAGTGCAACACATTCTTGGTTGCACTCACTGTTCTACTCAAATTCAATGCTTTTCCTCAATACTTATCTTACTGGTTTTGTTTTGTCAGCGAAGTTGGCAACAAATTGCGAATAATATTAATAATAATATTCTGCAATGCCCACAAAGGACGCGAGCTTTTCCTTACTATTTGAATGTAATGTATTCTCAATGGTATTAATCAATTCCTTTTTTGGTTGTATACCCTTTTCTGATATCACATGGCATACGTATTTAATGTGATCGATGTTCGTTTGCATTTTACATTACTTGTTTTGAACTTTCTTGAGTCTGCTACTGTGTTCTTCATCCATATTTCCATAGATCAGTATGTCGTCTTGGAATAATAACACTCCTTCCTCATTGCTGCATATCCTGTAAAGATATTCTGGAATATCGAGGAAGCTGACACTAAGCCAGGCGTTATAAATGCAGTTAAATATTTAGATAGTGCATGTAATCTGACCTGATGGTATGTAGCAGTAAGCTCCAACCTGGAGAATATTTTTACTCACCCAGATTATGCATTTGTTTAGTGTCCATAAATCTACACAAATTCTTAACTTTCCTGAGGGTTTTCGCACTACCACAAGTGGTGACACTCACTCTGTGCAACTATTCTTTGTATTATGCCTGGGTTCTCTAGCTCCTCCACATACTGTTTCACTTCCTTCCTCATGGGGATGGGAATGTTATGTAATTTTTTAGCAAATGGTATGAATCCTTGCCATATGCGTATTTAGGGCACATCCACTTGAAGGCAACCTAATTGTGAGGTAAACCCCTTCTCCTGATGAAAATATGTTAAGGCAGTATATAGGTACTCCAATGAAGGTATAGCTGAATTAAGTTTGTTGATGATAAATGTGTATTATAATTTCATTTGAATTAAAAAATCAATATATATTATTTTCAAATTGGATGGAAATCAAAGTGAATGTTCCTAAACAGCTAGCAATCTAGCTCACAGTAGTGTGCGAGAGATCAATGGCTTGGAACTGAAATTGATATTGATTTTGTATGCATTTACAGGGGTGTATGGGTAGACCCCTTGTCTCTTTCAGCACCATACATATATTGAGTATCTAAAGCTTTTTTGAATTTTTGTACCACACAATAAGAATTACGGAAAACGCAGAATGAATCTGAGAGTTCTTTATTTATCAATTTTCTGACATGTTACTGCCACATCTGGTGCTACCGTACTGCAGCGCAATGTTCTTTCCATTACCCTGAACTAGTTGTGAATTGGTCCTGTAGCTTTTCCTCAATTTGAGGACCAAAATTACAAATCTTGGTTAGACTGCTGATGGCTGTTAAATATTTTTCCACTGATTCCCTTCTTCTTAGATTCTTTTTTCCGAAATGATACCATTGGGTAGAGCCTCCATATTGGTGAGTGCCGGTAAATTGTTATATTGTTCATGGCCTGCCAACATCCAGACAATTTAAACAGCAATGACTTTCTTCTTTGTCCCATAATTGGTGCCGCAAAACACCCTGGCAAAATGTTCAAAAGCCTTCTTCCACCTGTCCCATGGAATGGGTGGTTGTCCTGATTCAGCCAAGCCTGCCATTGGTGTATTTATGTTCTACATTGTGATAGGGAGGTGGGTCTCACCTGCCGCCATCTTTAACTCATTGGAAACCGCTCTGGGTTTTATTGAATATTGTTTCTCTTGTCACTGTTTTTCTCTTACTGATTTATTATTTTTCATATATTTCTGCTTTGTTTTCTAGTCTCTCGCTGATCATTTGGCTGTAAATTCTTTTTGATTTTACAGGCAGTTACTGTCTCACCAATCATTCAGTGCACAAATGTTTTGAGTAACATTAATTTCCTCCCCTGCTGCCAGTCACTGACGTTGCTTTGGCCATTCAGAGCTCTGCCCCAAAATACGATGAGTAAAACGCCTTTCTATATACTGTTATGCTATGTTATTGAATCTTGTATCACAAGTAGTCTGCTAATTTTTTACGGTTTCTATGAACTTCACGATCTTTAAGAGGCAGGGTAGAGTACCAATTTAGTAGCATGTGAAATAGGGCAAAGTTTCTTTGTTACAATCCTGATGTACAGATTTGAAAAGAGAGGACTTGCCATGGGTTGTGATCTTTAGATATTTTGTGAGCTGTCTAGAGCAGTGGTTATTGTGTGCTCCAGGATGTCATGGTAATTGTGTGGTTGTGGAGAGTGGGGAGTTATGTTGGTATATCTGTGGGAGTTAATGTGGCATTTAGGGGAAGTTAGGTCACCTTCTGGTAGTGTTTATTACATTGTGTAACATGTGCTTTTTCACCGGAGGGACTGTGTGTGAAATGTGTTGTCGATTAGGATGGGATGTTGCATGATTTTAACATGGTCATTGTTACCATGACTCTCCAAACAGTGCCAAATTTCAATGCATGAAACCACCATGCAATATGAGAATTTTGGGGTTTTTAAAGTGCACCTCAGGCAGCACGAGCACACAGAAAAAGGAAGCACTTGCATTCCATTTGTTTTTGCCGGTGAATCATCAGGGAGCAAAGAACCAGGAGGGTGACTATAGAAAGCTGCGAAGAACCAGAGGAGCAATTTACCAGAGGAGAGTGACTCACCAGGGAGCGAGCAACAATGGCGAGATGGACCATAGGAGTAGCTCACGAGGGACCAGGGTTAACAGACGACTCCATGCCATTTGGCACAACCTACTCCACTCCTGGGCTTTGCTTTTAGCTTAGTTTTTCTTCAGTCCATTTTATTCAATTGAAGTGACTGCAGTGAGATGATTACTGGCAACTACAACGCGTAATGAGTTGCAGATATGGGCTTGTCCAAAGTAATGAGCTTCTGTCTTGCTCAATTAGTGTGCTCAATACATTAAATTATTTATTAAGGATATAGTAATATTGCTGGTATGCATGTAAACTGAAATTGCACTGGCTACCTGGTGACCCTCTGATCTCCGACCCAGGTCCCCTCCCCGCCAGTCACACTGTACTGCCTTCCGGGCAACCCCAGCACTTGGGGACTGTCTATATATACCTTCAGTCCCACTTCCAGCACTTGACAACCGATGTCTGCACTTACCCTTGCACTTGCCACCAGCTGGCCGTACGTTTTCCTATTGTTATTTATCTACTATACCATGTACTGCACTGTCCCTTCACCCTTGCCCCCCCCCGCACTTTCCCCTTCTCCCTTCCCATGCACTTGTGCAATCTGAATGACAGCTGGTCTAGTAGGATTGTTGACTTTGTCTTCCCACTGTTCCCCCCTCGCCTTGTCGCACCTTGAAACACTTGTGGATAGGCGCGTTATGAATGCTATATCATATCATAAGATGGGTTTGCAGATTGAGCGCTCACTGCTCTAATCTGTGAGCGATCGGCATGTCGCAGGTTCAAATCCCGGCAAGGAAAAGGAAAGAGGACCCAAAAATTGGGGCCCTCCCGTCCCCTGCACACTAATTACAGATGCCACAGAAGGCGTTCAAACAAATAGGCATATCAATGTTATGTAGATTTGAAAATAACAATTTCTTTGACATGAGAGAAAAAGTTGCCCAAAGGCACTCACAATTGAAAAGAAAAATTTGTTACAATTAACATTTTGCATTGCGAAGAAGCCAACATGATGCAAAAAGTGATGCCCAATTATGAAGTAGCCGACGCGTTTCGAGGGATTCCTCTTCTTCAAAGGGCCTAATTGGACTGTATTTAACAATTCAAGAAAACAGAACAAATAAAATACATTGCAATGTCAGTAAGTCGATGTTCCAACAGTGTAGATAATAGGATGCTCAGTCGATGGTGAAGAGCAGTGCGATTAAGCCAAAGTGTGGAGCAAAGTATATCCAGTGATATCCGGAAGTCTACTCGTGTAGGAGTCATAATCAAGGAACCAGTGCACCCAATCAAGGTGGCAAAGACTCAAGAATGATAGAGATTCAGCAATTGAATGATAACCCGTTTTGAAGGCAGAGATGTCTAGAGAAACACCCGGGAAGTGATATATAGGCTCTGGAGTCAGAGAGGTAAGATTCGTCGTGGAGTTATCAGCAGGTAATTGTGTCTAGGTTTCAAGAGGGAGGTGGGATAGAATAAGTGCAAGGGTGAAGTGGGAATAAGAGGGGTCAAGGGGATTGCAAGCAGGGTGGAGAGGATCTAAAACTCACCGCTAAACGATCCGATGGTCCACGCCTCTATGCTGTGGCTCTTCGTACGTATGGGCGAGGTATCAAGAAAGCCAGGACTATACCATTTTCCCATAGCCTTCCTTGTCCTGAGAGTCCTGGCTTTCTTGATACCTCGCCCGTACGTACGAAGAGCCACAGCATAGAAGCGTGGACCATCGGATCATTTAGCGATGAGTTTTAGATCCTCTCCACCCTGCTTGCAATCCCCTTGACCCCTCTTATTCCCACTTGACCCTTGCACTTATTCTATCTCACCTCCCTCTTGAAACCTAGAGACAATTACCTGCTGATAACTCCATGACAATTCTTACCTCTCTGACTCCAGAGCCTATATATCACTTCCCGGGTGTTTCTCTAGACATCTCTGCCTTCAAAACGGGTTATCATTCAATTGCTGAATCTCTATCATTCTTGAGTCTTTGCCACCTTGATTGGGTGCACTGGTTCCTTGATTATGACTCCTACACGAGTAGACTTCCGGATATCACTGGATATACTTTGCTCCACACTTTGGCTTAATCGCACTGCTCTTCACCATCGACTGAGCATCCTATTATCTACACTGTTGGAACATCGACTTACTGACATTGCAATGTATTTTATTTGTTCTGTTTTCTTGAATTGTTAAATACAGTCCAATTAGGCCCTTTGAAGAAGAGGAATCCCTCGAAACGCGTCGGCTACTTCATAATTGGGCATCGCATTTTGCATCATTTTGGCTTCTTCGCATTGCAAAATGTTAATTGTAAAAAATAAATCTTTTTAATTGTGAGTGCTTTTGGGCAACTTTTTCTCTCATGTCAAATAAATTGTTATTTTCATATCTACACAACATTGATATGCGTATTTGTTTGAACGCCTTCTGTGGCATCTGTAATTAGTGTGCAGGGGACGGGAGGGCCCCAATTTTTGGTTCCTCTTTCCTTTTTCTTGACTGATTTAGGCTTTGGGCCAAGGCCTTTTTTTCCTCCCCCGCACCTTCAAACCTTTGAACCAGCATTTGCTGGATTGTGATCTACATATTGAAGTTTGCATTTATCCTTACTAGGTGTGCACCACTTATCATCCCTTTTTGTTTTCAAATCCCGCCAAGGACCACTCAGCCAGTCTTCTGAGGTCGCTAAATGCGTACCAACTTTGGCTGGGTGATAATTGTATGGAAATATGTTGTATGTACAGTGCTTTGGCAAACGCGCTAAATAACAAATCATGTTTATATAATCAATTTTAAAGTGTTACCTCCCATGGATTGACGTCCTTTACTGTTTATGTAGGAAAATGTCATTTTTACTCACTGACAATGTTTAGAACCCTAAGCAGTTATAGGTTAATGTCAATCACATTATGTTTAAGCTATGCTTGTAATTGTATGTTTTAGAGTAAAGGATACTCAAATATAGCACTAATAAACGTGCTTGAAAGGGATATGTGAGTCAAATAGTATGCCAATTAATTTGCATGCACATTTGGATCAATGATTTCTATGTATTAATCCATTCTTTTGGATATGTCTATCGAGGATGAAATTAGTGTCATTTTTGTAGCGTTCCAAGGCATTGCTTAGTCAAGCTGCAAAGCAACATGGGTTACTAAGTATTGCAAAACAAAGGTCAAGCCCAGCCCTGCCCTTTCCCACCCGCCTCTCCCTCACCGCACTCCCTCCTTTGCAGCCAGAGTACGATTAGTTCTTTTCCTCCACTTCCACCAGTCACCCTACCCCTTGTGTGTTTTTTTCTCTCTCTCTCTGTCTCTCTCTGTATCTCTCTCTCTTTCTCTCAGTGCATGAATACTTAACTGTATCTGCAGTTGATTTCAAATGTATTGGGGAGAAAAAGCCTTCATTCCCTCGTTTTTGTCTTCTGTATGCACTACGGAGTTATGGCAGAATATGAAGAGCTCTGTGGGCTGGTGACGCCCCCTCAGCCTTCTCTTGCCACCGCTCTCCTCAGGCATGGCGGAGCATCTCGTGGGCAGGCTACGTCTCTCTTTACAGCCCTTAATTGAACGCTGTGGGGGCTGAACCGTCGGGTCATCGTGCGTGGGGGGTGATGCGCTCACCTGTTGGATTACAATCAGGCAGCTTGTTCAAGGATTTTCTTCTGCCGGTTCGGATGCAGAAGACGTGCCGGAGACAAAGCATGGTTCTCGGTGCAGAAAACATCTTTGTGCCGGGTTTCTCCTCCCTTGCCGCGAGAGGACTAATAATTGCGTGCGGTTGGCTCCGAATTTTTCTTCCTTTTGCTCTGTGCTATCATCAGGCCCATGTTTTCCAAAAGTAGGTTCTTTTGCACTTTTTCTGTAAAATATGTACAACATTTAAGCGGAAGACTTTAAAGTCGTCTCCACATTTTCATTCAAAGAAATGGCCAAATATTAAGAAGGAGTGATAACAAAATTATCGACAATTATTGAATTATGTTTATTGTTCTTAAACTATCGCGATCCCCTGACCAACGATACAATGTTAATATGACTGAAAGAGAAAGATTTTATATCTAGTACAGCTGTTATATACTCAGTGTACCATCCCTTGTTTAATTTGTTTAGGCTGCTTAATAATGATATGCAACATAACTGCAAAAGCTTGATAAACAAATAAATAAAAAAAAACAAAATAAATGCCAAATTGTCAATTTATTTTATGGCCAATTATGTCTTCCGTTTGTCTTCTTGCTTCTGGCAGACCCTTCAGATGAGATTTAGAATGCAGAGAAGAGTAAAGGGAGATGAAACACGGCTTGCCAGGTGTCTCCGCAGTGAACAACTATTTCAATGGAAGAAGGGCCCTCATAAACACTGATGCCAGTGAAACAGGACTAGCCGCAGGTGACGGAATGAGTAGAGGCTATAGCGCTTACTCAGCCCTCACACTTCTACAAAACTAGCGTGAACACAATTATAAAAGTAAAACACGCACAGTTAAGTCTTTTGTGGTAACGTGGACCGAGGGAAGGCTATACTTACGGAGGTGTGAATGTGATCCAGTAGCAACCCAAACAGAGAAGTATAACAGTCCAAAATAAAGGTACTTTAATTAAACACAGCGTCTGCATTAATAACTGAATGGAAAAACACTGCACAAAACTCGCCCCTGTGGAAAGAACAGAGAATATGCTAAAATAGAATGGTGCAGCACCCTAATGAAGCAGGGTGAGAATAAAAAAGGCAATAATTAACCAGAATGAGTTCAAAAGGGTTATGTTCTGGTATGAAAAGAGACAAATGGAAACCCAGCCAGCCTCTAGGGCCCAACGATGGTCCGAGGGGGCAATTACCAGCCAATAGTACCTTTACATGGGCCTTTGCGGTTCAACAATTGGAAACCAGGCTTTTAGGTGCTTCTCGTGTGGCTCAAAGTGGTTCGAATGAGGCGGTCGTGTTGTTCGAGATCAGAGTAGGGAGTGTCGAGTGGGGGTCGAGACAAAGTTCTTTCCGATTTGAAGCAATGTTTTGAAGATGGGTGGATCGTGAGGGCCATTAAGGTCAGATCGACGGCCGGTTAGGTGAAGAAGATGCTGTTCTATGCAGTCGAAGAGGTGTTCGAGGAAGTGCAGATCATGAAGGCCACCAGGGTCAGTTGAACAGTCGGTGCAATGGCAAAGATGCTGGTGACTGGGTCGCAGGTCCAATTGAGTGGTTCGATGTAGCGTTCGATGGCCACTGTTCATGAGGCCACCATGTTTGTTTGACTGGCGATATATATCAGCACCAAAGATGCTGTCAGTTCAAAAGTCAGTTAAAATACAGTGGATGAAACAAAATACTTTGAGTTCGAGCAGCAGCAGTTACGCGTAAGCTGGTGCCCTCCTTGGCCCTCCTCCTGCTCCCACCTCTGAGGCTAAGAACCTCAGGGTTAACTTTGACTCCTCACTCTCCTTCTCTCCTCATATTTCCAACGTCTCTAAGAAGTCAAACTAACAATTGCACCTCTTCAGAAGTATTCGTCCTTTTTTCTTCTTCCCCCAGAAGCTCACTGTATCTAGAGCTCTGGTTATCTCTAGGCTTGACTACTGTAAGAGCCTATTTTTAAATATGCCTGCCTCTACTCTCCGTCCTCTGCAACTCATCCAGAACAGGACTGTGAGACTTGTACTTGGCCTCAAGCCCAGGGATCGTATCTCTCCAGCACTGAAATCTCTCCATTGGCTCCCAGTGGCTACAAGGATCAAGTTTAAGACCCTTTGCATTCTCCACAAGGCCATCTGGGGCCTGGCACCAAAATATCTCTAGCTTTCTCTTCTGCAGCATCTTCCTACTCGAGCAGCTCCAACTCCTTGAGGGTCAGTAGCTTTTCCAAGCAACGAGTTGGGGGCAGATCTCTCTCTTCAGCTTGTGCCTCCCTCTGGAACAGCCTCCTTGCCTCTCTGAAACTTGAGCAGAACCATCTCCATTTCCGGATGCAGCTCAAGACTTTCTTCTTTGCTTCGGCCTTCCCTCTTCCGCTACCCTGCTGATCTCCTGTCTGATACTTCACTGGTTACCTGTCTACCCTCTCAACCACAGGCCCAGGATCTTGCCCTCCCAGTTGCACACTTGCACTGCCCCCTGGCTACCCTGCACTTGTGGCTGTATCTGCAACCCTACAACCCACTCCCTACTTGCATTTAACTATCACCTGTTTTTCTGCACTCAACCCTGCACAGCCATCTGCTGGCCACACTTCTTGTTTTCGATGTTTGATCCTATGTCTTGCATTTGTTCCTCCTCCCCTTCCCCTGGCACCTCTTCCCTTCCTTCTCCCCTGCACTTGGGCAATCTCAATGTCACTGGGCCTAGTAAGATCATTGTCTTGTTCCCCCTTGTTCCCCTCCCTTGCCTCGTCATGCCTTGAAACACTTGTGTATAGGCGCGCTATTAAATAAAATATCATATCATATCAGTGAGGCACCAAACTGGTTCAAGTGCGCAAGATAGTGGGCCAAAGATAAATTGAGTGCCAAAGGCAGCTCCGGAGGGTCCTGCTGGTCCAAACTGAGTTGAACAGGCTCCAATCCTGTTACACAGCAAGGAAAAAATACAGGATTCCTGGCTGTCTTGGCTCTCAGGTGCTGTGAGTCCTGCTCTGGGGTCTCAGGGACAAGTGCTGCCTCATTGTTCTCAGGCTCCCAATTCAAGGGTGGCTGATGAACACTTTTAGGAGTCCTTCACTATGATGAGATCCAGAGCAGCATTGTGACATTGTGACTGGAAGAGATGCAGGGTCGGACTGGGCCTATCGGACATTCGGCCCATGGCCAAATCACTTGGAGGCCCAGGGGGCGGGTTTCAAGCCACCACACTCTGGGTCAGTTTTGGTTTACACTATTTGTGTAACTTACATTACTTGTCACTTTGCTTGTAGCTTGCCTGCATCCCGCTTCAGGCAGCAGCCATCTAGCGGCACAGATGCACATTCATCAAAGCAAGGTAACACCTAAGTGCCTGAGCCAAGCCAATCCACTGGCAACATGGCGCCAGTCAGGAGAAGGCCACTTAGGAAGCCTGCCCCCCGCTCCCAGTGTGAATTGTAACATACAGCAGTGCACTCAGCATTTGCAAGTTGCTCACTTGCAAGTGCAACAAATTGGTGGGGGTGGGCCGCTCCTGACCTGATGTGTGTGAGCTGAGCCTTAGGCTGAGCTCGGCAGGGCGCCGTGTTAGTATCCAGTTTGCTTTTAAGAAGGGTGGGGTAGGCGGGGGTATGGGCCCTGGAGGAATTGTTTTCTGTGGCTGGGCTGGCACCTGCGCGATTGCTCCTCCCATCCCGCCTCACCCCTGTGAATGATGAAATGACAGAAGAACAGATACATTCCTTGAGCCTGGCACAGCCAATTGAGAATCGGCTGCCGATTCTGTAGCTGGGATTAATCTCTGCCGGTAGCAGCCAAGCAGTTAAGGTGACCAGTGTAGTGTTCTAAGATTGGTGGGACCCCGATCCTTGGAGGAGGGAGCGAAGGGTGGTCTGGTCCCCTGTCAGTTGTACCATGGGGCACATGGAAAGCTTTGGATCCTCAGCATGCAAAAAAGGGGACAGTGACCACAATGTATTTTATTCAGTAGTGTGTCATTGGATTTGCTAAGTGACTACCCCCAGTCTCTGTAAATACCACATCTCACTCAGTGCCTGTGCTCCCACCCTCCCCTGCTCTCCCCTTCTTTTTCTTAGGACGGGCACTACTATGATTAAGAGACATTAATGTCTAGCACAGGATTATGCATGTGGAGCCACTCAGTTATTGTGCAGAAAACCCTGCTAAACTAGTCAAACATTTCAGAAAGAGCAGCAGTAATTCTTTGTCTGTGTTTCCATTGAAGTGTGCATTTCCCTCTTTCAGGCTGGATGTAGTAGGGATAAAGGTGGGCTCCAGAGAGTTACTGAGCAAATACATTCAGAGACGTTTGCAAACTACATTATGAGCGACAGATTTGTGTCAGAATGGCCAGATAACAAAACATGCAAGTCTACCTTACTATTTTGTGCACTGTTCTGGGGATGTGTTGCTGAGAGGTTGGTGTTTGAGCATTGGGGTACCCAGGAACCCACAAAATAAGCATCACTCCCGAAGACAAGGATTTCCTGTCAAAATTGATAAGGGAACGGACTGACAAGGTGGGCCTGGTGGCCTTTTACCGCATATACCATTCTTTGTAGATAGATAGAGATTAAGGGCCCCACTATATAAGCATGGAGGTAACTGTAAAAATAAGCAGTTTTTTAAATGCCTCTGATATATTTAAAATACCACCTAACTATGAGTTAGGATTGCTTGGGATAATTACGGCATGGCATACATAGAAATCACCGCAAGCCCTCAATCTGTATTCACTGCATGCAGTAGTTCCTATGTATTCTATGCAGCAATCTATCCCAGGCAATTGCCAGTATACACTTAAGTGAAACCCTACGTGGAAGTACATTGGAGCAAACTCTTGGAGTATTGAACTGCCCTGATGTTTTCGTGCATGACCCCAAAAACAAAGGTGTAATCTTCACTTCCATCTCTCTCGATGTACACAACTCATCCCAACCCGCCCCCTCTGCCCATTGTGACTTCCTCCCAGGGCACCCCGTCTTTACCTCCAATCCCCTCTTCTTATCTGATCTGCAAATCCACCATTACCATATAGTTCCGTCCCTCACTATTTCCCTCCCGTGTACACTTTGCAGGCCTCTGCAGCATTTCGAAGCAGCTTTGAAGTGTGAAGTGGCCTAATTGTGGCATGTTGGCAAAGCCACTAAACAAATACAATTATGAATGAAATACAACCTGTAGACGTCTTCATGGGCTTCATCGCCTCCTAAAAAAAGGTAATACCTGCCATGCTTGAGGAGTTCTTTTTAAAGCAATTAATGCCAAATGCATATTCGCCTCTCTCTTTTCCTTGGTCGTTGTTCGCCAGGATGTTGGTTTCAGTTCCGTTCAAAGTTTTCAGGTATTTGTTATCACTGCCCACTGCCTGTGCCAAGGTGCCAGACTCGAAGAGCAGTCCTGCTGGTGGCTGGCACCGCGGGACTCGAGCAACATGGGATGGCCGTGCAGAGAAAATGCATCAGACTTTTACGACCGTCATTTTCTAGTCAAGAAGCGGCAGCAGCTTAAATGATTGCCACATAGCAGACGGTGACAGAAAGACGTTATGGTCGGGCCGGGGGCCCTCATTAATAAGTTCAGTGGCTCTCTCCATCACCTGCCCCGATGTTATTCGCCACCCTAGCCGTCTCTTACAGCTCCTGTGGTAATGGGACAGGATATGTATGAGCTCATTTTAAATGGCACAAAGTTCATATTCACATGTTATTCACTCACACTGCGACCTATCCACTCCAAACAAAGCAGGATACGTTTCTCACTGTGTGAAATGTTAATATGACAGCTGCCCCCGTAATGCTCGGGTCGGGGAACAAACAGCACTCTGCTAGTACAGACGCAATAGCCCAACACAACATTGCTTAATAAATAGCTTGCGATAGCGCCTCTCTTAGCAGGTAAACTCGGGACTTCGGTGGCCACTGTATCAGACATGAATGATGTCGATTGTGTGTGCCCTCCTCCATAAGTACCTTTAAACACTGACTAACTGCATAAATACTGTGTGTTGTTGTAATATGAGCCAAACTGGCAAAAGACCCATACATGGTGTCTTGCCTCTCCACCCTTACAACACATAACGCACACTACCATTCCTATATTGGCAGGTACTGCAGAGAGATTTAAAATTATTTGCCCAAGATCACACTTACGAGATGAAACCAGGATTGTATCCCTCACTTCATACAGTTACCAATTTTTGTTCTCAGCTGTAGTTGGCACTAATATGTGTTACTGTTTGGCTTCAGAGAACTAAAATAGTACTCTGTTAGTTTTATAAACATAACCTGAAACGTAAACACATGACATTACTATGATAGTAGCTCCGATTTCCCAACCCTGAACGAAAACTATAATATCTTCTGTGTTTTTTTACTACTGATTTGCATCTATATTTAAAGTTGCACAACACTGCAAAGGAAAACTGTGATAAGTCCACCTGCCTGTAATCATTGTTTGGCACAGACATGCAGCTTGCTATTATCCATGATTTGGAGAAAATGTGAAGTTCCAGATAAAATCAAACATTTCCACACATGTAATAAAAGGCCCAGAATGCAAGATAATGCCAACCTGAAAAATCTAGTTAACCCCACTGTACTTTTCATGATTTAAGACAGGTATTACAAGAAGTTGTGTGTGTAATAAATAAAGATAGCTATGCAGATTCTTTGTCACAAACGTTCAACTCTTTGTTATGCATGATGTTCAAAACATTTCATTAGTGACTTAAAGAAAGCAACAACATCATGGATATAAACAAATCTTTACATGGGTGCTTTGGGTTGCTCACTTTAACTATCACAGATGAGCGGTGCTTCGTGAGATCTTTGCGTTGGAATTATTCCATCCTGCACATGAAAGGCTCTGCCACAGTGCCACTGATAAAAGACATGCCTTGAGTCTGGTTCTGCAAAGTAAGAATTTAGCTATGTGATGATGTTGGTTTTTTGTTTAAGAGAACAAAAGGAATGTTATCACTTTCTCAAGTGTTTACAAAAAAAAATTCAACAAACACATTAACCCTCCATAAGTAGCATTTTCTGTAAAGTCGTGAATTGACGCGATACAGAGATGATGGTTTGGGGGCGCCTTTTTTTGAGACGAGGGATGGGCCATTTTAGATTGGGTGTCCAGGCCTATTTCTTGTCCGAGTCCGACCCTGAAGAGATGCAGATCTTGTTCCAGCAGCAGGTCACCCCCAATGTGCTCTGTGAATGGGTAGGAAACATAGCTTTCCTCTGCCTTGGACACTCAGTCTTCACCTCACTCATGGGGGTTTTTAGAAATGTAACTCTCCCAACAGAGGTCCAATGAATTCTTTCTCAGATGTCTGTTCTAAAGTGAAGGAGTTGGAGACCCCTTCTTTTAAATGAAACAGTCTGCAGGTGTTTGGACTAAAAAAAGCCTGCTTTAGTGGTCCAAAGAATGCCCTAGGGACAGGTGGACTTTGCATTCTGACATCATAACCAAAGTGCTTTGTGTTAAAGGAAGTGGAGGGAACAGGAAGGAATAGAGGTATAGAGAGCAAACACGATGGTGGAAACTTTCTCCAGCTGGTGTTATCGCCTCCTGTGTACCCTACCTCCACCCGTTCCCTTGTCAATAGAATTAAAGGCACTTTTGGTATGTAGCACCTTGGTGGGAGGCTAGTTATTTTGAGATGGGTGTGCCCTTTGATCCTGTCTCCCAGGCCAGCTCCTACTGGGAGGCTGGCCCGCTGGAGAGGGGTTTATCTTACCTTACAAATGATCACTGGAAAGGCATAATCATATAGTCTACTGCCCTGTCATTTGGCAGGACCAGGTTGTCTGACCAGAACGCACATAACCCTTCCATAGCTGGGCTGGGCTCATAATGCTGACCCATGTATGATATCAATTCAATGTGGCTGTAGCAACTGTGACAGGTACTAGACACCACACTTTAAACTCAGGTATGGCTTATATTTAAAGTTTACAACTGTCATCAGTGTAGCAACTCTCTTTAGTTATGTGGTTTTGGGAACAGTGGTGCATATCTTAAATGCAGCCCCTACGCTGGTGACTTTGCAGCTGTCAGCGGGCACCTGTGTCCATTGAACCTACTTTGTGCCACTTGGGAGCAGGCTCTGCAGAACAGGATATTGATTCAGCCGGGCAAAGGTGTACACTATGCTTTTGGAATGGAGTTTGTGGGGAGGGGAGTCCGGTCAGCACACCACCCTCCCTGAAAGAGAATTACCATAATTTTATATGAAATACACATTTTTTTAAAAACAGGTCTTCTGCACCTTTGCCAGATAGCAATCATTCACAGCGCAGTGCTGCTCCAAGTGAATGGAAAGGAACGATTACATTATAGCCTTCATTTCAAGGCTACTGAAGGGAGCTCAGAGCAACTATCCCAACATTAAAAGGAAACCTTTGGAGATAATATTGGAATCAAGCCCCTGCATGAGTTGCTGACCACCATGGGCTTAGACAATGTTTCTTCACAAACCTAGAAGTGGGTCTCCACCTGGAAAGAGCATACCTTTGATGTAATATATATCCCAGGAGTGAAGAACAAAGTGGCAGACTGTTTATTGAGACTCAGACACAGGATAGAAGAGGCAGAAGAAGACAACAAACAGGTTTTGATGGTGGAAGCAGGCATTGTTTTCAAATAGGAGTGAGGGAATATTAGGGAGGATATGCAGCTATCCTATGCATTACAAGCAATTAAGTCTGCAATTATGTCCAAATACAAGTTGAAGAATATAGGCTGTAAAAAAGTGGGGGCAGATAAATTATGAGCTGGAGGTTGTTAAGGGATTGGCATGCAGAGGCAACAGGCTGATACCGCCCATGAGAGTAAGACAATGGATTAAAGATATGGCACACAAAGGCCACCAGGGCAATGAAAAATGTAAATAAAGAATCAGGTCTGTTTATTTGCGACCAGGGTTTTATCAGGATGTGGTATGAACAGTGAGGGCCCATGCAATTTGTGGGGGAGGAGATGAATCCTGGACCTCTTCTAGTGTCCCCAAGACAATGACAATCATGCCCCGCCTAGCCCAGGAAAGAGTAGGACTCAATAGCCTAGGCCTAGTGTGATATGGATATGTCAATGCATTCTGCAATGTACTGGTTAGCCATCTGTCATGTAGGCGAAAGTAACGTTTGCATGGGAAATATGCACAAGGGAATGCACACATTTCGTAGAGGAGGTATTCTGGTAGGAAGGTTACCTGGCTACTATGACAAATGACAATGGAGTTCAGTTTAAGTCTCCTGACACCACTGCTTATACTGTTTCTGTCTCAGATAAAACAAATTAAGATAGTTACACAAAACAGCAGAATGTCTTGCACTTCATGCAATCGGGCCTCTCTAGGAAAATTGAATATTTGTTGGGCAGCTCTCAGCCTTTACTAATAAAGGCAATTTCGATTGCTACTTTGGTGTAGCTTTGATAAGCCTAAAGAGGTTTCATTCATTGTTTGGTCAATTATTTCTACATGACATCTTTTGCTTTCAATTACACCTCAATGAAACGTCACTTGTCTTATTTAATCAGTTATAACAAGTGTCCAATGGCATGTGTGTGTCATTGGTTGTGATCACAGGTTAGGAGTTTGATATTGTTGAATCCTATGAGAAACCACAGCATATAATGAGACAAAGAAGCATGGCAATTAACTCTCAATATATTCTGATCTACTCTTCAGCACTCTATCTTCCACTAGTCTACCCTAGTCTGCCTATTCTGCTATGTAGCCATCTCCCCTTGCCTCCCATTTTGTGTTTATTCCCTTATACATGTTTTGATGAATCAGAAGCTCTTGTCCCTTTTATTAGGAGAAAGAATCCCACCCCCATACCCAAACCTAGGCGTTTTCTCAAAGGTCTCACTATACCACCCACTATTCGCCCACCAGTCCCACTTTACGCACTCAAAAGGAAAGAGGTGATGACAAGACTGAAGGGGGGTAGAAAATAAATGGGCTGGTTTCAAAAACTGGAGCAGCCAAAAACTGGTTATCTATGCTTGAAGAACAGTGAACATGAGAAGCTGAGTCATTCCTTGTTAAGGTGCAAGAAAGAACACTATGGGTGCCAAGTTTTATTCATTTAATACAATTAAATGCTAGAAAATGAGCAGAATTGCGGTCTCCTGTCACGTGGACTATGGATGGAAATAGAAGTGGGGCATGCAGCTCTAGACTTAAGATAGCATGCGCTCGCACTCCCATATATTCCCAGGAGCGAGAATACATTGCAAGGCCAAGTTCAAAGGCAATCTCCATGGCAGAAGGCATGGACGACGAGAGATGTTGGGCTAACTGGGTGGGATGACACAGTCAAAGTCCACCCACTGACACCTGGGGTACCATCTTATGTGCTGCTAGTGAGCCAAATGTTCCAGAAAGGTACAAGCGTGCCAACCAATTATAGAAGGCTGTTTAACAAAGAGCCTTATAGATTGATAGCCAATGATGTGCTGTGTGTCAAATAACTGTTGAAGATGATTTGCACTAGGGGTAGGCATAAGTTGTCCACCTGACTGTAGAGACCCAATCACAACCCGTTCCTGTATAGAAAGTATACTTAGATGTTCTCTTTAAGCCTAACATAACCCTGAGTAGGTTTTTCTGGTTTGCCACGTAGTGTAACGTCACGTATGACACATTTCACTATATAAATGTAATTTTTTGTGAAATGCTTCAAGTGAAATTATGCTGTGTGACGTCTGTTGTTTTCCGTTGTAACTCCTTGTTTTAGACAATTGATAAAAAAACAGCCTTCTTCCTGAGTTGGTTTGATTATTTGGTGTAAGAGTTACTCTGCATCCCATCTACTGCAGAGTATGCTACCTATTTAAGGGCCATAAACTCACAGTAACATCATGGTATATTCGATCTCCAAACCAATCAGGGTTTAATTCATTGCTATCTCTGTGCATTGCCACTGAAAGCACAGATACTGTCCCTCCACTGCATCCATACCTTACAATCCCCTATGATTTGGTCCAGTTCAGTAGCCCAACTAAGGGAATCCAAGTGTGGATGTGAGCCAAAGGCTAGAAAAGATCAGAAGGGCTTAACGTCTTGCTGGACTTAATCATGCTCTTTGTAAACCAATTGGACTAAAGAATTCAATTGATTTGTCAAAGGAAATCTCAGGACTACAAAATGGTGACCTTGAGAGATGGGGACAAAAGTATGCAGTTTGCTAAAGTTGGTATCTCTCTTGTTGTGCATTTGTTTTCATTATACAATATTTCAATGAACCTTTAATGGGCATCTGAAAATTCTTAAATACCTAATGTGCTTGTTCAAGTCTTACAGTGACTGTAACAGGAAGAAAAAGAGAGAGAGCGCGATTGACTGAGGCAAAGCATGAGTGACAAAGTGAAATATATTTGATGCATGTGGGACAGATTTCTATGACATGTGAGTGAGTATGTGTTTGTTTCTTGATTGCCTTACAGTACAGTCTCCATCCTGGTTTAGCTCTTTAAACGGTGGTCATTAAGCCCTATGTGACGAGGTCAGCATCCTGACCCCATCCCAAGAATTAAGGAGGACTTTGGAGAAGATGATAGCTGGCCCCCCACAGCCTTTGGGCTAGTGCCATGGGCTACCTGGAAGAGGCAATGAGTGGAATACACAATACCCCCTACTTCTAGCCAGTGCACTGTCCCACCCAATAGCCAGGATGGAACCTGCTTAACCCATACTGCTTGTCTTCCTTAGCGACTACATATTTTTCTTTATGAAATTATTAAGGTAATTCCCTGGTAGTTTAGATGGTACTGCTAAAAATATGTGGGAGTTACATGTTTGGAGAGAGGAAGACACCGGTCCAGCTGCTGGCACTCAATAAGAAATTGAGCCGCAGGAGTTCAATGAGCAGGTAAGCAGCAGTCAGCACTTTCCTCTTGGACCATGAATTTCTTCACCTCACGGACCCATCCTCGGTGAGGAAGAATGGTGGAGAAACAGGGACTCAACAGAGGGCAGAGCTGCGTACCGGGAGGAGGATTTCCAGCAGCTGAATCCAAAATGCCTACCAGGAAATGTAAAACCAGGGACACACCCTGAATCTGCAGGTGAAACAAATGTTCTAATACATTTCATGAACAATGAGCGTGTCTAAGGAAAGATATATGGGGCAGAACCAGTCTGAAGCTTTGAAAGGGAATAAGACCACGCAGATACATATACAAGTATGAGAAGAGCCAGATCAAAGGAAGCAGCATTTAGTAGGAACTGGCAGAGAGAGAGCATGAAGGTTACCAGAGCCAGTAGAGACTCGGGAAGGCTGACAGAACTGGTTGGCTCAATGTATTTGCATGTCCCAAGGGAGTTGCATGGTTTCAGAGAGCTGAGAGAGCTGAGAAGCTCGTGGGACCGGAGTGCCCAAAGAGCGCATAAAGCTAAGAGAGCTGAAAATCCAGCGAGAGCTCAGAGGACAAGAGAGATGAGCGGACCAAGAGAGCCGAGAAAAGAGAGCTGATGAGGCTGGAACGACCAGGGGAGCTAAATGTTCCAAGAGAGCTAAGATGGCTAACAGAGCTGCTTGGCCAAAGCTCCCTGCATGTCCCAAGAACGTTGCAGGCCCCTAGAGAACTGAAAAGCCCAAGAGAGATGAATGTCCCAAGAGAGCTGAGAAAGCAGAGAGAGTTGAAAAGCCCAAGAGAGCTGTGTTTCCCGAGAGAGCTAAGAGAGCTGAAAGCCCCAGAGAGATGAGTGTCACAAGAGTGCTGAGAGAGCTTGAAAGCCCAAGATAGCTAAATGGCCAAAGAGAGTGGAGTGACACAAGAGAGGCGATTGACCCAAGAGAGCTGAGGGCGGTGAGAGAACTGGAAAATCCACAGGGAGCTAAATCGACAGAAACTAAGAGAGCTGGGAAGCACCAACGAGCTCAGCCCTCTAAATGAGCTGCTCGATCCAAGCGTGCTGAGTGTGCAGAATTTTCTGAGAGACCTGAGATGAGTGAGAGTTGTGAGAGATGAGTATGCAAAGAGAGCTAAGTGACGTGAGAAAGTGTGGATATGAAATGAAGTTGAATGAAATGAGGATACAACGGAATGTTATGTTGAAATGTATGTGCAAGTGAATGCTGATAAAAAGAAGGAAAAATAAAAATGGATGCTGATTTGAGAAGGGTGGACCTTTTTATCCTTGCACTGGCATATTGTAGTTGGAGAACTCAATTTTGAAATACATATACGCTTGCTGACAAAATGGAGTTCCACTTTGGCACACGAAAGCGAGATTTATAAATATGTTTGTTTAATGCAGCCCAAAGCTTTCTTTGTGTAATACAGCACAACAGCTAACTTTCCTTTTAGTGTGAGCTGACACAGCTTTACATGGAAAGCTGATAAGTGGTTGCAAGTTTAATCGGGATGCTGGGGCACACCTATTCTGATATAAAACCTCCTCCTTCATGAAGTCGTACATTCTTTTACTGTGCTCATCGACTGCCATTTATTAAAAACGCTGTATAGGATTGTGTGCGGAGGAGCTTCAGGAACACCCAGGATTGGGATTCTCTGAAGTGTCTTGCTTGTGTATGTTTCCTCTGTCAACCACAAAGCTGCTTCCTTTAAATATCTATCAAACGAATCACCCCTAAATTGGAATCCTACCCCTTTCCCTCATCAAGAGCCAAGTGGCCCAAGACTGAGAGGTGACTCAAGAGAGATGAGCAGCATGTGAGAGGAAGCTGGCAGAGACAAGACACCCGAGAGAGGTTATCAGCCTGTGAAAGATGAGAAAATGGAGAGACCTGAGATTTGCGAGCCCCTAAGATAACTAAAGTGACACAGAGACCACAGAGAATGTGACACGAGGAGAGCATATTTGGTGCTGGTTGCAAGAGAGGGCAGGTTACTATGCCCACTAGAGTGTTATGAGCCGGGTATCATATTTTAGGGATGGAGTAGGGAAGCGTGCCGGATGTTATAACCCTGAGACTCTGGTTGGATTGTAAGGAAGCCTGCTGGGTGCTTTATCTTTGGACTCTGTGGTTAGAGACTAAGATGAAAGAAGCATGCATGTTACTACCTCCCTTAGACCTCGTTTACATGGCAAGGAGCATGCTTGCTGCTAAGCTCTTCAGACTGTCCAGAAGCAAGCAGGATGTTGTAATACCCAGACTTTGGTTAGACTAGGAATCCAGAAGGTGACATTTCTGCTGAAGAGGAAAGCCCAGCTATGCGCCGCTTGCTTAGATTGTTCAGAGAGAAGAACGGCCTTTTCAGTCATAGAGAAACCTGTATTTAGGAGTGTATCCCATTACCCACTCTGACAAGAAAAAGGATTTAAATGTGCCCTGAGAACTTCCTTCTGCTCCACTTGACCGGCAGGGCCGCATGATTATACCATGGCTTCAACCCCAGCTTATTCGTCCACACTACAGCACTACTATTTCCATAACCACGTGACTGAAAGTGCTATGAAAATCCATTTTGAGGCGCACAATGATACTTACTAGAAAATAATGTTAACAGCGTCATGCCACTTGTCTCAAGCCAGATCGTCTTTCACAAAATACAAAAGAAAAGCCATCGACGAGACCCATAAAGAACCTGCAACCCAAGTCAATTGGTGTCCAGTGATATGGTCACTGCCAAAAATCCAGCGGCCAAAAGGACCTATTTTTTAAAATGTATGTATGTTTTGCACGTTTCAACACATATTTATGTGGGGGATGGGTTAGGTTAAGAATTTATTGTAAGGGGAGTAAGGAATGGTTGTGTGGGGGCTCGCCCCGCATATAAATGTGTTGAAAAGTGCACACAAATTCGGTCTTTTCTGCTGCACGATTATTGCGAAGACCATATCACATAGAACCAGCCAATTAAACTTCTTCCTGTTTGACGAAACAAAGACAATCAGATATGTCTCTTAGATAAAAAAAAGCCTAATGTCAGGAGTAAAGATTTCAAGTTGCAAGCTACTAGCCAGACATAAAAAGTCACTCACTCCCGCTGAGCCCCTCGTCCACAGGTGATCCCACCGACAACATCCGAGCAGCTGCGTTCTGCAGCCAAATCCATAACTGGGTACCCGTGATGTCCATGGAACAGGATACATCGGCCAGCCGGTGAGACGTCCCCTGGTGGCAGCTTAAGCTCACTACAACAGCGCAGCACATTTCATCGGCTCTCCACCGTAACGATGCGCCCAACAAAGGCGACCCAAAACAAGACGCTCCTCTTGGACCTGAAAGTCCCAAAAGTGGCATTTCTCCCCACAAAAGTTTTTATAATCTGCTACGGGCATCAGGGAGATCTGACAGCCCTGATTAAATTTCACTGGCCAACAGAAAACGTAAGTGAAAAGAAGCCAAACAAGCACCCTAGATCTCAGGGTCCCACACGTGGCGTTCTCCCTACCCCAGGGATTATAATCCACCACAGGCATCAGGGAGATCTGGCAGCCCTGATTACATATCACTCGCCAACAGCAAACAGAAGTGAAACAGAGCCACGCAAGAACCCTAGAACTCAGGGTCCTACACGTGACATGTGGCATTCTCCCTACACCAGGGACCATAATCTTCCACAGACATCAGGAGAGGCTGGTGGTAGTGAAGATACGTGAGAGGCACCAGCTGCCCCTGGTGACTTCGCCCCATGCCAACCAACTGCAAGTGGAGTATTTCCAGCACTGACACAAGGGTAACTGACAGGCAGACAGATCTCCACCGCCATTAGACCCTGTGCCCGACACAGAGGGAGAGAATACACACCTATTCATACACCCCCTACCATGGGCAAGGCGGAATAGGAAGCTGATATCACGCCAGCCACCATGGCTTCCCTTTCAAGGGCAACGTTTCCCAGATGGCCCACCACGTTCACGCTGATGCCCCATAATGACAAAGGACAGCGTTGGGTGGAATGGATGGAGGAGTTTGAAGAGTTCACCAGGGAGGTGGGGGAGCACAAATCTCCTGCACTTACTGATGTATTCACCAATCTGGTTGGAAAAGAAATAAAGACCATCATCAAAATGATCCCCGACAGGGACAGAGTCACCTCCTCGACACTCTTTGAAGCTCTAAACAAGAAACTCATCATCCAACCCAACAGGGACTATGAGCGATACGTTTTTCAATCAGTGCACGTAACAGCCCCAGGAGTCTATCAATGACTTCATAACTCGTCTGCGTCAAAAACTACTGCACTGCCAGTTTTCCCAGTTCTCAGATGATGAGGCCATCAGGCTTGGGGTGATTGAGGGATGCATACTCATCTACCTTCAGGAAGCAACTCCTTAAAAAACCACTCCTCACTGATGAAGTCATAGAATTGGCCAGAATCTACGAAAGGGTGGATGCACAAGCTGCGTCCTTAGGCATACAGGTAAACTAGAGGGTATAAGGTATAGGGCGTATACTTAATGATGACAACCATCAATCAGCATAGCAATTGTGGTCGCTGTCATAATAGGAGCTAGCACTGCAGTTTCTTCCTGAAGTCCCCAGTACTGTCTGCTGCTATCTGCATGTTTACCATACTCACACTCTACCTTGGGTGCATTGGCGGGAAGGCTGCAGGAGGTGTAGACAGAGCCATTGCATGTAGAAAGCAGCAGCCAGGCCCAGTCCTCCCTCCTTCAGCTTTTCCTTTCTAAGCTTGCTATGGCTCTGTACGCTGGGGCTCAGAAAGGAAAATGTATAGGATTTGTGAGCAGCTTCTATCAGCACTCATCTCCAATGTTGGGCGTTTTTTGGCAAGGCACTGCTGCGTTTCAGACATTACAGCCCTGCCTGACTTTAACATGGTGTCTGTTAGGAAATCAACTCCTTTCATATCTCATTCCAATTCAATTAAATAATGTTGCCATAGGTAAACAGCACGCCTCGTGCATGATGATTGCCTTTGTGTTTCGCAGCAAACATTCCTCACTAACGGGAATGGCACGCGCTGCTTTCAACATAAGACCATTATTTTTTCCCTCAGCCGAAAAGCTCTTGCTAGCGAGTTAAAGCGCGCACTAATTAGACCTAAAAAGTCCTAAGTGCCATGGTGTTCCGTGTAGAAATTCCAGCCCACACATTACTTGTCCCTGCAGTTCCCATTTAAGAGGCATGTTACATTTATGAAGAGGTCTTTGCTTTGGAAAGCTCGTGATCGTTTTTCTCCCCAACTGCTGTTGTGTGCGTTTGGCAGCCAGAAAGCTGATTTTGTATGGCGCAGGATTAATTGACACTACTGAGGGACAGTGGACGCAATAGCTTAAAGCATTCGGATCCGGCACCTCTGCCCACATCCTTTAAATTGAAGGCTGGCCAGATTGCCGTATCTTAAATTGCACCCGGCAGATTTGCACCCTTCACACAGACTGTTGATCGACATTTCCCCCTCTGTGTTGAAAGCAAATATGTTTTAGCCAGCTACCATCTGTCGCTTTTCCGAAAAGTTCCCATAATTCCTGGGACAGCAGTGGCTGGACATTTCTGGAGAAAAAATAAATAAAGCGAAACCTAGAGCGAAAACCTCAGGAGATGAAATTATGTTTAAAGGCACCACCAGGGGGGGGGGTTTCTTTTGAAACAACGGGCACACACAAGTGCACAAACACACACACACACACACACGTGTACACATGCCCTACGACTTCATTCACATAAACACTCTCTCTCTCTCTCTCTTGCACCCTCTCTACAACTTTATACTAATTAGGAATCGTCTCTTCCCCAAAAAATGGTATGCACAATGGAAACTGAGAAGAAAATCATGCGTATGATGGAGGAACATCATCATCTATATTGAACACACATGTAGCCTATGATGTGACACTCAGTAAACAAATGCTGTTTTGAAAAAAAAGCAAGTGTCACCTGGGATATGAAAATACCTGCGAGTGGACAGGTATGCTATTTCTCCTTACAATTTGTACACACATGACAGATTAACTGTAAAAACAGACATTGTGCCCTGTGTGTATGATGTGACGAGACAATTGCGCATGCCTAGAAACACTTGTGTACAGGGGCGTTATAAATTACTTACCGTATCATATCATGCCCTCTTGCGTCAGCAGGTTCAGCACACAGCAGCCCTGATTTGCAGAGGGGACCTGATTGCACATAGGCTCAGGCTGCAAGAGGAAGGGCTGTGCCTGCCTGGCGCTTCACGAATATCTAGCACATGCTTATGCATTGGCCGCTGGACCCATGTGGTGGAGGGACTGCTGACACAAGCAGAAAGCCGCCCTTCACCCAGCTGAGTGCTGGGTGCGCATTTCAGGTCTTCCCTTAAAATGCCACTTTTCAATGTGCACGTCCATTTAGGGGATGGACATGTAAAACTGAATGTAAATGTGTATGCCATGCTATTGCTATTCTGGCCACTCCAGGAAGGCCCTGGTCTGCAAAGATGCCCCTCTCCCTTGAGCTCTCTCCTGCAACTAGTCTGCAAAAATTGCAGACCCGGGTCAGGGGAAAGTTGTCATGGGGCATGATCACTACTTAATGCCTCGCTCTGCGCATAAGGGACGTGCTAGGTTTAGGCTTTCCGGTTTTCAATTGAATCCGATAAATCCCGGGAAAGCTCCAAAAGGAGAACAAGAGCCTCCTCAATTAAACCGAAAAACATTGTCCCTCCTAACAAATGATGCCTTCGTATGACCAAGGTCGGGAGGTAGTTTGTGGGGGTGAAGAGATGTCCGGTGAGGGGGCTTGGCATCTGATAGGAAAAGGACTGCGCTGGTCCCCAGTATGGTTGTATGCTTTCTCCCATTGCTTAATCTCCCATCCCCTGGCCCTGACCGTATTCAAAATACTGCTCATTCTATGTTGCATTGTTTTCTTTGTATACAAAATAAAAATAAAAATATTTGGCAGTGTTTAGGGACTATTTTGAGGAATTGTGGTGAAATTTGAGCAATTTCTGTAGACGTCTGGCAATCAGGGGGGAAAAGCCTTGCAAGCTATTGGTATTTGACTCAGCATGATGTAAGCTAACACAAATATTATTCCATTGACTCAGCAAAATTGAAACACATGGTGGAGACTAACACACATTATTGCTGTTTCTGTTAAATGTAGTACCCTGTCTTTGTCCTCAGAAGCCAGAGCTCCTGGATCTGAGGTACACGAGTTCTGACGTCAACAGAACTACCCATACTAAAGAAGAGCAAGTGTGAGTGTCTGATGAGAAAGACTGCCAATGTGAGATCTTGCATGCCATTGGTTGTTTAGGAATCCATTTCTTCCTGAGCCAGCTTATACCATGATATCCTGATTTCAGTTTTGTGTGTTTGATAGAGAGACTCTCATTGGGTACATTCCCAGAGTCCAAGACATAGGTGCTAATATCAGTGTCCCAAAAAGATGGAATAGATGACACTCCTTGTGGAAACTACAGGATCATATTGCTGATAAAAGTCGACATAAAAATGCTTCTTTTCTGGCTTAGAGAATGTTGGGCTTAATCAAAGAATGGATCTCCACTAATCAATCCAGATTCATTTTAGGCATGGTAGTGATTTAACGCATCTTTTTCGAGATGTGTTTGACATTGATAAGATGTTCGATTTTCATTGCTATATCAATTGAGGACATCTCCAATGTAATAGAGCTCCTCACTATAATTGTGCTGTAAGTTCTCCATGCAGGAGAGTAGTTGTCCCATTAGACGACCTTCATTGTGTCAATGGTAACAATAATTGGGGTCTCACCCCCCCTTTGCTTCATTCAAATTAGTGCATCACTTTTTGCCAGTTCAGCTGCATCACCTTTCTCATATTAGTTACAGTACATACTCCTTTCCACAAAGGTGCTAGTTATTTAGTATAGCCTTATAGACGAAGGGAGGGGTCATTATCCTGGGATAATGACCTCAATCCATAACCTGGTGACGAGTCATTATCCGAAGCGATAACAACCCTTCCTGAGGTCTATAGGTCTATTAGCACATATTGGTGGTAGCAAAACATGTTTCTGACGACTTCTTGCTGTGAAGACAAAACCATTACTTTAGTAGTGAGTAATGTAAATAGAAAAACGAACTCAACAAATTAAATGTGCTTTTATTTTGTGGTATTTAAAAAACAAGTTTGGCTTCATGAGTAATTGTAACTTGGTTAAACTACAGTGGATTTTCCATGTATTAGATGTAAAAATGTAAGCAATTTCTTTTTAAGAAAGTGCAAAGACGTTCCTATGTTTTAGCTTTCTCTTTGGTGTGTTAAATAGGAAGTTGCAGGAAAAAAAAAGGTCCTCCCAGAGAGGAAGTGTCTTGTTGGAAGATGTCTTGCCTGGAAATTGCATTCCTATTTTCCTGTTTGGTTTGCAAGAAGATATTGACTGCACTCTGAACATTCTTAATTGACTGAGAGGGGGTCAATATCGATCTACATGTGCTAATGAGGGTTATAACATATCCACTGTTACCCACCCAGTCCAGTACTCAGTAATCCACCTTGAAGAGATGAATGTCTTTGCCACTACTGTTGAAATCATTAACTGTAGGCGCCATGCATCTCAACAACACATGCATTAACCCGCTGGGATATCTTATCCATCTACTATGCAGACAAGTATGTTAGTATCAGAAATGCAAACAAACAGTATGCCTTTTCAAATTGCAAATAATAACCTTTGCATTTGAATTGTCAATTTGATTTAATGACCGATATTACAAGATTATTACATTTAAAAGCACAGCTTAATTATCAGTCAACTACAAAACCGAGAAACACTGCTATTATTTACAGAAAAGTATTGGAAAATCATTTGACCACATAACACCTTTGCATCCCCTCCCCAGAAAGCAACGACATCAATTGTTGGGAGGTCCTCTGCCAATTCCATCAACCAGTGTTCCCCCACATCAGCCAATACCCACAGCTAGGAGTCTCGTGCATCAATCAAAGGCGCCCATCAGGTTTCCCCACAAATTAATAAGTCCAACCTTGTAGTTATCTGTTCATTATCTGGCAGTTGCCGCACCAATTTTTATGCCCCAACAAACTAGAAACCCAGCGAGGTCCCCATCAACCACTAGTCCCTATCACCTAGCTGGAATTGCTATCCGGCAGTATCACCCTCAATCAGACATCAGCACTACCACCCACTGCCCACCGCAACTGGATTTGTATCCCCTACAAAGGAGTGTTGTCTCTGATGATCGACCCTGCTGCATTACTATTGCATGCCAGCCACTTCTCTGGTTACCCTCCAACTGGGAATCTTGGCTGACTGCCTCAGGTTTCACCAATACTTGAATGATGTGGAAGCAAGAGTAGGAGTTGGCTTCAGGCGATGCCTCAAACTTTGGTGGAGTTGAATTAACGACCTAAAGAGAGGAAGCCGGCGTTTTCACTGTTCATCAGCATTGAATGCAGTGACACTGGCTCGGATATAAAGTAGGAACTGCTAACAGCACTTTTGCACTTGCCCCGAATGTGGTCAATTTGTATTTGATTTTTGTATTATTTGAGGAACGGATGACAATTTTGATCAGAAATTACTTACAATAATATATTTTCAGATGGCAGAGGCATTCCCAGGAGGGTTGCCTGTAGAAAATTAAAAAGATGTGAGCAAGTGGTGAGCCAGTTTATTAGGGTGTGCATAAAGTGGGATGTAGACCAAGGACACAAAAATACCAATTAAAGAAACAGGTGACTTACAAAGGTAACATTTACATAGTATAACCTAGTATAGCCTAGTATAAGGTGCTTCAAACTAAAGATTAGTGTGGCATAAATGTACAAAACAACATTATTACATTGTTATGCTGTGCTGGAGAGAGAGATAAGGTCAGGAAGGGAGGATGGAGAAGAGAGCAAGGGGAAGGCCCTCTTTAGCAAGTAAGTGAAGTTTAGGTCAAGCTTTGAAGATATCCACAGCTAGCCTTGCTTTGACTGTGATAGGCAGCAGGTTCCAATGGAGCTGGGGGTGTAGGGAGAAAGATTGGTAGAGAGAAGAGGCACAGGGGGCGTGGGACAGTGAGGTTAAGGGCAGAGGAGGAGCAGAGAGATTGAGATGGTTTACACACAGGGGTACAATCAGACTGGTACTGAGGAACAAGACCATTCATTAAAAGGGGAGTGGTTGTGCCTTGAGAGCCAACCAGCATGGTGTTGGTAGGTAGAAGTGATCTGGGTAGGTTATAGAGTGTGCTGGTTGCCAATGTCTTCTGCAAAGAGGTGACAGTGAAAAACAAAGGCTGAGATAAGTCCTTCTAGATCAGAGTGTGAATAGCAGAGATCCAAGGACTTATCCTTGTGGGAGCTCTCACAGATTTGCGATGTCCAGGGGTATTTAAAGGAGACCTTCCAGGAGTCCATGTGATAGCCGATTTGCAAATCCTAAGGTCCTGGAGAGTGACGAGGACAGAGGAGTGGTCAACAGTGTCAAAAGCAGAAGAGCAGTCCAAAAGAATGAATACAGAAGAGAGTTTGGAGTGGTAAGCTTGAGAGAGAATTGCGCCTGATTTGGAGATAAACAGCAATAGCACTAGTATAGCAGCTGAGACTGGATGTTTAGGTGCCAGTACCGGACCAGAGAGGTTCAGTTGAAATGTAGGTGTGATTTCTCATGTGTTTGATAATGGCAGACATTGTAGCATAGAGCCGAGTAAACACAATGCTCACCATGTTCATGAGAGCTCACTACACTATGTTGGCGGGCATCCTAGGAAACTGTGTTTCAGCTTAGTGATAGGCTTCATGCATGCATTGAGTTGCCCCGGTTAGGTTTTATTCCACAAGGGCGCCTCATGCAGGAAACTATGTGTATTATGCCCTAGAAAAACAAGAGCCATGAAGACATTGATTACACTGCCTAACCACCAAAATACATCTTTTTCCAGCAGACATGGAAGGAACCAGAGGAATTAGAACATTATTTCCCATCCTTATTGTCACAGCAGGAGCTGCTGCATGATTTCCTTGACCCCGTCTTTGGCCTGAACAAGTTGTTGGCAGGTTCTTCTCGCTCGGCCCCATTTATTTCCATGTGCTCAGTAAAATTAATCTAATGTGTGCAAACGTGCCCCATTCAGTATTGTGCTTGCAATCTTACTGCATTGCCACAGTACACCCTAAAGATTTAATCCGGCAGCCTGTTTTGGTTTTGGTTTGTGCCTGCATTATTGGGGAAGCAAGGTGAATAGAGTTGATCAAAGTAACATCATGTATCATCAAACCTTTTTTTGCATTTTTCTTCTTTACCAGTGAAATGCATTTCAGCGTGTAGCTTGAGCCTCCTGCTCATTTCACTAAAACATTATACTCCTACATCCCGTCCCCTTTCCTCCATACTTATGGGACATCTCTCCGTCCTGTGGGATGGGACCGGAGCACTTTGTAAAAAGCATCCACATTTTTAAAAAAATGTGTCCCTCCTCTCTTTCCAGCGCGGGGCCCGGCACGCGGCCGTAACCCCGCACACCTTGGCTCTGCCCTGCGCATCGCCCATCAGTCCTTTTCTCTGCACGATCGGGGCCGGACGCACTTGCATCCTCGGAAGATTGTCTTCCCTTTTTTCCCTCTCTGGCTCTCGCTAGCGTTTGTTTACTACTCTGTCTATGGAGGTCATTACAACCTTGGTGCTAAGTACACCAACTTTACCACCATGGTGTAAACTATTTTTACACCATGGTGGATGGCGGATTTACCGCCCCATTCCAAGGTGAGTGGGGCGGTAAATCCCCATTTCCCATTTTCCCTTCCCCATTCCCATTTTTGCCCCATAGGGCATAATGGGAGTGGGGAAGGCGCTAATTACGCCACCGTAAATTACGGTGGCGTAATTAGCATCATGGCGGATTAGCGCCATGGATTTTAACGGCTGCTAAAAGCAGGCGTTAAAATCAGAATCAGGCGTTAAGGGTTAACGGTGGCGTTAACCCTTAACGCCTGAGTTGTAATGAGGGCCTATGTCTTTTAAACTAGATTTTCCAGACTGTTCATCGTGTCACCGTCGCTTCGCGAGGGCGGATCCCCATCCTCTTTGTTTAGAGTGTTTGGGTCCGGAACACCGTTGGGACTCCTGTTTTTACTGTGACTCCCTTTCGGTCCGGGCACGTCAACGTCGGTTAGAGCGGTGGGAGGAGGTGTTCGGACGGACTCCTCCTTCGCATTTTCAGGTGTTCATCGATGAGAAGAAAAAACGCCCGGTAAGTTCTTTACTTTTCAGAGCACCCCGGCCGGGGGATACCTTTCCGGGTTCCTCTCGAGCCGGGAGGAGCGTTGATCGCTCTGTTACCGGGGTTCACCCTGAGGTGCCTTTCGGGCCTAATAATTCTACCAGAGTTTTCTCCGAGGGTCTCCGTAAGGGGCCTGTGTCCACCGGAGTACGCTCCGAGGCCCCTCCTGTGGGGGCTGTTTGTAGACCCATTTCTACTGAGTCGTGGGGTACCAGAGCTTGCTCTGAGGCCGCTCTTTCGGCTTCCCTCAAAAACAAAACCGGGGTGCACCCCGAGGTCTTGGCTGGGCTTGAAGTTACCGAAAAGATGTTTGAGGCCCGTGCCGATAAGGCTTCAAACGGGCCTAGGGCCGAGGTCCCTCGTACAGAGGCTAAGGATACCAACAGTTCTGAGGGGCTGGGCAAGGCTCTGTCAGTGACAGCCCACCGTTCCCGTTCTTTTGGTGACACCAGATCTGTTGAGGGGGTAAAGAAGAAAGTTTCTTCTTTTACCGGCAGTGCCGAGGCCCTTCCTTCGAAGGCTCAGTTGGCGGTTGGTATGTCACAGAAACATTCCAGGCCTCATAGTACCGGCTCTGCCGAGGTTCCTTACGTTAAGGCTAAAATTAAGACCCCTGATCCAACGACGGGGACCCCTGCCTCACTTCCTCACATGCCGCAGTTCCCCTCAGATGAGGACAAAATGGCGGCCGTCCCCGCCACGACCACGGCGGTCATTTTAGGTACTACCCCTACAACTACGCCATACGCCCCTGGTGTAGGGTTCGGTCCTTCGGGTGAACCTAAGGTCCCTTGTACGCATCCTTACTGGCCGGTTCATGATTGGAAATCCCTGATGCCTCTTCCGCACAATGTTTCGTTGCCCGCGGGGGTGGCTCTCTTGATTTATGTGGATTTGTCGGTGGAGGGGCCGGTGTGACACCCTTCTCCGTTACGTCCCTGGATTTGTCCACCTCATGAGAGGCCTCCTCAGGTTCCGAAACAATCTCCTGAGGACGCTTTTTTCGGAGGGTGTGCTTTCTGGGGCGTTCACCTTGTCTCCTTTGGCGCGTACCAGCCTGTTCTTGCAGAAGGGCGTTCTGGCCGAGGTCCGTAGAGTTTGGGAAAAGCCACACTCGGGACTTTTTGTCAATAAAAAGATTGACGCGAGGAAAGGCTGCATTCTTCGGAAGAAGTGGCCTTGTCGTCTTGTCCGCCTCCCTCCTCAACAGTGGTGGCTGAGGCTACGTTGCAATTCATGCATGCAGCATCCTCCTCCGCAACAACTACTCAGGTCTTGGGAAAGGAGGACAAGCTCCTGGACTCCCTAGGGAGAAACATGTTTGCCAATTCGGCCTTACAGCTCAGGCAGGCCAATGCAGAATTGATTTTGGCGGGAGCTAACATGCAGATGTGGAGAGGTCTGTCGGAGTTTGAGGAGCACATTCCGGTCGAGAAGTTGGAAGATTTCAGAGGAGGCCTTTCCGATGCCAGGGTCTTGGCCCAGGATCTCCTGGAGGCTGCGGCTCATCACGTAGACACCTCGGCTCTGGGTCTGATGCTTGTGGTTGATACCTCGCGGCAAGCGTGGCTGCATGCCACTAAGTTCTCGCAGGTGGTGCAAGACAAGGTTCTGGACCTTCCATTTGATGGTAAGGAGCTTTTTCACTCTTCTCCTGATGTAGAGCTCACCAAAACCAAAGACAGCACTCAGACGGCTAAATCATTGTCTGTTCTGGTTAAAGCACCCTTCAAGGCTCAAAGGCCGTTGTCGCAAGGTTGACCCTCCTTTGGTTTTAGGGGCTTCCTTGACCGCAAATCTCGCAGAGTGGATACTCCTGCGGGGAATAACCGCCGTAGACAACAGCGTACGCAGTATTTCTCCCGCTCCTCTGCCTCCTCATCAGGTTCAGGTGGCACCGCCACCGATAAACCTTCCAAATGAGGGTTTTCCGCGCTCGCACGAGACCCCGGTGGGAGGACGCATTGCGTCTCATTGGGAGGCATGGCAGGCCATCACAGAAGACAGATGGGTCTTGTCAGTCGCTCGAGCGGGCTTCCGCTTACCTTTACCCCCTACCCCACCGCTCAACCCTCCTTTTCAGCTGTCAGGCTCACCCTCCCTCAAGGCCAAGGTTCAGAAACTTCTGCACCTCCACCTCAGAGCTGTGGAACCTGTTCCCCTTGGGGAGCGAGGGGAGGGCTTCTACTCCCGGCTGTTTACGGTGCCCAAACCCAACCAGGCTGGCCTGCGCACCATCCTAGACCTTTCCCAGTTCAATCTTTTCATACCCCAAGAGAAATTCAAAATGATCACGCCCGGCCAGATTTGCTCCTCTTTGCAGACGAGCGATTGGCTCAGCGTGGTGGATCTTCAGGATGTGTACATGCATATCCTGATTTGGAATCCACACAGGAGATATCTCTGTTTCTCTTTGGGAGAGGAGCACTTCCAGTTTTGGGTGCTTCCTTTTGGCCTCAGTTCGGCGCCGCGTGTCTTCACGAAGATGATGTCGGTGATTGCGGCCTATCTTCGTCTCCAGGGTATCCATGTGTATCCCTATTTGGACGAATGGCTCCTACGCAGCCCTTGTCCGTTGGCAGCAGCGGGCAATCTCCAGTCTCTCCTTCAGCTCCTGTTGCATCTTGGGCTGTCGGTGAACTGGTGGAAATCCTCCATGACGGTCTCACAGGACCTGACTTTCCTGGGTTTTCGTTGGAACACGAAAGACTGCCGAGTGTATCTGACCGGGGACAGAATGGCGGATCTGTTGGCCACGTGTCAGATGTTTGCGCAGTCGGAGTGCATGTCGGCCTGGTGGTTCCAGAGGCTTCTGGGCCTCATGGCCTCGTATGTACTGGGTCTTCTTCTTGCTCGTCTCAAAATGAGACGGACCCAGATGGCTCTTCGGAGTTCCTGGCGTCAGGCTGTGGACCCGGATTCCAAGCGGATAATGATTCCGGATTCCATGAGAGTGGACCTGGACTGGCGGTCATCGCTCAGCAACCTGTCAGTGGGTGCGGGGTTCCAGGACCCAGCCCCCATGGTGACGATCACGACAAACTCCTCCCTTTTGGGGTGGGGTGCGATGTTAGATCTTCTTCAGGTCTCGGACCTCTGGTCACCTCAGGACAAGCTCCTGCACATAAATCATTTGGAGCTTCTGGCAATTTTTCTGCCACTCAAGGCGTTCAGACCTCTCATTGTCAACAACGTGGTCCGCATAAGAACAGACAATGCGGTGTCAATGTATTACATAAACAAGCAAGGGGGAACAAAGTCTCCCCCTCTCGTGGACCTGTCCATCCAGATTTGGGAGTGGGCCGTGCTTCATGGGGTCTGGCTGCTTGCAGTGCACATCCCGGGCCGGCTGAATGTCACCACGGATGCCCTCAGCCGGCGGACAGTGGTCAGCAATGAGTGGGAGTTGAAGGCAGAGATTCTCTCATGGATTTTCTCGCGTTGGGGACCTCTTCGCCACGGCGGTAAACAAGAAGCTTCCTCAGTACGCCTCCAGAGGGCGGCTGGGAGCCTCCTCTCTGGGGGACGCACTCGAGATTCCATGGCACAACATGAGAGCTTACGCCTTCCCGCCTCTTCCCCTAGTTCATCGAGCAATTTGGAAGTTGAAGAGCTCTGTCAACTGTTCTCTTCTACTGTGAGCTCTGTGGTGGCCGGCTAGGTTTTGGTTCTCAGAACTTCAACACCTGTTGGTGTGTCTGCTGATCAGGTTACCAGTAACTCCCGATCTTCTTCACCAAGGGGAACAGCAGATGTGGCACCCCTACCCACAATCGCTCAACTTGGCGGCATGGTGCCTGAGTTCACGTCTCTAGAGCATTTGGGTCTGTCTGCGGATAACATGCGCATTATCCAGGCAGCCCGGAAACCCTCGAACAGATCCCAATACAAGAGTAAATGGCTCAGGTTCTGTCATTGGTGTTTGGAGAAAGAATTGGACTCGAGGGTGGTGACGATTGACACAGTGCTGTCCTTCGTATCCTCCCTAGCAGAGTCAGGGGTTAATGTTCTGTCTTGCAGGACTTATCTCTCTGCGATTTCCGCTTACCTCTCTACAGACCGGTGTTCTTATTCTTTAACTAACCCAGTGGTGAAGAGACATTTTGCTGGCTTGACATGCATCTACCCTCCGGTTCGTAGTCTGCACCCGCCTTGGGACCTAAATGTAGTCCTGACGGCGCTGTGCCATAAACCCTTTGAGCCAATGGCTACGGTTGACCTCAAGTACGTGTCCTGGAAAGTGTCCTTTCTGGTAGCCGTTACGTCAGCGAGGAGAGTGAGTGAGCTCCAGGCATTGTCGGTGGAGCATCCTTTCTTGGTCTTTCACAAGGACAAGGTAGTCCTTCGGACGAACCAAGCTTTCCTACCAAAGGTAGTGACCGAATTCCATCTGAATCAGTCAATTTCCCTTCTGGTCTTTTTTCTGAACCCTGCCTCGGAGGCGGAAAGGGTTCTACACTGCCTGGATGTCCGAAGAGCTCTTAAGTTCTACCTGGACAGGACCTCCGAGCTTCGGTTGACCTCAGGGCAGGCCGGCGTCTAAGGCATCCATTTCCATTTCCAGATGGATTGCCGCCTGTATCACGGAATCTTTCACCGCCCAAAAGCTGAAACCTCCTAAAGGTATCCATGCATACCAGTTGGGAGGCAAGGCAGCCGTGGTTGCTTTTCAGAAGTATGTTCCCTGGGAGTCCATCACTAAAGCGGCTACTTGGGCCTCCCCATCTGCTTTCTGTAAGCATTACAGCCTCAATATGAGCTCTAGAGCTGACGCTCAGTTCGGCCAGGCTGTGCTGAAGAACCTGTTTCAGTAAGGGGTATTTCCATCCACCCATAGTTCCTGTAAGGAGTGCTTGGGAATCTCCCATAAGTATGGAGGAAAGGGAACGGGACGTAGGAGTATTACCAGGTTACTCACCGTTGTGACCACCTTACTCCTAGTCCATAGTCCCCTTTCCTCCATACGCCCGCCCGTCGTCCCCTCTAATAAGGTTCCTCTGTTATTGTGAATGGGTCTTGACCCTGCGAAAGAAAAAGACTGATGGGCGATGCACGGGGCGGAGCCAATGTGGGCGGGGTTACGGCCGCGTGCCGGGCCCCGCGCTGGAAAGAGAGGAGGGACACATTTTTGAAAACAATTTGGATGCTTTTTACAAAGTGCTCCGGTCCCGTCCCACAGGACGGAGAGATGTCCCATAAGTATGGAGGAAAGGGGACTATGCACTAGGAGTAAGGTGGTCACTACGGTGAGTAACCTGGTAAGTATTTATCTCCATATATTGTGTGCGTGCATGTGCATGTTCATTGTGTAATCTATATGCAGTATTTGGGTCTATGCACAGTGTAAACTATGTGCATTGTGTGGGTGTATGTGGATTGTGTGGCTCTATGCACCACATGTAGTATATGCACATTATGAGTATATGTCTGTGTGCGTGTGTGCGTGTGTGTGGACGGGTGCACGCCAGATAAAGGTATACATAGCATGGGGATCTATGTGCAGTGTAAGTGGGAGTGTGTGGGTAAATGGGCAGTGTGTCTGTGTGTGTGAATGCAGAGTGTGTGGGAATGTGTGCACTGTTTGGTTGTGTCTGTGCAGAGTGAGTGTATATGTGCTGCTTGGATGGTATGTACGGTGTGTGGCTGCATGCACAGTGGGAGGTGTGTGTGGACTGTGAGGGAGCATGAACTGTGCATGTACATTAAGAGGTTGCCTGGAGTGTGAGGGTTCATGCACATCGTGAGGGTGTATGTGTAGTGTGTGCATGAATGCACATCATGGAGGTGTATGCATAGGTGAAGTGTGTAGGTATGTGTGCTATCTGAGCATGGCAGTTTGAGGTGTCCTCATTGAAACTGCCTAAGGCCACAGTGCATGTGCGCATATGACATCAGCACCCTGAAAGCATTGATAGTGCACACAGTTGGGTGCGGGCATGACTTGGTGATTTGGCATGGTATATATAGGGAGGATGCTGGAATCCGCTTTCGCGTTCCCACTGGGATCAAATGAACGTGGCCAAATGAACCCAGTAGACTGTGTATCCCTGTTCGTCTGTCATCTTCCCTGTACCCCACACTACGTTGTTAATAGTTTTGTCTCACTAGGCTTGCGCCAAAACTAATAGTCACAAGAACAAAACGCAGCGTAAAAAATGATGGCAAAACCCATAGAAATGATCAGCTACGAAGGCTAAAAAGATTGGCCTTGAAACGTGGCGTATCCTGAACCATCTGCTGGTAGCTTGCTCATAGAGCAGGTGTGGTAATTAAAGAGATCGTTGTGGTGGCTGTATTTTTTCCACTGACGGCTGACCCCAGCAGTATTTAACAATTGGAAATGGTGAAACATATGTGTTCTGTAATAATGGTTGTAATCACCAACAATTGGAATGCCATTAAGGCATACCTGCAATGCCACAAATGGATACCTGCAATGCCACAAATGCATAACTGCAATGCCACAAATGCATAACTGCAAGGCCAAGTGCTTATCTTGGATGACCGGTCACTTTTCATCAGCTGCATTTCTTAGATAATAGGTCCCCAGGTGTTTTTTAAAACCAACCCATCGTGTTCATGTTATCTACATTGGAGACATGCAGACAGTTTTTCGGCTCTTCCTCGCTCTCGCTTTACTTCTATGTCACTTTTTGTCTTCCCAAGTATCACTTACCATCGTTTGTGAGTGCAGAACCTACATTGCTTGTTCAAGGAATTCCTATTTGAAAGGGCCCTGTGAGGAGGGCCAGACAAATGCATAGTGCATGGTGTGTTATTTGTTCCCTTGCTTTCTGGCAGGCTGCAGAGTGTGGAAGCAGTTAAATGCCCATTACGCTGCCAGCTACAATGATTGATTACACGCCTGGACATGCAGTTTCTTTCTCTCTCTGCAGAGTGGCGCTTTCGGAGACAGATTGTCTTCAAATGCAGTACAACGCTCAATTGCATTTACAATATTCCTGATATCTGGGCTTCTGGAACAATTTTTTTTTTCAATCCCAATGAAAACGCTCCGAGTAAATGAAATTCGCTATAAAATGAAACACATTGGAATTAAAATATGAAGCTTCTTTTTTGTAGGTACCCTTTAGACCTATGAAGGCAGAACTGACAGCCTGCTTGTGATGCTGCTGTTTAAGCGACATCCTGGGAGCTGCAGTCTAAATTTAGAAATCATTTAATTCTTTACAAGAAGCCGGCTGCGGCCTGTTTCGAGGGTCCAGTCATTCGAGAAATTGACATGGTCCTCATTTAGGCCAAGTTAGGGGTAGCAAGCGGCAGAACACCAGAAGTGCTTTGCAACCGCTGCATTTACACAAATCTAACGACTACTCCATTAAAGGCAAAGTTGATTTCCCCTCCACACTGCAAGTGTTTGCATTGATGACTTGTGCCTGCAGCCAACTACTCACCTAAATGCAGCTTCAAGTAGGAGTGGCCTGGAACATGTGGTCACTGAGCTGTCCAATCAAATGGAATGGAATGGGGGCAGTGGCGTTATTCTTTCCCGGCCACAATCGGGGATTCCCTCAGGGGTCTGCTTCTGTGAAACATGTTATGCTGTGTCTAAAAAGAAAGCACTTGCCAATTAGAGCAGAGCACTCTGATTGGCAAGAAATACACATTTTCTGGGCTATTGTATCATATGTGTATTTATTTATCGCACTGGAGGCAGGAGGACAGATATCTCAGTCTTGTTGGAGTAAAGTGTAAGACAACAACGTGCATCCAATGGCTGATTGCAAAGACAAACAGATATGTGAGCAGAGTGGTCAAGAGTAAAAGTGGGGTGAAGACTATGTGTGTGTTGTCCACAAAAAGGTGGTTGGAGAATGCAAAGGGAGAGATCTGTTGACCAAGGGAAAATGTGCAAAGGGTGAACTCTAAAAGTCCACGGGCAGAACCTTGAGGGATGCCAAAATGGAGGGAGTTTGGGTATCAGAGGGTCAGCACACAAGGAAATGGAGATGACCAATAAGAGAGTTATGAGGCAACCCTTGTAAGAGGGGTAGACTGGAACCCTGGGTCTACAAGAGCCAGAAGAGAGTCTAAAGAGGAGTGGGTCACTGTTTCAAAGTCAGCTGATGGGTCCATAATGAATGGGACAGGGGATAGTTTCCAATAGTGAGCGGAGGCCAGCAAGATAGAGACATGGGTGAAAACCAACTCCGTAGAATGAAGGCTTCAACATCTAGATTGAAGATGTATCTGACGGTTGTTGGGGTCCAGGTACGCGAAGAACCTATTACAACTTGTTTAGGATTTTAGGATAGTAGCATAGGAGAGATGCAGACCTATAGTTGGCAGGAATATTGGGTTCAGCCCAGGGCTTCTTTAGGATTGTTTGGTCACCTGATAGCTTGGAGGAAGTGGGAAAGATTCAATAAGAGAGAAGTTGAGGAGGGTGGAGACAGAGGTCAGGGGTGCATGATCACTGCCCTTATGCAGGGGCAGTGATTCAGCAAAGACACAAGAAGAGTTGGCAGTCGTAGGTAGAGGTAGGGAGGGAAGAATGAGCATAAAGAGAAGACGACAGCAATAGGTGGATTATGGACACAAATAAGAGGGAGGAAAGGATAGGAAGGTTGTGAGGATGTCACAGCTTTTGTCAATTTTTAGATGAAAAGTAGTGGACAAAGTCATTCGTGATAGGGAAGAAGAGGTCAGTTTAAGGCGAGGGAGAGGAATCATGGATTACAATGTGGTGGAGAGTATATTGGGGTGAGATTTAAGAGTGGTAATTAGATTGGTGAAGTAAGATTATCAGAAGATGTGATGTAGGAGATACAGGGCCTCATTACGACCTTGGCGGCCGCAATATGAACGGTGCCGGCACCGTTCATACCGGGGCGCCACATTACGAATGACGTGCATACCCCCACCCGCGAGCAGACCAGGATGCTACCAACCGTCCCGTCATTAACGGGTCCGTTGTTAGCATCCTCCCCACTCCCATTGAGCCCTGTGGGGGCTCAAATGGGAATGGGGACATACCAGGTCCAGGTCCCGAAAATGGGAATTACCGGGCCTGCAAAAGTCGGAATGACCCGGTAATTCCCTTTTTTCGGGACCCAGACACGAGTTTGGAGGTAGCCATGCCGGTAATGAAGGCATGTCTACCTCCAAGCTCGTAATGAGGCCCACGGTCTTTGTCACAGGGGAGAAGAGGTGGGCCTCAGTCCTTTTGCCACTTCTAAAGGTGGTGTAAGGGTGTTGCATTTTTCTTTTAAGTAAATATATCTAAGGGTAATACAGGGCAGGGGTGAGGAATGGAAGGGGTGAAAGTAGGAGCAGGATAGTGCTGCTCAATGGTCATTGAGCATTAGAGCACAGACAGCACCTCTTGTGGAGGAGTGAGAAAAGGAAGCACTGCCAGTTTGGAAAGCAACAGGGGGTAGCAGGGTGAAGTAGAGGGACCCATGTCTCAGTGATGCTCATGGTTGCCAGATGGGGGTTGTAAGAGTCAACGTTTAAAATTAGGTTTTGTTACAGATAGTGTGGGCCTTCCAGAGCCCATGCGAATGAGTAGTGAGAGTGAGTGAGGGGAGGGAAGAATGAAAGAAGGGAAAGCAAGGATACGACAGGATGAGGTGGCTGATGAGCGGAGAGAATTATTGGGAATGTTTGGAGGGTAACTAGAAAAGCCTTGTAAGTAGACTAAGCTTTTTTCCAGGGAGGACTTTCTCCAAATACAATAGGATGGGCTTTGGGTGAGTTGCTAGTAATGTCGCCAGAAGCACAAACAGAGGGGTTAGGTCATCCCAGACAATTTCAAGCGACGACTCTTATGATGGCCATTTGGGGAATGCCCCTAGAGGGAAATGTAGGCTGCACGAGAATTCATATTTTGTAACTGCACAACCATGATTGAAAATGTATTATTTTCTGTAAAGAAGTATTTTCTCTTTTCTCACATAGTTGTTTGCCCTCTGTCTATAATTGTGGATTTCGCATTAAGACGTTATGTTTCCCTACCAAGCTGAGAGTTCCTTGCCAGCCCTTTCCCCTCTACTATGCAAGCCCTCCTGGACTTCAACTGTGCCTCGTCTCTCCATTTCAGCACTACTACCCCGAACCCCACCCCAACTCTGCATTTCCCCAGGGACTGCCCAACTCAAGACCAGCATGTGCCTGCATCTTTGACAATGGTGCAAAGACTGCTCCCCTGCACTTCGGACCTCCTACAAGGTAGCTCTCTCTGCTTTGTCCACAGCTCTGGATAAACTCGGCCGCCTGATTCACCAAACTCATCTCTTCACTCTGATCCCAACCTTGCTAATCCTCCATTACCCTTCAGTCCATGCAGCACTGGTCCATATTCTATCATCTCCACTCTATCTGATAACATGTTCGTTTTCACAAACATGAATCCGAATCCAAAATAGAGCCACAATTCTATAATGAGGCAGATCCCACAATATTTTGCAGCACACTGACCTATGTATGATCTCAGGAAAAGAAAGCAACCAGGTGGGCATCCACCCCTGGAATATATCACAAACAACACAGAGAGACAGACACCCTGTATATTGCAGCACAGTAACCTAACACTGATCACAGGAAAAGAAAAGCAACCCAGTAGGGCAAACACCCCTGAAATATACCACACACCCAAACCCAAGACTTCTAGACCACAAACATGCCATGATACAAGAAGGACAAAGAAACAAGAATGGAAAACAGAAAGAGGAAGGAAATCATACCTCCATGTAACAGGAATCACCTACCAGAACTCACAAAAATCCCAAAAATCTCCACCAGCCACTGCTAAATGGACTAAGGAGAAGAATCAAAACAGAATATATCTCCTGGTACCTCTCCATCTACGACCCTACTTAAACAGAAACCAAACAAACCACGAGTAAGAACCCAAACAATCCTAGAGTGGACCTGTCAGACCACCAAAACACTAATTGCAACAGACAGAACCCAGCAACCCTAAAGACATCTTACGAAAACCCCAAAAAAGAATCAAAGCTAAGCTTGAATCCCTAATCATCCACACCTCTTACATAGCCACATACTGCAAAAAAGACCACACGCACAACCAAACAACCCATAAATACTATGAACCGGAACAAAGAAACCAATCATTCAATTTGATTGAACTCCTCAATGAAGAGACAGAGACTTCAACTAGCAGCCTCATCCTAAAGAGAAACAAAAACCGGACAAACATCACCCCGACCGAAATACAAAAAAGGATATGCAACAATTTACAGAGAAGAGCACACACTCTACACTGCAGACTGCTCAACATAAGATCCATGGCCAAACAGAAACTAGAAATGAATGACCTAAGCAAGGGGGCCACTGACATGCTCTTATTCACAGAAACATGGCTATTGGACAACTACACAACAATTGTCCATGAAGCCATACCAGACAACTTCATACTAACACATTGCAAGAGATAATCGAAGAGGAGGAGGAATTGCAATGATGCACAAAAAACACATCTACGCCACACCACTCCCCCCAACAGACAAAGAAGATTTTGAATAACTCCTAATCAACATCAAGCTCCATGATCAATCCAATCTACTGTTCCTCCTGATCTACAGACCGCATCCTACAACCCCAACTTCGCAAACAATCTCACTGACGTCATTACCAACCTCGCCACTTATCATGAGAACATAATTGTTCTGGGGGATTTCAACATCTGGTTCAAAACAGAAAACAAAACTACATCAAACTCCCTTAGCGCCCCTACTGGAAAACCTCCACTTCAAACAAATAGTAAACACACTCACCCACAATGCTGGAAACACCCTGGACGCAATCTTCTGCAGAGATGGACTCTCGACCACCGCCCCACCAATACCAATCAAATGAAGAGATCACTATATGATCCCATTCACAGTCAAAATTCCAAACCACATGATGCCTGTAAATGTAATATTCCCCGCTACTAACAAAAAAAACTGGAAGAGTCTTGACCTGCAAACGTTAACAGAACACATTTTTTTGTTTGTTTTTATTTAATGCGTATGGCTAAGGCAAAATAAGCCTTTAGCTATAGATAGAAAATACAATTATTTAACATTTCATTAATATTTCTTCATCACAAAATAAAACCACATCACTACAATACAGTAACATATAAAATACACCATCGATAAAAACACATCACATAAAATTCCACATCACTGAAAAATTTATGTTAGTCATACACACACGCTAAAACTCACTCTCCCCGTAACATAGTTGGATGTGGCCGTAATAACCAGCCATTCAGCTGTCCTAATTGTAGACCAAAACTGACCAGATTCGATCGACCCATGTGATGAGCAAAAACGTTGATACCCTTTTGTATACAGGTTAGCAGCCTTCTCATGTCTACTAGTCTCCACAGAATTTTCACACAACCAGCAAAGTCTCCTTTCTCTCGGTACCCTCTGCCATGCACCAAGATATTCCATCACCCGGAGGATGTTTAAACTCAAATACAAAATGAGAGAACACCTTAGTTAAATAGCTGCACAGCTTTCGTATTCAAAACTCTGTACTACAAACTCCCCATAGTGTTTTTTTTTTGGGAGGAGAGGTTCAAAAGATCTAACTCTGTACCACAAGTGTGACTTTGCCTTAAGCTTGTTTGCATGAATTCCAATCTCATCATGTTCAAAAGAGGCCAACCCAATATTTTCTGAATGGGGTTGCATGGATACTTCTAAGTCTCTATCTGCTAAATTAGCTTCATGGAAACGCGAGTGAGCCTAAAAAGAAGTAAATTCCAGGGGAGTCCACTGACTCAACTGCATGCTTTAAAGTTAAATACAGTTTACTACACATCATTTTTCTCAGAGTATATTGTGACGTGAGGTGCAGCTCCATTTATATTGCTGCCACGGGAACCGCTGTAGGCAATCCCAAGAGAACCTGAGAATCTTTCCCTCCAAAATATCGAGTCTCCCAGGTGCTTTTCCAGGATGGTCTCTAGTCTATAAAGTATGCACGGGACAATCGATTTCTTATATATTTCTCTGAGTCCCTCTAGCGAATGGTCACTTAGGGCCTCATTACAAAGTGGGCGGTAAGGGGTTAACGGCGCTGGTAAAGGTGCTACAGCCGTTGACCCCTGACTGCCCTATTACGAGGTCCGCTCACGGGATCCGCTCTGGATGCCTGGTTTTACCAGTGCCGTATTGGTGAAATGGGGGAGGACACAGCACCCTCCTGCGAATTACGAACTATGACATTTGTGTCAGTATTAAGGCCTTAATAAAATATAATAGCTGCCTATCAATGTCCCACTTCTCCAATTTGGCCTACAGGGTTGGTCGATCAACACAGTCGAAGGCAGCTGAATAATCCACGAATCACAACTAAAGTGCTCCGCCAGCCCCATTCAAGACATACGCATATAATAGGTGTAGGGCCCACATTGCCTGTATTGTCAAGTGCCCCTTCCTAAATCCCACTGACCCACTGACCCACTTTTTCAATAAGCGTAGTAATAGTGTAGCAAATATTTTGCTGCTAGTATCCAGCATGGCAAGCAATTTAAAATTACAGGGATCCATATATGACCAACGCTTATGGACCGGGATCAGGATAGAACTAAGTCAACTTTGGTAAATGACACCCCAAGTACAGATATTAGTGTACATATCAAATAAAACTCTTCCCCAAAACAGAGGATTAGATTTTAGCACTATATTTGCCAAACATTCGTGGCCAGTGGCCCTCAATGGCTTAAGTTTGGCTAATATGTCTAAAATATCAGGAATGTCAATGTTCAAGGCGGGCCCACCCTGCTCATAAAAAGTTTCAACGGGATGTGTAATCCCCTGGTCCCAATATAAACTTTTTACATGACGATGCTACTCCACTTTCGCTATGTCACACAGCTCTTTTGGGTAATAGCAGAGATACAGGTACAATACAAATGCCAGAACTGGCGCGTGTCATGCGTTCTTATCAGGCCATGTAGAATTTTCAAATTTGTTGATTTTTTACTAATTTTATGGCTACAGAGCCAGTTCTTATTTTTGGTGATAGTAGGTCCAATCTCAATTTTCTGTTACCCTCACAGTCAATGCCTTATCTTTTTTTTAATCACTGCCACCCTTTTACACTTAACTTGATTTTTGAGGAGTATTTTATAATCAAAAAGTGAGGCGATACCCTTACCCTTGGCCTTGACCTTGGCTTGCACATATAGCAATGCCCTGATTGCTTAGTTTAACTCGCACAAGTCCCCCTTATAGTTTTTCAGAATTCTTGAGGCGAACACAACATTTTACTGATGCATAGATTGACCCTTTTCAGATTCGTCTCAGACCAAAGAATTTGATTTCCCTGGGCAGTCACTGCTACCTTAGTTAGGTCTGTTCTTATGATCTTTTGTACATCCCTGTAAAACATCACTTTTAACATGGCATGATCACTAAGTGGAGTATGCCTAATGTTATATTTCCATACAGTTCCACATAACATATCCATAATAAAAATACAATCCAAACAGGATGAACTACGGCCATTAGACCAGATGACAACCTCCAGCAAATTTGGACTCTCACTCGGAATCAAAGGGACAAGATTACATTCTGATAATGCTTCCGTCCATTTCGTCCCTTCTTTAATAATGAGGGTGTATGTGCAGCGCATTGAGCGCCCGGTTCATCTACCTGACCACCCACAAAGTCAGAACAGCACTCTTCATCCAGAGGGGTCCAATGTGCATTGAAATCCCCAGCGACCATTACGAATCCACAGTTTTTTTTTTATCGCCAATAGGTCTGTCACCCATCTCAGGAGATCCTCAGACAAGGTGCCATCTGGCGGGTTGTACAGATAAAGCATTAAAATACATTCATTTTTTACTGGAAAATTCTTAATCTCTACCGCTAGACAGTTTACAGCGACATATGTTTGGCTGAGATCTATACAGAGGCTTCCCCGTTCATGCCTTAGTCGCTGGTTCCCTGAAGATTTGATAGCCATCCAAAGTTAAAGTTGACATGAGCCATGTCTCTTGCAGGAGAGATGTCTCTGATTTTACCAAAACATCATATCCTGCAGGCTGAGATATGAAAGAACTAAGGCCCTGCGTGTTCCACGTTAAAACCTGGCCATAGGCGACGGTTTCTGTTGGCCAATATGTCTCTTCCTCCCTTACCAGAGCCCATTGTTCATCTTTCTACATTTGAAGACAAACTTTATGCTGTTTCTGCCATAAGCCAACTTTCTTTTAGGCCACTGAGGTTTAATGTGTATCTTTTTTCCCTTGCCTTCCCTACTAAAAATGGTGGCCTAACAACCTTTTTCATTAGCTGTACCCTGTTGGAGTTTTATCAAAAAACCCATATCATAAAATTCCTTGGCAAATAGAATTATTTTCTCTACCATCATTCGAAAAAGACAAGGGTTATAACCGCCCAATTGGTTTGACTAAAATAGGGTGTAGTTTCATGTGTTCATTGTCTTGAGTTGGCATGATATGTAGCTCCCTAAGTTGTTGAAAAAGGAGCATCAAATTCCCTCTATTCAAATAGGGGGAACACTCTGTGGGTGCAATTTCCTCAATCTGGATGGTGCAAGAGTAATACACAGGTACGTTTAAAAGAGTTTAAAGATGCCTGGTATCTTTACCCCTCATGTTAGACTTTTGGGTCTCGGCCTGTGGCCTACCATCACACCCTGTCTGTGTATGCTTGTGTGAGAGCTGCTCGTCTAGTCTTTTTTTGGATACCTCCACATCAGTCATCCCTGTAAATCCCCAAGATGTTTCCAGGTCAGTTGGTTTCCCACATTGCACCCCAACATCTGCTTTATCCTGCCGCCCATGTGTGGCCATAGTAGATCATTTCACTTTTGGCTTTTTAGGAACCTTAGGCTCTGTCTCGGGGCTGAAACCACCTCAGGATACTGGAGCCATTTATCCAGTGTGCCATGTTGTCGTATACAGTGCTTAGACTTGTGGCCTTTTCTCAATGTGTTAGCTCCCAGCTCTTTGGCATGTATTATATTTTCCGGTCTCTTTAGTGTCACTGCAAGGGCCCCCGCATTTTCCTTGGAGGCCTAGCCGGTGGTTGATTCTTTTGAACTACCCGCAACTTGGCCTTGTTTTTCCTTTTCCTACGTTTATGGGTTTGCTTAACCAGAGCAGATTGTGCTGGTGAAATCACTGCTACAGACACCATTGACTCTTCCATACCTAATCCCGCTGTGCAGTTGCTGTCCACTATAAACAAGGCATTCAGGGAGATCTATAATGGTGCATTTAATGTGCTCGAGTCATTGAGCATCGCCTACTCCTCCCATTCTGCCTTCCTTCCATTCACACAGCCTCTCTGCTCCAGGCCCACAACACTGCAGGTTGAAATAACATCCACTAATGTGGCCAAAATACTTTTTATAGATCTTGGTTCATTGGCCAGGGTAGAACAGAGACCAAAAATAGCATCCATGGTCACTGCTATAGTATTCATCGTAAGGGCAAAATCACTCATTTCATCTAACATTGTCCTGGGTAGTACTGCCCGACGTGTCAGTAGTGGAGGTTACTTCATGTTCATATCCAGTGTTTATAATACACTCTAAATCAGGAGTCGCTGACAGATTTGTGGGGGATGGAGATGCCAAGACCACCTCTGCAGACTGGGCCCTGCCAGTGACTCACCGCAAATTCAGGCACATCTTCAGTAATGAATTGGTATTGTCTATGTTACTGAAGGAGATAGGAGAACTCATCAATGTTGTTATGCCCGATTTCAGAGTCGTTGCAAGGAGAGGGAAAAAGTTTGTAATCTTTTCCCGTTCCCGCCGCTGTGTGTCAGTTGGCGTTATACTGCCCATCTCTCGATTTCGTTGTAAGTCTGGAATGTCCATTATCACGGACTCTGATCCAGACCTCTCCTGTATATGCAGGCTTACCCTCTCACTTATCCGAGGGCTAGAAGCTCTCGTAAAGGTTTCATAAATGGGGGGCTGTGCCCTCGAGGCCCTACTCTGGTTACATGTCTTTCCATCGAAAATGTCCCATCTACACAATTTTCCATCAAATTTTTTCGAACGAAAAAATGTTCACGGAATGCATTTGTTTATTTTTTTTTTATTTTTTGGGGGACGGTCCCCCCCAACTACCCGTTTTGACCCCTTAAAAACCCACCCCAAACAAAATTAACCCTTTACCCCACACAAATATGCATTTGATGGACATATTTTCGTTAGAAAATATTTGATGGAAAATGTGTAGATGGAAAATGTGTAGATGAAAAGACTGCACACCCTTTCAGACTTTCGGGACCGTTTGGCTTCTTCTAATCACCACCATTTGCTAGTTCACTCCGTTTCTCAGAGGATATGTATGCGAAGGTGACAGTTTAGTGATTTTTTGCTTTTCGCCTACATCCTCCATTTTCGATTATAGAGATAGTCACACGTATGTGAAACGGTACTCACTTTTGGAATGTGTAGCCCCTACTCATGCATGATGAAGCCACTTATCGGTTCCTCCTCTTGCCTGCTGCCCCTCAGCTGCACCGCGGACCACCGCAGACCACTCTCAAACCACTCTGAGCAGTGCTCTGCGCAGCACTCTGCATTTCATTGGTGATTTTAAAGAGAGTCAGGAAGCACTCTGCCAGCCGCTCCTCCCACCCACGAAAACACTGTAGAGGTACTCCAAACCAGCAAGGTACACTGCTGCCACCTCAGGCCACTCTAGAGCCACTCCGCTTGCTCCGAACAACAATCACCGGGCTATTCACCAACCCAGCCTGAGTGTCAACTCACATGCAGCATTATGTACACTCTTAGCACAACGGCCGAAGTGCAGAAGGAGCTAGCACTTCAATACACATCTATATGCTGTATGCTACGTGCTATACCCACCTGATGTACACTGGGCAGCCCTGCAGCGAAGTTCAAACTGGTATGCAAATATATGCCATTCTCTGCTACCCCGGGTCCTACAGTCAACTCCGTACTGCCACAATCACCAAGTCTCTTCAGGAGCTTCCAAATCGTGGCTTCCAAACCACTCCGAAAAAGGTAGAGGAAGGGACCCTCCAACAACACATAACACTTCAAGCCACACTGCCTTGTTTCCAGGAATTACATGCAGATGCTTCGGATACAAAAGAACTAATGGAATCAACCAAACCAAACATCTCGCAGCTAAATAGAATGACTCTGGATTGAGCGGAATTAAAACTTGACACCTGGAACACAGAGGACCTTGACCAACTAGCACCAGCAAAAATCTTCAAAGCTCCAGCAAAAAAGAATTGCACCAAGGGGCTTTACAGACGAACTGAGGGAACTCAAAAAACAAGCGCAAACTGGAAAAACTATGGAGACATCATTACAACCAATTCGACGAACACAAATACAGATGACAGATCTGAATTTACAAATCAGCAGTCCTGAAAGTAAAAAAGCATATTACTGTACAATAATTCAATTGGCAACAAACTCACAAAAAGAACTTTTAAAAATCATCAAGGAATTAAAAAAACGTCATGCAACAAATGCGCCATGCCACCACAATCCCTATGTGACAACACCACAGACCACCTAAGAACAAAAACAGATGCAATTCAACAGACCATCGACACAAACCACCCTACAAAAAACCCAACTCTGTAACTATCAGACACCAGCGCTCCATCAATCAACACAACACTTGCGTGTTTTGAACCTATAAATGAAGAAACCTTCAACAAACTATTAAGAGATACCAACCTCAGCAGATCCCCCAGTGACCTACACCCACCAGGGAATGTTAAAAAAAAAAACCTCAATCACAGAACTTTGGAATCACACTTTCGGATACTAACAAACCTATCCCTAAACATGGAAATAGTACCCAAAACGGACAAATCAGCATAAATCAAGCCCCTCCTCAAAAATGAAACAGGTGATGCAGAAGACCCCACCAACTACAGACCTTTATGAAACCTACCCTACCCAGCAAAACTAATTGAGAACTACCTCTACAATATACTACTCAACCACGTGGAAAGCAATGGAATACTCAACCACTCCCAAGTCGGATTCAGACCCATGAGAGGAACTTAATTAGCACTTATATGCATATGGGATGACCTAACAATAAACGCAGACAAGCACCTGATCGGCCTGCATACTACTAGACATATCACACACCTTTGACACAGTCAGACACACAACACTAATCCAGAGACTGGAGGAATGTGGCATAAATAATTCCTCACTGCAATGGCTGATACCTTTCCTCACCAATCGAACTAAAAGAACAGACATCGCCATTTGCATATAACACCAAAAACATCACCTCTGCCATAGCACAAGGATCTAGCCTTTCCCCAATACTCTTCAACATCTGCATGTCACCTAATGAAACTCAATCATACCCATGGAATGACCAACTACAACTACACAGCCAATACCCCACTCATCTTCAAGATAACCTCAACCCAATTCCCAACCATCATGCTCAACAAATGCTGCATGGCAATATACACCTGGATGACAAAAAACAATTTCAAACTAAACCTGACCAAAATAGAAATAATGATCCCCGCCCCAGAAAACCGTGCAACCTAGTACTTCCAGTGCTATGCGGATGATACTCAGCTCATTTTCAGGCTACCCTCGGCCTCCATTTCTCATTCCCTCATCTCTGACACTCTGTCTGCTATCCAGGAGTGGTGTGCCGCCAATGACCTCTGCCTTAATGCCAGTAAGACTGAGATCTTACTCTTCGGCACACCCGCTCCCTGCTTTCCTGCAGCTCTCTGGCCGGCCTCTCTTGGCCCTCTTCCTGCTCCGACCTGCAAGGCAAAAAACCTCGGGGTCATCTTTGACTCCACACTCTCCTTCTCTCCTCACATATCTGACATCTCTAAAAAGGCACACTACCAGCTACACCCCCTCAGAGGTATCCTTCCTTTCCTCTCCTTCCCCCAGAGGCTCGCTATCTCTAGAGCCCTGGTTTTCCTCGAAGCTGGACTACTGTAACATCCTCTATCTAAATCTGCCTACTTCTACTCTCCGCCCTTTGCAACTCATCCAGAACAGGACTGCGAGACTTGTCCTTGGCCTCAAGCCCAGGGACCGTATCTCTCCAGGACTGAAATCGCTACATTGGCTCCCAGTGGTCTCGAGGATTAAGTTCAAAACCCTCTGAATTGTCCACAAGGCCTTCTGGGGCCTTGGGTCAAAATACCTTCAACTCTCTCTTCCTAAATATCTTCCTTCTCGAGCCCTTCGCTCATCTGCCTCCAACTCCCTCAGGGTCAGCTGCTTCTCTAAGCAACAAGTTGGGGGTAGATCTCTCTCCGCAGCAGGGGCATCCCTCTGGAACAGCCTCCCTGCCTCCCTGAAACTTGAGGAGAACCACCTCCGATTCCGTAAGCACCTCAAAACCTTCCTCTTTGCCTCTGCTTTCTCTCCCCCTCTCCCCTGCTAAAATTACTGAAACTGCACTGAATCTGCAAGTGGGCCACTCACTGAATTTCAGTCCTTTGCCCAGCCACTCTCCCCTGCACTGCCTCCCTGGCAGCCCCTGCACTGCGGGACTGTCTCTGTATCCCTACAGCCCTCCTTCCCAGCACTTGTATGCACTTACCTTGCACTGCCACCAGCTGGCCCTTATTTATTATTTATTTTGTTATACTACTAACCCTGTACTGCACTTCCCCTCTCCCTCTCCCCCATGCACTTTCCCCTTCCCTTTTCCCTTGCACTTGCGCGATCTGAATGACACCTGGCCTAGTAGGATCGTTGTCTGTCTCCCTTTGCCCCCCCCCGCCTCGTCGCACCTTGAAACACTTGTGTATAGGCGCGTTATAAATGCCATATCATACATCATACATCATCAATCATAGACGCAACTTCTATTAGTTCAATTCTAGTTTCACCTTTTTCATTTGTTTTTCTGTATTTTCTGTATTCTTGTTTTATTCTGGGATCCTTCTAAATATTATTTGTCCGGACCTTGGGGCTCAGATTTTTATGCTATTAATTTAAGTATGCCTTACATATCCCCAGTTTCCTTTATGGGGATTTGAACCCAGGTCCTTCCAAGTGCCCTTTGGTGTGTCAAACATCTGGGAGTTGTCCTGGTGCTGTTAAAGAAGAAGGATAGGGTCTTTCCTCTGAGGTCCTGCAATGTCTTTCAGTTGTCATCTCTCATTCACTTCCATATCTCAGCGAGAAGCATTCCACCAAACGGCTCCCAGTGTTCTAGCACATGCCAGGAAGTCACGGGTAAGGCTCTTGAGGGTATGACAGCACCGAGATTCACCACAACAGTTAGCACAAGATTTATATTGACCACAAATGCTAAAGTAGCTCCCGAGCTGGAAAAAACCACTGCTTAATAGACACAGGCATCCAATCAGAGGGAATTACCCACCCACCCACATGTATGTAGGCCAACAGGCCCACAAGTTCTGATTGGCTCATTTCAGAGAGTGTGAACTTCAAATGCTGTACACGCTTTGCAATGCAGTCAATAGTTTACAACCCCAAATGACACACCAGAATTTGCTTGAGCGCAGGTTTGGAACATGTACATTTTGAATATTATTTAACACATTGCGCCTTGAAACACTGGTGTACAGGCGTGTTATAAATGCCATATCATGTATCATATCACATTGGCATGTCAGAATTTGATGAAAAAGGATTGTAATGGTACTCTGCTTTGAAACAACTATAGTGTGGATTTAGCACCTTATAAAAGAATACTGTTGCAGCATAACATAGCATAACGTACTGGCCCACACATGTTTTGCTGAGTTGAGCAGGTCACAGAATTATGAAGGACATAGTGCTTTTGGGGAACATGAGTTTGGTTTTCCAGGTTTCCAGAGAGGGGGAAGGTCCCAACAGATGCCTGATGTAACGGATTCTGGCACTGCACTCCAAGGACACAGCAGAATCGCTGCATGGACATTGACTAACCTTATTGCATTATCCAGGCTGCTCCTGGAATCTTGCCCTAAAAGGAGATCCGTTAGAGTGAGCACTTATCCTGACCTCTGCTGTCACACCTAAAAGATCATCCTAGGATTCCCAAAACGACACACAAGTGATCTGGACACTGAGCTTTTCCTAGTGCCCTAACAGGTCTATCCAAACATCTGGCTACTGGGATAAATGTCTTAGGTTCACCTGGGCAGCCAATACCAGATGTGTTATCATCAACTGTTAAGCCACACACATACCATAATCATGTGCCCCCTGTACTGTGGCAAGAACATGATAGTAGTAAGCATAAGATGCAGCTGGTCAGGCATTAGACTCGAAGGTTCAGGAATAAACGGGTAAGAAAAAGCCTGCTCTTTTAAATGAATGTCACATGACTATGTTTTAATTATAAAACAAAATATAAAAGCAGAAATGACCCATCAGTAATTTAGAGTTGTCTGGATTATCCCTTCCTGCTCACCTAAGTAAAATGGAAATTGAATTTCAATCCTGCACGCGAATACAGAGGGATCTTCACAAAGTGACTTTCAAGCTCCGTTATTTTACCCCTTTGGAATCTTAAAACCCGAACAAATGTTTGGCATTTTCCTCGAAAAAGGCAGCACGCCTGGGGTGAAGGTGCCTGACCTCCTCCTGCACTGTATGTCACCTTTTGCCCTGCACTGTTGCACTCTGCTGTGCAAAGTGAGTAAATGCTTTTAATTGCGAACAATGCTTATCACGCTCGCATGGCAGCATTCACAATTACAATTAAATGCTGCCCAACATGCTCGCATGTTCACAGTTACATTGAAGGCTGCGCAACATGCAAGCATGTCGGAAGTGTTCAATTGTAAATTTACATGCTTCGAGAATGGCAGGTAGAGTATACAATGGATTGTTATGTGGTCTGCCAGCTTTCTGCTGGTGCATAACACAGACAGACTACATAGAGATCTCCAGCGTTTGAGCTGGCATGAGAATTTTGCATTTTTATAGCGGGGAGGAAGTGGGTTGCCTTCTACCCTCCTTTCCACCATATACATAAATGAAAATGAGCTGTGGCATCAATGGAAGGCATAAACATTACGACTCATTCGAAAATAAACTCTATATTGGAGCCATCCCACCACCTCAACCACTCTCCTCCCCTTTTTGTATATCATTGGTCGGACCGTCTACCTACGTTTAAAATGTCGCTGCAGCGGCTGGAATTCCATGTGTGGAATAAAATAACTGGATTGTGTGCGCAAACGACATTCCAAGTACACAGCAGTTGTGGGCACAGTTAAACATGACTTTTTTTAATCAGTCAAGAGATTTGTTCGCTGAACATCTGTGACAATTACAGGATGCTTCAAAATAAATGTGCCATGTTTACATATAGATCAACAGACTGCATGCTCCTCTTCCAAAGTTGGTAACCTGAATAAGTGCGGCCATGAAACATTTGAGATGATTAAAATATCCAGCCTCCATTTTACAACATACAAGTATGGAACTCTTCAAATCATACTGTTAATGAACAGGGTCGGATTGGGGCATAAAATTGTATTGTCTCGGGAACCAATGAAAAAGTGTCCCACAGTTGCAAACGGCCATTCATTCCTTTTGTGACAGACTGTTTGAATAGTATAGAAGGGGGTGTATTTTGCTAAAATGTGATGCAAATTGTGCATTTGAAAGAATATTCATTCAGCAACAATGGTCAACACTACTAGGCGCATGGTGAAGTAACTGGCCCACTTGACCAAAAAATCAGCCCACTTTGACCTAAAAACTGGCCCACACCACCATTTTCCATTTTTGGTTTGGGCATTGACCTTTTGCCCTAAAAGGCCAGTCTGGGCCTGTTAATGAGGCATTAAAGGTCCGTATTGGGGGCTTACTCACCCGATAATGACCCACTAGCCCAAGGTGATAGACCAGAATGAAGCATGGGCCTTCACCAAGGGTTTAGGGCCATTAACAGCCAGGCATGGCCACCAGGCCTGCCAGAAAGGCTCTGAGCAACTGGCTGGAGCTGGGTGCTTAGAGTCTGGAATTTAGAAAAAGTACATAAAAACATGGAGGTGGTTGGATCTGACGGAAGCAGCAGGCGAGGCAAGTAACACAGAGAGGTATGAGCAGGGGAGTCTGTAGCACGAGTGAGAGAGTCGTCCAGAGAAAATAGGGAAGCGACTTCCCAGAGGAGCCACTGAACGACCTGCCGGCATGCCTGGCATTCACTGAAGTTAAGCTTGGCGGTTACATCATATTGGAGTAAGAAAATGTCGGCCAGGTCAAGGAAAATGTCTGAGTGGGAAACGTGCTTGCAAACTGTCACATCAGCCCCTCTTTGCTGAGTGGCTGGATTCCAAACCTAGGATTCTAGTGGATATTAGCACCCTGTGGGTGGGAGGGAGGGAGCTGTCCAGGCAGAAAGCTAGAAACGTGGGATGATGCTCCCGATCTAGCCCGTGCTCTGAGCCACCTGATCGTCAGCTCCCCAACCCGCCATCTTCCCCCCACCACCGCCGCCAGGATCGGACTGGGGCATAAAATTGTCTATGGGCACCAATGAAAATGTGGCTCCCAGTTGCAAATGGCTATTCAATCCTTTTTTTGACACTGAATAGTAACCAACGGGGAGTTTTTTTATGAAGTGTGGTGAAAATTGTGCATTTAAAAAAATATGTATTCAGCAACACTGGTCAAAACTACTAGCCGCAAAGTGAATTAACTCCTCAAACTGGCCCAAATTGGACAAAAAAGTGGCCCACTTTGACTAAAAACACTGGCCCACACCAGCATTTTGTGTTTTTGATTTGGCCATCGGACTATTGCCCTATAGGCCAGTCTGAGCCTGGCCACCCCCAATCCCCACTTACCTGTTTGCTGCTGCTGCCGCCACCACAGCTCCTACAGCTTCTCTCCTTGCTACGTTTGTCTACCATGGAAACGGAAGAGGGGCTCCGTATGGAGCCCCGCCTTCCTCAACCATGGCGGCCATCTTTGCATAGTATTTTCATTCAATGAACGGGGTGCTGCAAGCATAATAGTGCCTTTAACGGCTATGCCAGCAACGGCTGGGGGGGTCCCCGGAGTTCAGAAGCAATATGTTCCAGGCTCCAAGTGCATATCTCAGAGAGGCATTACGGATTCCCCCAAACTCTGGCACTGGGGAGCCTGGGAATTGTTAATAATGTCAGTCTGGAATGCAGGCAGTGCAGAGGAGTGCAGCGAGGGCAAAGTTGATGTTAAGGTATGATTCCGGAACCCAGCAGATCACCAGTCAACCATGCGTGGCTCTACATAGAAGGAATCTAGCACCTGCTGGAGTGCAATAGACAGGATATTGACATGCAGGACACAGCCGGACACTTGTTAAAACAACTCACATATTCAAAATCAATGTATATGATTTGTTCATCAATTTCTACATAAATGGCACACTTTGTTTTGGAGCAAATGAAATATTTGCAAATACCGTTTAATGGGGAGAAGCTGGTGTTTGTGGAGCTGTTACTGATATCACTGCAATGCGGAACCCTCTGCCTTAAAGCCTCAGAGGAGTGATGTTCTGTTCCTTACGCTGTCACACGACCATATGAACATCCCAGCATCTTCAAACACCACATTTACCGATTGGGCTGTCGCTACTCCTTCCCCCTTCCACTGAGCTCAGGAGGCTGAATAGCTCTATTCCTTCCTATGCACCATTTGATGAAACGTCCATACCAATTAAGAGGGTATTTAGTTTAACAGAGATGATATGATTGGTTATTTATAACGCGCTTAATAGCCAGAGGTTTCTAAGCGAGGACCAAGGGATCGAACCTGCGTTGCTCTGTGTTGTCTTGCTTCCAAGGCAAGCACGTTGACCCTCAGCTGTCCGCCAGAGACATCCTAATCATTGGAAGCCTGGTGGGCCACATGAAAGCTTAGTCTAGAAGTTAAGCCTTTGGCTTCATCAGAGGGCTAACATTGATATCGCTTTTGTCCTCTGCCTCTGTCGTTTGCTGTTGCCACGTGTACGATTGTTGATATAAATACCCTGCCCTCTGAGGTGCGAAATGTGACAGGAGCTCCTTTCCAAAGGAAAAACGCTTCCTTTTGCCTTTGGCTTCCTCGCCAGTCTGTGGCTGGCACCGCCTCAAAGCCGTATCAAAGCCTTAATATAGGAATAACTTGCACATGTGCCCAGTTACTAATCTGAAGGGCTCCCATGCCAGCTGGGGGTGGAGGAATATTTAAAGGCTTGAATGTGATAACACCAAGCTATTAAACTCATCTCTTCAGAAGAAAGGTGTGACAAAGCCTCCACTGTTTTATATTTAGCTCTCAGGGTGGTAGGAAGCCTGGGTGACCTTATTTGGATGAAATCTGAATCACCCCCATTTCCACCAGACCGAACATTCCTTTGTGGTTTGGGCTAAATGGGGAGGGGTTTCTGTGAGCTCAGGCTGAGGGTAAATAAGAGGAAGGCATGGTTTATTGATATTGATATTTTATTTCTATCGCGCGCATACACAAGTGTTTTAGAGCGTGACAAGGCAAGGGAAGGGGAACAGAGGAGAAACAAAAACAACGATTTTACTAGGCCCAGTGACATTGAGAACGCGCAAGTGCATGGTAGAGGGGGAGAGGGAGAAGTGCATGGGTGGGGGAACAAAAGGAGAGTGCGGAGCAAGGAGGAAAAAAAAAACTAATAATAATAAATTCATTAATAATTAAAAAGTCAACAGAGGGAGTGCAGCCAGCAAGTGGCAGTGCTGGGTTTAAGGCAACAGGCTGGGTAGGTCTGATAAGTGCAGGAAGAACAAAACAAAGGGGTGGGGGCTGTATGGGTACAGATAAAGACCCCAGTGCAAGGGGTGGTCCGGAGGCAGTGCGTGCAGGTGGCAAGAGGAGCAGGTACCTGGGCCCGGAGGAAAGAGGGTGGCCAGCATACCTGCCTGCATTTGAAAATCAAAATTCCTGAGATGTATGCCCGCCCACAGCCACACAAGACTCCGCCTATCTGCACATGGCTCCGCCCACACACCCCGCCCACCTGTCAAAAAGGTAAACTCGATTGTTGTAGCCTTCAGTTTGCTTACTATAGCATTAAAAATAATTAATTCAATGCTATATTAAGCAAAATGAAGGCAGCGTCGCCGCCGAAATAATAGTGCTTTCAATCCCTGTCATTGGATTGAAAGCACTATTATTGCTGCGGCCGCGCCCACAGTGTGCTTACTATAGCATTTAATGAATGATTTTAGTGCTATTGTAAGCAAAATGAAGGCAGCGCCGCCGCCGAAATAATAGTGCTTTCAATCCATGTCATTGCATTGAAAGCAGCATTATTTCGGCAGCGCCGCCGCCACCTTCATTTTGCTTATAAAATAGCACTGAAAATCATTCATTCAATGCTATAGTAAGCAAAACGAAGGCGGCGCCGCAGCCGTAATAATGCTACTTTAATTACATGGATTGAAAGCAGCATTATTTCGGTTGCGGCGCCGACTTCATTTTGCTCACTATAGCATTGAATGAAATATTTTCAGTGCTATGGTAAGCAAAATGAACGTGGCACCGCCGCCTTAATAATAGTGCTTTCAATCCAATGATATGGATTGAAAGCACTATTATTATAGTGGTGCAGGCAGTGGGAACAAACATTTCGCGCCGTTTCTGGTCCTGTCATATTCTCCACCTGATTGGCTACCGGCGGCAGCCAATCAAGTGGAGAATATGACGGGATCCGGAAAGAATCTCAAAATTCCTGAGATTCAAGGAACTTTTCTGGAAACCCGGAGAAATGCTTGAAATTCCGGAGTCTCCGGAAACGTTTCGGAGGTTACGCATGTATGGTGGCCAGGTGCATGGTGTTGAGGGAGAGGAGAGTCAGCAGGGGGGAGGGGGGCAAAGGCAGAAGCAAAGAGGAAGGTCTTGACGTGCTTCCAGAACCGGAGATGGTTCTCCTCAAGTTTTAGAGTGGCAGAGAGGCTGTTCCAGAGGGAGACCCTAGCCGATGACAGAGATCTACCCCCAGCTCGTTTCTTTGAGAAACGACTGACCCTGAGGGAGTTAGAGGTAGAGGAGCGGAGTGCTCGAGATGGGAGGTATTTGCGGAGGGATAGCTGAAGGTATGTTGGACCCAGGCCCCGGAAAGCCTTGTGGACAATGCAGAAGGTTTTGAATTTAATCCTTGCATCCACTGGGAGCCAATGGAGAGATTTCAGAGCTGGAGAGGTACGATTCCAGGGCTTGAGGCCAAGGACAAGTCTCGCAGTCCTGTTCTGGAAAAGTTGCAAATGGCGGAGAGTAGAGGCAGGTAAATTAAGAAAGAGGCTGTTGCAATAGTCCAACTTAGAGAGAACCGCTGAAGCTCGTGATCATTCTTTTCAGCAGAGGCAGGAGATTGCTGCCTTTCCTAAATCTCGAGAGAATAGCTCAGGGTCAATGTGCTCGCCTTGGAAGCATGACGACGCGATGCAACACAGGTTGGTTATAAATAACCAATTACAATTACTAATGTGGGTAAATAGGGAAGGACGCTCAATTTAAGTTACAATAAGGTAAAAGTGGGAGAGAAAGAGAAAGTGGGAGAGAAACATATATATCGAAATAATATATATTTATTATTAAAATCACAGAATTTGTTGGAGCTAGGCAGGACATATAATATTCAACGAGCAAAATCCCTCTTTTTTGTTACCGGGGGTTGGGGGAGCCTGTGAGTTGAGGGAGCTTATGAAGCACAAGGAGTCAACACAAGCTACCCCACCTTTACACACGTGCAGAGGTAAACCAAGTCCTTAGGTCACAGTCCTACAGATCATTGCTCTACAGGAGCAATGCCCCGTAGGATTATGACCTAAGCACTTGGTCTACCTCCGCATGTGTGTAAAGGTTGGGTTAGGCAAGACATTCCATTCAATGGCTTTGCCCGTGTGTGCAATCTATTTATGACTAGGGAGAAGAGAGATTGGATACAATTCGGGAGTGCTAGTGAATCCCACAAGCGCTCACAAGTATGTTGAGTCCCAACAAAGGATTTCAGACCCACTCTCCTATTTGGATCAGCAGATTCTTGTCCAGGATTTGTGGGTAGCATGAATGAGTTCAAAGTTTAACGTTGCAGGATATGATGAGAATGCACGAACAACATGCACAGTTCCAAAGAGATAAAGAGATAAAGAGGGCAATGTCCAGGCTAATGGTATTCTAAAATAATGATTTCATTATACATAATCTACTAAAATAAATGCCCGGCACCAACACCACACATATGATATGTGTAATTACATGGCTAGACTGACCTAACTTAGTATTGCCAGTCTGCATATACTTTAATTTTGTAGCATGGAACTTTAAACTTGACATCGAGGGTAATGTAAACATTATACGTTATATTAACTGGCTAGACTGGCCCACGTTGAATGTATGTCAGTCTAGCCACGTAATAAGACATATCATGTTTGCTTACCCTTGATGTCAAGTAAAGAATTCCATGCCACATTAAGAAAGTATATGCAGACTGGCACTACTACTGTCAGTCTGTACATGCTTTCTTAATATAGCATGGCATTATTTTTTTGGCATCAAGTGTAACGCGAACATGACAAGTGTTTTTACTTGACTAACTTGGCCTATGGTGTGCATTTACTTTCTTACCGTGGCATGGCATTTGTTATTTTTTTTTACTTGACATCAAGGGAAAAGCAAACATGTAGAGTGCTATCACGTGGCTAGACTGGCTTACGTTGGTGGCTCCAGACAAGGCACACATTATTTGTGTGTCATGGCATTTTTCTACTTTGCATCGGGGTATAAGTAAACATAAGTTTTCTTGCATGGTACATGGGCCTATCTTAGTATAGCCAGTCTGAATATACTTTATTTCTGTGGCATGCCTTTTTTTCTGGCTGGGCGTCCTTATATGGTAATACTAGCATACATTGGTGAGGCATGCATGGGCATGTGTGGGCACATCTAGCAGGAACATGTTTTATAAACTGGCATATGGTTTGGCAAAGGTATACTGAAAATGCATTGGAAAATGGTACAGTGTATTGTTGGTGACTTGAAACTATTGGGTTTTTAAGCTGCAGGGGCCCACGGGTAAGTGTGTCTCTGCATCGGCGCTCCTACACCCTTTTGGCATGTTTTTGTTTAAAATTATATTTTAGGCGCTCTCTGGCTCCTAGTCGCAACCTCAGGAGCCCTACTTCCTCCTTTCCCACTCCTTCCGCCTCCTAGAGCTTCCTTCACCCCGTGATTGGTCCGTTTTTGTAGGTATACTAAGTGCAAGGGTCCAGGCCCTTTGATACTGACCCGTGCACCATCGTTATTTGCAGGTGCTCATGGGTAAGTGAGCCTCCTCATCTGCACTCTTACACCCTTTTGGTGTGTTTTGTTCAAAATTGTATTTTTGGCGCTCTCCGGTGCCTAGTATCAACCTCTGAAGCCCTGCTTCCTACTGTCCCACTCCTCCTGTCACCAAGCCTTCTCTCCACCCTGTGATTGGTCCATTTTCATAGGCATACAAATCGCAAGGGTCCCGGCCCTTTGCTGGTGACCCATGCACCATCTTTAGCTGCAGGTGCCCACAGGTAAGTGAGCCTCTTCATCTGTGCTCCTAGACCCTGTTGGCATGTTATGTTGAAAACTGTATTTTTGGCACTCCCTGGCACCTAGTCGCAACCTCTGAAGCCCTGCTTCCTACTTTCCCACTCCTCCCGCCTCCTAGCCTTCCTTCCACCCCGTGATTGGTGGCACTTCCCTTCTAAGACACCTTTCCAGGGCAGCTTCTGCCCAGCCAGACCTCCGTTAAGGGCCTCAAGGTAAAGGGCAGATCATGAAGAAGCAGCTCCAGTCCGTGTTTGCCCGTGTTCGCCTGGGGAGCTTGCCGCAGTCAACCAGAATCGACTGAAAATGCAAGTGTGGTGTGGGCGGGGAGTACAGCCATTACTGTACTCCAATAAAACCCCACCACTCTAATTACCTATTATAAATCCAAACTATATGTCTAAGATATCCATATTTTGCGCTTAGCCTAATGGTGTGGGATTGACTCACCTTGTTTTTAGCCCATTTGTGTTAGTCAGCCATATCTCACACTTAGCCTATTTGTGTACCTCACCTCTACTGTTAACTAATATCATATGCCTAGATGCATTTAGCCCAATTGTGTTAGGTAGCCATATTCTGCCTTTAACCTAATTGTGGCAGGTAGCAATTTTCTGCATTTGGCCCAATTGTGTCAGGTAGCCATTTTCTGCTTTTAGCCTCTTTGTGTCAGGTAGCAATGTTCTGCTTTTAGCCCAATTGTGAGAGGTATTCTGTCCATTTGTTATTCTGTATTTAGCAATTGCAAGGACCAGCAACGCATCTCCCATAGAACTGTGAAGATTAACCACACGTCACACTTAGATAGATTGTGAAGATATACAGTGATTTAAAAATATCCAAAATAACAAATGAATTCTTAACAAATCGAAAACAACAAAAAATAAAGACATTTTGGGTCAAAATATGTATGGGATCGGGGTTAAAACGGGTGGGGAGTGTGGTTGAGGCAGGTTTTCAAACATAGGAAAATTGGGCTTTGGGGCGGGGCACCCACCCAAAATTTTAAAAAAAAGAAAATTCAATATTTTTCGTTGTCATAGGTTCGTTATTTATTCATTCTCTGTTATGTGATTTTTCTGAATCACATGGAACCATTGTGAGGATTAGCCGTACATCACACTTAGCTAGATTGTGAACATTAGCCATGCGGCACATTTAGATACATTTGTGAAGATTAGCTATGCATCACATTTAGATAGATTGTGAAATTAACCATGCGTATCACTAGATAGAATTGTGAAGATTAGTCTTTTGTCACATTAGATAGAATTGTGTAGATTAGCCACATAGAAGAACTTAGAGAGTAAACAATGTACTACCCACCCCACTCCTACTTCCTCCAACACACCACTCAAATACTATACAAGCCCACTGGGATAGCCAAACTATACACTAACACACACCAAACATAAGTAACACACATTTACAACTAACAAATCTGGACACTGGACCATACCCACACGAATACAGCAAGCCAGTGCGCATAACCTTAAATACCAGAAATCCATAGATAAAACACACAGACACACCCCAACATAACAAACAATGACACAGAAAGCAACCTAGGAATTGGACCTTTCCTGTACATATACAACAAGCCAGCACACGCAACCAAACATCTGCAAGTCGTCACACACAGATGCCAGAATGTCCTGGTTCTGGACCTATCCTATCACTCTACTGTCACTAAGAAACCCCGTCCTCGTTCTTGCAGAGCCACATGAGCTCCTTGAAACTGCCCTTGGGTGGTAGAGGTGCATGGTATAAATCAACATAACATAACTTTACATGTGCTACCACATAACATTGATTGCAGACTGTGTGGCTTTTTACCCAATTTTTCACATAAAGGGCCTCATCACGAGTTTGACCTGAGCCCTAAATGCAGCAGTAATTGTATTACCCCTGCATTTAAGGGCTGGCCAAATTACAAGTTGGGTAGAAAATGGCATTTTTACCTCCAGCTTTTTGCTAGAGGTAAAAATTGCCATTTTTGGGGCTATTACCAGTATTGCAATTACTGATGGCGGTAATAGCACTCCCCAACCCCATTGGGTTCTATGGACCCAATGGGGATTTACCGCCCACACAACTTGTGATCCGGTAAAAACTGCACCAGACCGAGTTGCAGTTGTGCTATTAGCGTTGGGCGGTATCTCGGCGGTATTACTGCTGGGATACCACCCAACTCATGATGAGTCCCAAAGTGCTGTAAAATGCTCCATTTAAACCCATTATTTTCAAAATGTTCTTGGGGGAAACCCTAAGGACCCCCTTCTTTGGTTTAGGCTCCCTCGCTGCGCTTGGTCTCCAACATTTTAGACACAAAAATGTATGCCCCTCCAGTAATGCCATGCCACAGTAAGAAATTGCTAGACTGGCTGTACGAAAAGGACAGTCTGGCCACGTAATAACACTTATCATGCCTACTTTATTGTTGATGCCCATTAAAAAATGTCATGCCACTGTAAGAAATGGCTAGGCTGCGCCAAAATGCTAATCTATCCACCTAATCACACTTAATATCCTTGCTTTATCATAAATGCCCAGTAAAAAATATCATGCCACAGTAAGAAATTGATATTTTGGCTGCCCCAAAATGCTAGTCTAGCAACGTGATAACATTTAACATGCCTGCTTTATCATAAATGCCTAGTAAAAAATGTCATGCCATAGTAAGAAATGGCTAGACTGGCTGCGCCAAAACTGCAACCTAGCTACGTAGTAACTTTTAACATGCTTACTTTATCATAAATGCCCATTATAAAATGCCATGCGAGAAGTGGAAAATACAACCAGACTGGCTATTATATTGTTACAGAATGTATACTAGTTTTGACTGATGGTTTTCTGAATGCACTTACTAAATTTTTACCAATTTATTTCTAAGAAGTCTGCACATCTGATCTGATACCTTGCTACTGTTGTTCATCACCATGAAAACATGTTAAAATTCTAATAACAAATTTCAAAATAAAAGAGTTGATAAATGGGCAACACCGGATAATGATATTTGCAGGGCCAAGAGTGAACAGGTTGGAGATGAGGTCACAATGCTTCTGTGTACTGTTGTTTTTTCTTTCTGTTAATTGTCCATCTGATTTTATGCCTCCATGAACTTGACTTCTTAATTTTAATAATATGGTCACAGCTAATTCGAATTGAATGTTTTTCTTCTTCATTTCAGCAGTCAGGATTGTAGTGCTACAAACCTACTTAAACATGACTTAGTATTCATACAAATATACTATTTGATATTTACTAGCAGAGAATGTGAAGTAACACATTTTTGGGAGGAGACACGCACAAAGTGTTTGTCTTGTAGTAATTATTTGATTGTACATTTCTAAAATGTAATATAGATAGATATATTGAAAATGTGTTTGCATGAATGTGTGTGCGTTAGTATGTGTATGAATGCCTGTGTCTGTTGCAAAGGCACAGTTTGTGGGAGCTGAGAGCAACATGATAAAGAACTGGGGGAGCGCAGGTATATATACTGAGAGAGATTGCAGGCTTTGATCTGGCCCCTAGCAGCGTGTAGGTTGGACAGCAAAGGCAAATATTGTTGAGACAGGCCTAATTTTCTTATGAGCATTACCAGCATGGACATATGTTCTACAGTGTCAATGCTGGCATGCATTGTTGAAACCAGCCTCATTAATTTCTTTGGACACAAAAACCAAGAAAAGGGGACAGACATCTGATTTGTGCATTTCTGGCCCATTTCTGGCATATATTGCTGAGACAGGTTTAATTTCTTTTCTTTGGGGATAGCCAGCATCAACAAAATGCCTCTTTGTAGTCTTGGTGACCCGGCATCTACTGGAGTGTTTCATGTGTTGCTCTACAGAAGCAAGTGTACATTCTACACTGTTACCCAATTTTCTGAATTGTTTTCTGCAAAATACATATTATCAACCCATTATCTTCATGTAAGCACCCACCAACCACTTAAAGGATAAGTTCAGGTGCAGATTCACCAGCTGCAATCACTCCAGAATCACTCCAAAATGTAGTATTTTCGTCGGAGTTGGGCCTGGAAGTCAATGAGGATGGCTGCTTCAGCCTTGCTCCCTTTTTTGATCACACATTGGGAGAACCCTATTCCCCCATCTAGGAAATCTAGGCATTTTCCTTTAGTTCATGCCCCGACTCCTGCCATACAGGACACTCCCCTGTTTAAAAAGGTAAGCAACAACAAATGCTAACTTTGTCATACAAACTTACCCATGCCAGAAATTACAGAGAGGATGTTGATAATCCACAATCTGATTGCAGGTACGTCTTTTTTTATGACCATCTGCATGCATACAGTACCAAATGTATACAGTATCACTTCCTACACATTGGGCCTCATTACGAGGTTGGAGGTAGCCATGGCGCTATTAGCGCCATGGCTGCCTCCAAAACCCTTCCGACTCCGCCCTGGTGAATGGAGCAATTACCGGTCCATTCCGAGGTCGGAGGGACCGGTAATTCCCCATTCACCAGGGCCATTCCCCATTCCCATTTGAGCCCCCATAGGGCTCAATGGGAATGGGGAAGGCGCTAATAATGGTACCGCAAATTGCGGTACCGTTATTAGCTCTAGAGTCCCTTTGCGGGTCCCGTCCTTAACTCCTGCAAAAACCAGGCGTTAAGGAAGGACCTGCAACGGGAACTCGTAGTAGGGAGGTAAGGGATTACCGGCACTGGTGCCCTTACCGGTGCCGGTAATCCCTTACCTCCCACCTCGTAATGAGGCCAATTGACTCCCAATTTTACATGAATTGGCGCTCTTGCCAACATTTACTACACCATTTACTCCTAAATGAATTAGGTGTAAGTTGTGCAGGTAAGTGCGGAAAATGTATTCGAAAATGTTCATTAACACCCATGCCAGTAATAACTGGGTGAGTAGTCATCAACTTTGGCATTGCCCATCCCAAGCCCTACTCTGACACTCCCCTGGCAATGTCCACTTATGCAGACCTCGATGTAAAGAACAGACCCATACTGTACCCCTTTCCATGAAGGGAGGGTGGGATGCACAAATGACCGGAGTCGCGGAAAAAGGTTTAGAGCCTTCATTACAGAACAAAAAGGATCAACAGAAAGGGCAAAACAGTCAACCAAAAGGTTTAAGGAATCTCTCACCCTAGGTGCCCACTCTTCTAGTTTACAGAGTGGTTTCTGCTCATTCCCACTAGCTAGTTGCAGGTTTTCTTGTGTCCCGTACCCAGGGCTAGTTAGCACCAAGTGCCACACAAGGTTCTGTCCACACTGTTTTTTCGATTGCGTCGCAATTACATACTTCTGTGTCTCATTCATGTGCTGGCGATATAACTCAGGAGTCCCCACTACCCATCTCTACACCCAAGGGTGCCTCTCCACCTTCATTGACTATGCCTGGACCTCCTCTCTGCCAGATTACTCGCTACTGTTTGTCATTTCTTTTTGCCAAGGTATCATGCCTCCTCCTGCCTTCTTGACCTGCCTTAGGCCACCCTGGTCTCCTCATTTCATCTTCCCCTAATAACTTCCACTCCACCTCCTCCAGTTGTTGCCACCACTTCTACCTCTTCTTCACCTCCTGTTGCTGTCACCAAATCTGATTCTTTTTCACCTCCTCCAGTTGTCCAGTTGCCCCACCTACAGATTTTAACCATCCTTAAATACCACCACCTCCAATTCTTGACCACTTTCTTCTTCAACCACCTCTTCCAGATCTTCACTATCTCCCCCAATTACCACCTGCACCAGATGTCCACCCATCTCTTACTTTCACCTCTTCCAGGTCTTCAGCACTACCTACCATCTACAAGTACCGCTTCCTCCAAATCTTCTATACCGGATACTACAACTTCCTCCAGATCGATTGTACCCACCGTCTCTAGGCTCAGTCTCCCCTATAGTGCACTATGTTCAACAACCCCACAGTCGATTTATATTGTTTATTCAATCACTATATATATCCTGCTCTAGTAAAACACACCAAGCAACTGTGGCAGCTGGCTTTTATGCTCTCCTCCTTCCTTGAGGGACCTCATCTGTTTGAGGTAATAGAGTGAGGGCTGTCACTGGCTCTTACATTTGGTTGCACCGGGGTCCGATTGAGGCTTAGGATTGAGGCTTAGGAGCTGGCCCAACCCCCAAATGGGAATTATTTTCACTTGCTCCTGTGCTTCCTATGAAATCCTCAGCTGAAGCGGGGGGTGGGGGGGCAAAGTGCAATCAGCAATAGTTGGAGGTTTTGCTGGGTACGTAGGGAACAGGGCTTCTCTGTACCTGGAGATGCTTTGTGTTTGAAGTGGGAAAGTAGTATTCTAGGGATCAACAATGTCTCTATGCGTGCGTTGATCTTCAAAGGACTGGGATTGCACGAACCTGAAATAACTCATCCGTGAGATTCTAGCGTTGAACATGGTGAGCCATGTTCTTATTAATTGGGTTTCTTTTGTATTAGTGGGTGACTACGAATACTTGAGGACATTTGTTTCTGTTACTCGGGCTCAGGGAAGCCATTCCTTTACATGACCAGGCCCCAGCTTCATGGGTCAGGCTGCTGGGCTCCTGGTGAAACCCAATTGATTCTGAAATTGGGGATTTGGGTGATTTGGTACAGTTAGAGTGACTATTTGCAGCAAGTGGTGGGGACCAAGGAAGGTAACTAGGGGATACTCCTGATTCTGCAACCAGGCCCATCATCCACTGGCTCTTAGAAGCTACCTTCCCCCTGAGCCCAGCTCGGGGAGATCTCCAGAGCCAGACAAGGGACTTCCTCAAACCCTGCACGCATATACCACAGCACACGCGAGCTATGCAAAGGAACCAACCTTTGCACAGCCTGGGCAATTTAGGTATGTGAAAGTGACTATTTTTCAGGTGTATATATCACAAATATTCATAAAAAGAGCTTTGTGATGCAGTTCTCTTTAGGGTGACCAACACCATGAACATGGGATTGGTCAGGTCTGGGTTGTGAGCATAAAAATAATAATTAGGATAATAAATAATTGTAATCATAATACTACTACTGCTGGTTATAATACCAGTAAAAGGAATAATGATAATCTTAATGATGGTGATTTTGATATTTTATATGGGTCACACCACAGACTGAATTGTTTCTTGTTTCCTTAAGTAGGAGGCTATGTTGTTATCCAACTCAACAGTACTCATGCTTTTGCCCATGGAAGCAAGAAAGGCCGCTACTGCACATTACCGGGGAGCGCGCTCAGACTCTGCTGCGACTATGCCACGTCAAGCTGAGATGCGCCTGACGCATACGCCAAACTGGCCTGCCTGACCACTGCAGGGATTGCATAATTCATTAATCAATTCATGATTGACTGATGCATCTATAGAATCGTTTTCTTTTCCTTTTTACTCTCAACACTTCACCAATAAATAATTGAGTGTGCTTTAATTTCACAGAAAAGGGAGCTGGTGAAATGAACTAGTAATGAATACTGAACTGAAGGTTCTAATTAACTTTTGATTAATGTCTTTAGGGAAAGCGGTAAAAGAATGAAATCAGATGGAGAAAAAACATGTGCAGCTCAGTTTGTGAAATATTGTTTCAGAGGAAGCACTCCAAGTAGTGCAACATATATTGGGCCTCATTAGGACCCTGGCGGAGAGGGTGTTACGCCAGCGTAGTGCATGGCGTACCTCTCCGCCATACTACGAGTTCCCGTAGCGCCATGGCGGCCTTTTCCGCCTGGTTTTACCAGGCGGAGAAAACCATGGCGCTACGGGACCTCGTTGTTAATTACGCCACCGTATTTTACGGTGGCGTAATTAACTCCTTCCCCACTCCCATTATACCCTATGGGGCAAAAATGGGAATGGGGAAGGGCAGAATGGGGATTGGGGATTTACCGCTCCGCCGAGGTCGGAATGGGGCGGTAAATCCGCCAACCCCCATGGCGCTATCGGCGGCTTTCCGCCATGCTTCGCGGTGCATTTAGCACCGCGAAGTCCGCCTGGGTCCTAATGAGGCCCATTGACTTCAATCCTACAGTTCTTGTCATTGAAATTTGGAATATCAGCTGCCAAGCCCATTCCCGCAATATCATACATGGTGTCTCGGGAGCTGCCTTCCACACATTATTGGGCCTCATTATAAGTTTACTGGTCCAGTAACAACGGTACCAGTAAGCTTGCCGGTACCGTTGTTGCCGGACCAGCAAACTACGAGGTCTGCGAGCGGGTGCCTATTCGGCCACCAGGTCTGACCTGGCGGGTGGACCGGCACACGCGAGCAGTCATGTCGGATGCACCGGCACCATTTGCGAATGGTGCCGGTGCATCCGACTTCCCCATTCCCATTGAGTCCAATGGGACTGAAATGGGAATGGGGAGTAATATTTTCTCCCGCCGGGAATGGGCAATTACCGTGTCCACCAGGGCTGTAATGCCCCGGTAATTGGCCATTCCCGGGCACTGGAAAAAAATGACTCAGACGGCAGCGGTTTTATCGGCACAGCTGCCGCCGGAGTCATAATGAGGCCCATTGACTTATTCCCACCCCCACTGCCAGTATACCCAAAAGCTAATGAACTGTGCCTCTCCTTTCAATCCATGCTGTGATCCAATGCACAAACCATTCTGTCCATATGCAAGGTTTAAGCCGTGCCAAAAAGGCCACGTTATCTACTGTCGTGTGATGTAGTCATTCAATGCCTTCCCCAAGATGGCGCTGGGTGCATAGTGGATTTCTGAGCTGCACTTAAGCTCTTGTAAGCGTATACATGCTTCTAGTCCACAACATTGGCGGTGTAGAGTTTGAAATCGAGCATCCATTGGAGATGGTCAATCCACAGCATTAGTGATTTTATTCATGCGAACTGTTAGGATCTAAATAAAATAATAATATTAACAGTTAAGCAAAATATCACTTTCATCTTAACAAAGAAACAAGTGTGTCTCCAACATTTCACTTCTATTTATTTTATTAATTGTTCATGTAAAGAAGCACTGTCACTCTGCAATGGCCCACAATAAAAACACATTCCTTGATAAAACAGTGTGCAATTGTTTGTGAACAGATTGCTAAAGTACAAAATAAAACTAAAGAATTTTAAACATGGGTTTCAATACAGTCAGGCGCTCAAAGCAATTGGCAAAAGGAGCACTGGACAAGTGGCTCTGGTCATGCAACACAACCTAATTCTGTTATTGCGGTAAGGCGGCCCTCTGATTGGCTGCTTTCAGTAGCCCACAACCATGGGCGTAATTTTAGGGGGGGCAGGGGTGTTTGTCCCCCCAACTTTTATGGCACACCATTTTGCCCCCATTCCTTTGGCTGGGCACCTTTCCTTCAGATGTCATGTCCCCCCCAACATTTTCGGGAAAGTTACTCCACTGCCCACAACCTGCTCTAAAGCTCCCCAATCACAACGTAAAAAACGTTGGATACAACAGAAGAAAACAACAAACAGCGAAAGGAAAGTAGGGAAATAAAAAAGGCATCTGTCTTGTGGGGGGGCGTTACTTCTGCACTGCGGCCGATGAAAAACATATCGCCTGCTCTTCAGTGCGATGCTAATTAAACCTTTTTATTATATCTTGTTAAATGGCTTTCGTCAGGGGTCAATGGAGTAGTGTGAGTGGTGACTTCCTTTGACCCCCGGGATATGACAAAGAGAGACGGGGCCTGAAGAGCAGCTGGAAACCCCTGTGGGGGCTGCAATAGGTCAGCGGGGGATGCATTATGCCCCACGTGCAAGCCCCAGTGGCTACAAGCAGACACCAGACCACCAAGGGCACGCAACAGCACTGACTTAAGAAAATGGGAACACGAAACTACAAGTCCCGGCTGTGAAAAGCTGCCGGAACTACTCCTCACTGGGACAGGTGTGTTTCTTTCGAGCTCCAATCTTGGGGATCACGTGCGTGGGAACACCCTCGCCGATAAACGCGCTCCACCCTGCGCGCGCCGGAGAGAAGTATCATGGACAGGCACAGCTATGCACATTTGTATTTGACGTTTGTGGCCATCTAGGAATGAACGCCTGCGCCTTGTTTCTTTCTTTTTTTGTACCCTTTCCATTTTCTTAATTTTGAATGATTTCTGCTCTTAGTTTGATTTTATTCTGGTCTCTCCAGCACAGGCGTGAAGCTGTCTGCTCCAAGCGGTTGAGAATGAGCTGAATACACTTCTCTTGGAAGTAGAAGCTTCGGAAGGGAGGCCCCACTCTTCACTTCTGTTCCTTGCAGAAAAATGCAATGCATTTTCCACACATTTGGCAGGTGCTCTTCTATTTGTGTTGTACCGAAACACCGTGTTAAAGGTTGTTTGGTATTTGGGCGCTGTAATAAACTAAAGCAAGCGAAGCAAACAATATCAACGAATTTCAGCACAGGATGGCAAACAGTTTTTCTCTGTGATAGGAAATGCCATCAGACATATGGATTTATAGAACAATGTGTAACGTGTGCCCAATCCCTCAAGGGGCACTAAAGTGCTATACTTCACTCTGCAAAAGGAAACAAGTCACACAGTATTGGGAGGGACCATTGCAGATTGCTTGGAGCCAAAACACCATCTTTTCACTCAAAACTCTCAGGAACAGGACAGGGCTTTATACAAGAATGCCAAGGATCTATATTTAAGCAATATGACCCGAGCGGCGGGGACTTTACCGACTTTCATTTCTTGGGGGTGAGAAATCCTGATGCAAGATTAAGTCCCACATTTACAACATTTTAATTTGCCGTAGGTCCAGAACATGTCGGCAAACTCATCTAAGGGATTTATGAATTCCGTGAACAAATAAGTGTTTTTTTAGGAAAGAATTAGCTCCAAATGACTTATCACCTAAACAAATATGGAGCTTATAATAAAGCAAAAATGTGGCCAATTCATAAATAAGTGTTGGTGGAGAGGGTGTGGCCCAAAGCGCTGCTCAAATTCCACACCTACATCCCCTGCAGGCGGAGAGGCGGGCTTAAGGAGGGATTGGCTGCCGGTGCAACAGAACCTCAGCCCGATGGGCCATACGCACACCTGACACTAAAATACGCATTCATTTATTGAAATATCATTTCTTGCGGTTGGTTTGCGACACACCTTTCACATTAGCATCACCATTTCATGTATATACTCATCATCAGTACAAATATAAAAGAGACAAAAGAAAAATAAACAGAAAAAAACATACTACATGCCATTCATAAAAATATCACCCATCACTATACATATGGCAATGTAACAATTAATTTCCCAATTTATTTTCTAAATCTGTAATTGTTGCAATTATTACCAAAGGGCATAGTGCCCTCCCCTCCCCCCCTCCTCCCACCCCCCGGATTAGAGACCACAAAACATCGGTTAAACCCATATTTACACCCTTTACGACACTACAAGATGTTTTAAAGACTCCTCTTCCTTTACTGATTCACAGTATCTACACCATGTTTGCCCTGGATTTCCTTGTCTAGTGTCCGTAATTTGTCAGGTCAGGTTTAACTTGGACCAAAATCTTAAATATTGCTGCCTTATATTTGAGCACGGAAACTGGGTCAGATGGATCCCTTGCACAATCAGCATACCATGTATAAGATTTTACTTTGCTTAAATTGGGCAGCAGTCGGTACACACTGGGGAGCCGGTAATGTTGATTTTCAAATCAGACCTTCTGGTCTATTAAGATCATATTCATCAGCAGTGGGGCCAAGACTCTTGCCCATAAATCAAGCTTGGAAGCACTTTCAAAATTAGGAATTCACTACTGGTATGAAGCAAACTACAATAATTACTTTTTTTTAATCTGGGCTTTGTAAAGGACTATTTTGGTAATAGGTTTCTAATTAAAAAGTCCTTTTTTGGATTTTGATGTTATTTGAAATCCTAAATACTTTAATTCTGTTATAACGTTACATGTATTCCCTCCATATGCCAATGCAGATTATTTTTAATTTCCCCCCCACTTACAATTATGATATTACTGTGCATCGGACATCCCCTCTTAGTGGGTAGTGCCCAAGGGTCTGACCATACACATTCTACTGGTGTAGGAACCTCCCCCACCCATTGACGCAAGGAGTCAGTTACAAAACAACACATACGTGTCACATGGTGTAAACTACTCTTTTTCATTAGTGATCAATTAATGATTCTGCTTGGGTACACGTCGCTATGCCGAATTAATATAAAAAAGTATTCTTACAAAATGGATGTTTCAAATGTGTTACTTCAAGCATAAACAAAGGTGCACATACATATAATACACACATTGTAAGAAAAAAAGCTTACCACAATTCATTGGCACGTGCAACTGTTAACAATAACACATTCAAAGACCCCTACCAACATCGGTGCAGGATGCACATTTGTAGTGACAGCACTTAAAGGGGCCATCACTGTAAGTACCATATTTAGATGTACACTCCCTCCCTAGGGTGGGAATGTAAAAATACATGGAAATCCCATGCTTTCCATGATCTGTCAATAACCTTTAGGCACTGTACCTCCCTTGTTCCAGTCCTGTGAAAGGGGAGACGAGAAGCAGTTATAATAACTGCATGGGCTGCCACATCCCTGAGTCCATCCCTTCATAAATCAGAGATGTGCTCTCGGATATGGCAGCCCACAGTGTGGAATGCCCCAATGACTGTGCATTCTGGCAATGGAGAATGTGTCCATGTGCAATGCTATCTGAATATGATGCTTCTGCTATGAGAATTGTTCAAGTTGCAGAATGAAGAGACTTTTGTCGCTTGAGTGCACACAGAAAAGGTTTTCAAATTGCACTGTCTGCTTTTGTGTGTAGCCCGTTTCACCACAATTTTGCAGTATTCTTCATTTAAAAACATTTTTTTTTTGCAGTATTCTTCATTAATAGTTGTTACTTTTACCTAACTTGAATGTACTCATTTTGTTGACCCTGCAATGATGACCCCAGGTGGCTCAACCAGAATTCAGACTTGTAATCTGCAGGTTGTGCAGAGACGTCCAACAAAGTAGCAGGTTCTGTGAAGGCATCATGAAGTAGACACAGACAACTGAAATAAAGTTTGGGTTATACATTTTTATTAAATCAAAACGAAGGTTGGAAAAGGTGTGATTTGCCCTATGCTAAGGTGGGATTTCCCTACCTAAATAACTCTAAGGATGATCTGTGTCAAGAATTCCAAAGCAAATGACTGTCTGTGTCCAAAACCTATGCTTGCACTCACATCTAATTGTAACCAGTGTGTTGGGATGTTTGCATCAAAATGAGAAGTGTTCAAATACAAGTTCAGAGCTTCTTCCAGCTTTTGATTTTCACAGGGTTTCCTTCCCCAAGGTTCAAGGTAGTTCACAATGCAAAATGGGGTTCCCTTGCACAAGCGTTCAAGTCTTTCAAAACGAAACAATTCCTTGGGGTACATCCCAGCTCTTCCGATTTGGTTACTTTTCACAAATTTGATAAGGTTCTGTTCCTTACTTTCAGATCATACAATATTTCCTTAGATTCATTCAGAAGCTTTTTTGTAAATGGCTTTTCCATAGATGGGTGTTCTAGGTCTAGGTGCAGTTGTCAGACCACACGGACCACCCATTACAGGTCACGCAACTGACACACCTTACTTGCTTCTTCTTTATAGGCACATTGCTACTGTTTCAGTTCTACACTGGTGCTTGCATCATTCACAGTGCACTTCCACATGATGCCTTGTCATTACCTGTTTTGCCAACATTCACTTGTTACATGTTCACATACTCTCCTGACTCTTGCTAATGCTTGTTCACACAAGTTACACAGTTCCTTATATTCGTATGGCTCTTGCCAATGCGTGTTTACCAATGCTTGTTCTCTCTAATTACACAGTTCCTTGTATCAGGAAGTTCGACAAAACTGCTTTCAATCAGATCAGTATTCAAAAAGTGGCATTCATTATGGGTTTTCACAAGTTTTCCGTGTTTGCCTGCTGTCCCGGTGTCCCCTGTCTAGGTTGACTCATTGGTCCGTGCTTATGGTGTTTCAACAAGGCTTCCAGCCGCCACTAGCTCTCCCTCTCTTGCGTGCAGCGCCTCACTCTGTCTTCCCATTGGATCTCCGTGGATTTGCACCTGCCTCTGATGCGTCTCCTGCAGCTTGAGCATCACACTACGGCTTCACCTGGTCAAGGCATTTCACTTTCAGAGGTCCACCTCTGGCATCCAGCTTCTTTTAGCCTCACTTCCCACTACATACACTTCCAGGAGAGGTCTGCTCTCGTCCAGCAGTCCATATCCCTGCTTCTATGGCTAACTCCATTTTCCTTGTCCTTCCTGCTTTTAAACCTCACACCAGTTTGATTGGTCCAAAAAGGAATAGACCGCTCATTGCTAGTTTGGGAGTTCTGCACTGCTCTTGGTTGCCTCATCCTTGTCCCAATACCTAAATGGTGTGAGTGTCTGTGAAAGTCAATAAAGAGAGGATGCAGGTCTCTGGCTTTTCTCTTTCTTGTCCCAGTACCTGACTGGTGTTTACTGGGAGATTATCTATTTGAAAAATTGGGAAGGGGCTGGTAATAGTCTATAAAGGATTGGGGGACATTGGACTCATGGTGAAAGGGAAAGGGGAGATGCCATGTCTCACCCAAGAGTGCCTCATCTTGACTCCCCAAGTCTCCTCCACCCAGTTAATCCTCCCTCGCATGTCAGAACCCAAGAGTGGTGGCCTTTCCCTGGCCACCTGAGAGGAGGATATATTGGGGAAAGAAGTGAGGACACCCTAAGATTCCGCACAGTTCTCAGTGGTCTGTGGCTTAAACAGCATTTTTTGGGTAATTTCAATGAGCATCAGACATAGAAATAGGCATAGATTATGAAAGAGCTGATGGATTCACACACTCAAAGAATTCCTAAAGCATTTCAACCAAACTCTTCTCTTTCAGTCTGAGATATGGATCCGGAAATGGAGTAGAGGTCATTATAAATAACTTTCACAATGAAACTACTCTCTTTAAATTATTATTTATTGTGTACCAGGTGTGAAAGCATACACCAAGAATTGCTTTATAGGCCACAGATGATTGAAGAAGATGTGGGCTTCAAGTTAATGCCATTGGAGTAAGGCATGTAGTTGTGTTTCCCAGTCAAAATACTGGCCATGTATGGCAATCAGTTTAGTTGGCCAATAAAGAATTTGGGCGGACCAACGAGAAGTGTCGTGAAGTTCCTTTGTTTGGAAAGGCCAAGTGCTTGGACACACTCATGAAGGGATCCTTGGTAAGTAGTGCTGGTCTTAGTATTTACAGGGGTTACCAGATGTAATTACAATGTTATGGCTTAAGCTGGATGGTTGCAGCCAAGGCTGAAACTAAAGGGTTTTGTTTCAGTGCAAATATTTTTTGACCTTCACTTGCAGAGATGAGGCTCATACACAGTTTAACATGGTTCAGCTTTGATTCGCAATCATCTTGCCAGATGGGTTCAGCTTGAGATAGTTGAATGGCATGCAAAGGTCTATGTTGCCCAGTCATTCTGGAAGAGTCACTACATTCTGGATATGGGGTGAGATACACAGTGGCATGCTTTGTTCTTTCTTGTGCCATCAGGCCTCCAAATGCTAATAAATATGCATTGAAGAGTGCTGTTAGGAGATCTTACGTCTGGGAGATGCTTTGATTCACCTGTTCTGGCTGGTCGGGCATCTTTGGGCATTGTCACAGAGATAAGAGGACCCTGCAGATGATGCCACACAGATTTATTCAGAATTATAGATGATATTGGGCAACTTAGAAGTGTCCAGAATAGCAAATAAAAGTTGTCATGCTCTGAATGTTTCCTCCAAAAGTCTCTCTCCATCACTTTAGATACAAACTTTACCAAATGGTGTCATTTTCACCAGCTGAACTCCCTCTGTATGCCACAAGTGGGGGAAGCATTTTAGGAATTGTCGGTATTTATTCTGAAGCTCCAGGATCTGTTACAGCAAGGCTCTCAGTGCCTCATAGAGGTGAGGTAGGGAAGGAGGATCTCTAAAGTCCTGATTGGGATTAAGTTCACCTCAGTGTCTCAGCATCCTGAAGCTACTTCCACCCAACCTGTCCTCCTTTTCTCCTTATTTACTTGATGCTCTGTCATGCCTATTGGCATGTTACTGTACCTTGGTGCTGTCCCTTGAGCAAATTGTTGTCTAACTTCCACAACATTGCTCCACGTATTCTTTTACCTCCAACTACTCCCTATCAACTCACAGGCATGTATTACCTTAGTCTCTGGATATCAATGTCCTTACACCTTCAAAGGACTTCACACCATCTGGCTTCCTTGATTCCTGAATCATATACATCCCTCCTATTACTGTTCCTTGCTCCATGCCACTTCTCCACCTTCGTTTTCTCAGATGCCTTATCTCTGTTTCTCTCTCTTCACATCTTCACTTACTTCAACCTCCTCTGCAGCACCTCATTGATCTTAACCTCCTCTGGCCTCTTCTGCCATCTTCCTTCCTCCTTGAAGGTCTCCTCCTCCAACATCCTCTTCTCTCCCTCCTCCTCCTTTTGGCCCCATCCTTTACCTTCCACTCCTTTTGCAGTTCACCCTCTTCATCGCTCAATTCTCCTCTACTCTAACTGCCCATCTCGCAACTTTCTCTCACTGGGTTTATATACCAGTCCACCCCTCCACGTTGACGACTGTGAATATCATAGCACATGGCACCTGGAAAGCATAATTTGCTCATTCTGGTAATTGGTGAGTGTGAATTTGGGGAACTAATTCAGGCCTGTGCAATGGACTTCCCCAGCATTGCCAGATGCCACATCCCGGGCCTATACCACACCGGCCCATGATCTTTATTTCCAGGGGGCAGAGCTATTAGAGAGTGAACCAGGTGAGCACCTTTGTTGGCATCATTTCTAGGGTAGGGTTTATATGGTCTGAGATAGTGATAACATTGCAGCTCTGCATGCCACGGACCAGTGGGATTACCATAAATGTTTCTAATGATCCTTCTTAAAGGGACTGGAGTACAAATGTGTTAATTGTCTGCCTACTCATGCGGCTGCTGTTTGGATACGAGGGGATTATAGCCATGCTTTCCCTCTCCCCACATGATCTAGTTGGTGTTGGGGCTGAGCTCCCAGAGACACTCCAACACCGGCAGCTAGGGATAGACGGGACATCAAACATTTGCAATTTAGGAGTAGTGGTGAAATGCAGCAATGCCAGTGAGATTGTTATATTATTGGACATTTGAATACCACCTTTCACCATTGGTATGATTTCAATGTGTTATGGGTTTGACGCCCGCAGGGACTGTAGTCCAGGTCAGTGGAGAAAGTAGGGTGGTCACTAGTGTTTGGTAGCTGCGTTCTAATGCTAGCAGTAGTGTGAAGGTTGTGTGAGACAGGTAGTATGTGTGCAGCTAGGCCAAACTGCCCTGGTGGTAGCTGCATTCTAGTGGAGGTGGTGCTTGTATATGAGATTATGGGTGCAGCTAGACTGATTTGTTCGTGGGGATAGCTGCGTTCTAACGATTTTTAAGGTGTGCATGGTGGTGTATAATTATGTGCGCAGCTAGGCCGAAATTAATAATGGGGGATAGCCGCATTCTATTGTTTTATGGTGCAGAGGAGAGAGTCAGCATATTGGTAGGTATGTGCAAGTATCTGTCCTTTTGTAAGAGGTCCCCTGTTCCTGATTACCTTTCTGTGCCTGACAAACTAACATTTGCTCCCTATTATAGAGGTTTGGTGCTTTAGTTCTACAGGAGCCTGTCAGTCTAGAGTGGACTCAATTCCGTTTCGCCAAGCATGGCCGTACCTCTCTCTGACTTAGCAATATAATCAATGTTGAGTTTGCCCGTTTCCCCACCCTCCTGTGCCAGGCTATTAGCCTCCCTATGCTTTTGATTCTTGAGCGTTTAGGTCAAGGCATGGTAGGGGCTGCAGAGGGTAGTGGCCATTCTAGTGATAACAGTCCTGGTGCATTACTGGGTCAAGCAATTGCAGATCTACAGCCCACCATCCTGAGTCTACCAGAACGGGTAATTTATTTATTTAAACATTTATTTAATATACTTATAACCAATTGGTTTTGTATATACAATATCAAAACATATGACAAAAAAAGTTAAGAGTTAAACGTTTAAAACATTGGTACACCACATCTAATAGTTAAGATACAAAAAGAAAATACAACATATATACAATAAGACATCAGAGTCGAGTCTCTATTCAGCTCATTCCCTTAGTTCATATAAATTAACTCAACATCTATTTACAATACACCTTCGGATAGTTGATTTAAAATTTCAATGAATTTCCAATAAAAAAGAATGATAAAATATATAAAATTCATGTCATGTCCCTCCATAAAGCGGAACCAAAACATTGATAAATGATCACAAGTCAGCTGATTATCGTTAGATTTAAAAAATGATATTCTAAGTCTGGTCAGGCTTTCACACTCCACTAACAAATACTTCAATATTTCCAATGCCACATAATCGACACCACCTAACATCACGCGGCACACCATAAAACGCACCTCTCAGCTTCCAGGTTTCGCTACAACTAAATTTCATTAACAGATACTGGCGGATAATCTTCAGTGAAGGGTATGCTTTGATATATGTTGGTGCAAATATGTGAGTCATGCAATACTCTAAGTAAGTGCCACTGTTCCTAAGAGTCGCAAGATTTACAATATTTGCTTCAATGCTGCTTTCCTTGTTTTTCTTTTTCAGCCATCTTTTAAATGTTCCATCAGAACTAATAACATTAACATTGCCATATTTATCTCTCCATCTTTTATGAGAGAACATCATGTTGCCTAGACATCCTATTTTAAGATAATTATCAACATTCATAAACGCAGCTAGAAAAGGCACTCCAATTGTGTCATTATCTAACAATGTCAATTTCTCATAATACATAATTATTCTGTTGTTGGCATCAGCAGTAATGCTATTTGAATCAAATTCAAGAAGAATGTATTCTATTGATACTTGTTGTGGGAGATGCAGCAGTTTCCACAGGGTCAGTGCCTCAAGTTTTTGAATATGGGGAAGATATTTATAACCCCAAATAGCGTAGAGTATTATCGATTTGACTCTCGCAGTGTATAATAGTAGCACGATCCTAATGGAAAAACCCATACTTTTGCCAATAAAACAGCTAATGGCGCTGGTTACCTTGAGACATTTAGTTTTAAGATCTATCCAGTGTGACTTCTATTTCAGACAGTCATCCACAAGCAGGCCAAGATAGTTATATGTCTCTAATTGTTCGCGAATCTTACCATGCATACATATTTTTTCTTATGGGCGCAGTTTTTAGCAAACACCATGATTTTACTTTTTTAATTGTTTACCTTTAAAGTGTTCTGTTTGGCAAACTCACCTAATGGATCTAGAGATCTCTGAAGCCCATGCAGGGTCTGATCCAATAAAAGCAGTCATCGAGGTAGACCTACCTGTAAAAAGTGATAGCCCCCACTTTTGCTGGGCATATAGCTGGACCTATCATAAAATCAGGGAGTTCTGCCAAATAAAGTTTAAACAATGTGGCGGCGACTATACAGCCCTGCTTGACACCTAGATAAGTGGAAAATTATTCAGAAAGTTTTCCCATGGCATGTAGACGAATTTGAACCGTGGTCTCTGAGCACAGCAACATCCATATTTTTAGTCGAATGCTGTGCTGAGTCGATATATGGGCAGTACAAGTTGGTATTACGACTTTTCCAAGTGTATTCAACTGTAGTGTTTAAGATCATAATATTGTCAGTGGTACTGGATTTTTGTATGAATCTTGTTTGATTGTGCGGTTAAGTGTTCAGTTCAGCTAAAAGAACACAGGCAAATATTTTATCTGGGATATCCAACATAGCTAAAAGACGGTAATTAGCAGGGTTATTTCATGCCCCCTTTTTGTAGACGGGGAGAATATTACTTTGTTTCTATGTGGAAGGAATAACATCTTGCAATTCAATTTCTTTAAATAGTATAAACAAAACTTGCGCGGTGTGGCTTTTATCAAATTGTTGCATACCCCTTCGGGGCCTTCTGCCTGGGAGCTATTAAGGCGCGCTATAATTTTATGTATGTCATTCAATGTAGTTGAACACACCCAGATACTCCCTGGTAGAGACACGCTTTCTTCACTTATCCTTATAGTGCTTCCTAAGGTCGACTGTATATGTGTTTCCCAGTCCAGTTCAGTCAAACAATTAATTGGAATGTCCCTTTTATTTTTATGCGACACATGACTTGCCAGATTTCTGTGGACTTATTTTAGGTAGCCAACCTTGCTATTTTTTTCCATAATTTCACCTCACATGATTTTTTATATGCTTTTAACCAGTTCCGATAAGTCAACTTGATTGTTTTTACTTGTTGATTTGTACAGAGGCTCTCAGTTTTACCTATGTGGGCTATCTCCGGGTGGATGCTTTATTTTTGCTACAGCAATATTTTTGTCTCAATATTAGAACGTCTCTACAAGTTGAGACATCATGTTGGAAATTGCCGTAACATACTCATCCTCAACCGAGGATTCAGCCTCATGGAAGTGAATAGTATCGCCTGATAAAAAATGTTGGGCAATATGATTGCCCTTTTCCACATTATTATTATTCCAGAAAATATGATTATGAGTTGGATTAAGGAGGCTGTTACCATTCTTGTCATAACTGGCTAAATGCACCTCAGTATAAAAGGGCTTAACAAGTACACAAAAAGGAAAGTGGTCACTCTCTTCCCGGGATACTATTCCCATATCGATAATCAGAGATAAACCAGCTGGGTTAGCAAAAAAAGAATCTATTGTTGACACACTTTTCCCTGCTGTAAGTGTCAATGCGTGATTGGCATTGCCTGGGCAAAAGCCATTTAACATGGTTACATCGAATTCCTCTAAGAGGTTGGTCCAGAGTTTTCTTTGTCGATTAATCCGAAGATTATCCACAGCTTCTGAAGCACTATTAACAGGCAAGTCAGGGGATTTAATTATTATTTTGACATTGAAATCAACCATGAGCCACATGGCATAAGAATTGGAATATCTCTTAATCAGTTGGAAAACCAATTTAATATTTGTTTTGATGTCTACACAATTAGGAGGATCATAGATATTTATCACAAAGATCTTCCACTTACCACGAGTTAGAAAAGCTGACTGTGCGCTGCGTGTGCGCTCTTAAGTCCAACTAATTTCCAAGGATGTTTCGTGGAAAGAAGGAGTACACCTTTGGGACGACCACGGATACCCTTAGTGGATACTTGTTGTAAAGTCACCTGGCCATCAAATTCGATTTCATTCACAAGACATGTATCTTGTAAGGCTACTAACACGAAACAATCCATATTTGATGCTAATCCATCTTCCACAAATATGTGAGAGAACCCTCTTGAGTTCCCTCTTGAAAGCATCCGATTCTGAACATCGAGGTTGAAATGAGAAGTGAACTTTAACAGCGGCTGGGAGCCATTGCCAATATCCATCTAAAGTGGCCTCATTTGACCACAGTATTGCTGATATATGGGTGCCATCTTGATTCAACCAATATTCCTATTCTTTACACTACTGTTGGTAGAAATCCCAATTATTGCTTGCCTCACTTCGGTTTGTGGAGCAGTCGAGGTAATAGATGCATTTTCTACCGTTTTGGTTAAGGGTTAACACTTTGCATTCAGTGTACTGAGTGCCTTATCACTCACCTTAGAAGATGACTCCACAGCCCGAGACTTCACTTCAGGTAGCAAGACAGTTTAGACAAATATCCTAGTCTAAATAGGTCATCTTCAAAACCCAATACAAAGTCAAGGGTCGAAGGCAGTGTGAACCAGATATTTGTAATATATTCGATGGTATGCGCCATACACAATCCATATGTCGTCAGTTCTTATCCCTCTTAAGGGGATGATTAGATTAAATATCCATGATACTACCGCACGATTCAAGGGGTTTGACTCCTGATTACTCGAGACAGCTTTCAACTGTAAGGCTCTATGCATATTACTAGGCTGCATTATTTTTTCACACGGATTTATAGTAGGATTGTTAAATTTAGCTATATTGGGAGCCCACATATCTATGAAATTATTCTGGTTATTAGCACTCGGAAGGTTAGTTTTATTTTTGCCCAAAATGAGTGCACTTCCCAACTCCACCACCTTAGGGTCACCACCCACTGGATTCTCTGTACACGCAGTGTGACTAATGTTGACACTTGATTGCACACTACTCTGAGAAACCTCAATTGATCCTCTCCCAGCTTCTGTTAGTGTGTTTACAGGCAATGTATTAAGGCACGGAGGGACAGGTTCATCTTCAACTTCCAGTATAGGGGTTAATTTTACTTCAGTATAACGCTGTTGTTTTTTTCCTTGACCACACAGGCATTTGCGCGCTGGCAGTTTCCGAGAGCACATGAAGGCTTGTGCCATTACTTTACTTTTTAACTGTTTCCCATTATTTATAAGACACCTCTCTCCTTTGTTATTGTTTGACTCCTGCAGCTACTTTACCCTCTCAGTATTAGCAATAATATCAGCAGCAATCACGGTTACATTTATGAAACATAATTCAGTTTCAGTAGCAACATCCTTAAGTGTTTTGGTCGAACGGTTAATGCATCAATTTCCTTTTCAAGGGTTTCAGACCTTTCAACTAAGATTGTTTAAAGGTTGTCCAACGCCTAGAACATGTCATTCGAAATTCATACTGGACATGTTCGCCTCAGTTAGATTATCACTAGATATTCTCATTTTTGACTCTACCCTGTTATTAACGTCCGGCATTATGACACCCTTAAAGCCCGGGGACTCATAACTCAATGGTGCCGTACAATTCAAGACAGATGGAACTAAATAGCGATTATCTGGATAAAAAAAATACCTCAGGTTCAATATTCATAACTCCTGGTGTTAATGCATTATCTCTCTCATCCCCACTGTACTCTACATCTGATAATTCAATTTCTAGATCCAGATCTTTTGAAGCGTTAAGTTCAATCAAATCTTGCAACAGCGGATTTAGATGAACCAACGCCAAGGTGCGAGATGAATCACATTCACTGACTATCATAGATTTTCCACGATTGCAGGTATTACGGGGAGGGGGTAAACAAGGAACCTCTATAGTATACTCAGTTATTTCGTCCTGCAAATTCGGTGTATCTATATTTAACTTTATCCCCACTTTACTTTGTGTCAGTGGTTGAGTTATCACTGTTTCAATTAGCTTCGTACAAAGACCGCTCAATGCCTCACTTAACTCTTTGGCTACTTCCATAGCAGCTACTTCCTCATCCACAGTTTTGGAGTCTTAGGGAAAAACGAGGTGAGTTTTTTGGGGGCTTAGGTGTGCACATCCTGCGGCATCGCTGCACAGCCAAAGGAATATTTAATTGTTCGGGCTTCTCATTACCTTTATTACTCATGATTCTGAAACTGATCATTCACACTATTGGGCAACAGTGTCCTTGAAATAACAATGCACCAGATCCCAGGTACCTGTGGTTAAGAGGGAGCGGTCTCATGGCAAGTGAAGCTGAAGGTTGAACTAATTTACACTGTATTGGTGTCCGATAGTCAGGACTATGCCACAATATGTGGATGTTATGTGGAACTAGCTGAACTCAGCTACAAACACACTGCGTAAAAATCACAAGTAAAAAAACACCCTACTACTGCAGAACCTAGTTTGATCTAGTTGGAAAATCAACTGCAAGGATGGGCTATACTCTTAGCAAACAACAAATTCCTGCAGTGAGAAATGAAGAAGTAGGGAGAGCTGACCAAGTGGGTCACTACGCAATAGTTTCACTCTTCTATACGTAGCTTTCCCAGCTCACAATTCACAACTCATTTAAGTAGTTCACACACAGTCGTACCATGATCTACAGCAAAAGGAAAGAAGGCATTACTTACGGGGCCGAGCGGGCGGGCGGAGAGGCTCGACTAATCTACTATTTTTGCCACAGCAAGGGGCAGTTAACCTGACACACGGGCACCGCACAACGTATCAAGGAAGACAGCTACACTCTGTGCCCCGAAAACATTCCCAATACTGGACAGGGGAGTAACAAGGCTTCAGCTGCGGCTGCACGCTGCACAGCGATCAGTCAACAGCACAGACCTTTGCACAGAACTTCGCACTGTGCTTCGCAAATGCGCATGCGCAAATGCGTGCAGGGACCAGTATTAGATGGCTGCTGGGAAAAGGAGGCAGGGCCACACCCTAAAAAGAAGAAAATAAGGGTATTAAGAACTTCCTAAAGGCTGTATATGTATATATACATATATATATATATATATATATATATATGGGCCAAAGTCCGTCGTGCAGTCTCGACGGCTGTTCGTTCTTCGGTCTGGCGGCGATCTTCGGAGTCTCCACATGGGATTTAAAGAAAGGGGAATTTTAGATGAATTATGACAAAAAGGCTGAAAGCCAGGGAACTCCGCAACTATGCTTCCGACAAGTATGGCAGAAAAAAACAATCTGGAGGTCCTATACGCGTGAGGGATCATGGGTACAGTGGATGTCTCACTAGGGATAGTTTTATTGGCACGCCCTAGGTCGACGCCCATTTTCGAGTTTCGAAAAACAAACTGTAATACTCCGTAGCTTCCACTAGATGTCGACCTATGCACAGCATGTGATTTAAGCAGATTCCACAAGCCTCAGAAATATATATACACGTCATACAATCCAAAATACAATTAGAAAGTCCAATGTTGTTGTTGAGCATGTCGTACTGAACGGGTAATTGCTCGTTGGTTAACACTTTCAAGGACTGTTGCTGAAAGGAACACGGATCTTATTTGTTTTGATCCCACCGGTTTAAATCAAGAATGTAAATTATATGTGTTATCTGATGCAACAAGTTTGGTTTATGCTGGATTTCAGGTCAAGAAATTAAGAATTAACCTAGGCTGGCTGGGCCTGCAAGGGGTTGACAAACAGGGTTCCACCCAAGGTGAGGGCATTGCTCTCAGCAGATGCTCACTGACACATGATAATTGTGGGGCATGCCAGACTTGTGTCTGCTGCCAGGGACTGAACAATGGCAGATTCTCCAGGCCAGGAAATGGAAATGTGAAGAGGTCATAAACTAGGCTTGCAGAAGGAAATCCCAAAGGTGGGGGCTGCTCCTTGCCTCCAGAGACAGACAAAAGGCTGACCATTTGCTGGTAAAGAATATGTAATGAACAGTTTTGGAGAGATTTATAACTCACTATCAGAAGTGGTGAAAAGTATAAATCGGGCAGATTTGTTAATCTACTTTTTGACCCTACATTTGAAAATTTGGAAATTGTGCAGCATATTCTGAACAGGAATGGCAACATATGTGATTTTATGGGAACTGTATTTATGCTAGAATTGTTAAACTTTGCACACATATTCCTATGGTAAACACGCATATTTGTTGAAATTTGGAGAAAACGTTTTCATGGCAAAATGGACAAAATGCTCCAGAACGATGAAACAAGGTCTCACAGCTGCAGGATTTTGATGAACAGATAATACATACAATATGTAATCCTTGTATGTGATTTTCGTAGATGTTACAAATGTATAAATGTGTATTTAGGACAAAATTCTATATTGATACAAGTGGCTCCACAACTAAAAATCGCAGAGCGTGTATTTGACCTGTTTTTCTTCAATATTGCATAGTGAAAGTTTGCCGGGAATTTTCAATTTGAGCCAAAGTACACGTGTATTTTGCCCATTTCAAAGTGCTTTTTCCATCCCATCATGATCTCAAGTGCATATTGTGGTTCATATTATAGCCCATGCATGTATAAACACGCATATTTGTTGAAATTTGGAGAAATTTTGGAAAACGTTTTCATGGCAAAATGGACAAAATGCTCCAGAACGATGAAACAAGGTCTCACAGCTGCAGGATTTTGATGAACAGATAATACATAAAATATGTAATCCTTGTATGTGATTTTCGTAGATGTTACAAATGTATAAATGTGTATTTAGGACAAAATTCTATATTGATACAAGTGGCTCCACAACTAAAAATCGCAGAGCGTGTATTTGACCTGTTTTTCTTCAATATTGCATAGTGAAAGTTTGCCGGGAATTTTCAATTTGAGCCAAAGTACACGTGTATTTTGCCCATTTCAAAGTGCTTTTTCCATCCCATCATGATCTCAAGTGCATATTGTGGTTCATATTATAGCCCATGCATGTTAGGACCTGATAAGTGTTGCTTTCTTTAGAATTAGCTCTAGACGTTGTATTTCATTCCTGAAAACCTGCTGATTACTCACATTGGTGTAGGATTGCTCATTTGTATGTAAACAAAACTTTGCAAGGGGAACATTAACCTACACGCTATCTGTGTGCAAAACAAAATGTTATTTTTCTCTGTGTTTTCTATTTTGCCTCCCTATAGGTAAATTCAATTGCTTTGCTTATTTCTGAATTGTATTGTCACCCTTTGGGTGATTGCTATACTATATATAGTAAACTTATGTGTAATTTGAATATTAAATAAATACATAAATGAGTGGTATATCATTCAGAATATTGAACTTATAGACAAAAATAAATAAGGGTTTCATTTGTGCACTACATGCTAAGCGAGACATGGGTGTGTGCCTGATTGAAATCCCTTAAAACTCAAGGATTGTTTCACGAAGGTAGGCTTAGCCTACACCAATCACTGTGGCCCACTTGGCTTTAAAAGAGGGCTGGAGCCCCCTTTAAGCAGATCATCTGAAGACTTCACCATAAGTAAGAAAGAAGAAATAAACCCTGGACCCTGGCTGAAGTTATAGGCCCTCATTAGGACTCCAGCGGAAAACCATGGTGCTATTAGCACGGACTCGATGCTGGAGTCCGTCATGGCGGAATAGGGAATTACCACCCCATTCCAAGGTTGGCGGGGAGGTAATTCCCATGCCACCATGGCCCTTCCCCATTCCCATTTTTGCCCCATAGGGCATAATGGGAATGGGGAAGGTGGTAAGTACGGTACTGCAAATTGCGGTACCGTACTCACCTCGAGAGTCCCTTTGCGGGCCCCTACTTTAACGGCTGGTCTAGACCAGCCGTTAAGGTAGGGTCCCGCAAAGGGAACTCGTAGTAAGGCATTAAGGGTTTAACGGTGCCAACACCTTTTATGGCGCCATTAACCCCTTAACGCCAGGGTCCTAATGAGGGCCACAGTCTGCCTTACATCTTCCGTCAATGAAGGAAGGCCAGGATATCCAAAGACGGAAGCAAGTTCCCTCCCTTAAACATATACCAGGGAACAGATGGAGATACAGAACTCAGAGGACACTCCAGCCACTGCAAAACCAGTACCCAGACAGCACACAGCATGCCCAGCTAGGCTCTGCAGCAAACTTCCTGGATAGAAAGTGCCAGTATGCCTCTGAAGCTAGAACCAAGGACAAGGAAGCTGCCTGCAGCAACTCCACAGCTGTGGGCCGCCCACCTTAAAGGACGACACAAGCCCATTGAAGAAGCTGGGAGAAGTGACAGGACAGCATGTACCAAAGTTCACCTTAAAAGACATTTTCTAGCCAGTCGAGTTCCTCGATCCACAACCGATGGCAATGCTGACCGTTGTGAAGCCACCATCGCATAAAGATATCCAAGACATCTCAACCAGTGCTTCATAACCCCCCATCAGCACTGAGATAATGATTCCTGACCCTGAGCTGCCATGTAGGCCAGCCTGCAGCCGTTAATCCACCTTCACACGCCAAACCGTCGTGCTGCCTGATATCCGCAGTGACTCCCATCTCAAACTCACTCACAGAAGCCTGAAAACTGCCCTGAAGCCGACTCGACCCTGTTGAGCAACAAAAACATCTACAGCACAAGATACATTCTGATTCTGCACCCCTGGTTCTTCCCAGAAATCCTTCTGGAGACATTTTAAGACCAATTGCTCCCTTTGATCTAAAGCCAAGAAACCTTCCCAAACTGTTATGGTTATTAACCATACTGACTAGCCCCATGTCAGTATCCAGAGTGCATTCCTTTTCCTTCTTTGAAACTGTCTGTCCTTTTCATTCCTTTACAGGGTGGGTTGAATTTTGTAGTGTTGTTAGACAGTCTGTTGTTATTAATAAGGTAGATATTTCTAATACAACCTTGACTGGACACTTCTTTTATCACTGGGTAATAATTTTATTTTCAACTGTGTTTCAACTAATCAATGATCCACGACCTTTCAGAGATAAGCCTGCCGTTCCATCCACATTACCAAAATTGATCAAGGAGGTTTATAATGTGCTTGTTATTCCATTCTGTTTGGAACCCTTCTGGTGTATTAGAGGTATATGACTGATTGATGGTTTAGAAACCGATATTCAACCTGGACCACTGGCCCTGGAAGTTGATTTGTCACAGCAGTGGAGTGCATGGTGCAGATTTCCTGCCATGCCTGTCACAGGAGATACAGGGCAGAGCAATGCCAAGCTCACCCATAATCCCCTCTTGCTAATCGAAGTGCAGCGGAGTATGCCACATGCATTTTCTTCAGCATTGGATGCTCCAGTAGGAGCAGGAGGCTTAGCAGTGCCAAGCTTACCTATAACCCCCTCTAGCTAATCGAAGCACAGCGGATTACATGGTGGACAATTGTTTTAGTTCCCGCAGTGCCTCTGGCTTGGAGTGGTTTCATGAGATGAGGCTGCAGGGCTGAAGGCTGAACTATTGAAAAGGCAGATAAGGCTGTAAAGCTGCTCCCTTCTGTGTGCCTTTTTTCAGTGCTCACTATATTTATTGCCTAAATTACCTGCTTTGCCGATTGGAGGTAGCCTGGGACATGAGGTGCACCTATTCGATCACAGAGTTGTATGGAGCAGGGGAAGGTGGACTCTACAAAGCACCCTGCCACTGGGATGGGGTGGAACGAAGAAATCGGCATCTAATCAGTGGGGAGGGGTAAAAGACATTCTGGGTATACACAGGGTTTTGTTAAACCGTGCTCCTTTCTCCATGTCTTTTGCCGTTGGTGCTAAATATTTAAATGCTTAAACATTATATAAATGCCATATAAACAAACTGATCAAGCTCACTCCGTAAGCCAGTTGGGCTTTCCCATCATTTTTACATTGCAATATTGTACTGATTATACCCTGATTATATATCACTTTTTATAGGAATACACAACTGACTATTAAGTGATAATCATCGAGATCATAAAGAGACTGAGATGAAACCATGTGATCTTGAAAGAAATTCTTCACAAGACATATTGTGATCAATTAGATGAGATGTAGCTATTATTTTAATCAACTAGGAGGATGAGATTTTTTCATTGATTGTTGAACTATTCATTGAGTTTTTGCCAATGCTTTCACTATATGGAGACATGGTATTTTAACATGTTCTATGAGCCCTAATTTCTGTTAACTTTAATTGCATTAAATGACATTCTAGAAAGTTTTGGGTCTTGTGGAAGGCATGAATTTCACACATTTTTCTGCATAGTCTGCATTTTAACTCTGCACTGTATGTATCCTGTGCACTCGAAAGAATCTCAGGGTAGCTCCACAGATCAAGGTATGATCAAAGGCGATCTCAACCCTTTCCCCTGAGGGAAAGGGCGGGAAGCCAGCTAGATTGATGGTATCAATTGCTGATGCTAATATGCCAATCATTGAAGGTGAGGTTCTTTTAGAAGACCTGGGAACGAAGAAATACACAAAGCAGGTTCATATATAGTTAATAAAGCCGATATTCAACAACCTGGCCATACCAAAAGGAAGGACACTGTTTCATGTATTAGTTATTGTAACGGTTCACTTGTGTCAGGACCGTGGATTTCTCCCCTGCACCCATAAATTCTGATAGAAATATCTTACAACATCACTGTGCATACAATTCTAAAATTAGGTGTGCAACACAACCACTAACTATAATTTGCATACCAAAATTAACTTACTTGAAAGGTTTGCTGCCCCCTCCACCCCAGGGTGGCCTTTAAGACACCAACAATCAAAGTAGATCTAACCCAGTCAACCTTACCTTTTAAATCTCTTAAATTAATAACACCCGTTGATACTACTAAAGTGGACAATTGACTATGTGAGATTGATCCTCCTCCGGTTCAGGAGGGCCATGCATTTTATGCAACTATTGTAGATATTCATGGGACACTTTGTAAATAACTCTTACAGCCTTTATAGTCACCACCTGACCTTCAGGTAGGTAAACATCAGAGACCTACACTTACATATGTAGATGATGTTGGTAATTTACCGAATCAGGGGTGGCTTGAGTCTGAAACAGCTATTATGATTGATCCAATTATACCATGCTCTAATAGATTTGAATCCCTTGTAATTGGAGAAGGCAGTGATAATGGGTGTGATAAGGTAACTGCCTCAGGTAATCCTGAGATGGGAAGTAAAATTGATGGGAACCAGCCACAAAGGAATAGTGTAAATTTGAATCTTCCGTCCGAAAAGGTAAACTTCTTAGGTTGTACTGAACATGCCCAATTGAGCTTAGAAGCGGCACACATGAAAATTGAATGTTCTTCTATGCAGAAACTGGTGGCCTACATGCAGAAGGTGAATGAATTACTCAAAGAGATCAATGAGGTTTGTAAAGGACTTGCTAGGAATGGAAAAAGGGGCCTCAAAGGGAGGTAATGAGATACAATCAGGTAACACCGGGATACCATAAATACCATCAGTGACCCTTTGGCAACAGCCAGCATAGTTCAGGTGGCTTCTAACAGTCTGACTTCTTTGATCTCTCCCAGTTAGAACCCTATTACGAAGACATCTGATCCTTTATTAATTGCTGGGCTCCTGTCTTACCAGTCAGACCGAGCATGAACAAATGGACCCCAGGTTGTGTAACTCAACCCATCCAGACAGCCGGGTCTGTGGATCAGTGGTAGGGGCCTATGTTTGACCTCATGGTCACAGGTTGAAATCCCTGCAGGTCCACTCTCCTCTTCATCCTTCCAAAGTCAATAAAATGAGTACCATTGAGTTGGGAAACAATGACATTCTGCTGTCAACAGCACCAAAATACCCTTCTGGAGGGTGAACGCACCTGTTATGTTATGATTCTTACTCTAAGGTAGGAAGACTTGTTCAAAATTGAGTCACAGAATAGAGCATGACATGACACAGTGTGTTGGGAGAGTTTACATGACGGGGGTTCAAAAACTCACTAGAGGTGCTTTTAAAAAGAAGGAATCTCTGATCAACAAATATGTTCACTGGATCAGACAAGTTGGAAGCTGCTCATCTGTTATAGGGGTGACATCATTAATGCCACTAGAATTGTGACCCAGGACGACCAACAGTTCCATCAGGTAGAACTGACATTGGGCCTCATTAAGAGTGTGGCGGCCATGGACCGGCACCGTTCATTTCGGGCCGCCACATTATGAGTTCTGCAGCAGGTCTCGCTCTGCACGCCTGGCCAGACCGCTAGCAGAACAGGATGCTAACAATGGTCCCGTCATTAACAGGCCAGTTGTTAGCATCCTGCCCATTCCCAGTTCGCCCTATGGGGGCTCAAATGGGAATGGGGATGTACCGGGTCCGGGTCCCGTGAAAGGGAATTACCGGGCCCCCCAAGATCAGAATGGCACCGTAAGTCCCCTTTTGTGGGTCCCGGACCCAGACCCGAGTTTGGGGGTAGCCATGCTGCTAAAAACAGCATGGGTACCACCAAACTCGTAATGAGGTCCATTGTCATCAAGAAGTGAAAAAAATCTCTCTTGGACATGCGCACCTCTTTCAGAATAACTTTTTGAAACCACAAGTATCGGGTGTGTTTATTATAAATTTTAAAGTGGAAAATGAAGCATACGGGCAAAGAAATGCATACTCATACACTTCGAGTGTGTAGTAGCAAAGTGACAGAAATGTAGTGAGAAAAAAAGTAACAAAATGCCTAACAATTAATTGCTTGTAGATTTATGAATTTATTCTGAAAAAGGTGTGAATGTCCAAGAGAGATTTTTTTCAGTACCAGCATGCTTTAGCCTTAGCTTGTGGTCTTACTCTCCTAGACAAGCAGCCTTCTTATTATTGTGATTTTTTTTTGACAACCCCACGTGTGTATTGTCCTCAAGAAGGGTCACAGAAGAATTATCCCTTTGGGGATTTAGGAGCTTTCCTCCAGCCTTCCCCTCTCTTCAGTGAAGAAGCCAAAATTATGTGGATTCGAAAATCCCCTTTAACTTGCAAAAACAAGTAAACTTCCAGAGAAATGTAAATCACTTAAATCTGAACACGAGGGTAGAGAACCTCAGGATACTTTGCTTGCCTTGACATGATTCCCCAAGTAACCCTAATTTTTTTCTGAAAATTCGTTCTTGGAATATAGCATGTATCCAATCAAATGTCCGACAGTCAACTTGTTTTATACTCATATCGTCTCTCTAGAGGAAACTGGGGTGGGTACGACTCCAATTAAGCTGGGCTATGCTTGTTATGCAACCCTTGCTTTAAAAGGAGGGGGTTAGGAAATCTTAGTGGCGGTCTACTGGCATGGATAAAGACTGAATTCAATGTTGTGGGGATTAACACTAGCTGTGCTGATATCCAACAAATGCAGTTATATTTCACTAATGGTTTGCTTCTAAAGTTTTTAATGTCTACATTCTTTATTTGGAGGCACTTCTGCTGTGACTTCAATGTTCGAATCGTTGCTACTACTGGTAATTATGTGTCTTTAGCGTGATTGTTTGGGGTTTAATGCTCAATGTTACTCTCTGAGTTGTCTAGTTGGTAGTCTGGATGATGAAGATGAAGCTTGGGGTATCCCAAAGGTTTCAGTACCTTCTAGCAGCACCGGATATGGGCATGCCTTATAATTGCCAACCTTGTTTGCAGAAAGAGGCTTTTGAGCGTCTAACCACCGTGTGCAGGGAAATGTCCATGCTAAACCTACTTTTAGTGTAATGGGTTTGTTGGGGTGGTCAGGAAAGGTCCACAGGATCAAGGGTGAATTATGTTGCATGCGCCATATTGATGCCTGGGGAGAAATTAGCGCAATGTTGCACCTTCCTATGTATCTACTGTAGTTAATTATGGATGGGATATGATACTGTAGAAATATTTTTTGTTTAGAACTGATACATATTAGCTTACACGCGCCCAGAAAGATAAAATGTTAAGATCACCAAATACAACATAAACACAATTCATACATGTGGCACTCTGAAGTATGTAGAAACTGAGAAATGGAGAAGGTTTTTAATGCACATGCAAGATAGAGAACTGCTCATAGAGAACCCACTGTGAAGAAAATATGACAGTTATTAAATTTGGATGTACACTGATACAAAAACATAGGGAATTTGTGAATCTAAATGTAGTGGGCTTTATACAATGGATTTAAAAAAACATCTGTCTGGGATGTTTTCTGTTTTCCAAGTGAACTTTGACATTTGAGAAACTGATTTTGCAGGATTTCAGAGGCCAGAGCATTTTCTTACCATTTATAAAGCGGACAACAGCCTGTGGGTATTGCAGCGCTGTTACAGCAGATGTTTAGATATACCTATTGTTGAATATACATCGGTACGATATGCAGTCATGTTACACATAGGTTCAGATATGCCATCCGGGTTGCTGTAGATGAGTTAAAGTGCAGGTTTAAGGCGAGGGTGAGTGCGAATATGTTTTAGTTGAACAGCCAGGTTTTTAGAGGTTTGCGGAATGCCCAGTAGGATTGTTCTGCTCTGAGGAAGGGTGACAGTAGGTTCCACTGTTTGGCCGCAATGAAAGGAAAGCTTGCACCTCAAGCTTTGCATGCCTAACTTTGGGTTGTCTGAGGCGGTGGGTGCATTGGGTTTTTGTGGGCCTTGATGAGGTGACTCTTGTGATATTTTGGGCAAGATATGGGGGGCCGTGTTGGAGAGGCATTTATGGGTGATGGTCAGGGTTTTGAATAGGGCATGTTCCTTGATGGGCAGCCAGTGGACTGCTCTTCTGGCTGCAGATATATGTTCTCTTTTAGGTATGCTAAGGGCAGCTCATAGTGTGTTATTTTGAATAACTTGAAGCTTCTGAAGGTTTTTGGAAGAGGTGCCAGTGATAAGGATGTTGCAGTAATCCAGTCTTGAGCCTACAATTCCCCTAGCGATGGTGAGGCAGCTGTCAGTGGAGAGGAAGGGTTTGGTTGCATTAAGGAATTTGGTAGTGTAGGCTGCTGAGGATGCTATGAGTTAACCTGGTGAGACAGTGATAGTGTGGCATCGAGGTAAACCCCTATAGTCTTGACTGAGGAGGAGTCAGGTATTCAGATGTCTGTGTCGAAGGCTGCATATTGGTCATTAAGTTTTTGTAGTACTGCGGGTGGGCCTACCAGCAGGATTTCTTGTCTACATTTAGGCAAAGCCGCTTGGCATCCATCCAGGTTTGGGTAGTGGAGTATACAGTGTTGAGGATCTTAGAGTCTTGTGTGTAGTCACCAAAAAGAGGAAGAGGACTTGGGTGTCATCGGTGTATGTTATAAAGTGTGGCGGAGATGCAGGAGCCTTGAGAGACTCCGCACAAGATAGGGGTAGGGGCTGAACTAGCCAGGTCCGAGAACACTTTCATGACTCTACCTTCAAGGAACGAGGTGATCCATTTAGTTGCTTCAGGCGAGAAGTGGGTCGCAATAGTGAGGTGGTGGCAAAGGATTTTATGGTCCACTAAATCAAAGGCATCTGACAGGTCCAGGAGAAGGAGCAGGGCTGGTTTGCCACTGTCCCTGATCTCGTTTATCTGATTTTTAAATCCAGCAGCATGGATTTGGTGCCATGGCCGGGGCAGAAACCAAAATTGGCGAAGTCCTAGTATGTGGTGGCTTTCAAAAAAGAGTTGAACCTGCATATATGCTGCTCTAGCTAGAATTGTCATTAAGAATGGGACTGTTGTTATAGACCTGTATTTACAGGGCACCAAGGGGTCCAGGGAGGGTTTATTGAGGAGGGGACGTACCAAATGCATCCTCGAGGCTGGACAGTTCCACTCCTGAGTTGAGGTGGCATTTAAGAAGTTGGTGATTAGAGGTGTTAGTGCATCCGACCAATCCTTGATGATTGAGGGAGGTCAGATGTCCCCTTTACACTTGGAGGGTTTCAGGTTTTTTATGATCGTATGTACTTCTAGTTCTGAGATCTCTTTGAAGTGGAACAGAGGGATCTCCTGTGCCTGTGAGTCTACCCGAGAGCTGAGACTGTGGTTGGGTGGGTGTGGTCAGGGCACTTTGAATGGAGTTGATTTTATTGTTAAGGATGGTGGTTTTGTTGAGCATGGTGGTTTGAATATTAGTGCACCAGGCTTCATTCTTGGTGAGGAGCTGCATGGAGGAGTTTCAAGTTCTCTGAATATGGAGACAATTCCCCTGGTGTCTGACTTGGCGTTGGTAATTCTTGAATTGAAGGAGGTGGATTTGGCTGTGATAATTCTTGTTCATAAGCTTTGGAGATCTGAGAATGTAAGAATTGGAGAAAGATGGGATTTATTTGAAGAGGTTTTTGTCCAATCACGTGTGGGGGGTGAATTGTAATAAAGTGTCTGGGAGTGTTTTAACTGTTGCAAGCATTTATATAAGGTGTCAACTGATGTGGTCTGGAGACGCTTAGATTAGTTTGGCTCTACAACACCATCTAACTGCTCCCTCGGATGATTGCACAATAAACTTGCATTACGTACAAAATGTGCACTCGTTTCTCAGGTGGTGGGCCTGCTTGGGTTAAGGTGATTCAGGGGCCCGCCCCACAGGTTCCACTAACCACATCAATTACTGCATTGATAATATCTCACAATGGTAAATGCTCAAAGACATGTATGTTCTGCAGCATATAGAGAGTGATCACAATGCTCTAATTATTACTCTAAATATTGACATTTTGGGGAGTAGGTCTGATGTAGTTACCTCTGACCTAATAAGAACTTTAAACTGCTGTATTCTCATTGGGAGCTCTATTTGCCACCCAGAGCTACTGGTTGAAATTCACTGTGTAATAGATCCTTTACAGTATGACTTTTTGAGTGATGACAGTACTTGTTGGATAGATGGGTCTGCCTTTTAATAAATCCTGATAAAAGCCATGCATCCCTTTGTTACATGACCAGTCAGACAATTGGGGGCCCTGGGTGCCAAACAAGAGAAGGGCTGGTTTGAAAATGATTGCAAAAATACTAGAAAGGACCTTCTAGTTGCTCTCAAAATGCAGAGTAACAACAACATGCAAGTGGGTAAATGACAGTGATTAGCCTGTAACACTATTATAAAGATGACGATAAAGGCAGAAAAAGCAAAGAGAGGGTAGGCGTACTCAAGCATGACCAAAATATCTTTTGGGAAATTGTTGCACACGAGAGCACTAATGTAAGCCTTACACCAGTGATGACCATTCCTGGTTGGACTTGTTATGAGCATTTCAAAGCTTCATATGGAGCTACGTTAATTGAAGGGGATACACGTGCCATATATGACAGCTGTGTGTCTAGTAGGGAATCCCCTCTGATCTTCACCCTTGAGGGGGTGGTGAATGCTCTTAATGAACAGAAAAGTGGCAGGACCTGATGAGATCCCTATCGATCTATTTAAAATTAAAGCATTGGCCAGGCCCCCAGCATTGTTACATTATTTTGAAATGATTTATCTTAATAACTATTCTCCATTGTCAAGCAGAAACAGTTCCCATATTCAAGAAGGAGGATACAAATGACCCATCTCCCTTCTTCAGTTAATGCTAAAATCTTGACTAACAGACAACTGAAATATATGGATGAAGGAAGTTTATTGCATCATGTCCAGGTGGCTTTTTGTAATGGCAGTGAAACTGTAAAACAGGCTTTTAAAAGGACTTCGATTTTGCAAAAATATGTTGTTCAGAAAGCTATGCCATTATATGTGATTTTCATTGAAATAAAAGACAACTTTTGACAACATGAATCCTAATTTATTATGGGACGCAATGCGTAGACTTGGAATCCCTCCGCAACCGATGAATGGCGTGAAGTCGCTATACACAGAAGCTAAAGACAATGCTAATGCTGTTGTCAGATAGGCTCAACAGCGGGAAAGGACAGACTCATTTCCCGTGACCAGAGGACCGGGCAAGGTTGTGTTATGGCACCTTATTTGTTTTCATTATTTATAAATGACCCTGCAAATTACCACTCCAAGCAAATGCCCCTTTGATTAATCAGGAGCGTTTAAACATCATATGATTTGCAGACTAAGCTGTTTTATATTCTACTCCCCCACAAGACTTTAAAACATTTTTTTCTAATTTTCCCACTTATGCAGTCAGAAGAAACTGGTAATTACTGTGTCAGATACAAAAATGATGATCTGCCACAAGAAACACCTTCCTCCAATAAGCTTGGAGTTGAAAGGAATACAACTAGACACTGTTAATCATTATGACTGTCTGGGGGTTCGATTTAATAATAAGGGGGATTGGCGCTCCCATATCAAGAAATGTAACCTTATCTTGAAAAGTCATTCGGGTGCACCTTTAAGCTTTGTAAAAAAATGTGGGGGTTGTGCTGTAGACGCAATGGCTGAATTTTATAAAGCCAAGCCCGATCTGCAGTGGGGCAGAGTTCTGGTGTCACTATAATGTTGATAAATTGAAAATATATTCTATAAAAATGTTATTAGGGTTGCCTATTGGTAATTCACCAGTCAGATTGGAGTTAGGCCAATTTAGTATTGAGTATTGTGTATAGTTCAAGCTAGTCTTACTCTGGGTTAAACTTTGGATAACGAAGGGCTTAGAGGACTACATACATACCTTGCAGGATGCCCTTATAGTTAACCATGGAAAACAGATACCTGATTTTCACAATCAGTGGTCCATGGTTGCTTTGTGGTCTTCGCACCCTGATGTTTGTCAATGTTGGTCACTATTTTCCCAAACTTGATGTGCATCAGTGTCTATTTGGGCACGGTTCATACAATCCTGAAACTATGGATCATGTAGACTTAAGGAAGATAAAGGAATCATATTGGCATTGGCTACTAATTGATTCTTTGAGGAAGGATGACAGGAAGATTTCTTTTTAAACATACATCAGTGTTAAATTAGATCTAGGACTGGACCCATACATGTCCGGGATTACATTACCAGGAGTATGACATTTGTATGTAAAGCTACATCTTGGTATTCTCCTTTTGAATCTCTTCAGCAAGACTGCTCTCATGGTGGCAGGACCAAGACTGATTTGCATGTGGCTGGTACCCTCAGCAGAGGCGTTGCTAGGGGAGTTGAGGGGGCTCTAGCCCCAGGTCTTTTGGTTGTAGCCCTGGATAGAACCTCAGGGGCTACAACCAAAAAAGGCTAGCTAGGCCAGAGTCCCAACAGTCCCGACATTAGCATAGCCCTGGATCTTTTCCAGACCCAGCAACACCCCTTCCCTTTGGTAAAGGTGAAGATGAGCTAAACATTGAAGGTTTAGAATTGTATCCAAGGCCTTTCCACCTATGACTTTTTTTTTGGGGGGGGAAAGGACAATGTCATTCAAATAATGATGCCCAGCCAGTGTGTCGCCCACAGTTATGTACCTGTGATGTCATTTCCTGCAAATTCACGTAAGGTGATGTCACTTCCTAGGATGAAACTTCCAATAACATCAACTGGGTCAAAGTTCGTGTCATAAAGGTAGGCTCCAGTTCTAATTGCAAAAGTTGGCATCCCTGTTTTCTTGAATAGTATGGTGTTTACACCATCTTAAGATTCTGCAATGCATTATGGGTGAACAAAGGAAAGAAGGGGGGTGCACCTAGAGGGAACGAGGGGTCATCCTATGCAATTTATTTATAAAACATGCAAGCTGAGTGAGCCCTGTTTGTAACACTTAGGAAGAATCCCTGAGGGCAGAGAGTGAGGGTAGGAAGAGATAAATGCTGACAGGGAGAAGGGGACCACTGACACATAAGAAAAAGTAAAGCAATATTTGTTTTAGTTTGTTACATTTTCGGATAAACAAGAGTGGACAAAAGGCTTTTCAAAAGGGGAGCTCTGTCAAATAGGGAACATTAATTAGAGTTAATATAAAAATAACCAGAATTTTTTAGATGGGTCATTTGAAAAGTTAGAAATTTATTTTCTATATACAGCGTCCTATCACATTTAATCAATTTCATTTATTCTTAATTACGGCCCATTTATGTTTCACACAGGAAAAAAATTGGTATGTGAACATGTTTTGCCATAAAAAGCTTTTCGTACAGAAGTTATAAAGAAGAGGGCGGTGGGTATAGAGTGAGGGAACGGATCACTGGCATGTGCTTTTGCCCAACATAGACCAAAACCAAGCAATGTTCAATGTGCCCTTTCTCAATAAATGCATGCTATTTGCGTCTCATCCTCACCTCATGTGATCGCAACCGACTCCTGCATGCACCCGTTATTGAGAACGCGTGAGCCTCATTTTGGACCCACCACATGGCGGTCTGCTCACAAGTCAATCAGATTTAATGTGCATGCAGAACTGCACCGTATGGCTCAGCCACCCTCACACCACACCTTTTTACATGGATAATGTGTAGCTTCCTGTGCACAAGTGCGGATCAAGCAATACAGAACGCCTCTTCTGCAAACGTGCCAATAACCTTTCACCCTTGCATCAAGGCTTGCAGGTGCGGGAGGGCCACCATTTTGCTCCTGCCTCCTGATCCTCTTTTCGAGGGAGGATCGTATTTCTAAGCTGCTCCTCTTGCAGAGTAGCTTCCGCAGCTAAAGAAACACCAATCTCAGAGGTGTTAGAAACAATCACAGACGGGTAGCAGAAACAAAAACAAACCCCGCTGCTTCCTGACTAGGTTCTAATGTGACGGCAGCATATTTCTGGCTAGTTTCTGTGCTCATCACTGCATTCATTTAGGTGGATTCTTGCACTGCATATGTGACTGTTGGCATCTCGCGGGGTAGGCAATAGTGACTCAAACTGGGTTGCAGCTGCTTGGCAGTACCATTGCTGCGAAATATAAACAGCCAGGTGTTCTATGCTGTTCTTGATTGTCGTTTTGGCACATCAGGGAACTGATGGACAGAGAGACTTACTGATTTTCTCAGGGTTGCACAATTTGCTCAAATGGGGAAAGCAGATTATCACCAAGGTCGGACTGGGCCATAAAATTGTCTCAGGCACCATGGAAAAAGTGGGCCACAATTGCAAATAGCTATTCATTCCTTTTGTGACAGTGTTTGAATAGTAACCAGGGGGGAGTTTTCTTTATAAAGTGTGATTCAAATTATGCCTTTTAAAGAATATTTATTCAGCAACACTGGTCAAAACTACAAGCCGCAGATTGAATTAACTCATTATACTGGCCCAAATTAGCCAAAAAAGTGGCCCACTTTGACCCAAAAAACGGCCCCAAACCAGCATTTTGTTATTTGGTTTGGCCCTGGGCCTATTGCCCTATGGACCAGTCTGAGCCTGATTATCACTCAGGTCTTATATAAAGAATATACCACAACAGCCATGCTTCCTCATAGTAGGAGCATACCCTCTACACATCCTACGCCATGGGTAAATTGCCTTGACTTGAGTAGGAACTTGACTGTCTGGGCCACCTTCTTAGCCATTACAACGCAGACTTCATCGCTGACCAATTTTCAGCTCTCTGGTGTTCTCTACTACAAACGGCTCTGCTTTACTGCATGCCAAATCCTTGCTTACATATTTCTCTGTAGGTAGCAATTGTCAAAAGGACGGATTTTGTTAAGTGGTACCTTTTGTTATATCAGCACAAATTCATACAGATGTGACAATTATGTGTAAGCTTTCCGGATCACAAAGATGCCTTCCTCAGCTGCAGGAAATCTTTGTCTATTTGAAAGAGACCAGTAAATATAACACAGCCCGCTTAGGCACAGCACACAAGTTCACTGATATCTGTACCCCCAACACAGACATTTAATTGACACGCTCCTGTGAGCCCAGCCAGCAGATGCGACCGCCGGATTGCGTACACGTGCAAACCCATTGTGTGGGGGCAGCATAACCTTGAGCTGCTAAGTCTGAAGTAGAGATGGCCCAATCATTAGCATGCTGTGGAGAAACTGAAATCAATTAGTCATTGCCGAAAGCAGAACATCAGGGGGAAAGCCTTGAGCTTCCAGCACAAAGCGGCCCTGAAGAGTGCAAGAGGAGTGCGGCTACACGGAGATGAATGCGGCACAAGCCGATGGAGTGAGAGCAAAAGAGCTTCAGGGGCACGGCCGCAAATCAAGGACATATCGGTGATGCACCTTGTCAGCGTGATTGCTTGCTTTTGCGGTGATCTTTAGGACAATGGCCGCTGTCTTGCTCTCTCCAGAGAACCCTCTGTTGGCTGATGGGGAGCTTCCCGCTGCTGGTTTCCATTAACAATCCAGGCCTATTGTGAAAGCTGTCAGCTGTTGATGGAAAGGTGGATGAATGGAGGTGAAGGTTGTGTCTGGAGGGGGTAAGACCATTTGTAGGGAGGTTTATGATGCTGGTAGACACAGAAAAGTGCAGAAATTGGAGATCAGATATCTGTTTGACCGGTTGTGTGTCTAGATGCGAAGGAGCACTTGAATGGATCGGATAATGGAGCCTGGCGGCGGGGTAGAAGGGCTGCCAGCTGCTAATCAGCCATGGCAGATCTGTACATGTACAATAAAAACCTGTCTCATATGAAAACACATGGATACCAGCAGCCCCCAACCACTTGCATAGCTGCACTATTGATGTCTTTAATGTATTATTTTTTTATTTATTTAACCGTTTTGTAATGCACAAATCGACTTTGCATGGACTATTGGAGCACCTTCTAACATATTGAACAAAATGGATTAAATAAAACACAATTTTTAAGCTAAATAACCGATATACAATAAAAGGCACATCATCCAGGACAGAAAATGCGCGACAAGGCAAGGGAGGGGGAACAAAGGGAAGACAGAACAACAATCCTACTAGGCCGGTATTATTCAGATCACGCAAGTGCGTGGGGAGGGGGAAAGGGAAAAGTGCATGGTGAAGGGAGAGGGGAGTACATGGATAGTAGAATAAAAATAGATAAATAAAACGCCCACTGGTGGCAAGTGCCAGGAAGTGCAGACATAAGTGCTGGTAGGGGTACTGTAGGGATACTGAAAACAGTCCCCAGTGCAGGGGTTGCCAGGGAGGCAGTGCAGGTGGACAACTGGTGGGGCCTGGGCCAGAGAGTCAGAAGGGTGGCCAGGTAACCAGTGCCATTTCAGCCAGGAATTTAGCAGGTGAGAGGGGGAGAGAAAGCAGAGGCAAAGAGGAAGGTTTTGAGGTGCGGAACCGGAGATGGTTCTCCTCAAGTTTCAGGGAGGCAGTTTCGGGGAGGCAGGAAGGCTGTTCCAGAGGGAGGCCCCTGTCGAAGAGAGAGATCGACCACCAACTCGCTGCTTGGAGAAGCGTCTGACCCTGAGGGAGTTGGATGCGGATGAGCAGAGAGCTTGAGAAGGAAGATATTTAGGAAGAGAGAGTTGAAGGTATTGCGGCCCCAAACCCCAGAAGACCTTGTGGACAATACGGAGGGTTTTGAATTTAATCCTCGTAGCCACTGGGAGCCAGTGAAGAGATTTCAGTCCTGGAGAGATATGATCCCTGGGCTTGAGGCCAAGGACAAGTCTTGCAGTCCTGTTCTGGATCAGTTGCAGAGGGCGGAGTGTAGAGGCAGGACGATTTAGATAGAGGCTGTTACAATAGTCCAGCTTAGAGAGAACCAGGGCTCTGGAAACAGTGAGCTTCTGGGGGAAGGAGAGAAAGGGAAGTATACCTCTGAGGAGGTGCAGCTGGTAGTGTGACTTCTTAGAGACGTCAGAGATGTGAGGAGAGAAGGAGAGTGTGGAGTCGAAGATGGCTGCAAGGTTTTTTGCCATGCAGGTGGGAGCAGGAAGAGGGCCAAGAGAGGCTGGCCAGAGAGCTGCAGGGAAGGAGGGAGCGGGTGTGCCGATGAGTAGAATCTCAGTCTTACTGGCATTAAGGCAGATATCATTGGCGGCACACCACTCATGGATGGCAGACAGACAATCAGAGATGAGGGAAGGAGAGGAGGAGGCCGAGGGTAGCCTGAAAATGAACTGAGTGTCATCCGCATAGCACTGAAAGTTGGGGCAAAGAGCGGTGATGCAGTGGGCAAGGAGTGCCAGGTATTGGTTGAAAAGCCAGGGAGAGAGGTTAGACGCCTTGAGGACACCACAGGTAGAGATAAAGATATCGGAGAGGAAGGACCCAAGTTGGACCTGGGAGGGTCGGTCGGAGAGGAAAGAAGTCAGCCACACCAGAGCCTTACCAGTGATACCCAGGTTATCATGGAGACAGTTGAGCAGGATGGCATGATTGACTGTGTCAAAGGCAGAAGAGAGATCAAGCAGGATGAGGACGCAAGGGGTGTTGGAGTCAAGGTTGGAGAGCAGGTCTTCACGGATGTTCAGGAGAGCAGTTTCCGTGCTTCTGGCAGCTCTGAAGCCAGACTGATGGTCATGAAGACAACCAACAGATTTAGTGTGGAGATTAAGCTGGGTGATGGCCAGTTTCTCCAGGAGCTTGCCCAGAAAGGGAGTGATGGAGATTGGGTGATAGTTAGCCGGGCAGGAGGGGTCGGCAGAGGGTTTCTTAAGAAGAGGGTGCACAAGGGAGTGCTTCAGGGGGGGATAGGAAGACTCCAGTGGCAAAGGAGTGATTGCAGAAATCAGCCAGGGCAGGAGCAAGGGCGTCAATGTTGTCCTTGATAGTTTGGAGGAACAGGGGTGAACCTGTTTTGATGAGACTTTCATAGATCGGACTTGTCCAGAAACCTCGTCTGCAGAGAAAAGGGGAAAGGCAGAGAAGGACGGAGGGGGGTGGCTGTGGAAGGGCCAGCGGAAGAGCAGGTAATAGAGGGAGGGAGGTGATAGGAGGAGAGTGAGGACAGGATGTCCTGAGTTTTATAAATGAAGTGAGAAGCCAGTGCAGTGCAGAGGGCCTGGGAAGGGACAGGAGAGGTAGAGACTGCGGCAGGGTTGGTCAGTTCCTTGCAGATTTTAAAGAGTTTGTTAGATGCCACAGAGACGTGGACTTGGAAATGAGCTCTCTTCTTGGTGAGGACGTAGAGCCGGTATTGCCTTTGCAGCAGGCGGCAGGCCAGTTTGTCAGAGGATGAACATGAAGCACGCCATTTCCTTTCGGCCACCCTGCACTTGCGTTTTAGGGTGATAAGGTCTGAGTCATACCAGGAGTTACACTTGGCTTGGGCTTCAGGCAAATTCTCATGACAGGGGCAAGGATATCAAGAGTATCAGATATAGAAGAGTGGAGCGTGGAGATGGCTGTGTCAGGGTGAGAGTCAGCCAATGGGGGAGGAAGGGGTGAGAAGGTGGTGTGAAAGCCTCAACTGGCATGCGTTTCATGGGTCGGATGACTGAAAAGGTGGGTGCCAGTGATGGAGGTGGCTTGGCCTGAGGGGTAGAGAGGGTGAGGTGGGAAGATAGGAGAAAGTGATCACTCCAGCAGAGAGGAGTGGAGAGAGGGACAGAGAGGAGCGGTCTGAGGAGATCAGAACATCGAGAGTGTGCCCTGCATAGAGAGTCGGGCCAGAAGGGAAAATAGTGAGTGAGAGAGAGTCGCAGGAGTCACGAAAGAGTCCGGAGGGAGGACAGGAGGCATCCAGGTGGATGTTGAAGTCTCCAAGAAGGAGGAGTTGAGGCCAGGAGTGAGGAGGAGAGGTCTGCCCACTCAGAGAGGAAGGAAGAAATCTGACCAGGTGGCCGATAGATAGTAGCCACAGTAAGGGAATGCCTGGGGGAAAGAGAGAGCCTGCAGACGAGGCATCCAAATGAGGAGTAGGCCTGCATAGGAGTGACAGTGGCAGGAATCCACTCGGGGAAGATCAGGGCTACACCACCACTAGAGCGGTTGGACCTGGGCATGGAGAGGATCTTGTAGCCGTCAGGGAGGAGAGTATCGAAGCCAGTGACAGAGCCAGCCGTGAACACACCCGATATAACGGCAAAACAATCACGCAAAGTTAGAAAACAGGGGTTAGCATAAGGGTCCAAAGTCAGATACCAAGGAATGTACAGTCACAAACATTGCATGACCGATAGATTAATCAATACCAATAAGGAATAGCTCAAAGCATTAGGGATGGAATTCCACAGCACTGGGGCATAGAGAGAAGAACTCTGCTTACAAGTGTTTTCTCTTTTTGCACGTGGAATTTAAAACCTTAAGACGTCATTACTCTGGGGCAACTGCTTAGCAACCGAAATGTTTAGCTTTTCAGTCAGCAAAATGGGCTTCCTCCCTTCTCAATGCCTTAGATAAAAGGCACCCCACTTTAAAGCAATACATGCTTCCAGTGGCACCCCAATAGCAGGCTTCTGGTGAAACAGCATCAGCTTGTCTTTTTCTAACAATTCATTTTGCTGCTGCAAGGGGTGAACTGGGAACAAAAAGAGGGCCTGGAAATAATGTTCAAAGTGGCCCCATATTACACATTTTCAGCAAGCCCCGCCCTTTTCCTATAGAAAATTGTGGAAATACCAAATGAAAGAAGCCCAGGGTGCAGAGGAAATCTCCAGAGTTCCGTACAGGCCAGTCCACCCCTGGCTGCTGCATGGAGCCCTGCCTTTAGGGGTGTAACTTTTAGAATTCCCCTCAACAGTCCACCCCCCCTATTAAAATGTGCAAGCACTAAACCCTAACCTACTGCTCGAAAGATGTCTGCCCGAAGAAATGGCTTCAGCTTTTTTTTAACACATATAGTTGGAAGGAAGCCATCTACGCCGCCTTATCCAAAAGACTCTTAAATCTGAAAGATGGTTCCAGGAAATAACCCTAAAGAGTGTTCCCCCTCTTTGGTAAGGCTAGGTGGAAATAATTTGGTTTCATCGCTGCCAGCAAGTTCTGAATAGTTGCATCATTCTTCCCAGGACACTCAGATACACTCTGTCTTCAGGGGATGCAATTTCCAAGCGACAAAATCCATCCGTGCTCCGATGTGGGGATGCGAGACGGTTCCCTGGGCGGTAGGCCTCTGTAATGGGCGAGACCTGCGGGCACAGCTGGGAGTCGCCCGCATTAGTATTTAAATTGTGTTGTTGTCCATATTAGCAGGGGCGCCGAGTACGCGGGTGCTCCGGGGCCCGGGTACCCCCCGGCAGAATGAAGTCGGGGCTGAGACCCCCCCCCCGGCCGGAAAGAAGAGACGCAGTATGGATGGCCCTTTGTTCCATCCATACTGCGTCTCTCTCAATTTCCAAAAATCGTTTTGGTTTGGGTACACTTCTACATCTGCGCACCCAGGTGCACGACTTTAGAGGTACACCCAACCCAAAGAGATTTTTAGAAATGGAGGCACAGATGCAAAGCAAGTCTGTCCCTCAATTTCTAAAAATCGTTTTGGGTTGGATGTATTTGTACATCTGTGCACCCCTCTTTGCAAGAGGGGTGCAAAGATGTAGAGGTACACCCAACCCAAAACGATTTTTAGAAATGGAGGCATAGATGCAAAGCAAGTCTGTCCCTCAATTTCTAACAATCTTTTTGGGTTGGGTGTATTTGTACATCTGTGCACCCCTCTTCGCAGGAGGGGTGCACAGATGTAGAGGTACTGCAACCCAAAACGATTTTTAGAAATGGAGGCACAGATCGAAAGCAAGTCTGTCCCTAAATTTCTAAAAATCCTTTTGGGTTGGATGTATTTGTACATCTGTCCACCCCTCTTGGCAACAGGGCTTCTATAATTGTAATACTATGCCTTTGTTGAGGCAATGCTAGTTCATCTTACTGGGGCTGCTATGCTTTTGTTGAGGCAATGCTAGTTCATCTTAGTGGGGCTGCTACACTTTTGATGGGACAACATCAGCACTTCTCAGTTGAGCTGCTACTCCATTATTGACAAGGCCCCAGCACTTCTCAGCAGATGTATTTATTTTAATTTTTATTGGTTATTTATAATGCACGTAATACCCAGAGGTTTCTAAGCACGGACCGAGGGATCAAATCTGTGTTGCTCTATGTCGTCTTGCTTCCAAGGCGAGCATGTTGCCCCTGAGCTCTCCTCCCGAGACTCTGAAGATCTGAAGTACATTCAATGATAGAGAACCAGAACTATTGAGCAAGTCTGATATCATCTTCATCATCATCAGAATAACTCAACACTGTTGTGGTTATACAAGAGCTAATATATTTAAAGGGATGGAATTACTCAGAATGTAGCAGCACTATTCAATAACCCAAAGTGCTTAAGCATAGTTAATGTGAAAATATTACAATTCTCACCATTGGGACAGTACTGCCACTTCTCAGAGGCTTCTACACTTTTATGGGGAAGCACTGATCCAGCCTTCTGGACAGCTGCCCTTTTAATGGCACTACTCAATAGGGCTGCTATACTTCAATAGGAAATTATCAACACTGCCCTCAGGGAATTGCATACTCTTTATGCCACCAAAGCAGCACTTCCACCCACCAAAGCTGCTTTATTTTTAATGGCACAGTGCGTGTACGTCTCAGCCACTATGCTTTACATTTAAACAGACCAAATTGTCATTTCTCAGCAGGACTGCAACACTATACTATTGTGTTCTGTATGTTGAGTGCGTCTTCACCACCAATGTGGGTTCATGGCACTCTCCCAGTGTCTAAATAGTAGATCTGGCTACATTCAATTGGCAAAAGGCATGTCCCGAGCTGCCTGCTGTACATGGGCTGCCACTCAGAATGTTGGAAGTCTTAATGGGGCAAGGGATAGAAGGCTCAGGCCTGTAGGATAGCAGAATCAGCAGGATCTTAAAACCTGCTCACTCATTCTGGATTGAGGGGCCATGGGGCAAAATGAGCCTGATCCAACATACAGGGGGTTGTTACCCCTTTACATCCCCTGAATGAAAGAATGAGCTCTCTCAGACACAAGTTATCACCCCTGCACACACAATGAATGAATATGGTATGGATCTATAGATCGAGAAAACTGGAGTGAGAATTCAGAGTCTTTTAACAGAAATATAATTGTCTTCCCAGATGGTAGACTGTCCCCATTAATATACATGGGGTCACTGAGATGACCAAGAGTGAAACTGTACGTTCAGTTGTGATATTACCAGCAATGGGTATACTATGCTCCAAGGAGTGAGGTGCCCACTCAATATATCACACTGTTTATAGGTGTGAGGCCCATCCTCAATGCTTGCCCAAAGAGCCTTGGCCAGAGTTTCACAATGAAGAAGCGAGCATGTGATCCGGGGTCTGCAGCCCACACACATGCATGGGATTCCCATGCACCCACTTGCGAGATTTGGGACAAATTAGTGAGATTGTGCTCCAAGGTAGGAGGCACACGCACAGTCTTTGCTCTGAGGTTTGCCACACTCACAGGATGGGATGGCATTTCGTTCTCCCATCCTAGTTGTGTTGCTCTGCCTTTTGAGGGCTACTACAACCTGGATGATTATAGAGGGGTGGAGTAGGGCAGTGTTGGCCTACTGGAATGCAACTGGGAGATTTAAACCTCCTTCTTACTTGACTTTAGTATATGCAGTACATGATAGCCAATGTTTCCCCTGTTCAGCGCCCCCCCAAGCCCCCTCGCACCAAGTTGGCGACTACGTGCAAATGCGGTCATATAACCGCTGGTGATGTCAATTCCTATATTTGGGCACACCCTGGGAAATTCATAAGTCGGCTCCCCTGCATATTAGTACCTATAGCGTGCTGTTTGGAGCGCCATGCACTAGAGTGTGTGTGCTTTGGCAGGCTTTGTATGCTGAGTTTCAGAAGCTGGCATTGCCTGCTTCAATAGCTGCCACTGTCATTGCATGTGTCTCTGGTGTTATTGCATTGAGCCTGAATCAGCTGGGATGCTGGCCTACATTTTAGACACGAGTCCTTGATGAGATTGTTGATTTCCGGTGCATGTTTTCTCAGGTCTAATCTCGCTCTACTGACATCACCCTCCCCCCCCCTTTTATTCTCAATTTCTTTTTCACTTTCTCTACCTCGTTTTCTTTCCTCCCTCATCTTATTCTAGTCTCCCACCTGTCCCCTAAGGCCTCAGTTTCTCTCGACCACTGTAACCAACTAACTTTTTCTACTAGGTCAGAATCAATATCTCTCTCTCTCTCTCGGATCTCTCTCTCTCGGCGGGAGCGGGGCTCCTCTGCTTTACTTTTCCTATACTTTTATTTGAAAAAGAAACCTTTCCTGAATGGTTTAGTTTTCAAATACAAGTGTAGGAAGACGTGAAAACTTGCACTTCAGTGCACTGCACTGAGCATTTCCTTAAATAGCAGGTGTGTTTGTTTGGGGGTTTGCATGGTGCATGGGAGTAGGCATGGCAGTGGGGTTTGTGGGGAGCAGGGGCAGGCCGGCAGGGAACATAGTTCCACTACTTCTTTTCGTACACTTTGACCACTGACCCATGGGACTTTGAAACACATGATATGCCAGGTTTAGTGGTTTATGGCAGGACTGTCTTCAAGGCACTAGTGGTCATTGCCAATTGGCCTGGCCTCTTCTTGAGCAGACGCCCCATGTTCAGTCTGTTTTGTTTATCTGGTGCAGCTGAACGAGTGATCCTGTACACGTCATCTTGAAAGCTAACCTGGTTGGCCCAGGGCAAGCAAGCTGCTGTTATGCTAATCTAGAGACGGTTGCCCATGGTAACACTTGCAGATTTGACTGTAGAGAAACCTACCTCAACAAACACAAAACACGCAAACCACCTGAAACACAAATAGGTCCATTAACAGCTCAGCAGGCGCTTGTTAATTAACATGGATCGACCGCAGCATAACCAATCAACTTTAATATTGAACAGTCCACTAATTAAGATTAATGCACAGGTTATAGAGGGACGATCCAGTTAGCAGCAGCCAGCAGGAACAGCATCTCTGAACAAACTGCATAATTAAGATCCCAGATGAACCTTCCACCATTGTTTATCTTTGTGGAGGCCTTTAGAGACACACAGGACTCATCACCTGCCTAAAACACACACACTTGATCTTCAGATGAACTTCATCCCCCGTTTATCCTATTTTTGTTGGACACTTTTGTACCCAGTTGCGTACCTTCCCTGTTGATGTGTGATGGAGGGAGTTGTTGTGTCCTGTTTCTGAGTGCTGACTGTTTCACAAGTCTGCATGGAGTGGAGATGAATGTTGAGAGGATGCTGTCTGAGAATGTTATGAATTAGTCACTTGATATGATATGATAGGTTATGTTTAATGCCCAGAGGTTTCTAAGCGCGGACCCAGGGCTCAAACCTGTGTTGCGCCACGTCGTTTTGCAAGCACGTTGCCCCTGAGCTATCCTTCCGAGACTTGGTGCATGGGAGCTGGATGGGATGGGGTGCTCGGTACCCCTTGAGGTCTGTTCTCTCCGTGTACTGATGCTGATCTTGTAGCCTGTACTTTGACTATAGATTAAACCTATGCAGGCCAAGTACCTATCAACTATGTGGGTCTGCATCTTTCTTTCTCTCCACGTTGGTTCATGCAGTCCTCCAGTAACCTATGCTGGGGACGTGCAAGGCACGTGTCTTCCCTCAACATGCTGTGTCATGGACTGTCTTGCTGATAAGGGAGGCATTGCTGCGAGACATATTTTTTCAGTTCTATATTTGGTGTGAGTGGTGTTTTTCAGAGGTGGTGTAATTCCATTTCACCCAATATTCTGTAGTTGTTTTTAAACTAAAAGTGTATTTTCACTCCTCATTTTAGCAATGAGAAGAGTACATCCAGGCGTGAGTAGTATTTTTAATAGAACAAATGTTACTCAATTTCTTTGAACGTTCCTTTGCTGGGTGGTGTTTCCAGCTAAAAGTGGAATTACACTCCACATTTCATCCACCATCTTTATATAGAATGTTGTCTTCTTGCGAGTGATGAGACTCGTAATTCCATTCCATTTTACAGTTACTAGACTACGGTTATTTTTCTCCTTCCTGTTATCTGTTTCTACTTGTTGAGAAATTCCCTCAATTCTTGTGCTGAGGAAATGGCTGCTCTGTTTCCATAGTTGCACCTCATGCAGTTCCCTTTGTACAGGCCTCACTAGTGCTTCCTGGGTAAACGAGGATCAATGTAGTTGAATGCTCATTGGTTCTCATGTGTGGAGTACGTTCCTATCCCCTGCACCCCCTCTGCGTTTGTTGTACTGTGTGAAGGAGGGAGTGTTGACCCTGGAGGTCCCTGCCTAAGTAGGAAGGTGGGAGTGTTACCTCCTGGATGTCCCTGCCTATGTAGGAAACAGGAAGTGTTGCCTCCTGGATGTCCGTGCCTATGTAGGAAGGAGAGAGTGTTGTATCCTGGATGTCCCTGCCTTTGTAGGAAGGAGGGAGTGTTGCATCCTGGATGTGCCTGCCTATGTAGGAAGAATCCTGAATGTGAGTGCTGTGTAAGTGATTGACAGGTCCACTTAGGGCTGAGTGGAATGTTGAGGGGATGCAGCGTGAGTGTGTCCTGAATGAGTGAGTTGCTCCATGGGAGCTGGATGCAATGGTGTGCCTGCTGCGTCTGTTTGAGGCCGTCTTCATATTGAACTATATGTCGAGGGTGTGTGACCTGTTACTTAAATCTGAAATAAACCTACGAGAATCACGTGCCTGTGACTCCTGCCTCATTTGTACAATGAAGTCACTGCATGTTCCCCACCAAAACCATATATATCCTCCATAGACAACATTTCTGTTTGAAGAGAAAGCAGCAATTACATGCTAAGGAGACTTTCACTGCGATTGCTTAGTGGAAACATGGTGACATATTAGGGGAAATTGAGCCTGGTGCAGTTGTTATGTTCACATCATGTGTCATTTCAGATTTCAGGCAGGTGTGTTCACGAGCATTTGTCTGTAGCATCGCTAGGTTTCCACGCATTTACATTAAGACAGCAAAAGCACCGACACGGTTTTACGCTCTCAACCTCAAGTACAAAGCTGGAAGTGGCAAAAAGGGAACAGTACTTACTTTGACTGCTGGATAGCATTCAGCTCGGGATGCCTGTTTCGCACGCTCGAGACAAACCCTGAAAAACAAAGAACATTTCCCTGTGTTAATGGCGGGTAGCCTTGATTTGGTGCTATTTGAACATGTGTATGTACTAAGCTATTGTTGATTTATACAGCGTCAACTGTAACACATGATGCGTCTTTGCCTGTCTGAGGGGGCTAGGAGGGTGTCAGACGACACAAGCAATGGTGGAGCCAGGGGGGGAATGGGGATGGCTATCCCCCTTAGGCCCCTCCTTCTGGCTCCTTGGGCTCAGTGCGCCCCCCAGCCGTCCGCTGGTGCCCTATTAGCTGCCTGCCTGTGCCAGGGTCGGACTGCGACAAGAAATTGGCACGGTCACCCAACAAAAGGTGGCCCACCCCTCGCCTCAAAAAAGTGGCCCAACCCTCACGACCCTTGACCTCTGATGACATCATGGGAAGTGATGTCATGTGACCCACCCCAAAGTGACATCCCGGGAAGCGATGAAACACCTTTCACCCCTTGACAAATCAGGAAGTGGCATCAAATAGCATTGTTCCTAAGTACACTTAATTACTGTGAATGCAAGCAGACGTCCAAGGCCAAATCATATGTTATTGTAAAGCACTTATGCTTAAGCTCTTTTTTATAGAACAAATATGCATACAATTTCACCCAACCTGTGTTGGTACTCATTTATCGACCTAAGAAGGATGAAAGGCTTTTTGAAGAAAAATAAATGTGAACATTTTTTTTCCATCCAAACTGGCCCAGGCATGGCCAGAAATCGGCCCCCTCTCCCCAGGCACGATTTCGGCCCAGCTACGGGCCGAAAGGCAGAGGGGCCAATCTGACCCTGGCCTGTGCTCCTGGACACAAGAAGGGGACACAGTCCCCTGATCATTCAGGTCTTGGTAACATTGAGATAAGAAAAAGTGCAAAGGGAGATGGGTAGGGTGGCAGTGCAGACGAACAGAAGGTGCAGTTAATGAAGTGCTGAAGGAGAAGAGGAAACAGAAGAGGTGGATTAAATGAAGTGCTGAGGGAGAAGAGGAAACAGAAGAGGTGCATAAAATGAAGTGCTGAGGGAGAAGAGGAAACAGAAGAGGTGCATTAAATGGAGTGCCGAGGGAGAAGAGGAAACAGAAGAGGTGCATTAAATGAAGTGCTGAGGGAGAAGAGGAAACAGAAGAGGTGCATAAAATGAAGTGCTGAGGGAGAAGACGAAACAGAAGAGGTGCATTAAATGGAGTGCCGAGGGAGAAGAGGAAACAGAAGAGGTGCATTAAATGAAGTGCCGAGGGAGAAGAGGAAACAGAAGAGGTGCATAAAATGAAGTGCTGAGGGAGAAGAGGAAACAGAAGAGGTGCATAAAATGAAGTGCTGAGGGAGAAGAGGAAACAGAAGAGGTGCATTAAATGGAGTGCCGAGGGAGAAGAGGAAACAGAAGAGGTGCATTAAATGAAGTGCTGAGGGAGAAGAGGAAACAGAAGAGGTGCATAAAATGAAGTGCTGAGGGAGAAGAGGAAACAGAAGAGGTGCATTAAATGGAGTGCCGAGGGAGAAGAGGAAACAGAAGAGGTGCATTAAATGAAGTGCCGAGGGAGAAGAGGAAACAGAAGAGGTGCATTAAATGAAGTGCCGAGGGAGAAGAGGAAACAGAAATGGTGCATTAAATGAAGTGCTGAGGGAGAAGAGGTGCATTAAATGAAGTGCCGAGGGACAAGCGAAATACAGGTGTGTTTTCTGGAGGGCTGCATCATGGCATTGCATGTGAGACATAAGCTGAGGCTGGGGGCGCCAAGAGGGTCCAAGGGATAGGCGGGAAACAGCAGAAAAAGCAGGGCTAAGAATAACTTCACCCAACCTGAGCAGCCAGAGGAAAGAAGCAATGCGGCCCAGCTAGACCAAGAGCTGCCCAGGATTTCAAGGTAAGTCTAGCGGGTAGGCTTCTTTAACAAGGTACGTTTTTCCCTGAAGGTTGAGAGGCTGGAAATCGGATGAGAGAGAGTTCCAGAACAGGCGCCTCCTGCTAAATACTGGGAGGCTGGCCTCCTTAGGGGGTCCGAAGGATGTACAGGGGGGCCCCAGATGCTTTAAAAATGGATTAAGATGACTGTTTATATATAATCAAGCAGAATTTCTACTGTTTCTAATTTCTATTTAAAGCAGTCCCCTTAATAATTTTTTTAAGAGCCCTGGGCCTCCCTGGATATCCTACGGGACCCTTAGGTAGGCCAACCCCTAGGTGAGGGGGCACACAAAACAATATTTTTACTAAAGGAGGCTGAGGGGGAGGGGCTCAGAATGAAAAGGATTGAAAACCACTGCTCTAGGATCTCAGTGTTCTAGTAGGATGACACTGTTGGAGGAGGCCAGAGAGGTATCCGAGGCTTTCTCATGAAGCCTTTTGGATGAGGTTTAGGGACTTAAAGACGGGCCTTTTATCCAGGGGAAGCCAGTGAAGGGCCTTCAGGGTAGGATTGTTGTGGTTATAATGCAGTTTCAATTGGATTCACTGGAGGATGTGGATGAGATGCTTTGGGAGGCCAAGGAATACGCTGTTACAGTGCACCATCCTTCATGATATATCTATGTGTAATCTCCGGGGGTGCTGCTTTCAGGAATGGCTTCGGCCTGGGGTGGCCCAAGCAAATGCGCACCTGGGAATCTGACTTCATCCGAGAAAGAGAATGAGAAAGAGAGGGAGCGAGAGAGGTGAACGAGAGATACATAATGTGAGACAGAGAGAAACCCAGAGACAAAGAGAGGGGAAAAAGAGAGAGCTAGAGCGGTAAAGAGAGGGAGCGATAGGGGGAAAGACAAAGAGAGAGCGAGAGAGATATTGACATATGATACGCCAGGTACAGCTTGTTAATTAAAACCTTCATGCAATGGCATTGGGGGGAATACTTCAGGGCAGAGAAAATGACATGGTTTTCAAGTATCACACTGAAACCATCACTCCAAATCATAGTTTTTTTGGCAATTTCTTTTTACATGATCTTGAATAGATGTTCCTTTGATTCGATTGAAGATCTTACAAAATCGATTATGGAACTTAGTACAGAGAATAAGGAGATGAGAGTGCAGTGGGTGGCCGAATCTGGAGTGGGTAGTGGACAAAGACTTGATAGCATCAACAGTACATTGGATAAACACAGTGGAAAGATACAAAATAAAAACAACACCTACATTGAGACTAGTTGGCACAGATTATCTAGGTGGGTTAGCTGCAATCGTATGCGCCAGTATCTCTAGAGGTCTTTAATAAAACAAATTTAAAAACCTTGAAATTGAGCTCCCATCGAGCTCACCATACAAGGGCCAACCGCTGGGGATCATTTGAAATTATTCCACTGATTTCACTGAATCCACAGATGCCTTTGGATTCTGTGGGAGGTGTTCAACATGTCATGCAACATGTGACCCAGACCAAAGTATTGCGATTATTATTTCATGTAAAAGACTCACAAGAACTTGCTGTCTGAGCAAATCTCAAAAATCAAGTACTCGACATGTTCTTCCATGAGATCCAATTGAAAGGTTTCAACAAGAACAGTGTACTAACATCTAAGCCTAAATCTACTTTCAACCCCAAAGTCAAAAATACTAATGTTACAATTCCTGAAAGATTGATTCAAAAGGATGTCAAATAATTACTTGTTGTTTCTTATCCACAAACAAGGGAAGGTTCTCCAATTGGTACATCATCTATATAATGTCATGTAACAGACAGGGAAAGCTGCTAACAGAGGAATTGGCATTAGAGTTATAGTCACTATATTTGACAGTCAACAGGTCAAAAGAATCCTTCAGCATAAAGTATCCAACTTACCTTTCAATCAACACCCGACTCAACAATGTATCGATTACATTGCAGAAATTCTTTTGGAAACTTTCGATAACGATGGATTAATGAAAATACTTCAGCAAACCATTGCTGAGTCTGAAACATCCTAGCAGGTCTGTACTATGTGATCTCTCAAATTTCTTCAAAAATATTTAGAAATGGCCAATTTGCTTTACTGTGACAGGTAGACACACTCAGTATTTCATTCTCTAACCAAGTGTGTGGACTACATTCTACAGAATATTATAGCATATTCTAATGTATCTTAATGTTACTACTGATCTTCTTTGTGTTATGAAATCGCACTTGAGGAGGTAGGAGGGAATGCTCCAGTGACTCTATGGGCCAGTGGAAGCCAGTGGTTTGCAGGCCACAGAATCAGAAGGACAGATGGCTTTGAGTACATCCCAGTGGTCAGGCGGCTAACAGGTCTGCTCATGCTGCATTAGAATTACCTATTAGAGATTCTCAGTGGTTGGGAGTCACTCACGTGAACCACACATGCAGTGAAAGCCACGGAGACACCAGTCAGGAAAGCAGCAGGAAGTGACAACCCAACCAATCCCAAGCATTCCTGAGACAATTAGGATTAATGAAACAGTATTATAATATGCTGGAGTCGGACAATGTGTGAGTTAGGAGGAAGAGCTGGAGAGTTTGTGGAGAAGGAGCAAAAAGAGCATAAGGAAGAGCGAGAAGCAGTTTATTGAGAATTGCTGGCAAGGCCTGCTCAGGCTTGGACATAAAGGGAAGCAATGTCCTCAGAACCTGCTGGGGACTGTTGCCCAGAACAAGGCAAGAGCCATACAAGCCAGAGTTCAACTGTTTTTCTATCCTGTCTGAGGGTATAATTAAGACAGCAGTGCAAATAGGAAAACTTGAGGCGAAGAGGGAGTAACCCTATATTGAATGGAGCTAAAGTACAGACCCTGGGCAAATCAAGTGGCATGTAAGAAGAAAGTGTTATATCACAAATGGGTGTTCACTTATTACCTCAATGCATTTAGAACACTCCTAGCAGTCACAGAGACAAGCAATAGGTAGATGGATTGGCACGCTATATCTTTTATCAACAGACAAATGGACCACCAGCTTGCGTCCACTTTAAGTACATTTTAGGTGGCATCGGCTTTGTGGGGAAATGAAAACATCTTTTACGTCGGTGCATTTAACACCAAAAAACATATCTAACTCTTCAAATATTCATGCTAGAGAAATAACGGCGACATTTTTGTTTCGTAGAGAATGTTGACTTTCAGTAAATAATAATATTCAATAGATTCAAGTGAGTTTTGGCATGAAAACTATATTTTGAAGGATTTAATTCTCTGAATAACAGGTGCATCAGAAACATGTCTATTTGAGCCTCTGATGTTCACAAATCATTTAAAAGGAAAATAGTTATTTTAGCTGAATTGTGCCCTTGATGAAGTCACTACTCAAGGGATGTGTCCAATGGAGGGGGGTGGATGTGCTGATCATGTGGGTACTACCTGGGGAAAGGGAGGTTCAAATCAGGGAAAAAAACATCAACTGCAAACAATTCGCATGCTCTGGGCAAATCAAGTTGAGGGGTGGATTCATCAATATGTCTTAGTGTAACCAGAGATAATCATGTTATTGGAACAATATGAATTGCACCGCATCATAGGATCTGAAAAGGAGCAATGTTAGAAACATCCAGTCAGCTAGGAATACAGCAAGGAGACCCAGCTTCACCAGGAAAGAGAGAAAAGGAGCACCTCTGAATTTGGGGACTCAGAAGCCTCTTCTGAAGACCCCAAAACAAATTGGAATTAAAGCAGGAGGGATACAGGGTCTAGAAGCCGAGCCATAGCGAGTACCTACAGATGGATTTGGTTTCTGGTTGGTTACCAGGTGATCTTGCCGTGCTGATGTTAGAAGCTGAGAGATCTAGTCTTAACTTAGCGGGACCCAATCGTCTTGAGCTTTACAGCTCAGCTGTTTTCTACTAAAGACATTGCAAAAGAAAGTGACCTGTTGCCCTCAAGTGGTGTTTAAAATGTAAAGCCTCATAGAATCTAAAATATACTGTATGGAATATTTACCTCTGTAGCTTAAAATAAATAAATCACCTCCTCTGGGGATTACAGAAGTAAATATTCTGACTCATGTCTGTAAAAACGACTTAAAATAAATGGTTGTACAAAACTAGTTTGGGGTGGGTTGTTAAATTGCTCTGAATAGTTGGCACACAATTTAAGCGTTTATACAGACACACTGCAATCAGCATAAGCCTACAACGGGATGAACAGCAACATGTGGATGGTGGTGAGAATAACTGGAGTCTGAAAAATACACAGCCAGTGGGGGAGGAATTCCTGCCAGCAATTGTGTGCTGTGTTTACTCTCAGGAGCCTAGGAAGGCAACCTGACCCTAGAGGGTCATACTATCCAAGCCATAGAAAGTAGATGGTCTGCTTTAATGAGCAACCCAAGAAGAAACCAATAAAGCACACTGGGCACAGTAACTGCCGGGCTATTGTGAGTGAATGGAAGATAGCCAACTGGTGGCTCTATCCCTGCAGGGGAGAAGTTGTAGGCCATGGATTTAACTCGGACTGGGACACTACGGCTACTTAGAATGGTGTCTGCAGAAATGATCGAAAGCAACATTAACTAATCAGAAATGACTGAATGTTTTTTATCAAATTTTTTAGGGATTTTTGTACATTTGTATTAATATATAGATGGGGGTGGGGTAAGGGAACAGGTGAAGGTAGGAGGAAGTGGGGGGTCTCCCCCCGCATTACTAAAATAAAATGTGAATAACATAAATTTGGTAATTTCTTGTTAGGTATTTTATTTTCGATCATTTCATGGTAATCCCCTTAGAATTAGACACCTGTTGTATCCCCACGCCCCCGCCTGACCGTATTAAATCACATTGCTGCCCTCTCGAGTTGAATTTCACACCCTCTCCAAATGATTTCACCCAACCTATGTTAAAAATAAAACTTGATTGCAGGTTTTAGTGTCCACCTGTTCCCCATCAATGCATATGAAAGATACAGGACGTTAGTCTCCCTTTGGACATTGAAGTTCAATCATGTGCAGCACACTTGCACACACTATACTTAAATGTGGCAAGCAAGTAATGTCTGGACACAATTTCATCCAGGCTTATGGATGCCCACCTGTCATCACAGATTTCAAATATTTAATTAAGCTGAAACGCACATCACACCTAAACCACAATCAACACCTTCTGAACACAATGGAAGCATCAATCCCAGCGAGCCCACCAGGGATTAATGAAGAGCTTGACCCCAATTTCTACTTGTCGGATATGGAGCGAATTATCTGCCTCCCCTCGACTTAAAGTGAAACACATTGTGATGCAACAATGTGCCCTGCAAAGGGGGTGTTACTGTAGGCCTCTGGGGGTTCATTCTTTCACCCTCTTTAGGGACCCACTCACACACCATCGCCCGTAGGCTAAAGGATGTGCTAAGCCACCCCTTAACCTATGAGTAAAACATGTTACAAATGCTGGGAGGGGCGGGCATTGACATACTCATATCCACCCTCGGGTACTTCCACTCTCCATCCAAGAACCTCACTCCTTCTGATTTTCCGCCACTTTCTCACTGCTCACCTCCCCCTTGCTCTTTACCTTCTCATGGGTCTTATCCACATCTTCACTGTCAGCCTCCTCCTATTCCTCACCCCCTCCAAACACTTGCTTGCTGGTCTTCTCTCTCCAGCTTCCTTCTCCAAATCTACGTTCTCCTACTTCCATTTCCAACTGTCTCCAAAAGCCTCCAAAACCATTTTGTCTCTGCCCCCAAAACCCACACCATTACAAAAAAACCAGAAGCTTCAATAGTGACGCAGCCCCACCCCCGTAGGATTGCGCTCACTTAACTCCTTTCAGGTGTTTAGATCTATTTAACTCAAAACTGGAATGGTATGGTTGCAATCATTTGTGGCGTTCTGGTGCCTCTGTGGCCTGAATGTATTTCCCTGACTCCAGCACTTGTAAAACCATTCCATCTAATCTCATTTTACCAGATGTTATGTCCATCCTTCCTGAACTTCCCTTGGGAGATGTGGTCCCCCTAACCCTTCATGGGTCCCCTTTTATGTACAAGAGTACGGACGCAGTACTGGTATTTTAGAGGCTCTACTCCTACTGGGAGCATCCATAACAGGCTGTCACATAGGTGACAGGGATCACACCGACTCACCCCAACGTTTCATAGACAAATTAATGTTTATTTAGGACTTTGTGCAAATGGAAGACAAACAATACACTGGGAAGCGTTAACTGAATCAGAATGATTATTCTTCAGGATGTGGGTAATACTTTGGGATAATGTAACAAAAGAAACTATCTCTCAGGTAAATAAAGAAAGTTTAAATGAAAAGTTCTCCCAGTTCTCAGTCAAGCGGAGGCTGGTTCCCGCCTGTCAGATTAAACCAATAACCAGTAAACATACAGTTTTGGTTTTAAGGGGTTTGTGAGTCCTTCTTCTTGGGGTTTACACCTGTGTTCCTAATGTCAGGTTTAGGGAGTTCCTGCACCCTTATTCTCTCTTCCTCTCTGTTTATCACTCTCTGTTCTTAATGTTGGATTTAAGAGGTTCCAGCACCCTTCTCCCGGCTTCCAGGAGATGGGCCTCCTCCAACTCCGATGGGAGCCTCTTGGTGAGCTCTGTAGGTAGTGTTGTGGTTGATGGTCGTCAACCAAGATTAATTCTGCAAAGAGACTGGAGGCTGCTCTAAGACCCTGACAGGGATATCACTGGTCCACTTACCACCTGGCCCTGCACATGTCTCCCGTCACATACTCCAGTTTCTATTTCACTATCAGCTTTGTGCATCAAGGCTAGTTCATACAGGGCACTGCCCTGAACATTACCTTCTTTATCTTTTTGATGAGCTTCCACTACCTCTGGATGACTTGCCACAAGCTTGTTATATCACCCAACTCCTTATGTCTTTTCACTGTCTCCTTCTATTATCTTGCCCACCTCTCCTTTTCTGATGGCTCTTTGCAGCCCTCTGTGGCTCTCTTATCCCAGCTCTGTCTTTACCCCAACAACCTTCTTGGTCTTTCTCCTCCTGCCCTCTTGGTCTTTTTTCTTCACAGCCTTCTGGATCACTCACCTCCCTACCTTCTGGCCCTTTTATTCCCAGGCCCCTGGGATTAAATTTTCACGAACCCTATAAGTCTCTTAATTTCTAACCTTCTAGGCATGTCTTTGCCTATCCTCCTTGGCGCCCCCTGCAGAAAAGCTGTACCTTCTTTTCTCCAACCTCCGATTCTCTCCAGGCTCGAGGGGCTCTCGGCCAGTCCCATGCCTCCGGCTCTTGTACATCCCGCCCTTTAGGTGGCCCTCTCTTTTCCTGCCACACTGTGGCCCTGCCCTTCGGGTGGACTCCCGTAGCTGAACTAGTCATGGCTGTATGAGTGTGCAGCTTTTGGGAGGTGACTAGTGGATGGCTTGATTTGTGTCTCCTGCTTAGGACTTGCTCTTCCACTCTGGATTCAATATATTTTTTCTATACTTGTGCAAGGGGAGCTGAGTGGGCAGATAAGACCAGCCCGGAGGATGATTGCTGCTCCTCAACCTCAATCTCCTTAAAGGGGCATCTTCCAACCAGCATGTGGCATGGTGGGAGTAGCCAGAGGATCCTCCTCATGCTGCCCCATGGGCCCAGCATCACCTGGCCTTCAGCAGCACCACGCCTCTTGGTAACTAAACCATCCAAAAGATAGGTCAGGTAAGAAACTTCATCAAAACGGACATACCAAAGAGTTGCACCACGATGGAGAAGCCAGGGGGTATCCTTCCTATACAACCCCGGGGCCCAGCATTATATGCTGCACAATCCCTGGCCCCGATGGTTACCCAACAATTTACCCCAGGACTCAGGGAGGGGACTTCATCAAAGGGGACAGCCTTCCCTCTATGTCACTGTGATCCAATTCCTGGGTTCCCTCCCACAGCCAATTATCCTTTCTCCAGCAGCCCTAGTCAATCCATCATCCATATGTGGTTCAACTCAGAGGTGCACCCCAAGTGTCAGGGTGCTTGAGTGGGGCCAGCAATCTCAGCCTGACCTTTAATTCACATTCCTGTCCTTGTTCCCAGCCCACACGAACTGGACAAGAGCAAGCCTGTTTGCCTGGGAGCTTGAAAGTTGAAGGTGGACCAATTACTTCCAGAATCCAGAAACTCTGACTTCAACACCACTGCTCCCTTTTCCACAGTAACCAAACTGGTAAGTCCTCCACCCAACAGCAAGCAATAGCCCTTGGTTCTTAATGAATGTACCCATACAACCTCTATGTTTGGCAACTGCCCTGTTACCATATCACCTTTTGCCTTTCCAACTAGTATAAACAGCATTCATTCTGGTGTAGTTACATACAGTTCCAATGGTTGATTTACACCCAAGGAATGCTATTTTGAGTGACCGGTCTCTCAGCTAGCAACTCCATTGCTTTTTTCTATCACTGATTGAACTCAACATGGATTAGGTCTATCATTGAATCTGACCCATGGTTATGATGACCACTGCTAACACCTATCACTGAAGCTTAACATCAAATACCTGCACCCATTTTTGACTGTTCATACCTAATGTTCCTTGTACATGTTTGAATGCAACCATTACTGCAGTGATCGTGCCAACCTTTAATTGTGATTAATATCTTTCCTGCCCTCAGCTCAACTTATATATGGACATCAGAGTATTTATTTGATTAACCACTAATTGTGATATTTTGATAACACCTGCCATTGATTGTTATTAATTGATTCTTTGTTTCTTTTCTCATCTACCACTGTACTGAATTTTACCAACCTTTGACTTTGGTGAACACACCCTTGCCTAACAAGTGCACCAATTCGATTTGCTCAAAAAATGTCTCTTCTAACATCTAATGTGGCAACTTCCACTGAACCCATCACCATGTAATTTACCTACTTCAGGGTATTACAGAATGTTCCTAACATTGACTATGCTCAGTGCTTTTCTACCTACTAATGAAAGCGGCCACCACAATACTGACAGCATCTGCCCTGATTATGCTTAGCTCCAATCTTGGTGCTCATACTGAGTGATTTTACCATTGACTATGAAACATTCTGATCAGGCTCAGCACTTCTTGTTTGTTGTCACTGTGACAAATTGGATTCTACTCTACAGGAGTACAATGATTAGTAGGGGTAAAATGGCCCACTCCGCCCTCACACTTCTACAAACCAAAACACAATGCAATCATAAAGATAAAATATGTACAGTTAAGAGATATACCTCCTTCACCTTTTGTGGTAATGTGGGCCCAGGAACGGCTATGTTCTTAGGGGTATGAAGGTGAATCAATAGTGAACCAAACAACACAGTATCAGAGTCCAAAATAAAGGGAATGTCCAATAAAGGTTCTATAAAAAATATAAACACTTTAATTAAACACATCATCTGCTCATAGAATGAATACAGAATAATGTACACAAATCCCGCCCCAAAGGAAGAACATAGAAGATTCAACAGACTGGAGAAAGTAGCACTCTGAGCGTGGTTCCAGGGTTGATAAGTAAAGTACTAACCACAAAAAGGATATCTTGATAAAAACAGGAATGGTCATGACCTAACCAATCTTAAGTGGACCAAGGGGGCAGTTCAGAGTCAACAGTACCTGAATTCAGTTATTGATGGGCTCACGCAGTCAGACCCGGGGCCGAACGTAGATGTGAGCTGATCTGACTCACTTCGGGCACAAAGGATTGTGGAGGCCCCGGAAACAAGCTGGCATTGAGTAGGGGCGAATGCAGGTGTTCTGTGCGGTAGAATGGCAGCTCTTCAAGAATGCAGGTCGGTGCAGTCACAGGAATGCTTCAAGTTGGCCTGGCCAAGTTGGGCTTTAGCCTTTGGCAGGGGTCAATGAGTGAAGCTCCAGCAGTTCGAGTCGGCAGGTGACAGTCATCGAAGAGGTGATCTTGGGTGAGTCGATGTGCGATTAATGAGGCAGCATTTAAAGGGCTAGCTGGGACGAGCAGTGGTTGTAACCCCAAGTTAGAGTCTGCGTGTGACTCTCCAGTGAATTAGTTGCCCTCCTAGAGTTGAGCAGTCGCTTCAGGCCTACCAAGTGATGAGCTTTGGCTGGGACAAGATGTGTTGAAGGTGCAAGCAATGTTCGATGTGTTGGAGGAGCACAACAACCACTGCCAGCAACGTCCTTCTTGTTCCAGGTTCAATGAACACGGAGTGAGTGGTTTGGTGCAGTAAACAGGGAGCTTTGGCTGGTCTGTTCCTCCGGTTGCTGTCAGGCCCTTTCAGGGGGAATCACGGATAGGGTGGTTCCACTCATGGACTGCTCTCCCAGCTCAGGAGATTCTTGTGCAAAGCGGTGGGTCCTGATCCACAGCAGAGGTCACTCCCAATGTGACCTGGGAGTGGTACAGGCAAACACAAAAGGTGATGGATGGAAGGATTAGAATTAATCTTAACCACTGGGACAGCTCCGGGCAACCCTCCAGCCCATTGTTTTTCAGTCTGTCAAGCCACTACAGCAGGGGAAAGGCCATATGGAAATAAGGCTTGGTCCATCCCAAAAGAAGCAGCCAATCCCGATGGCTATGTCCCTTCTGCACAAGACCACAAGCATCCCCAGACATGTTTCAGCCAAGGAGCGGTAGGGGACAGATATTGCTTCTTTCTTGGATAAGTCCTTGTTCACCTCAGGCTGAGGGCTTTGGAAAGTACAACCATCCCAAAGGACGTCCAGTGAGATCTTCAGAATTAATCTGAAGCCTTAAAGGATCTGAGAGGAACTGAGTGACTCTGCTGAAGGGGTGGAAATTCCTCAGGTGATTGAACTAAAGCTAGCCTTCCTTAGTGGTCGAATCTCTGCTCTGGAACAGAGTGGACTTTGCCCTGTTGATGTCACTCCGAAAGTGCTTTGTTCCAGAGGAAATCTAGGGGGCAAGAAATAGAGAGATGGACAGTGACCTTCTCCCATTGCCAGAGCCCTCCTGCCCATCATAATCCTGCCCCTTTTCTTCTTATTGAGAACAAAGCTATTTAGAGATGCAGAGCCCTCTTGTGAATCTACCCCTTTTGAATTGGTGTGCTTTCTTGATGCCCGGGCCCAGCTGCCTGCTGTGTGGCACATCCATTCTCTCAATCCCTGAGCCAATGAGGGTAAAATACTACACTGACCAGGTGATTTGATGGCAGGATGGAGGACTGCTGTCTGGAAAACACTGGTCTGAGAATTGAAAGGCACAGAAGAGATAAAGGTAAAGGGGAAATACGGACCAAAAACAGATACAGAAGCCAACACACGAGGGACCTTACCCACGCAGCACGAGGACACAAGTGAAAGGGAGGGACAAGAAAAGGACCACTCCAAAGCTTCACCATTCCATGAATCCAGGAGATACAGGTAAGTGCAATACAATTCCGGAGGTACAGTCAATGATAGTTCCGGGTAACAATTCCAGGGGAGGTCCAAAAAAATCCAGAGCCAGGATCAGTACAAAGGAAATCAAACATGGCAATCCAAAAAGGAAAATATGAGCAGCTCAGTACACACAGCCAAGGGCCCACAATACCTTAAAGTAGGAGCAGAAATGCAGCGCTAAATCTGAGTACCAAGAAGCAATCCAAATTGCGAATGGTCCGAGGTCACATATCAGTAATTCCAACACGGTCTGTGACACTCCAGGCAACTGTGACAGAAACAGCTGACAAGCTTGGGAGCGTTATTAACTATGTCTTTTCCGCATCTCTGGTCTCCCATCACAATTGGCACAGCGTCCTCTGTGTGTCATGTGACTTGCCAGTGTGTGACATGCCAGACTGGGTGTTGCAATGAAATGGGGTCTGGGAGGCTGGCAAACGTTGAGTAGATGCCATAGCAAGCGCCATGACTGTGAACCTAGAACTCGGGTCCTGATATTTCTGCCCTCCAGCAATTGCTGATGGCGGACTGGCTCTATAATGGAACCTACATTTGAACTAACATTGACTGCAGGCCAGATAACTGTTCTACAATATTCATGTCCACTATGACTTACTCAAACCACTAGACAAACCTCGATCCCCATAGACAATTGTATTTCTTCAATTAAAGCCAACAATGCTTAAGTCTACAGATAAGCTCAACATGCTCAACCGTCTCCTTCCATTAAGGGATGTAGGCTTCCAAACTATGAACTCACTGAACCCCAACTAAACACAGAACCAAAAACAAAAAATCTAAAATCTCAGTCGCCAGCCTTCGACACATATGCTGCATCAACACTGACATCATGTTATCATGACCAAAACATTATCATGTGAGTTAGGCTTTCTTCACATAATTCTTGATAACCATATCAATGGGCATTCAAGAGGCTCCTGTCTTGCCACTCTCCTCGCAGAGTACATTCCTTCCTCATAAACCATAATCGTGCATAACAACGGGAATATCATGTTTCATGAAATCAACCAATCATCCAAGTCATCACCAACAAATTTGAATCCCTGGAAATGAGAAAATATATGCTCAGAAAGAAGCTACCCACTACTCTACTTGACGAGTCCCAACATAACCAAGGCACTTACTCCAGTACATACCTACACAAATCCTGTGACGTCTTCTACCTGGAACACATCAACATTGGTGAGTGGTAACCATCCAGATACATGTGTCTACCCTATCTCATCCGTACAATCGGTGCCGCCCGCTACCATTGGAACACCTCTAATTATCCTTGTCCTTTACTGCTTTTTATCGTGTGTTCTGTCATGTTTCCTGCGCAGGAGTTCATGTGGGACTCCTGGCGGTACACCTCTCTTTTGGTTTTCGTGAACGGACCCCATGGGATACCGTTATGGCACCCATGGGTGAGGGGTACAACCATGTGCCCCTAGTGCATGTTTTTGGGCACCTGTGGGTGGCCCACAGAGCAGGGTACGGGCTGGTGGCATCTCCTTGCTAAATTGACTGGTGCCTTGAGCGTCCTGCATTTTGGGATGCCCAGGCCCTGTCATTGGAATCGGTAGATTCCTGGTGGAGACAAGATGTCCCCCGTGGCCTCTTGCCCCCCATCGCCTGTTACCTTGATCTTCCCGAAGTCCCGGGAAGCCCTGACTCTGTCCCTTCCTCCTGACTGGCTGTTGGGTGGAAGTTCCATATATGATAGTGTGGGGAAGTGCTGACCAGACTGGCTGGAGCCTTCCCAACGACCGTATGTTGTGGGTACGCCTGTTGGTGCTACCTGGGTGAATGGAGTGTGTGATGAATACGTATTCTGTGTTGTGGATGTCTAGTATCTGGGGTTTAACACAATGGGCCTCATTAGGACCCTGGCGGAGAGGGTGTTACGCCAGCGTAGTGCATGGCGTACCTCTCCGCCATACTACGAGTTCCCGTAGCGCCATGGAGGTTTTCTCCGCCTGGTTTTACCAGCCGGAGAAAACCATGGCGCTACGGGACCTCGTTGTTAATTACGCCACCGTATTTTACGGTGGCGTAATTAACTCCTTCCCCACTCCCATTATACCCTATGGGGCAAAAATGGGAATGGGGAAGGGTAAAATGGGGATTGGGGATTTACCGCTCCGCCGAGGTCGGAATGGGGCGGTAAATCCGCCAACCCCCATGGCGCTATCGGCGGCTTTCCGCCATGCTTCGCGGTGCATTTAGCACCGCGAAGTCCGCCTGGGTCGTAATGAGGCCCAATGACTGAGACAGCCCTGCCCAAAACTGGCATGAATGCAGTGTGGAGTGTTGAATGGCTGGGTACTTGTCCCAATACACATAACTTGTTGTGAGTGTCTGGTGAGAAGTGAATGGCCTGAAAGCACTATCCACCTGATTGGCTGCCTGCCTGCATGAATGCCCTCCTGACCAATTGGTTGCCTGAGTGTGACCCAGCAGAATGAATGGGAGACCAACTAGTATATATGGGGGCCTCTCACTGCTAGAATTCGTGTTCAGAAGCTGAAGTCCACTACGAGGTGTAACTGGAGTAAACCTGAAGCTTAACCTTGAAGCCCTGCTGGACGAGAAGAATTGCTGTTGCTCTCCTTCACAATCAGAAAGCTGCTGTGTCTCCAAGGACTGACCCAGAGAGGACCTGGTAAGGCGCTCTCTTCCCGAGCTACGAGGGACCATCGTACACCAGCTGATCTTTGCCAAAGCTCCCTGATAGACAGGCCTTCGACAGGCTGCCAACCCGAGACTGGGACTGCTGCGGAATCCCAAAGAGAAGCGCCTGGACTGTTCTCCACCACTGTCGACGACTGCCATTGCCGACCGGAGCCGCCGTGCTCCTGTTTCCTAAGAACTTAATTTTGATCTAAGGACGCTCTCGTCTGCATCGTCACCCATCTAATCCCGCTGGAGAAGGCCTGACTGTCGACGCGCCGAGGAGCATCCACCGGTGGGTTTCCCGCCACCTGAAGACCACAGAGACGCCGACGACTCGATTTCCTTGCGGGGCCACAGTTCTTCAAACTCTTTGCGGTCCAGAACTATCGACACTGAGGTGCCCCGCACACCTCTTCCTTGCAGGACGTTTACGCTTCCCCGTCAACGAGCACCGCTAGGAATGAAGCTGCCACTTCACCATCGTAGCTCGCCCTGTTCTCCATCGGACGTTCGACGACCCGTGACTCCTGCCTTAAAGGAAGGGCACTCAAGAAGGGCTGTTGATTCCCCGACGAGGAACGCTACAACGCCAGGTACTTTGGGGTTGCAGAACGATTGGGAAATCTCTTGTGACCAATATATGGACTGGGCTTGTGATATATCTTTATTCTACAGGTTGCCCAGGTGGGGGAATCTCCACACAGAACTGTGTTTAACGGTAGTGACGAGTATTCTGTCAATTTGTCTCACCAACTACTTTCCTCTTATATCTATTGTTGGTTTCCTTTACGAACTGATGTGTGTGACATTTAACCGTACAGTTGATGCACTTTAAAGAGATTTAATAGTAATTGTGGTACCACATAGAACTGTATAATTACCATTATAGATAACCGAGTACAAAGTGAGTTACTGTGATATTGTACATAATCGTAAATATTAATTATGTAAAGACTGTGTTCTAACCGATACAGTGTGCAGACATTCCTTTGTGGGTGCTTGGGGACTACACTGTACTTAAGAACCAGCCCGCATCACCTCCTGAGAAGCTAGGCCTTGATTGCTTGACCACATACCAATAATAGAGAATCGTGGCTAGGGTCCTCTGTGCCTCTCCTCTGCCATATAGAGAGCAGATGTACAGACACCCACCTCCGGTCTTTACAAAGACCCACTCCGAGTGTCATGTATCATGAGCCAACGCACACTAACCCAACTATTGAAGAGATATAATAAACCACCTTTGCACACCTATGAAAAGCTAATCCGAGTCCTTACAACAATTCAGCATTAAAAGCCTCAATCAAATTCCCCTTCACACCATCAGTTCCCGGACCTCCACTGCAAAAGAAATAACTGCATCCAAAAACGAAACATATGTAGAACACGTGGACAGACCTGTCCTATCTGCATCGAAGAATATATCCATGACGTGATCATTCATAACTTAGGGCATGTTTTCAAAGTCATAGAGCTTGGTATAATTAATACTTAACCTACATTGTTGCAGACATGGCCCCACCCGGCCATAACATACCCTGAAGAAAGCGAGACCACACTAAAGGAAGTGGTGTTAACAACACAAAAGGAAGTGGTGTTATCCTCATTTGTATCTTCTCTGCAGCCATATGGGTCCCCTCCCCCATGCCGCATGCAGTGTTGCACACGTGGCACACACCATGTGATCAACTTAATGAAAGGACTGCACGGCTCCCCGTGCAGCAGTTTGAACTCCAACTTACTGTCTCCTGTGTCCTTTTAGAATGAGGTTGCAGGTGAGGGCAGGGCACGATCCACTTCCCCACAATATTACTCTTAGGTCCTGTTTGGGGAGCTTGAGAGTTATAATGTATTTGGCGACTTGCTATTGCTCAGCTCTCATTGTCACAGATGGGATCACTGATTTCTGTGGCTATTTCGGCCCCGGACAGAGCCGGCCGTAGGGGAGGGCGTGCTGAGCGACCACCCGTGATGTAATGCCCCCCCCCAGGGCAGCAGTAGCCCCCCACCACGCCAGGTCGGGAAGTTTTTTAAGGGCTCCCCCGAGCTGGCGCAGTGAGAAAAGGTGTGGCAGGCGCCTTTTTGTTGTTAAATGCGCCTGCGGCTGTGGGGCACATTTAATAACAATAGGGTGTCCCTGCTCCGACACGGGAACAAGGAGGTTTTAATAGGAAGAGGGCGCTCATGCGTTAGCATGCACGAGTGTCCTATTCCAGTGATTAACCCCTGGCGAGGCGCCGGATCAGAGAGGGACACAACAAATGTGGGGCTCCTGACCCCCCACACGCCCATGCCCCACGTCTCCCCCTGTCAACCAGGGGCGTGCTTCGCCAATTCGCCTAGGGCACTGCGGCGTCCAAGGCCGGCCCTAGTCCTGGAATCCTGTGGTTTCTTGTAGATTCAGGGTGCCCAATGATCCATTGAAGGGAGACTGCATTTGTCCATGCTTATGGTAAGTTTGGGCTCTGGTGATGGTATTTCCTGTTTCCAAGCTGTAATCTGTCCCAGAGTCCCATCATCCTTTTGGTAGTGTTTTATTTTCTCTGTCATTCTCTGCCAAGGTACGTCATCCCACTGGCCAGGTGCTCACTTCCTGGCATCTATGCATGTTCAGGTCATTGGCATGTATAAATGTGGCATGAGACAATGGTCTTGCTTTTGTCTTGTGTACAAATAAGAAAGGGATAGATCTTAAAGACCAATGTGTTGCCGTAGCTCCAGTGTTTGCAAGGTTTTCCAAACGATGATGACACTCGCTATGGTGGGGGACCCATGTTCTTGTTAGTTCCTTTTCCGTTCCCATTGGTTCTTATGCACTGATCTTTACATAGCTGCCTCGCATGGCAATGGGGTGCATTTTCTACTTGGCTCCAGACAGTTTTGTTTCAGTTCAGCAGGATTGACCAATTTGTCTCCACTTCCAATTTAACCCTGCAAACAACTCTTAGGTGCTTGCTGCCTTCAGTCACCTGTGACAATGGGCCTCATTACGAGGTTGGAGGTAGCCATGGTGCTTTTAGCACCATGGCTACCTCCTTACCACATTCCGGGTCTGGGTTCTCGAAATAGGGACTTACCGGGTCATTCCAACCTTGGAGTTGCTACTGTTAGTAATGGGGCTAAGCTTTAATGAGTGTTTGTGAGATACTTTACTTTGGAGGATAGAGGTAGTCTCGTATCTGATAAGTGGATCAAATATTCTAGGTAATCGTGCACAAAGTCTGTAGTTTCTAAGCACAATGTTGCAAGGGGTCATTTGTAAAGGAAAATTGGACTTGTAAATAAGTAGTTTAGGAGGCAGGGTATGGTTGTCCAATGTATCTGCTTTTCTAGTTGGTGTAGACATTGTGTAGCGTACCATTAGCGTAAGTAGGGCACCCAGGTGGACTAAATTAGACAGTGTAGGATACATAATGTGATATTATAACATACAAAGTGAGGATGCGATAAATCAGCAATAAAGTGTTAACTGCACATGGAGTGCGGCTGGTTACTATAAGGTAACCAGGTACATTCACTAGTGGACTAGTCCAGTAGAAACAAGAGTAATATGCTGGTCAGTAGGAGATGTGGATTGTCATAAACATCATTTGGCTATAGCATTATTGGCTATAGCATTATTCTAGGGATAGCATGCCTAGGATTGTTTCAGGTGAAGCCAAAAAGTAATATACTAGAATGTAAATGTTAACACAAAATTACAAAATACACTTGTGACATTTTACGTCACTATTTCTGACTGGATTCAAAAATCTTCTAGGATCAGATGCATGATGATCCAAACACCTACACCCAATAACAGCATTATGAAACATCAGACACAAACACTAGTGTCAACACATGTGCACACAATGGGCTCAGCTTGCTTTGCACCAGCTGCCAGCGAAAACTCAAACTCAAACTCACACACACTGTGAGGAATATGAGGGCATTCTCACTTCTTTTCCCTGGATATCCTCCTCCCAGGGGGCCAGAGAAAGGCCGTTGCTATTGTATCCTGACCCTTGGGGTGGATATGTGAGGGAGGACTACCTGGGTGGAGAAGACTTGGAGAGAGGAGATGAGGTACCCTTAGATGAGACATGGTATCCCCCTTTTCCCTCTCCAAATGTCCCCTAAATCCCCCAGAGCTTTGCAAAATGTTTAAATACCCGCAATGCAGGAAGAAGGAGGGCAGTTTCGGCTATAGCTGTGGACGCGAAAGGACCTAACCTCCTTGGGAAGCTGTGCAGAGGGAAGAGTGAGTGCCGGTCTGGTGGAGTGAGGAGACTCACAAACAACAGCCGCAGCAAGAAAGCAGCAGGTTGCGGGGGCGCTGAGAGCAGAGGAGAAGCTCCTGGGCATTCGCAGGTGTGGCAAGCTGAACAAGGCTGACTGGAGATCTTACCCTAGAAGAAGTGGAAACCACAAAAGCCAGAGGATGCCGAAGAAAGCAAAAGCAAAGCAGCCTTCACTGTAGCCACTGTTGGGTCCACCACGTGAGAAACCAAAGGCACCAGAAGAGACCAGTGAGTTCCGTGATGTAGGAAAGGGTCACTGGGGCATATGGGAGGTGGCCTCTATAAAGAAATAGCATAATGTGGAGAAGCCTTAAACTAGCAGGGAGAGAAACCAGGTTAACCTGTGAGAGCCATATCCCGATAAGGAAGGAAACTAAAAGCAAATGACATTTCAAGTAGGAACATGCACTTTTTGAATACCGATCCGAATGAAAGAAAGCATTCTGAATACTGTTTTGAATGAACGTAGTTTTCTGGTAACATAAATATAAAAGAGCTGTGTGTTTTGAGAGAACAAGCATGGGCAAGAGCCATAAGAGTATAGGAAAGTGCACCAAGTGAATAGTGGTAAAGCATCAAGAGGGTGTGAAATGAGCCCTGAACAAAATTCCACTGTCAATCTGAAACAGTGGCAAAGTACAGGTGAAGGAGAAGGAAGTTAGGTGTGTCAGTTGTGTGACCTGTAATGGGTGGACCATGTGGTCCAACAACTGCACCTAGACCGAGTACACCCACATGGAAAATCCATTTGAAATGCCTGCCACAGAGCTTGTGGTTGAATGTAAGGGAAACCTAGTGGGAACTGGAATTGAAGAATTGAACTTTGTGAAATTGTTGAAAGACTTGAAATCTTGGGTAAGAGAAACCCCTTTGTGCTTTGTGAACTACCTTGAAGCCTTGGAGAAGAGATCCCCCTTGGTGCTTTGTGAACTATCTTGAATTGTGGGGAAGGGAAATCTTTTCCACCCATAGAAGAAGCTTGGAACTGTTATGCGAACACTTATGATTTTTGAAGCTGCTATCCCTACATTTTATATACAAATAGATGTGAGGGCAAGTATAGGTTTTGGACAGAGACAGACATTTACTTTTGGCATCCTGACATAGACTATCCTTAATTTTGTTAGGTATAGAAATGTCACCTTAGCATAGGACAAGTTAGGCCTGTTTCCAACCCTACTTTTGATTTAGTAAAAGTGTATATAGCAAACTTGAGCTCTGTGGTCTTTGTCTACTTCATGATGCCTTAACAACACACACTGCAAATAAATGCAGGGGAGACTCCCACCTCTATTCCAAACCCCCAGACTACTCCACCTTTGTAAGTACCTAAATCCACACCCCATCTACATATCTGCAGTAAAATGTGGTAAAATCTTTGCAGTGAACTGGTATGTGATGAAACTGTCCTATCTGGAAAATGGGTGTTTACACCAAACATCAACCTCTGCTCTGCAAGCGGTAGAGTAAAGTTTCCTAGTCAATATTTAAAGCCACTTGGCATACAACATAGGCAGGCTTGATCCTCAAGTAGAGCTAAGCCAAAATGTGTCACATGGTAGGTTCATGTGTGTGGAAGCCCGCTGGACTTGGTTGCACCATATGTATCATGTCAATTCTAAAGCCAATTGGATTTGGGCTAGTGTTATCACATATAAGGCTGTGACAGGCAGGTAGTTCTGAGCTAGGACAGATTAGATGTTGGGCCGACCTGAACCTTTATGAAGTGTTGGGTCACAACATTAAGGCCTTGTTCTAAAATATTTCTTTCTGTGTTTTATAGAGCAAATATTCTTATTTATGTCCAATGCTTTTATACTCTGCTTTCCACTATTGGCATCCGAGTGTGAGCTCAGTAATGGGTGAACGGAAAAGAGCAACGTCCAGAGGGTGAAAGTCCATTAAAAAAAGTAGGGTTTTGGGGTCCCTCTCCCATTTGAGGATATTGGGATCGAAGCAGAGTGTATTGGGGATGGGAAATTGTTCTTTAGTGTTGCACCTGGACAGGAGAAGGCGTTGCCACACTTGGGCCCTCATTACGACCCAGGCGGTAAGGGGTTTACGCCGGCGTAAACTTCGCCGACCCTTACCGCCTGAGTAAGAGTTCCCCTAGCGCCATGACGGATTTAACACCTGCTTTTAGCAGGTGTTAAAATCCATGGCGCTAAGGGACCTCGTTGTTAATTACGCCACCGTAATTTACGGTGGCGTAATTAACGCCTTCCCCACTCCCATTATGCCCTATGGGGCAAAAATGGGAATGGGGAAGGGTAAATGGGGATTGGGGACTTACCGCCCCGCCAAGGTCGGAATGGGGCGGTAAGTCCGCCAACCACCATGGCGGAGTTGGCAGCTTAGCGCCATGGACCATGGTGCTAATAGCACCATGGTTCTCCGCCAAGGTCGTAATGAGGGCCTTGGTCTTTTTATTGATTATTGGTACCTGGAGAAGACCAGCATTAGTAGAACAAAGTGTCTTTCAAGGGAAATGGGGAAGTGAATTTGAAGGTGAGGATGTCTGGGAAGTGACAATGACGTGTTGAATTACGAATTATGCATGTGGTCTTGAGCTGAATTCGTTTTGATACAGCAATCCAATGCATGGTCAATAAGGCATGGAAGATAAAGGCTCTGGCCATATTCCAGGCAAATGGAAATGAGGAGATGTACAGCTGGGACTCAGATGGGCAAAAAGCAGAATATGCAAAGGAGGAGCTTAACCCGTAATAACAACATTTGAAAACAGAGCTTACTTGGAAAGTGAAGGAAGGTCTGGAACAATGATTAAGTCTAAAACAAGGTCTTTAACAAGGACAAGGGGCCAGCGATGGTCCATGTGGCAGTATTCAGAGGAAGTAGGACACATGTGTAGATGTGTACATAAAAAACAATACATTCAAAGGAACAGATGATCTTCGCAAAAGGACAGAGGTAGCAATTTGATGGGGGACCAGGCAGAGCCCTGAGAAATGCAACAAGCAATAGATAAAGGGACAGAGAAGAAGGCCATATCTTCAGGTTCAGTCTTTGAGATGTTCCTTTGAGAGAGATCTGAACCAGAGTGAGGCTGAATACTATATGCAGGCTGTGAATTGAGCACATTCTAAGTGATGCCATGTGTCATGGGTTTGATACCTTAGTCAGGCAGATCCACCCCTTCACCAGCCCCGGGAGAAGAGTAATTGTATACCAGGGGTGGTTAATAATAGTGATGGCGATTATTATAAGGCAAGAGAGCTGGGGGGAATCTGGCATGAGGTGATATATACATCACCAAATTATTATTATTATTTGATGGTTACTGTGTGGAATGCCACTGTTAGATCCAGGAGGATCCACGTTTTTTTTGCAATCAATGGGCCTCATTCCGAGTATGGCAGTAAGGGATACCGGTCACCGTTAATGAGACCGGTGCCGGTAATCCCTTACCGCCACATTCCGAGTTCCCTTTGCGCACTCGTCCTTAACGCCTGCTTTTAGCAGGCGTTAGGGACGAGGGCGCAAAGGGGCTTTTTAGCCAATAACGGTTATTTGCAATTTCTCCATTCCCATTGAGTCCTATGGGGGCTCATTTGGGAATGGGGAAGGGCCCTGGGGAATGGGAAATTACCGCCCTGGTCAACTCGGAATAGGGTGGTAATTTCCCATTCCACCAGGGCCGTGCCGGTATGGGTCCGGTGCCGACCAAGGCGCTACTACCGCCATTGGTTAGCGCCGGACTCGGAATGAGGCCCAATGTCAGCTGTCATTGAAAGATCTAGCAAAGAGACCAGAAATGACCTAGTACTTCTGCCTGTGGTGGAAGCCCATTTGGTAGTATTCAGGAATGGGACTGGAACCTTTCACAGGTGGCATGTTCAAGGAACTCGGCAAAGGAAATGGAGGGGGAATTAGAGAGGTTTGATAATCGAGGGCAAAATGCAGCAAGAAGTAGAAAAAGTTCCAGAGTAAGTTTATCCACTGGAGGTTTTCTGAAGGAGGTTGATGAGGTCTTGAATATTTAGATGTTTCCAACGACACAGTGGAGGGGTTCTGCATTACATGCAGGACATTCTAGAACAGCCCACCGTACACCTGGCCAGATCGGCCAGCGTTAGCTTGTAGGATGCAACAAACAGGTTTTGCACGTGACAAGGGTCAGTTTCGTGGTTTGCCTAAAAAGTCCTGGAAAACAGGATTGAATGGTTTACATAATGAGATGTGACGGTCAGCTTCAAAGAGGGTGGAAACTGCTGCTGCCAGAAGGCATCAAGGAACAGGTGGCAACCTCAGAGCACAAGGTCCACCTAGGAAGAAGCCTTGCTGGAAGAAGTGCAAGGGAAACGTTCAGGTGGCTGGGCATGAGTGGGGACATAGAAAGGGCAGTGAAGGAATGTAAATCACACACCCATACTGATGAGGCTAAGGTGGCAAGAGAAGCTCTTTCAGTCCCTGTTGTGCTGCTGAGTGGTCTTTGGTCCACATGGCACTCGATGTAATGGGGCCGTATTGCCCATTGCACAACAATGCCAAATCCATGCTAACACTGGTCGAATACCACTCAAAGTGGTCGCCACTACAGGAGATGACTATTACAGGGAAAATAGGTTACTTTGAGGAGAACAACTTGACCATGCAGTACCCCACAGACATAATTACTGCTATGCGGGTATATTTTTTCTTAACGAAGATGTGGGAGTACCTGAGAAGGTGCGCTATTTGATGCTCGCCCCACCCCTCACCTGCATACTGTCATGTGGCGAGTGCCTCCGTGGAGAGGGTCAATAGACTTCTCTTGGGAAGCTTGCCTTGAAGCGAGACTCTGAAACAGATGGTGTTGGGAATATTGCTCACCGCCTCACACTTAACTTTTTTCTCCCGCGAGGGGTATGAGCTAGGGTAGATTTTCAACCCTTGCTGGTTTGATAGATTTCAGGAGGTGCTGATGGAAAGGAACGTCATTGTTGCAACAACTTTGGTACTACCAGAGGTGATACACTACCAAAGAGGCGACGAGTGAGGAAGTAGAAGGTCGTTGACAAGGTTGCTGTCGAGCATTGACGGTCTACTCCAAAAGATCACTTAGTATTTTCTGAGTCACATAGCAATGATTCTGGATAATGGGCAGAAATTGAATATGAACAATCTTTTGTTGTTACCCCCATGGGTATCGCGTTTATTCATCCCCACCAGTTTTTTTTATGTAATTCATACTGAAAAGTCACATTGAAAAAACTCATCGAAATATATAGGAGGGTAAGGGGATAAGTGGATATCAGGGGAAGGGAAGGGAGATACATACAGGGAAGAGGGGTTTGGGGGAGGGACACCCAAAATACAAAAAATACAGTTGGATGAATTTTTTCAAAGTATTTTGTTCTGAAAAATGACATAAAAAATACTCATGTCAGCAAAGGGACATAGAACTGTTGGCATGTTGGGGGGCATGCAGGGGTGGGGGAAGTATCATGAGCAGGTCATGAGTTGTGCCATCTGAGAACCCTCATGCACTGGGTTGCAACCTATGATGGACGTAGCTGTGGCAAGCTACTCTGAGGAAACGTCCCTCAATCCCAGAAAAAGGCCTGGCGGAGCCGTGTATACTCTAGGTATCTATATCCAGACATTCCATCATTACGGATGCAATTGGGATGTGTGCTTTTGTTTCTCTAGTTACCCACCCACACTTCCAGGGGCTTATTGAATTACAATTAATTTGGGCAAACCGCTCAGCCCTTGTATTGATGTAAACGCAGATTGTGTGGGATGGTCTGCCAGCTGAGGAAAAGACTGCAAATCATCAGATTAAAAAAATGCGGAGGCGACAGGTTTATAAGACAAGCTCAGCCTTGAAAAGCGAAGAACCTTCGAGGCTTCCATTGTGTTTGCATTGCATCGCGTCCCCACGAAACATCACCTGTGCAGAATCGCAGTACAGGCCTCGCTTCAGCAGTACAGTGGAATGAGGAGGTGGGGATCAACCGTTGCAAGCCATGGAGCTATTCAGTGAAACATCTCTCCTCATAGGAAATTCTCTCTCACATAGCATTGAGCATAGCACAGCGACCTCTCAATGCTGGGATACTCGTAGTCGAGGAGTCACAGGGGCAGAGAAGGGTACCTTTCCACAGTGAGCTGCTTCACTGCATCAGAATTTTCAACACACACAGAGCCAAACAGTTGTTGGTATTCTGTAAGCCATCAATTGTTCTGAAAGCCACTTTCTTTAGGCATTTCAACTCCACGGTGGCGGGAGGGCAATGTGCGGAGATGAGGTAGTTCTTTGGTTTTCAAACTTTGTAAGAGGTTTGAGCTTTCAGTCAGTGCACCTACATTTTCTATGGAAAATGAAAACTGGGATATTATTAACAAAAAGATTTGTAATAGACTCTTTGGAGCTAAAACAATATATGGGAGGGTCTGATCCTTTACTGCACCACACTCATTTTTATTTTGCACCATAACCCGTGGTGCTGGTACCCTAATTTTTTGCAATATATGTGTTTGTATTTGTGTGTGAATGTGTTGGTCAATAGCCATCAGTTACCTAGCGAGGAACAACCTCTCCAACGAAATAAGAAACACCAAAGACCACCTAAAATTTAGAAAACTCCTAAAAACCTGTCTCTTCAACACCTCGGAACCAAATTGAAACAAAAAATCAAAAACAAAAATCAAACAGGAAACACAAAGAAAAGATTGACAGAATTATTGATGGCACAGACAGCACTCAGGACCAACTAAGGGAAAATCCTACAAGAACAAGAGACGACGCTAGGAGGAATAGAGCACAAGCGACAACCCCACAAGGACAGAAATTTAACATACATGCCCAACTCCACCAGCAACCTTACCCACTAAGAAAGGACGAAGGGCACGGGCGTAGCTCGCAAGTAAATCAATCCAAAACCTAGGCTACAGCAAAGACAAACTGGGATAAAAGGACTAGCCTAATACAAAGAAAGAAACATGAAAGAAGCTAATTTAGCATAATGACAAAGAGATGAGAGAGCCTTATCACGCTGAAACTTAACCACCGAAAAGAAACAACCTTCTCAAAATCACGAAGGAAACGCAATAGAAATATGCATCTCTCCTAACATGGATACTAACAAACACCAAAACTATTAAAACCTCTCCCTTCCTCACACACCTTTCACACTCTAACCAAATACAACTATACCTTTCACCACACCACAACAACACCCACACCACACAGACCCCAAACAACAGCACACAACGGACTCAGAACCGAATAACACACCAATATGCTCGGCGAACGGTGCTAACCGAACCGAAGCTGCCAACAGTACTTCACAGCTCCCTTACTCTTTTCCAAACTTTGTCCAAACACGCTTAACTTATCCTGCCTTATATTACAGATCCGCCAGAGCGCCAGGGGACCACTCCGGTGTGATAGTGCACTGTACAAATATCCTTTAATATTAACATTAACATCCTTCCCCCTTTACTTGCACACACCCTTTGTACTGAACTGCTCTGCGAGAACATACGTGCGAACTGATGAAGTTTCAGCATGTCTCTATCAGGCTACCATGGTGAGATTTCCTCGTAAGCTGCCATTATTACCAAGTCTCATTGTTTCATGTATGCAATACATTTGAGCTAGGAAATAAAGAGGAGCTCTCGTTACCCCCAGAGTTAGGTGCTTCTTTTTCTTGACCACTTCTTTACATTGGTTAAATCAAGACTTGTATCTAAGGAAACCCGCCAATCCCCTTTCAAACCCGCCAATCCCCTTTTCCAACGTACATATGGAGATGGTGAGCACCAGAAACACAAACCAGTGTCACCTGGCAGACATTCTATTTGGAGCACAATAAGGACTATAGTGTCCTTTGTGGCCTCTCCTGGAGGAATGACCCCCCCCAGACCTGACTGACCTATGCCTTGCTGCGTGCATTTGGGCTGTGTGATACCTGAGTCACCTACAATGCAGACATTCTCGGAAAACCAGACGCGCCTCCATCACTACTTGGCTGCGGGCAGTTCTTGCATGGGGTGACTCACGTAACGGATGATGCTTGGCCCACTCCTTTCCCTTGAGGCAGGACAATGCACTTTAGCTACCCATTCCATATTGTTTGGCGCGTGTCTCCCTTCGAGCTAGGTGAACACATTGACCTCTTCGTACCTTTTCGTCCGCGGGTTAGCTTGCACGGGATCTCACTTGACTTGCTGGAGGGGTAACCCTCTTGTCCAATCAGGAATCACAGCATGGGGAGGCACCTCCCTGCAAGCAGAACCGAGTGAAAATAAGCAAATGCAGCCGCTGTTTGCTGCATAATGTGAAATTCTACTGTGGCAGCCACTCTGGGAATGGGTTGCTCCATTGTAATGAAACAGCATGAATCTGCCATTCACTCCCTCACCCCCTGGTGACACAGTCTCACTTGCCAGTGCCCTGTGATCACTATGCAGAGGAGATATATGCAGGGCCAGGGGCAAAATTATGCCCTATTTAGTGGGGCCAGAGCACCGCTCCATCCCCAAATCATTTGCTAGGCCCTTGCGACTGTTATCCCTCCCGGACATGGCCTGAGTTTGTGACCCTGATGCTCCTGCTGCTTTCCTGCTGTATAAATGTCTGCCACCCTCTTAGTCAGTTTCAGTTTGTATTTATCCTGGCTCTTTGTTCACAGAGGTGGACTGGCCTAGGCCGGAATCAAGTGTTTACCAGTAGGGACCAAATGTTGGGTATTGGTTTGTGGCTTTTGCAGGGTTGGTGCATGGGAGGGAGTAGCTCTCTGCCCATTCCATTGTAAAAAAAAGAAATGGCACATTGCAAACACTTTAGATTTTGTCGCTAACATTTTTAGTTTGGGATCTTAGGTGGCTCGGCACGACCTGTAAGCTGATACTATTGCATTGGAGTAAAGGTAGGAGAGAAATGGGATGTGAGGAGGGACACGCAGTTTGTGGGTATTGTTTGGCTATTTATTCACCCAGTGGCAGCCCACGGCCATGCTAATCATTATGGCCGCTCCGACCCAGTACCCTTTCCCTAAACACATCCTCCTGGGAACTCTTTGAGCTCCCTTTGTCAAGCAACAATATAAAACATTAGCCAGCAAGTGTTTGTTCTAAGCAGTCTACTGAATGTTAATGGCTTCATTACAGTTGTAGAAGGCTACTGGTGTAATAAAAATGTCTTGACCAAGCGTTCCTTCGCCCACTTGATCTATACCTCTTCCATGAACTGAAGTGTGGGGTGCATTTACAGGCCCTAACAGAAACGCCTTCACCTAAACACTGCATTTAAACATTGCCATGCAAAATGCCTGTGCTCTGCTTCCCTGGCACATGTGTGGCAAGCATTTGAACCCTGCATTCAGCATGGCTCTGAGTTTACTTTTCTTTCATCTGAATAATAAGAAGTCATGACCTGCATTTGGAACGGCTCTGCGTTTGCTTTTCTTGCATCTGACGAACAATAAGTACACGCTACATCCAAAACAGCCTTGTCTTATTGTTGATTCCCATGAGGGGCAAGGATGTCGACATTGCAACCCGACACAGCTTTTGTTTTCCTTTTCATTTGAACCGCAGTGCTCAAAACACTGCAAATGGAGAAAAAAAAAACGGCTTGGCTTTTTTTTTTTCATCCCGTGTCAAATCAAAGAGCCCTGTGCAGGGGTCTTACCCCTCTGTGTCCATGGATCAACATTCAATGCAAAACCCACTCAAAGGGACAAATCAAATGAATCCCATGACCTTCAGTACCGCATTTCTAACATCAGATAAAAAATACAGCTTGCACACGTGTGAAAGAAACTATGAAAGGACAGCTTTGCACGCACAGAAACCTCAGTGAAAAGTGTTGTGGGTGTGGGTTGGCCAAGCAATACACAGTACTAGCAGGGTGGACAAAAAAAACAAATGTGGCCAGTGCTTGACCAAGAAGTGTGAGTTCCTTCCAGCACCCACTGGCAAGGGCAAACTGACAAACTTCAAAAGGTATAATAAAAGTATTTTGTTGCAAGCTGAGCCAGGGGGAGACAGTTTGCTGTGGGGAACGAAGCACCGGCCTTCCATATGTGACAGATCCTCCAAATTGACATTAAAGGAGTTAGGCATTTTAGGCATTTCCCCAAGCACTCAGAATAAGAAATACATTTGTTTTATGATATTTTTCCATGTGATTTCCAGGTGGACTTTTAGAGACTAAGTACATGTTTCTAGGACTTAGTGAACTGAAATGGCCAGTCAAGACTCGTTTCTGGCTGATTTTAAAATGGCACAAATATGACAGTTGGTGGAAAGCTGGAGATGTACATTATGAATGTGCTTGATCATTTGCAGAGTGATAACTATTATGCATTTCATGAAAAGGACAAAAAGGTGCCAAGGGCCCATGCTACCTCCCACAGAGTCAGCGATCGGCTTGCCTAATTCCCTACGACCCACTGAAACCACCTATTTCTTATGACAGTGTCTAGTAGAAATCTGAAGTTATGGAACATAACTGGGTTTTGTCAAAAAGTGACCTAAGAAACAAAGAACTGTCATAAATGACAGACAGATGATGCTCCATCCCCTTGAACCAATGACGTCAGGGGCGGATGGAAGAATGGTAGGCTGTCCTATCCCAGTGTAAGAATAATTCTAGGGTACTTTCCCCAGATTGTAAAATGAATGATGTCATTTGGGCTATATAAGGGGGGGCTGTACTAGATAGAGGGACAAACACACAAAGAATCCAGGGGGACAGGAGAAAGAGGCAGGAGAGGAGGCAGCTGATCCCATCCAGGAGAGTGCAGGGACCAGACCCTTACCCATAATCCCATTCAGGAGAGTGCAGAGAGGAGACCCTTTGCCTAGCTGTCCAGAGGGTCCTGAGTTCCAGCTGGCTGTCCAGAATTCCAAACCAAGGCTTGCTTTGTAAGTAGAAAATAACACCAGTCCCAAATTGCATAAACCTCTCCTTTTGTAATGTAAATACCATAGACAATCCCATTGAAAATCCCATTGAAAGTCCCAAATTGCCAGTATAATTCATTCACCTTTCCATAGAAGAATCTGTATTAGCCTGTGTATGTTAGCGGATACCTTTGATAAATCTCTCAGTTGTCGGTATAAATCCTTTGCATTATTTGGAAGTAAATCAATTAATTCCCCTATCAGGAAATTCACGGTGTAAGTTGGTTAACATTTGAAATTAACCCTCTTGTGCCTAGTGTCTTTCTTTGATAACTATAGTTATTATAGTATAGCCTCAACAGAGTTAATCTCCTTGTCACTGAAAACTGAATTGTCCGTGTATTGTGTGCTTTCCTAATTTGCATCTGTCCCATTGAAAAACCCAAAACGTAGTCGCATTGAGAGCAATCCCTTTATGTTATAATCCTATCTGTTATGTGCCTCTGTCCTTGTACTTAAAAGCAGATTTCCGATTTTGACAGCTAATCCCTTTCCTTAGCTGCCGAGCATTACAAATCCTGTGTAAAACGAATTTCCATTTGCCGTTTGTATTTCTCTTTTGCCTTTGCTTTCTTCCCCAAAATCGATTTTCCTACCTGGTTTTCACGTTGCCCTGGCATGCTGATTAGCAGTCTTTAGGCTTCCTTTTCTCCTCAAGCATAGCAACACAATTTTCTTTTCTAGCTGTGCCTAGCAGTTGTGAATGACCGTGTGAGTTATAAGCAAATCTGATTCTGCAGTTTTCATTTTTTTTTCTGACTTCCCATCTTGTGATGGTGGACTGTTTCCAAATCCGATTTTCTCTTTCTTTCCTTACTTCTTGCCACTGCCTTCCATTCAAAGTGAATTAAGTTAGCTGATGTTTTGGGGTGAGTGTTGCAGGGGGAGTGCTTAACCTTGGTGGTATCCTTTGCTTTAAAACCATTTTTCCTGTTTTGTCATTAAAGATCCATGTGTTAGGATTTTAACCTATTGTTCTGTAGGAAGCATTGCATCTGTGTTGCCCCAACATTGGTGGCTATTGTAAAATTGTATTGTAAATATTTTTTTCTTTTCCATTAAATCATACATTTATAAATATCTTATTGAAACACACCGGCCTGGTTCCTAGTCCATTGTGACACAGGGTGTTGGTGAAGGTGGGTGTGAGACGGGTTGGAGGCCTACTCAAAACAAATCAGTGGTTTATTAAAGATAAAAAGCGTTTTTATTGTGCGCCACGTTCATTGTCGGGGAAGGAGTCCCTGGCTGGAGTGTGCCGTGTTATAAAACCGTGACAGAAGTCCTGTTAAATACAAGCAATGAAAAAGCCATCAGCTTTGGCTTGACGCATTAGATAAGCATTTTCCAGGTACTAACATCATCTGGCCAGGTAATCCCACCATTTTCCAGCAGTCGCAATCTTATGTCCGGGCAGTACAATTATATCAATGCCTAGTAAATGTCTATCCGATGCCTACCCAAAAGCCCAAACTGTTGGCTTTGCCAATGCTTGTTTTACATGTGATTGGGGACTTTCAAGGCCCTGAATGGAATCGTGTTCACTAACTTCACCATGTAGACAGCTCAAGTCCTGCCGAGGACCGAGAAGGCTCTGACTGCAGACCAAAGTTGTTATAGTCCCTTGTCAGTTGCTCTGCATGCAGCCCCCAGCTGTGCACCAGGGCCTGGGTGCATTCTAATGATGGATGAGTCAGGCAAGCTGAGGCAGTCCCACTGCCCTTTGGACCGTTGAGTCAGCTGTTGTGCTGGCTTGGAGGGACCAGCTGCAGATAGTGCTACTTGCGGCTTCTACCATCAGTGTCCCACTCAAACTACATATATTTGTAACATGCTTCCTCCCATTCTGAGGTAAGTGGGGGAGGTATTCCTTCTGCTGCTGCTCCTACAGGACATTCTCTTTGTGGGGTTATCTGGCTGGGGGTTATGTTGACACCATGCTGCGTAGTAGTGGGATGCTTGCAACACATTTGCCAATGCTGTGTGGATTTGAGTGACGCCTGCTCTGATGCAACTTCAATGTATTTCTGATGGGTTCTTGCACTCCTGCTATGTATACTTCTGTGACGCACTTCAGCGGCCCATTTGTTGCGTGTGCATGGGTTTGCATGGGTGCGTATTTGAGAGACGCGCCTGCACTGAAGCTGTCCTACTGTACACGCTTTATGTTGCATGGTAATTTGCTCAGTGCTTTGGGTGAAGCTTGCACTGTAGCTGCTGTACCTGCAAGGCAAAAATGGGTGACCTTTTCACTGCTGGCCTTTATGCATCTGCTCTGTGCATTTGATGAATATTGGCACTGCAGAGCCTTTGCTGTGTGTGTGTGTGTGTGTGTGTGTGTGTGTGTGTCTGCATGTGTGAGTGAAGTTTGCACCAACGCTGCCCCTGTTCTATCTTTTCCCTGCCTATGCTTTGCAAGAACTGCACCTTTTCCTACATTATTTTATTTTTTATTTTATTTTTATAGTTGTGAGACCATCGCACTTCTTGTCCTCTCTTCATTGTACCCTGCTATACTGCTGACATCAGGGTCGTGCACACTCCTTCGTCATAGGATCTAAAGTGCTCCTTGATGTTGTAAAAACAACTGTAGCAACATCCTGAAGTATACAAGGTCAGGCTGTAGACAGCAGAGCCATCACCCTAACGTGCACATCCCGCATCATATATGGCTGCTAACATGGCCCAAACATGCGTCTTTTCATAGCGCACACTTCTCTGACGGTCTCCCTCAGGCGGCATGCAAACGTGTGTAATATTTGTAAATGAAAGAGCACAATTCAGTCAGCCCCCCACTACTGCAGAAAGGATGCCTTTCTGCGCCTTCATATTTTTTGTACTATAAATAGCAGTAGGGAGGTGGTACCTTCCTGCTTTTAGGAGACCCCAAGCGGGGAACAGATCACAGCTTCTGTATATGCAAAGCTCTGACAGCCCCTCTGTACCCTGGGACGGGCAGACCTGAATATCTAGGGGACTACAGTATGCCCGCTTATGTTGTGGTTCCATCATTTAGCTGTCGAGTAAATCTTTGCAGGGACATCGGCCACACGACCTTAGCCAGCAACGAGCTTGAGAGTCTGCGAACTTGAGATTTCACTGATAGTGAAATGTCCAACCAATTTCCCTCACATAAAACCCCTCTCTGTCACTGCAGCATTCTGCTCTTCACCTTCCTGAAGCTGCCACACCCCCATTTGGCCACTGTGCTGCACATTTGCGTACTCCACTCTTCACCTTTCTGCTCCCTGTTCCATTGTGAAAACACCTTGCAGGGTTGCAGCATTGCTGTTACACCAAAGGCCTGGTACCTCCTCAAAACTAGGTGAGGTGTGGCTGTTTGGGAGGTATTACCCAAATTGGTCGTTTACAATTGTTCGAATGAACAATTGACTGAAATATATATATATATATATATATATATATATATATATATATGGGTTTTGGGGGGTTTGGCGTTGGGTGAGGGGTTTTGGGGGGTTTCCCTCCACATATATGGTACAATTGACCTTCACAATTCGGTCAATTGTGAAAAGGTCAATTGTCATTCGAGCAGTTGTAAAACGATCAATTCGTATACAACCGTTTGGGATGGGGGGAATGTCATTTTGGCCTGTGGGAGAAGAGTTTTGGGCTTGTGGGAGACAACAGGTTAGACCCATAGGGAAAAGGAGCTGGGATCAGGCAGTGCCCTGGATGGGCAGAAATCTCTGCAGGTCACTGAGTACAGCACCCGAGCATGCTAGCGTGAGGTGTCTCTTTGCATGCCAACCAGCATACTAAGAAAGGCAAAATGGGTGACTGTGGGCCAACATTGCAAGTAGACCTTTCTCTGAACCAAAGGTTCTTTCCTCTCATGACCTTTAACATGTAGCTTATGGTAATTGCGTGGCGTTTCCAGATTCACCCTTCCCCTACATCTCTAAACTGTCAGATGGATATTTTGTTGCACACAGAATACAATGCATTGATTCGAGAGAGGAAGAGAGAGAGAGATGGATTGACAGTGGCAATGTGAGCTAGGGAAAGAATGGGATCTGTTTGCAAGAGGCCAGTGGAGGGAGTGCAGGGTTACAAGTTGTTTTGCCCTGTAAGGGCTACTCCCCATTCCCCCAATTAACTGACTCACTTCTAAGATCTCGTACCACCATACACTACACAAACACCCCTCTCTCACAGACAGACACTACGGACCTGACCTTCAGTACATGAGCACCTAGTATACCATAACTAAGCTCTCCTCTTTAGCCCTATCACACTCTCCCACATCAGCAGCTAACCAGACCTAAATCACTGCTTCTCCCCTAAACCCATAGAAAACAGATTGGCACACAGGAAATGGGCGCTTCCGACCTGCACCCATAAACACCACAGGTTTCTCATCAGCCGCTCTCACTGCCCCAATATTGATCCCCACCGCTTTTCTTACAAGGCAATGCATCGTTGCAGAAGACCACTTACATTACACTACAGTACAAAATATATAATAGAGTACATCTTCAGTTAGTACTGAAATGTTCTTCGGGTTTACAACATTTGGTTGTAACATGCACAGTTTGACTACATTTTCACAAATATAGTTTTGCGTGGAAATTGCTCTTGAACCCACTGGTGAAGATCAGGGTCGCCCCCTACTCTACCTCACTCAAGCAATGTGGGGAGTGTAAGTGAACATTTTCCAAGTTTGCTTTTTGTTCCAAGTCCAGAACTTGGTTACTTAGTTGTGGACGATGCGGGGAATATATTCCAGCCAGCCCAACAGGAAGCAGGCATATGATGTGGTTGCCACTGTGACATAATGCCATCTCTAAACTGTGCCAACCAGAGCTGGTCTACTGACATACAATCCGCTGCAATGTGATGCAATGTGATTTGCCTAGATGGCATAGACAGCGTAACATGTACTTTCATTAAATGCCTGCTAGAATTCAATTCATTCCATTTTTAAATTACTGGCACCCATGTGCAAATTCTCTTTAAATGCATATCCTCACTGTCTGGTGGCAGTATGTTCATTAAATATAAATATAACACTATATCCACTTAGATATATAGACATATGAGGAAGTACATTTAATAGCCAAAACTTAATCGCATATTATTTTATTATCTTAGTTTCCACTATGGTCTGAGCTGTCTGCACCCTTTATTTGATGCTGTCTGGGAGTTTTACCCAGACCAGATAGTTGGTCCTTGTTGCCGTTTGCCCTTTTTTCTCTGCTAGAAGCCTTCCCACCTTTTCAAGTACAGTACACCCCCCCCCCCACTTCAAAGTTGCCTCTGCAAGACAATGGGGAAATCACACCAGGAAGATAATTACTGGAGTCTTTTTCTATCTTAGGCAGACAGGGGGAGGGGCAAGGACAGTGTAGCTGGAACTCCTCCTAACCACTGTAGGAGGAGTCTGTCATTTTGAATATCCTGTGACCCAACACACTTGCGTCCTCAGATGCCCCTAAAACCCTCCAGGAGCTGACATCGTGAGGAATAGCCCGTGTTGCAGCTGCCAGTATTGGGCCCTTACAGAAGCCTTGCAATGGCTCAATGCTGTGGCAAAATGACTATATTAAAGGGTGAGACACCCTCTTTAATTGAATCAGCTTTCTGGAACTCTTAAAGACACATCTTGCGACCATGGAAGAAGATTTCTCTGGAACTGTGTTGGGAGAAAGTTTGCCCCAAATCTTATTGCAATATGGTGAAGATGATGTTCTACAAGGAGGGTCCTAATTCTCTCACTAACTACTTCATGCAAACATTTAAAGGAGGACCTGATTGCTGCTGGACTCTGGTGCCCAGGATTCCACCCGATGAAGTGGCAGATCTGCAAGTGTTCCTTGCAACCTTTTTAGCTGAGGTCAGAAGAAGGACTTACCGTTTTCTCAGACTCCCCGGAGATGTGACCTCACAGCAGCCCGGGACCAAAGGAAGTTGCCTTTTGCCCTCCCTGCAGCACCAAACGGCTGCAAGTCAGTTTCAGTGTCTTCAAATCCATTCAGGCCACTGCAAGGAACCACTGCAGCTGGTTTTGACATTCTAAACTTCTAACCACAATGAGCCTCTCTGAGCTGGCCGACTCAACATCACTTGTCTGTTTCTCGGCATATTCAAACTTTGAGTTGTTGCCACTGCAGAAACATGATTCTGTGTTGGACCTCATCGAATCTGCTTGATGCCACATCTTCAACATTCACTGACTCAACATCTCCTGGCTGCTTCCCAGCTTCTTCAACTCTCTGGCTGTTGCCACTGCTGATCTGCACCATGTTGTTGGACCCAGTTGAACCAGATCACCAACTCAAACTCGACTCAACTCATCTGTAAGTGACCAGACGCCCGGTTCAATGCTGTTGAGCCTACAGAAGAAGATTAAAGGTGTACAACAGTTGTTATGCCCCCTTGACCTCGTTCTAAGGGCTGTAGTGACATTTTAATATCCAATTGTATACCTCAAAAACATATTCATGAACTTGAACTTGCTACAAAGTCTATTTGCCTGCAGATCCCTGTTATTCACTACCCAGAGAGCACCTTTTGATCACATGTCTGCATTATCTGTGTATCGCCTTGGAAGTGTGGGTTCCTAGTGTGTTTAATAGTTTGTCCTTTTAGTGTCATTAAAGTTTTATTTTTGGAGACCCTTGATTTACTTTGGTTACACAGTACTAATGTTGTTTGGATGCTTCTTTGGTAGGTCACAATCCTCGTGAAGTATGTAGCTTGCCCTCTACCCATGCTAACCTAAGAAGTGAAAATGGTAGATCATTCATGTTGTACTTATTTTACCTTTATTATTGGTGTTCGTCTAGTATTAGAGTGGGGCTGAGAGGTAGCCTACAAGTCACTGTTTATCCCTTATACTCCTGGAAATCAGTAGTCAATTCATCCCAGCTACTCCTAGCAGTGAGGTGTGCTAGCGCCTCACTGCCGCTACCAGTTCAAGGTACTCTTTTTTCCTAAAATGCACTTAAGCACCAGTCATCCTACAAGCACTGTGCATAGTCTGGATATGGTGGAAGGCAGTGGGAGGCTGCCCGGAATGTACGTGGATTGTGTCCATGAGCAGCAAAACCTAGGTTCACTTTGTGGAAATTCCGATTGTAGTACCCCAAAAAGATTCCATAAAGTTTTTTTTCCTAAAATCTATTTTGCTTCGAGAAGAAAGGTGCAAGCCCAGAAGTGCCGTATAAATGCAATGCTCTGCTACTATTTATTAAGCAAAACTTTGGGGGAACCCCCAACTCCAGCCTTTAAGACGCCTTACAAATTAAACAATTTCTGTCCACAGAACCCTCCTACGAGTATGGCTAGGCATGGTGGCGGGGCCCAGTCCTGCACTCCAATTCCAAATTTCAAAACTCTGACCATGACAGGAATTTCAGGAGTGAACAGCGGTGCTGTTGATGGTGGGGGCCTCTTACTGTGAAGAAGAAAGCCCTGTGAGGGGATACGTCTATGTAGGCTCAAGGACTTTATTCATTGCCCACCACACCATGCAGCTTTACACACCCTGCCCTTTCTAATCACCCACCATTCGCATCTCTGAAGGGAAATGCTAATGATTAATGCCACCTCTCCCACCTACCCATGAACTGCACTTACAGCTGTGCCTGCAGTATTTTCAATTTAAATTGCCTAAATGCAAAAGAAAACATCTGATTACTGCAGGGCTATGATGGGGCTTGGGAATGGGCTCTGTCCAAAGCAGGCCACTGAAAAAATAACTACTCAGCAGTTCCATGATAGCTCACTGTGATGTGAGGTTCGAGCTGAACCAACAGATTCCAGGTTCTAATCCCCAATAAGGAAATACAATAAGCAAGAAACAAATGCACCTGATCCTTAAGGGGGACGTAGTGCAGGTTTTATCTTTTTTCTACACGTTTAATTTAAATCTAAACCATAGCAGAAGGGTTTTTAAAATAAAAGTATAGGAATGTTAAAACTTAATTTAAAAAGGTAGAGGAGCAGCGCTCCCAAGCACTCCCGCCCACGTCGACCAGGATGCCTAACTGCTGGTGTATCCAATGATGTTTTTCTGAGGAACTAGGAGCGAGGAATAATTAAATTGACCATCACACATTGTTTTAGGAACAAAGAAATTGTTTCTCAGATGCCGTCTGCTCCAATTTCTACTGACTGAGAATTGTGTTTTAATAAGTACGGAGTGAATAAAGAGTGAGTAATGGCAGCTCCTCTTTCTGTGAGGGGCATTATAGTAAAAGTGACTCATACTGTTATTTCTCAATGACATTTCTAATCAGCACATGCACTGATTCCTAAGGGGAAGGAGTGATGGGGAAAATGTATCTAAGGGCAACTTTCCCTCTATATTTGTGGACCCCCAAACATTTTGCTTTAGTTACAGTATCCTGACCTGACTTTTGCCAGTGGAGCACAGCCCTCAGCTGCACTCCCCTGGACTTTTGCTCATTTGTAAGGTGAAACTGACATGTCCTTCGGGCTGTCAGTACTGCAAGGGATCAGTAATGCAAGGCAGACAACTGCTTGTAGTTTTCTCAAGTTTAGACATTTTATTAAAGTCAAATTTAGTTAAATAAACCTTACTTGCCCTACTCTATCAGGGAATTCCCTACCTAGTCTAAATGCTAAGGGGAAAACTCCTAGCATAGACAGACTGTCCCTCACACTAAACAACACAACTTTCAAAGATAAACAATACAACAATATAAACATTAATCAATATGTGTACAGTTTACAGATGACCTTTACCTGTCCTGGGTTAACCCCTTGTCCAGGATTTCAAAGTCAGCTTCAAGAAAATGTTCAAAGGAAAAGAAAAGTCTTAAACCAGTGCCTGCAAGTTCCAATGGTAAACACAAGTTTATCAAACAACAATTCTCTGATAATAGTTCTTCAGCTTTCAGTTGGAAAGATTCCCTTCCAATTCCAGCTAAGAAAATAGCACCAATGGTAATCCTGGAAAACCTCTGTCCCAGAATATTTGACACAGTTCAGTTAAAGGGTTAACAATATTGTATTCTACAACTCTGCAATTGATTAGGACCTCTGCAGTACATTTGGTAAAATTGTCAGTATGCTTCTCTTTGGGCTGTTGCTTTGTTCCGGACAAGCATTGTTTACACTGATAGCCCAGCAATGAGAGGTGGCACAACAGACTTCCCGACGCCCCACCAGCACTTCATATTTCATGCTACATTTGTTTCAGAACCCAAACAAATAAGAATAAATGTGAACATGTGTAGAGGGAGGGCACTGCTCAGAGGCAGTCAGCACAGTCCGCCATGACAATAAAGCACATGGGTTGACTGTGCTGTCTGCCAATCATGAGAGAGGACAATGCCCCTATACCCACAGTGGCGAGCCACCACTGACTGTTACAACTACTGCACATTGTACTAATGCTGATTCTAGCATATAAAGTACACATCAGCAAAGACAGTACATGCATTAATAGCAGTTCATACTTGAGATTTCAGGCTTAAAGATGGCAACTGCAGAACTGGAGAGAAGACAAAATGTATGGTCCACATGAAGGCTTATCACATAATGCTGGGTAGACCTAAGGCAGAGCAATGCAGCTCATGAATCCGCAGGGACCAAAGAAAGGTGCATGTGATTTATAGTGCATTGCGAGATCACTGATCCAGAAATCCGATCCCATCATCTTACCCAGGATGACTGGTGAAGCAATTAGGGTGTGGCACCTGTGAGGCAGGACTAGGGAGCCATATTGCCCTGTTGTGACATCACACTTTTCTTATCACTCTGCTGCATTCTTGACATATGAATGAGGGTCATGTATCTGCATAGCTTCTCGTTCTCCACTAGTGGGGTCCTGTAGGTGCGGGGCTGCAGGAAGGGGGTGATGGAGTCCAGCAGTTTGCGAGGTGGTCGTGGGTAATCGGGATGTGTATGGGAAAGGGACTTCAGTATGTGGACACCAGACAACATGTATATTTATACATTCGTTCCTATCAACTGCGGGGGCATAGTCCAATAATTTTTTCTACCCTCACTTTTAAATGATCTCTCATCTAATATGTACACCCCTCATCTATTCCATTTGCAAACAGCCCGTTCAACATCTTTTCCTGTATTTGAGAACTCCCAGAAACAAGAGGCGAGGCATTTTACTGTTAGCACCTTACACTCGACTTTACACACAGCAACACAACTGTGGGATATCTTAACATTTGAAAACAAAAAAAAAACACAATCCAGCCTGTTTTTCCAAGCCTCGTGAAAACATTTGAAATCTCACCAGAGTGGTATCTGCTTTCCATAAAAAATTAGATTTTCCATCCAACCTGGAACAACACCTTTCAGCTGGTAATCACATCTGTAACCAGCTGTGGCACGAGATCGATCTTTTTTCAGGCAACATATTTCCTAAATAGATTACCACATTAATAATGCAGCCAGAGCAGGGACCACCAGGATTCATTATTAATGAGACATTCCGCCAAGATTAGATCTTGGCCTGGAGCGCTGTTCTTTTTAAACCTAAAAATCAATTCCACCCATTGATCGTTATTCCCGAGTAAATTTGAGCAATTTAGTTCTTCTTTATGCACCTGCCATGAGAAAAGCGAGTATGCACACAACCCCAGATTGCATTTTACGAGGAGGTAATACAGCACCTATGGATGCAGAGCAGATGACACGTACAGTGTCTGTTAACCTATTGATTCCGGGTCAGAGTGACGTTACAGGCATTCTTCTTCCGGTGCGTTTAGATTACAGTTGGCGCTTGTATACATTGCCGCCTTTATGACCTCTTTCGCTTCTGTCTGCAAAGTCCTGGATGAGCTCATGAACTTGTTTATGTCTTGATTTATCAGTGAAGCAGGTGATTGTTCGCACATGTTTATGGAAACACCAAATCACTATGTGAGGCTCCGGCCTGAGAACAAAGATGCAAAGCTGCAAATGGCCGCCTGGGATGGAAGAATACTTTCATTTTATTGAAATGTGTTGTTTTTTGTGTGTATAAACCATAGCTCTCAACTCACACGCTTTTGGCGGGTGTCACCCGCCTTGTAAAGGGCTGACTCACCCGCCAAGCCTCCTGCACGCCCATTCATTCCAATGGGCGTCTCACCCGCCAAAAACAAAATCGGGCGATTTCACCCGCCTTTGCAACACAAATGGTTGAGAGCTATGTATAAACACGTTTCTGGCACAGAAGAGTTGTACAGAGCCTAGGCATATTTGCATTTTTATAATGCGATATTGGGGCAGGTGCTCTGGAATGCATCTGCTACAGCGCTTGCCAATGGACAGTGCTATGCTCATAGGTGACCAATGTGCATGGGGGAACTAGTGCTTGCATAGTGAACCCTGAATCAAACGAGCCCCAGTGTGTTGTGGTAGGGAGTAGAGTGGAGGCAAAGGTGGTCCCGTATCTTTGGCTTTCCAATGGAAGGGGGTTTGGGGTTCAGGTTGCATCTCCCATAGGGTAGGAGGATGTCCCTAAATAACAACTTTGGCGGTAGAAACGGATGTGGTAGATGAACATCAGTAGGGTGAGAGCAAATGGGTGAAAGAAGAAGGAAAGGGGAACACCAATCCTGTGTACGGGCTCCTCTAAGTGCTTGACACTGCTTTGATGTTACTGCAGTATAGGAAATGATGGGGTGGTGTTTAGTCAATGTAGAAATAAAGAATCCCTCCTTTCCTCATGTTCTTACTGAGATTTGACGCAAACAGAGGAGGGGTGTCTGCCGCATTACCATCTCTCCTGCCTCACCCTAGTCTTCATCATACACAACTGAAGTAGAAAAGAGATGGGATTGGTGCTGCGGCCTCACCTCACACCACCCTACTTGCCCCCTCACACCCTGGGCCCCCAAACACCCAACAGGGCTGAGGAATAACGTTTGTCGTAGCATCTCCTCTCCACACCTTCCCATCACTTCCATGGGTCTCAGCATATCCGATGAAGCAGGGGAGCAGTTGAGAGGGAAAGAGAGAGTGAGAGAGTAAGAGAGTGAGGGAGAGAGAGAAAAAAACAGACAGAAAGAGACATAGAGAGACAGAGGGCGCACGAGAAGAGACATAGACAGACAGAGTGATAGAAAGAGCTGGAGATAGAGATAGAGGTGTAGGAGGCCAGGTCTAATGTTATCATGGAGGAGGGAGGATGGAAAGCCTGAGGGTGGGAGTTGGAGGAGGTTAGCAACAGTCCAGGGACTTTATGGGATCACAGGTAAGTGGGAAGATGATAACAGGAGATGCCATGTACAATCCTGCTCCTCCATGCACCCCTCTATGATGCTCTCAGTCTCCCCTACCTCCTCTAACTGATACTCTATCTATTATCCTATACCCCTCACTAAGTCTGGTAGGAAGAAATCCTCTGCCACCTAACTCTTCCGCCACCTCTCTGGCATTCTCCTCGTCCTCTCTGACTACTCTGCCATCACATTCTTCCTCCTCTGCCCACTCTCGGGCTCCTCTACCACCTCCGCAGGGCATACCATATGCCTGTACCCCTCCACGGAAGTCTTTCAAGTGTGGCACTCTGCTCCACATCTCTACTCTTAACTCTTGCTCTGCTGTCAAACACTTCTCTGACATCTGCCGACTCCTCGAAGAACTTGATCTGGATGTCCTCGGTCTCACCGAGACATGGTTCATGGCCAGCTCTGTCATGAGTTTTGACACTCTCCTCCCTGATGGCTACAAGAACCTCTCCGGACCCAGATCCAATTGTCCAGGAGGTGGAGTAGCCTCGATCTTCCCTGAGTGGATCCCTGCTTCTCTCATTCCTACAAAGGCCCACTCCTTCTTTCAATGCCTGGTCTGCAGGCTCTCTGTCTCTTCTGGCGTCTCTCTTACTGTGGCCACCATCTATGGGCCGCCTGACCAGGTTGCCCTCTTCCTCTCCGAGTGGACCGGCATCTCCTCCTCTTTCCTTGCCTCTACCTCTCAACTTATCCTCCTCTGAGACCTCCACATCCACCTGGATGCTTCCATTCCCTCCTTGGGGCTCTTTCACAATCTCTGTGACTCTCTCCCTCTTTCTATTCTACTCTCTGGCCCAACAAACTCTGCCGGACACACCCTGCATGATCTCATCTCTTCAGACATCTCCCTCTCTAACCCTCTCATCACACGTCTTTCTTGGACTGACTACTTTCTTCTTACCTCCCACATGTCACTCTCTGTCCACCAGGTGAAGCCAACCCCAGCACTGCCACCCACCTTCTCGGCCATCCGGCCCATGAAGTGTGTGTCAGTTGAGGCTTTTGTCGCTATTTCCTCCTCCCATGCCTGCAGCGTTCTCACACCTGGACACAGCCCTCTGTAACCTGCATCTCTCTATCTCTAACATTCTTGATGTCCTTGCCCCTGTCACGAGTATCCGTTTGAAGCCCACATTCAAGTGCAACTCTTGGTATGACTCCGACCTCGCAACCCTTAAATGCAAGTATAGGGGGGTTGAGAGGAAGTGGAGGGCATCAGGGTCATCCTCTGAAAAACTGGCCTTCCAACTGCTCCAAAAGCAATACAGACTCTATTTCCTGTTCAAGAAGAGAGCTTACATCCAAGTTCACCTCTCTGCGGCCTCTAACAATGTAGCCAAACTCTTCAAAATCTTGAAAGGAGCTGGCCAATACTGCTGCAGTCTCCATCTCTTCTGTTCCCTCCCAGGCCCTTTGCATGGCACTGCCTTCTCACTTCACCACTAAAACTCAGCACATCCTGTCCTCTCTCTCCTCTTCCTCTCTCTCCAACTCTCTCGGCCCCTCTACACCCGTCACTCCTCCTCCTTTCTCCTCTTTCCCTGTCTTCTCTCCTGCCGAGGTATCTAGACAAGTCCGATCTATGAATGTCTTATCCAAGCAGGTGCTCCCCTGCTCCTCCAGAACCATCAAGTACCACATCAACACCCTCACTCCAGCCTTGGCCGAATTCTGCAATCACTCTTTTGCCACTGGAACTTTCCCCTGCCCCTAAAGCACTCCCTTATGCACCCACTCCTTAAGATGCCCTCTGCCGATCCTTTTTCTCTGGAAAACTATCACCCGATCTCTACCACTCCTTTCCTGGAAAAACTGCCCATCTCAGACCTTACTCTCCATACTGAATCTGTTGGTTGTCTCCATGATCACCAGTCTGGCTTTATAACAGCAAGAAGCACAGAAACTGCTCTCCTGAACACCCATGAAGACTTGCTCTCTAATCTCGACTCTAGCCTTCCTTCTGTCCTCATCCTCATTGACATATCGCCTGCTTTGGACACGCTCAACCACACCATCCTGATCAATCGTCTCTGTGGCAACCTGAGCATCACGGGCCAGGCCCTAGCCTAGTTGACCTCCTTCCTCTCTGATCGACCCTCCCAGGTTCAATCGTGGTACTTTCTCTCCACCACCTCTCTCTCTACATGTGGTGTTTCCCAGGGTTCTAATCTCTAAGCCTGGCTCGTCAACCTTTGCTTGGCACCTCTGGCCCACCTCGTCTCTACCTTCTCTCCCAACTTTCAGTGTTATGCGGATGACACGCAGATCTTCTTCAGGCCCCCCTCAGCCTCCTCTCCTCTCTCCCTCATTCCTGACTGTCTGTTGGCGATTCAGGAATAGTGTGCCTCCAGCGATTCTGCCTTACTGCCTGTAAGATTGAGATCTTTCTCATTGGGACCCCTGCTCCCGCTTTCCCTCTACCTGCACCATTCTGGGAGGCAAAAAATCTGGGTGTCATCTTTGACTCCACCTTCTCCTTCTCTCCTCACATCAGACATCTCTAAGAAGTCCCACTACCAATTGCACCTCATCAGAAGTATTCTTCCTTTTCTCACTTTCCCCCAGAAGTTCACTGTCTCCAGAGTCCTGATTCTCTTTAGGCTGGACTACTGCAACAGCCTCTTGCTAAATCTGCCTACCTCTACTCTTCACCCTCTGCAACTAATCCAGAACAGGACTGTGAGACTTGTCCTTGGCCTCAAACTCAGGGATATGATATGATATGATATGGCATTTATAACGTGCCTCAGATCGCGCAAGTGCATGGGAAGGGGGAAAGGGAAAGTGTGAGGGGGAAGGGAGAGGGGAAAGTGCAGTACATGGGATAGTAGAATAAATAAGATAAAGAAAATCGTATCTCTCCCGCCTTGAAATCTCTCCACTGGCTCCTTGTGGCTGCAAGGATCAATTTCAAGACCCTCTGCATTGTTCACAAGGCTTTCTGGGGCCGGGGACCACACTACATCCAACTCTTTCTTCCTAAGCATTTTCCTTCTCGAGCCCTCCGTTCATCCACTTCCGAGGGTCAGACACTTCTCCACACTGTAATTTACTGTTAACTGATAAGACCTAGTAGTGTTCATTTTGTCCAAGAAGAGTTTCAATTGTGTACTTCCACATATTTGTTTGCCGTTAGTCAATGATATCATGTGTTAATGATAATGGCTGTTTTATTGCTGTTTCTTGTGATCAGAAGGGCACGACAAAAAATATAAACAGCAGTTATTTTCTTTGACTATGCTTTTGTCGTTTGTCTAGCAACTGTTAACTGATGTGATGGACTAAAAGAGCTAATGTAAAAAACGTTCCAAAAGGTCATTCATATAATGTCATTCTATACATGTGTCAAGGTCCCCATAGGTAGTCATAGTGTAGCTATTCTTTTACAATCATATTTTCTGTGATGTCTTATTGTTTACCCATTTACCTCTTAATGGCTGTAGGATGTATAGTATGATTGAGTAGACATGGTGCAAGGCCCACACCCCTGTCATATTTTGTATTCCAGGTGCTGGCTGCACCCAAGAAACTTCGGCGCAGTTTGTGGTGATTGAAATAGAGATAGACGCAAACACTACTTTGCCGTCATCTGACTGGGTGTGCTGCTTGTTCAATGGTCATTGAAAAATAGGCTGCTTCCATAGCCACACATAACCTTCTAAACCAGCAGAAAAAAGGATCTGACACAAACACATTGGGCCTCATTCTAAGTGTGCGGGTCCGCAAAACAACAGTGCAAGTAAATTTACACAACAACTCTGCAGGCGAGTGGCGGCACCCGCCCGCAGAGTTTTCACGGGAGCACCGGCACCATAGCAAGGGTGCTGCTGCTCCCGTGTCCCCATTCCCACAGAGTCCTATGGGACTCTGTGGGAATGGGGACTAATGAAATGACAGGTGCCTGACTACCTGGCTGCCAGACTTGGAATAGCCCGGTGGCTCTGGGAAGTCAGGTGCCAGTAATTTTTTACAGGTCCGGCGGCAACCTGCCGGTAGCACTGGCAGGGGTACTGCCGGAACTGTAATGAGGCCCATTGTCTTATTTTTTAGAACTAACACAAAATATACAAATAAAAAAATGGAGTGAAAAATAATAAAATGTTTCCAGTTATCAGCTTTGGGCAGTCAGAATTCAAGAAGACAAATTGATTATGTGTGCAATTTGTGCCAAAACTGTCATTGCTCATTCCCTAGTTATTCAATTCATGGCCTTGCAGATGTTTTGGACTACATCCCCCAGTAGCTCTTTCCAGCATATTGAATTACGATGGATTATGGGAGTAGTAATCAAAAACATCTGCATGGCGTGAATCGAGAGCCCCTGCCCACCTTTCTCAAATTCAGGAAACAACTGTTATGTTTTGTTGTGCATTACAAGAAATGTGATGCGCAGGATAACTCACCATTTCTGTAAACAAAACCCCACAACTAGCATGACACATTCAGCAATGTTGCTTCTGAGGCCGGAGCAGATGCTGCGCATGCGTGGCGATGAGCACAGTGCCATCTCACACCTTGTCTGGGCATGTAGCATGAAGGCAGTGGGCCAGGTAACAAGGCATGGGAGAGATGCCCTGCCTTGCTAGCAGCTGCTCCATGCTCATTGGTGCTTGGTGGCTGGCTCTTCATATCCTCCTTCTGACGGCCCCAACCCAGGGGCACTGGCTGTGGCGCTGGCAGGGCAGCGCTCCTGCTTCACAGATGAGATACAGTTCTCTTGGAGCGACGATACGCTTGAAAAGAATATACACACTATCAGGCCGATTGATGTAATTCCTCTCAAAAGTGTCGCACGCGGCTGGCGCACAGCGTGCCCGTGCGAATGTCTTACCCAGCCGCCTGCGATAAAATCAATTTCCGCGCACAGCGTATTCATGGATTCTCACCTCCAAAAGCAGACGTGGCACAGAGTGGCGCAGCGACCCTGCAGCAGCGCCAGTTACGCCCCCAAGAACGCCCTCGCGCAAGGAAAAGCCATCAAGATCGCAAAACCATCGCAAAGGGCTGCGCCAACCCTGTACCAGTTTACTGGACTGGCAAACAGCAAACGCAAAGCGGGGAACGCGTATTACGGGTGTCGGGAACACGCGTGCGCGAGACGTTTCACACGCGATCTGGCCTGGGGGAGCGTGTGCGTGTATTTCAGGGGTGCACGATAAGTATTACACGCGAATGGCCTGGGTGCGTGTATTTCAGGGGTGTGCGAGAAGTTCCACACGCGAATGGCCTGGGTGCGTGTATTTCAGGGGTGCGCGAGAAGTTCCACATGCGAATGGCCTGGGCGCGTGTATTTCAGGGGTGCGTGAGAAGTTCTACATGCGAATGGCCTGGGTGTGTGTATTCCAGGGGTGCGCGAGAAGTTCCACACGCGATTGGCCTGGGCGCGTGTATTTCAGGGGTGCGCGAGAAGTTCCACACGTGATTGGCCTGGGTGCGTGTATTTCAGAGGTGCGCGAGAAGTTCCACATGCGATTGGCCTGGGCGCGTGTAGTTCATGGGTGCGCGAGGAGTTCTACACGCGAATGGCCTGGGTGCGTGTATTTCAGGGGTGCGCGAGAAGTTCCACTCGCGATTGGCCTGGGCGTGTGTATTTCAGAGGAGCGCGAGAAGTTCCACACGCGATTGGCCTGGGTGCGTGTATTTCAGGGGTGCGCGAGAAGTTCCACACGCGATTGGCCTGGGCACGTGTATTTCAGAGGTGCGCGAGAAGTTCTACACGCGAATGGCCTGGGTGCGTGTATTTCAGGGGTGCGCGAGAAGTTCCACACGCGATTGGCCTGGGTGCGTGTATTTCAGGGGTGCGGGAGAAGTTCCACACGCGATTGGCCTGGGCGTGTGTATTTCAGAGGTGCGCGAGAAGTTCCACACGCGATTGGCCTGTGCGCGTGTATTTCAGGGGTGCGCGAGAAGTTCCACACACGATTGGCCTGGGGGAGCGTGTGCGTGTATTTCAGAGGTGCGCGAGAAGTTCCACACGCGATCTGGCCTGGGGGAGCGTGTGCGTGTATATCAGAGGTGAGCGAGAAGTTTCACATGCGATTGGCCTGGGCGCGTGTATCTCAGGGGTGCGCGAGAAGTTCCACACGCGATTTGCCTGGGCGCGTGTATCTCAGGGGTGCGCGAGAAGTTCCACGTGCGATTGGCCTGGGAGAGCGTGTGCGTGTATTTCAGAGGTGCGCGAGAAGTTCCACACGCGATTGGCCTGGGCGCGTGTATTTCAAGGGTGCGCGAGAAGTTCCACACGCGATTGCCCTGGGCGCGTGTATTTCAGGGGTGCGTGGGAAGTTTCACACGCGATTGCCCTGGGCGCATGTATTTCAGGGGTGCACGGGAAGTTTCACACGCGATTTCAGCAGGGTACGTGTATTCCAGGGGTGCCGGGGAGTCCTACATGTGATTTGGCAGTGTGGGTCCTCCCAGGTGTTCCCTGTACACGCTCCATGGCCCCTGCAGGCAGCCCACACCACAGGGGACTACCCTGCATCCCTGGTCATGTCCCGCAGGCAGCCCACCCAACATGGGCATGCCCCCCAGCAAAGGCACATGTCTCCCTGCACTAATGATCACCAACTCATGTCCCCTTGCACCCCCCCCCAGAATTGCGGGCCCCCACTCATGTCCCACCCATTTCCCCTTGCACCCCCACCCCCCAGCACTGTGGGGCACCTGCGAGCAGGCCCCCACCCATGTCTAACTCATGTTCCCCACCACCCCCACCCCCCAGCACTGTGGGGCACCTGCGAGCAGGCCCCCACCCATGTCCAACTCATGTTCCCCACCACCCCCACTCCCCAGCACTGTGAGGCACCTGCCAGCAGGCCCCAACTCATGTTCCTCAGCCAACATGTCATCACAATCTAGATCCCTGGTCCCTATGGTCAGCCTCCAAATGCAAAACACCCACCCGAGTATTGCATCCACCCACTCAGAAATGGCAATTACATGACAGAACACCAATTGCAAGTTTCGAAACAAACACATGTCCCTCACATACACCAGATGAATCTCAAAACCCATATCATGATATGCATGAAACAAATGAGATGATACTACACATTGAAGTTCGATAAAAAAATATGTATTAAAGGAAACATAAATAGATTCAAAAATAAAGAAACAGAAATGGGAATGTACAAAAATGAAAAGAAGCATGTCCGTGAAAAAAAGCAAAACCAAAAATCATCATCCAAAGTAATGGTGTCCAAAGTCACTGTCCACAAAAGCAAATCCAATGGAAAATAATAATTGAAAGCCATTGCTCCATGGGTAAATTGTGAAAGAAAAATTAAATCCAACAGTGAACTATGTACAGACGAACAAGCCAGGGTCCATTATCCCAACAAAAGAAATGAAACCTATCTAACAACACTAACTAATAAAATAAACTATATACAAAAATGTGGCCAATGTCCAAGAGGTCCAAAATAAATCAAAAAACAAAGGAAACCTAACACTACCTACATAACTATGTACAAGGGCAGCGGGCTAGTCTGACGGCTCACTTTTGGATGTCCCGGGCCAGGGCATCATCGAACTCCTGCTCAATGTCCCGGAGGCGGTCCTCCTCCATGGCCCCGAGGGTCCGCAGGGCCGTCGACGTGTCCACCTCCAACCCCCTGCGCATTGTCTCGAGGCACTCGGCCCGCCTCAGGGCCCTCTGCATGGAGTTCTCCGCCCTGACCATTGTGAGCCGTGCCTCTTCCGCCCGCTGCCGCTCCGCATCTATGGCGTGGCCCAACCGCTGCCACACGGAAGACACTCTCTGTCCTGGGTCCTCCTGCTCTCCGGCCGATGCCTGCCCCTCCGATGTTGAAGGCCCCGAGCCTTCATGGCTCCCACCACGTTGCTGCTGCTGCTGTGCCTCTGCCCGTGCACTGCCTCCTGCTGCCTGCACATCCTCCGCCGGCTGGGGTGCAGTCGTTGATGTGGCCGCCCCTGCTGGACGTCCGACTCCCGACTGTGGCAGGGATGCCTCCTCCACCAGCCTGGCCGCACCGTCAGAGGCAGCTCCACAGGGCACCCAGGTGACTGATGGGTGGGAAGATGGCACAGAGGACGACGGGCACGTAGGGGGTTCAGTTGAGGAGGGGTCGTAGCAAGCCCCATAAAACGGAGGAATCCGGCCTGGGTGACCTGTCCCAGCAGGCTGACGTGGTCAACGAGCCATTCGAGATGACGTGCAGTCTCCTCATGAAAAGACTGCAGGTCACCTCGCATGGCCCATTGACGCAACGCCACACCAGTCAGGACAGGCTCAACCCGGACCCGGATAGCCACGTCCGCAGGCAGAGAAAGGCCAGTTGTCGTTTGCGCATCCCCTGCCTGAAAACGGGTCTGGACGTAGGCATCCCTGCTGGTGCAAGATGATGCAGGGACAGGATCAGGGACACGATTGCACACAGGCACCTCCGCGGCGGCCTGTGCTGCCTCCTGTCCCTGGTCTTGCACTGCACCACTAGCACCAGTGGGATCCCCACCTCCAGACCCCGTCTCTGTTGCTTGCACGGCCTCCTCCTCCACCAAACCCCCCACCAACCTGGATGACTCTGTGCCATCCTCCCCCGTTGGGCCCTGTGGGGTCCCAGCTGTCCCTTCTGCTGCCGAGGAGTCCAACTCCAACCTCCGCCTCTTGGACCTCCCCCCGGCAGCTGCGGCCTGGGACGCGGCACCGGACAACTCACTCCCCGACGAGATGGCAACATGGGAGGGGAGCCGGGCCTTGCGTCTCCGGCTGGCGGTGGGATCCCCACCGCTGTGCTCCACAGCACCTTCTCCGCCCTCTTCATCAGTTGACGCTGCAGACAGGGAGAAATAAAACACAGGCATCAGGGCACTGTACAATGGACGCATACACACGTGACAGTTGTACATAAGTGGCATTGGCAAACCTCAGACATGCCATCACAATCCCCAACACACATGTCATTTCAACTCGCACACATGAGCCATACCACAGCCATATCGCAACTGCCAGCACCATCCATACCCATACAACAGCATGAGCAGGCAAAGCTGAGCCAGACATCACATGCAACACAGGAAGTGCACCACACATGTACACACACCACCACACTTGCATGCATGTGTACACCTCTGCCAAGTGTCGCAGTGTTCAGATGGGCATCCATGTCACATCTGCCAATCAGGCTTCCACATCCCGCTGTCACATGCATCCATGTTGCATCACTGTTGCACCCTTGTCAAATACACACAAATGCACATGTACACAGTGCTGATACATGCAGCTGAATACAACGTGCATGCGTGACATCACGGACATGTCTACTTACATACACATTCATCCAAACATGTGTGCCCACACAACTGCATTTGGCATGCAAGCCTACACACACAAGCACCATCCATGTCTCACACATTACAGCCCTCGCATGTGTAAGCCCCACGGCCCTGTACACCCCCACCCATACTCGACCCCATACAAACAGATGTGCAACCTGCACACTACTGAAACATCACCACACGCACAGCTCACAATCAGGATGCATGTACACTTACCACTCGACTCCAGACGGGTCTGCCTCTCAAGGACCTGGACGTGGAGCGCTGGGGATATGCGTTCCAGGACCCTCATCTGATCTTCTGACAAGTGGCCCAGGCGCCCCTTGGCATCCGCTGCCTTCAAGAGGCGCCGGGCCTTGTTCAGGGTCCTGGACCTGAAGTCCTCCCAGTGCTTTTTGACATGTTGGAAGTCGCGGACTGCCACCCCCTCCGTGTTGATGGCAGTCACGATGTCAGTCCAGATCCGAGTCCGTCCTTCCTTGTCGGCGCGGGAACTTCCGAAGAGGGCATCATACTGCCCCAGGACTTGCTCCACCAGGACACCAACTTCGGTGGCACTGAAGCTGGTGCCCCTCTGCCTCTCTGGCCGGGGGTTGTCAGTGGTGCCAGATGTTGCAGTTCCCGACATGACAACCCCAGAGGCAGGAGTGGGTGGGCAACTGGGTCCTGGGGCTGGGCTGTGGAGCGATGGAATCCCAGTCGGGAGTCTTCGGTTCCAGCCGGGGTGGTCACAGCAACAGCACCCCTGGCTGATGTGCAGGCAGCAAATGGCAGGGCACGTGGGCAGCAGGCAGTCAGGCAGCAGCAGATGGCAGGTGGGAGCGTGCTCGGGGCTCTGGGGGGCAGTAGTTCGGCCTTCTGGGCAGGAGCGTGGTCTTCCGTGTGCTTACGCGTGGCCAGCTTGATACGGAGTGATTTGGCACGTGAAAATTCTGCACGTCAGCGTGTGAATCGAGACGAAAGGCCCTTAGTGCGTAAGCGCGTCAGCACGCATACGCGATTCCATTGGACCAAAGGCCCTTAGCGCGTATGTGTGTCTGTGACGTATCGCGCACGGGCGTTGCTTTTCGTGGGGTGCGGGGCGTGTGTCTTGCAGGCGTTGGGGTTCACACGCTATTACTTCACAGTGGGTGGGTGTTGGCTACGCGTTCTTCTACACGCAAGGCAGACGGTGAGTGGTACCCTGTTCCCCCAGGCCTGATCGCGTGTAAAACCACCCGCGAGCCCCTGAAATACACGTACCCCGCTCCCCCAGGCCCGATCGCGTGTGAAAAAACCCACGAGCCCCTGAAATACACCCGCCCAGGCCAATCGTGTGTGAGAAACTTCTCGCGCACCCCTGAAATACACGCGCCCAGGCCAATTGCGTGTGGAACTTCTCGCGCACCTCTGAAATACACGCACACGCTCCCCCAGGCCCGATCGCGTGTGGAACTTCTCGCGCACCCCTGAAATACACGCGCACAGGCCAATCGCGTGTGGAACTTCTCGTGCACCTCTGAAATACACGCACACGCTCCCCCAGGCCCGATCGTGTGTGGAACTTCTCGCGCACCCCTGAAATACACGCGCACAGGCCAATCGCGTGTGGAACTTCTCGCGCACCTCTGAAATACACGCACACGCTCCCCCAGGCCCGATCGTGCGTGGAACTTCTCGCGCACCCCTGAAATACACGCGCACAGGCCAATCGCGTGTGGAACTTCTCGCGCACCTCTGAAATACACGCACACGCTCCCCCAGGCCCGATCGCGTGTGGAACTTCTCGCGCACCCCTGAAATACACGCGCACAGGCCAATCGCATGTGGAACTTCTCGCACACCTCTGAAATACACGCACACGCTCCCCCAGGCCCGATCGCGTGTGGAACTTCTCGCGCACCCCTGAAATACACGCGCACAGGCCAATCACATGTGGAACTTCTCGCACACCTCTGAAATACACGCACACGCTCCCCCAGGCCCGATCGCGTGTGGAACTTCTCGCGCACCCCTGAAATACACACGCACAGGCCAATCGCGTGTGGAACTTCTCGCGCACCTCTGAAATACACGCACACGCTCCCCCAGGCCCGATCGCGTGTGGGCCTTCTCGCAGTGTAGGACTTTGGCACACATTTTTTTCCTGCGCAGGGACGCTACCGCCTGCTTTCGTGTGGCGGACATGTATGGGCCTGTGCGCGTCTTTGGCCGTGCGCTGTTTTTCCCTATTCGATTCCATGAATACGTGTTGTAGGCGAGTGTGTGGGCGTTCTGCGCACTTGCCTCCTATACTTCCCCCGTGACGCCCACATTTTCACGAGTTGTTCCCCATTCTGCGTGTGACGCCCCGTGTTACGCCTACTTTTGTTATGTGCGCCGCGCTATGTGCAAATTCGCTGTGGCCTTATCGCACGGCGTTCGAAGACCTGTGCGCCAGCGTGCGCTCGCGTGCGCCGTGCACTTTTTCAGCGCACATCCCACATTTTGCGCGTGCACGGACTTCCATGAATTGATGTGCGATGTTTTCTGTACGATAATCGCACTTGCACTGCGATTTTCGCTATTTCACTGCGAATCGCACGTTTTCGCACGCGTGCGCCGTTTTTTCGCGCACATTAATTCCATGAATCGGCCTGTAAATCTTACATGAATCAATACATTGCATTTACATCGCCATACCTCATTCCCAACCTCCCGCTGTTTATATTTCTCATTCATAAAGTAGCTTGACAATGCCGTCATGCAGAGGAACAACACACTACTTAATGTACTCATTAATAGGGAAGAGTGCCAGCTTTTGGGCATGGTCTCTGATGGCGAGTGGCTAAGCATTCAATCAAGGAAGGACTGTGGAGTTGCCTTCTTTGCAACTACCACTTCTTTCTATTTGAAATTGAAAGACTTATGTCAATCCTGTGCCCAAACCCAGGTCCACTTAGTACACAGGAATGGGCCAATGTCCAGCACATTTATTATGATTTTAATCTGTAGCCATCCGACACAGAAATCACTTGGTAAGGTGCTTAGGGCCCATTCAGCGATGTCTTTGTGTTTGTACTGTTATTTTCTGCCGTTTTTGGATCTGGACTGCTAGTTAGTGTCTGCATTTTTCCTTTCCCCACCCATTCCATAGCAATTGGCTGAGACAGTCAGGTGCCCCTTTCTTTTTGTCTGCAGCCTTCCCTTGCACCGTCCCCTGCTTTCCTTCTTGTAATCTGTAGCCATCCTACACAGGAATAACTTGGTAAGGTTTTAAGGGCCTTTTTAGTGTCTTATTGGACGGATATGTTTGTGTTTGTACTGTTATTTTCTGTTGGTTATTTTTATCTGCACTGCTCCTAGAGGGCACTATGTTTGGGGACTAAATCCTTTGTTAGTTTCTGCTGTTTTCTTTCCCCACCCACTCTCCATCTCTTAAGCACTGCTCCTAGGGCAGGCACAGCCAGGCAACGGGCAGTGGCAAAAGGTGTTTCATGTAAGCCTGTGGGCCTTGGGCCTCTTCCCTGTCCATATTGACGCTACTGTCTGGACAGAGAAAACTCATCTTCCAGGTAACGTGAATCTATGGTTATAGTGTCCCCTGCATTCCTAAACTGAATCTACACTCTGTGTGCATCTGTACCAGTAAATCTGTTTGGCTCCTGCTATCTATGCCTTAATACCTTAGCACATAGCTAGAATCATTGATTATGCTAGCCACACTTGTGTATGGTTAATTACACTAAAGCTCACATCTGGTACAAACCCTGATCTGGCTCACTGTGTTTTTTGCCTGTATACCTTACAAATAGCTTTTTTTAAACTCATTAGTTTGTTTATGAACACCACAACAGTTGAGTTTATAATATCTTCCCCTGAAGACCTGGCACTAAGTTCTATAGAATCATTGTGTTAGCTGACACACAAAGTATAATTGGTATAGCTAATTATACTGCTGACCCCATAACAAATAGCTAGAATGTTTCTTTTTTGCCTGAAATCCTAGCAATAATTCATTGACTGACCCTTTGTGCTAAACCGCATGACTAGCAATTATCTAGAATTAATCTTTCTGTTTTAGCATCCACTACATCTATATAGCTCACTATACTGCTTACCCCGTAGCAAAGCTAGATTGACTCTCATGTTGCCTGAAGGTCCAACTATAATCTTGTCTTTAGAATAGCAATTATGTTGTGTTTAGACTAGCATTTATCCAGAATGAATCTGCCTAGCAACCAATACATCTGCATAGCTCATCATACCGCTGACCACATAACACCAAGCTAGACTGACTGTTTTTTGCCGGAGATTCTAGCTAAAAGGTTTGACTCTTACAACCTGATTCGTGGAATTATTTGCATTTAAAACAGGGATTTGCTTGCCATTCTGCCCACAAATCCCCATTTGACGAATGGAGATTTGCGGGCAGAATGGCAATCAAAACCCTTTTCCAGCATCCTCAATAACTAGGGAGGTTTAATCAGTGTTTGTGCCTCCACTATAACTGTAGACTAATTTCTGGTGCCTATATACCTAGTAATATTTAACAAATAATCAGGGTGAGAGATCACACATATGGTTCTATGTTGTACTATCAGACACTTCTAGATTAAATAACAACTTTACTGGATCTGTTGAAACGACCAGATAGTGGCCGCTTTGTTATTTATTGTGTACAATAATTACTTCATTCTTTGTGCATTTTGCACGACAAACCCAAAACAAACAGACATTTCTTACAATATTTACAATGTGCTAATACCACTGTGTACCATCCAATTCAATCCAAAGGATTAGACTCAACAACATTGCACATGCTCTATAATGTTGACAAAAGAATGTGTGCCCTCCAGGGAAACAAATGCGGCACTGGAGTATCAAACAGTCTACAATGTGACATATAATACAGAACATCAAAACATAAAAGTTGACACTATAATGTTTTGGCCAAGTGTAGCTATTTCTTGAAGCTTTTGGTAGGGATGGCCTTCTTCAGGTCGGGGGTATCGTCATACGCATCTGCTGAGGTAACTGTTTGTGAAGTAAGTCCCTCTATGATTAGTGAGGGCTGTATTCACATTCGAACTCCAAGCCCAAAGCGGTGGATGTTTGACTAATCCTTTTTCTGTCTCCAATGCATGTCACTGTGAACTTCCGACATGCCGTGTAGCTGACTGTCTGGGCGTATGTAATTCGCAGTTTGTACTGTGTTACATTCGTGAATCCTGCAGTTGTGCACATGCATTGGAGACAGAAAGAGGATTAGTCAAACATATACCACTATATTATTAAGTACCCTCCTGGGCATATCAGGGCCTGGCCAGGCACCCTTTTTTTCTTACATTGCCTATGTACCTAGTACATAACTAGTTTACTTTTAGTTCTGCCTACGTACAAAACACATACAGGCTTAACATACCAATCACCTACAAACCTTAACATGTCAAACTCTACCCATAATAACTGCATAGCTTGTGGTATTTAAACTACAGCCCCAATACATAACTTGTTAGACCCACCGTATCTGGCTGAACAAACCTCACCAAGTTAAATCAACACACTTATTATACATATTCTGTCATAATCAGTTTTATCTCACTGAAACTAGGCCCCTTATACTTAGAGTATCAGACACAAACAATTCCTCATACATTCTGGAATCATTATAACCCTTGCCTCATACACTGTTAGACCAAAGAAACCCTTCCCATAACCTGAACCGAGGAAAATCATTCCATCTGAATAGTCTACAAGCAAATTGTCGTATAACATGATCGGAACAGTTCCATAATTTTCCAACTAAACATTGTCACAAAGATATAAGGAAATCCTTAAACCAATCACAAACACAGGCCCAAATAAAATCAAAAAGGTTAATATCATCCCTCCCATATCTCCCTACCTTGTTTGTGCCTCTTCGCATACCCTCGAAAACTACAGGGTGGAAAGATGTCGAGAAACCACAAAGATAGCAGAATCAGAAAGTAAGAAAGAACAAGGAGAGGTTTTGAAGCAGCCCTCACTACCCCCACCTGTCATCAGGCATCTCGAGACTCTACAGGCATCACAGTACCTCACCTCAGGAGACATTTGACAGCCTTTATCTCCAGATACCTCCTGAAGCATCCAGCTAAAGCATACTATAACCTAATGTTGAAAAGAGAAACAGCACTCACCAACGTTCTAACATCGCTGTCTGCATTTACTCCAACAGCCATTCAACCTACCATAGGACGGAACCGCAAGAAACAATACCTGTTATCCCATTCATCACTAGACACCCTATACTATCCTCCACAGGCACACAGCAGAAACTAAGATATATGCAGACCCCAAGAAGAACCCGCTGAGCCTCTTTGGATTTAAAAGCCTTAACATGGATCCCTGGGAAACTAATGAAAGCAATCATGAACATCTCAACAGCACTGATCCAGCTAGCCAAACACACCAAGAAATGACAGGCAGAAGATGCTTCCAGATGAATGCACTTTCTGTCTCCAAGCACTCCTCTGAAATGTTTTAACTTCTTTCAAAAGACCAGATATATGTACTCTTCATCACAGAAACGTGGTTCCCAGATGATCAGTCCCCGGTTATCCGCAAGAGTATCCCATCAGTGTTCAAGATCACCTATGCTAATCGTACAATAGGCGAGGAGGTGACATGGCGCTGTTGCACAGAGACTCCTTTGTAGTCTCAACACCACCTATTGACACCATAGCAGATTGTGAATTGCTCGGTCTGACCTGCTCCATCTCCTCCAGAGCTACAATAAGCTTCCTCTTAATCTACAGACTTACCTTCTACAGCCCTCACTTCGCTGAAAAACATGCTGACGGTGATGCCATACTGTACATTGATCGTCAACTACTAACTATACTTAGAAATGACAAAATCCGGCTTGCAAAATAAGACAGTGCCATTACAAAGTCACTTGGAGCAAACCTTGCTGCATTACACTTCAAACCTCAAACATATGGTCAAGTGTCCCACCCATGTAGCTGCATACACTACGTACTGGATTTTTTGGTCAGGAAAACATAATCACTGCCTGCTACCCAGTGCACCTCCCTTGGGGGGGATCACTTATCTATCCCATTCAGAATATTCTGTGATGAATCCGATGGTGTCATCACTCCTTTCCCAGCAGTGACCTCTCCCCATGTGGCCAGGAGAGAGCAGCCACTACCTGATCCTGACCCTGGGGCAGCTATATCATGGAGGATCACATGGGGGGAGGCAACCCTCAAGGGAGTGATAGGACATCATCGAATGAGACATGGTATCCCTGTTTTCATTTTAGGGATACCCCGTAGAGTCCCCATGTCCTAATGGCATATTGTCATGACTCCCTTTACCCGTCCATCAAAGCTACCAAGAATATCTTCCCATACTCTGTCTATAAGTCACCAAGAACTGAATTCCCTTTCTATGAATGCAAAAGTACTGTGACAAGAAAGCTGAATGGAGTAATGAAGAACAATAAAGGCCAGAAGCACATGCTGTACTCTAATGGTTGCAATCGCATAATTTGTGGTGAGATATTAAGGAAACCAGCTGACAAGAGAGAGACGCTGGCTGGGAGAATCTGGTCATCTCGCAACTAACCAAGAGACCACTAGACTCCTGGGAAGACCGTGGAACCAACAGGCTCACAGAGGAGGCAAATGAATGAAGACTGCAGGAACTGGTCTGCCGCGATGACACCACGAGAGGAAGAGAAGGGAAGACTTCATGGCATTTGCAGGTACCGGAGAGCAGCATCCATACTGCTTAAACTTGGAGAAGCGCTAAGCAGGCAAACGGGAGCCGAGAGGGATGTGAAAGCCAGAAAGCAAGGTCGGGGAACCCGGGTAGAAGGAACAGTATGCCAAAGAGCTGCTGCATACTTACTGCAGGAGAACCAAAGCACACCACAGAGAACTTGTGAGTACACAGAAGGGAAGCTGGGACACCGAGGCACTTCAGCAACCCTACCGAAAGGCAAATAAGAATATACGATGCATATATGACAGAATATGAGACTCGATATTTCAAAAGAGACATAATGAAATGAATACAAGAGATTGTCAAGTTTGCAAGTGTTTCAAGTGAAGCACATGAGAAAACCCTGGCAGGAGAGTACATCAGGTAGATTCAAGTTTGCAAGTGTGTCGAGTGTAGCACATGAGAAAGTCCTGGCATGAGAGTATACAAGACAGATTCAAGTTTGCAAGTGTGTTAAGTGAAGCATATGAGAAAGCCCTGGCAGGAGACTATACCAGGAAAAGTTAAATTGGCGAGTGTGTACAGTAGATCACATGAAGAAGTCCTGATATGAGTATATATCAGGCAGACACTCCAGGATATTGTGTTGCAAAACCAAACATTTTTATGCCACAAAATATTTCATGCTGCAATATCCTGGAGGGTCTGATTAGGTATAGCCAAAGACTGTGCTGAAATTAGATTGAAAAAGAGAAGAAACCTGGCAAGGGAACACACGTTGGTATCCTACAAACTTAAGAATACCAAGTCTAGTGGTTTAACATACAAACCATTTTTGCTGAACTGAAAGGTTTAAGGAAAACTCCCACCCTTAGGAGCTTGGGCAGGTATAAGAGGAAAACACGGGGAAGGAAACAATCCCCAGGAACTGTCAAAGTCATCCAACTGGGAACTTTTTCTGTTTGAATTACCTCTTTCCTTATGAACTTGAATATTTGTGTACAAATTTCAAGGCCAAGACATTACCCTTTTCTCCTTACAAATTACTTTTTGAATGTGAGAGCCAGAATAAAACTTTAAACACAGGACATTTTGCTTTGGACATCTTGGCATCGGACAGACACTGAGTTTTGGTTTAGGTAAGGAAGATACCTCTTAGAGTAGGGACAGCAAGGCATTTTCCAATCCCTTTTTGTTTGAAATAAAAGTCTACAAGCAAAACTATGACCTCTCTGTGTCAGCGTCTCATTCCTGGCTCCTCACAATTCACAGAGACACCACCCCTCACAGAATCTTCAAACAAACCATCTACCTTGACCAGAACATAGAAAGAAACACACACAAACTCTACTAGAAGCAACCAAATGTGCCTTACCCGCAGATGGACCAATAAAGACATTGAATGCAAATCTCCAACAAATTCACAGCTTGAATATTTTTAAATAGGACTGGATTGCCCCAAAATAACCTTTAAAAAAACTCTAAAAAAAAGAACTAGCCAAATGCTTCCGCCCTCCCAAATGAAATCACTTAAAAAAGGAAATCCGGAAACTGGAAAAAATCTGTAGAAAGAACAATCTACACACAGGCAAATGCACCTATCATCAACAGTTATGCCTTGACAGGGCTCAAGTACTCAAAGCAAAGAAAGCACACTACTCCAAACACATCGATTTGGCACATCACAGTGGAAGGGAAATCATATAATTCAAAGCCCCTACAGCCTATAACGCTACTCCTACCCCTGCACAAGAGTTCTGTGACCAGATTGCTACATATCTCCAGCAAAGGCTTCTAGACATCAATTTGACAATAAAGAATGCTCCCACCCACATGCCACCGAGTTCCCACCAATACCTCTCACTACCTCCACTATATTGTCTTTCTGCCTTCTGTCTGCAGAGGACCTACAAGCTATCATTGATTCATGCAACTCATCATGATTTTCTGTGGATCCACTCCCCCCAAATCTTTACAAATCAATCATGAAATATACAGACTTAGCGCCCATCTTCCTATCCCTCCTCAATGACTCCATCAGAACCAGTATAGTTCCCATTCAGTTGAAATCTGCATACATCAGACCTTTGCTCAAAAATCCCAGAACAGACACATATGACCCAGACAGCTGACACCCCATCTCTAACACGTATTTCACTGGAAAACATTTGTTAAAATGTATATATCACCACTCTGGGACTACATCGAAACAAACCAACTCTTGAATGAGGCACAGCACAGTTTTAGACTTTCTATGAGTATGGAATCATCTCTGTGTTCCATCTCGATACACTTAAAAACAATGCGGATGAAAGTGGGCTCATCCTGCTAGACATCTCAGCAGCTTTTGACAACATCAGTCCCAAGATACCCCTTAAACGACTGGAAGATATTGGGATTAAAGAATCAGCTCTACAATGAAGCATGTCCTTTCCCATGGGTAGAACGGACACCACAATCTTGGGCCCCCATAATTCCCAGCCTCGCCCACTCACCTGCAGAGTACCACAAGGATCCACACTCTCACCTCTGCTTTTCAACATCTACATGGCACCCCTACTTGACATCATCAATAAATCTGCTATCCCCTGTTACAACTACATTTGTGAATCATCTATCACCAAACCCCCTGGACATTGAAAACTGCCTTGCACAGGTGGACACATTGATGACAGTAAACAGACTTAAACTAAACCCTAGCAAAACAGATCTGATGCTCTGTAATCCTACAGGGTCTAACTCCACTGAAACCCCATAGCCTGACTAGATGGGATCCTGCCCAAACCCATCAACCATTGGAAGTAATCTTGTAATGAACATACACAACACCCTCACTCTTGATTCACAGATCAAAGCCATCGTCAAAATCTGTTTCTCAGCTGCGCCTGCTACACTGCATTTTACCTTACCTAACATTTACCTACATGGCCATAATTTCTCTATTACTATCCAAACTAGCCAATGCAAACAGCCTGTATCACGTACTCCCATATTACCTAATGAGGAAATCTTGAAGAGTCCAAAATTAAGTGGCAAGAACACTTATCAGAATGAAGCGATTTGCACATTTCAATACAGCATTATGCACACTCCACTGGCTACCCATCAAAAAAGGGTGCATTTCAAATTCTTTTGCATAGATCTTCATTAATACCACAGAGTGTGCCATTCCTCCTTCAGAAGTACATTTAAACACTACACTCCTTCCAGAAAACCTAGGTCCAGCAATGCTGCACCAGTGCTCATCGCTAGCTTCAACAAGAAACAGCAAGAGGGATCTTCTTTTTAAGTTCTAGCCAAAAAACAGTGGAATACAGTACCCAAACCTCTCCACCTTGAGGAGAACCAGCTGACTTTCAGGAAACAGTTAAAATCTTGACTCTTTAACCAATCACTTTGAAAGAAATTAAAAATAATAACAACCGACTAAAACAGTGCATCAGAAACCTTTGTGCTAATTTACGACACACTGTTTTCGAAATTCTCGGCACTACCATCTGTGGCAAACAAAGCTAATTTATGGAACCTCACCTGTGTGACACTGGTCAGCCCCTTTAATCGCAGTGAAATCAACCACCAAGAGCAAGAAAGTGATAACACCCTCATCCCCACTCTCCACCCCATCATCCTACAAAGAACTCCTCACGACTAAAATCTTGCATCCTTATACCTCCCACACTCCTACAGATGACCTCTTAAGTCTAGTGTACTTAACATATTCAGACGCTATCCATCTTCTATCAACAACCATGCTGTTAATGTTTGCACTCCACAATCCAGGGTCTGCCCACATGGTTAACCTGCCCAGTCGGTACCAACCACAAAACATTTATTTCATATCGACACACAGGTAACAGGTACTTCGACCTGCATCCATCAACACTAAAGGTCTCTGCTTTGCCTTCCTGCTATCTGAATAACACATTCTGCCCTCCTTTCTTACAGAACCATGCTCAGCGAGTCCAATATTATTGGCAGAAGAACACTAGATAAGACTACTTTACATTACATTACATTTACTCCAAGCTATTAGACATCTCCTTGACCTGAAAAAAGCACTATTTATAACCACATCAAAGTCAAATGTCACTCCCCATTCCAATTTAATGTTCATTATGTCATCATCTGCCATCGAAAAATCTCTGTCCATCATTACCAAAATAATGTCAATTTTCAGCTCGGCTGACTCCTGCCATTGTGTAATTGCCAATGACTGCTGCACACAACTTCACCTGCTCATTAAAGCAATTATTAATGCTTCAATTTTTGTCTGTCTCATCTTTTATTTGATCAAACTGACCCATCGACTCCTGCCCTCCTGCCATGAACACCCTTCTGGATGGGTACTGTACCCCTTCCAATAGCCCGCTGGGACCAACACCCCCATGAACTTGTGCTTCTGCTGGGACATTCCATTCACTGCTATGCCGACGACAACCAGTTCTGTTTCCAGTCACTGGGATGTACCAACATCAACAACCGGTTAAACAACAGAGCAAAGCACTGGTTTGGAGAAAGGCAGATGAGTTCTAACTGCATGAAGGTTCATAGCTGCCTGTTGACTATAGAGATAATCTGCCTAAACGTCATTCCCCAAACAAGAAAATGGCACTAACTTCAGAAACAAACATAGGACAATGGCATCTATTTTCAACAAAACCCTGTGCACAGTGGCCCATATAAACCATGTTTTTTTATTTTTATTTTTTTTAAGGGCATATGGTTATGTGAATACCACCTTTTACACTATTACCAACAAGAAGTTAAAACACATCACAGCATTAATCTCATTACAATATTAAGAAGCAAGTTAAAATTCATCATATAAGAAACATAAGAAATATGAATAATTATAAAACTTTACAATAACACACTATAAAATTTGCTTCTATGAAGCCAATTAATAAAAAAAAACAGATGGGGTAAAATTAACTTAAAATCACTTAAGTTTATACAGATATAACATCCAGCCTAGCTTTAGCCCTTAGCCATATGTGCTAAGCTGCAGATGCAAAAAGGAGAGAAGGGTGGGCACCACTGATGTATCTGAATGGTAATTAGTAATTACTCAAAAATGATAAGGTCAAAATTAATTGGAGCGTACCAATTAAACCTTGGTACAAGGACATGAAGAATGCAAAAAAGGAGGGGGGATTCCCTGCCTCATCCAAAATCACTAATGTCACAGTCAGGATGTCAAAAGCAAGTTTTCACAGTCCTATGTCAGAATCCTAGCTCTGTCCCTTACACTCTTTGTTAAACTAAATGAAACAAAGGATGTCTTCTGATTCAAGTGTTGGGGAGCTCTATCCCTTCCTCAGCCTTCCTCAGGCTTCTGATACAATTCACTAACTGCCGGGGAATTGTCTCCTTTCCCCAGCCCTTCTTAAGTTTATAACATAGTTCTACAATAATGTCCACAATTGGTGGAGGAAACATCTAATTTCCCCCAACCAGCCTTTCTCAGGCTTCTCTAAGCAGTGATGGGTCCCTGTTCCCTTCTGCCAGGCACTGCGGCGAAGAAGAGGTGTTTGGGTGCTTCTCCAGACCTAGATCAGTCCCAGACCCTGATTGGCAGACCTAGCTCCCTTCTACCAGGCACTGCAATGAAGAGGAAGGGTTTGGATGCTTTTCCAAATCAGACAGGGTCCCTAATACAGGTTGTCAGACCTGGTTCCCGTCTTTCCCAGGTCTCTTAGGTTCAAACACAGACTTGTTTTACTTGCCTGCCAAGTACTGAGTTCATATGCATTGTTTTCACAGTTCCCTTCACTGTCTCTTAATCTCATATAGAGACTTGGTTTACTCTCCTTCCAAGTGCTGTCTTCTTATATCTTATTCTCAGAGTTCACTTTGCCTTATCCCCTCTTGCTTGACCGTTCTGGGTCTTCTTCCCTCCAAGTACTGCCACGAGGAAGATTAGGTATCCTTGCTACATGATATGCTCTTTTCATGTAAGGGACTCAGAACCTATTCTCTTTGTTACAATGTCTTTGTAAAGCTTCTCTTAATGTTCCATAGGGGTTATCCTCTGTCCCCCCTTTTTCATGCACTGTTGACTTTAGGGCTTCTTGTACCCTATGGGGACCTCCAACCATTGACCCAGCCACCCAACCTTTAGGTTCTTGGCTGCAGCGTTCCAGTCAGTGATGGGCTTCCCTGTGTCTCTTTTTGGCTAGCAGGCTCTCTGGGGCTCTTCTCGGTTTGCTGCAGCAGCTCTGTGGCTCCGGACTCTGTTCAGCTTGTCCCTCGCAGCTGGACCGCATGGTCCTGCAATTACGAACTGATGGTGCTCTCCCCAGCCAGACTTCTAGTTACCTCACCTTGTCCCTGGGACACCATATTTTTGCACTCTCGCATCCTGGTCTCCCCCTGCTGTTCTCAGTGGTTAGCATCCACCAAGCTCCCAGTTTCTCCAGGGAGGATCTGACACACAGGTGTGTCCCTTGTCAGGTTTCATGTCAGCATTCAGTACGGTCTGAGTTTGGAGACTATACTGTTCACAAATGTTCCATTGTGTGTTTGATGCTGATAAGCACTTCTCCCTTGGAACAGTTGCTTGACTTGGATCTTCATCATGACTACTTCTACTCTTCCTCATCTCGGTCCTTTTTACTTCCTGAGTTCTGCAGAAGTATTCCAGATAGGAGGGTAGGGTGGAGAGAGCGAGGCAGTGAAGGCAAGGTGTAGGTGTTGTGGAACATACCACATTCTCCCACAATAATCATTACTGGTCCCATAGGAGGCTTCCCCTCCCATGAGATTCACATGCTGAGTACCACCCCCAAGGGGACAATTGGGTAGTGGATTCACCTCTCTGGCCTCAAGGGAAGGGGCTCCCGCTATTGAAGCAGTGACGACATCCTGTGATTCCTCTCACAGTCTAAAATTATATCAAATTAAACAAACAAAAGGTGCACCGTCCGTGTCTGGTAAACGATTTTAGAAGCTTTTTTTCCCTATGCTTTTTCCCACTGGAAAAGGAGGCAGGTCGGATGAACGTAAAGTGCCCATTTCTTCTTCCGAATATACATATGTATTCTAAAGATTCCAGATTCTGCACCAATATTGAATATATTTTTCACTTACTAAATGAAAGGGAATTTCTATCACTGTGCTGCTCTGTTGCTCATACAGTTCAGTCAGGAACTAGATTTCTAAATGTTTCTGCAAATGAGATGCTGCAACAGGTAAAACGAAAGAATAAATTTCTAGAATGGAACATTACCAATATCCTTGCCACCGTGAGAGGAACTAAAGAATATTAGCATAGAATCATTCAGGGGTTAGATGCATGCTCTGAAACTTGTGTCCTCTTCTTGGTTGTGCTGAGTATGGCTGGGATGATCTTGCAGAATGGATTTGAGAAAGTAATCCAATTTAAGAAGGTATAGTACGCATGACACAAGGCAGATGTGTGTGCCATGGACCCTTTTAGTGTATCGAGATTCTTTTATCACTGATTTTTAGCAATGCTACATTTTATTTGTAATAAAGAAAACGGTCAGCTAGACATTGTGGAACAATACTTTGTAGGCAAAAGCACTAGGCACGTGCAGCTCCACATATGCATATGCTTTGTGGATTAGAGATGCTGCACAGTTTGGTAAAGCTAGTTATAGTTGCGTCAATGCATTACGGAGCAAGGTGGAAAGGTATCAAATGCACATGTATGGCAAGTATTGTCAAAGAAAATGTAAGAGTAAAGACAAGTACTAAACTAAATGCAGATTTGGATTTCATCAGCCTGTTTCTCCATTTGGTCGAGCAAATAGTGTGTTAACGTCTGTTCGACACCAAATAGGAATACATATAAATTAAAAATAGATAAGGAATGCCAATTTGTAAATTATTACAATCCTGTCATTGTTCAGCTTTGGAATGCTAATACTGATCTACAGTGTATTGCAGATAACACATCTGTTGCTCGCTATGTTACAGCATACTTGAGAAATGTTGAAAAGAGCAATGCAGCTGAGGTGTGGGCTGACTTATCAGCAGACAAAAGTGTTAGTCAGAAACTACTACATGTTGGTATCAAAATGCTCTCACACAGAGAGTATGGAAGCTACGAAGCTGCAGATCTGGTGACTTATTTGCCCCTGTATGGACGTAGCTTCAATGTACTTTAGTTAGGTCTTGGTCTTGCAATTAACAGAACACGGGTACTGAAGCCTATGAGTGAAATTGAACAGCTAGCTGAAAGTGTACCTGATAGTAAAGAGATTTTGAAAGCTAATTTATTTGATACCTATTATCCAAATAGGACTTCACATTTTTAGAAATCGTTTTTTGTATAAAGTAACAGAACATTACCCATAACGGAATATGGAAGCGAACAATGACAGAGGACAGTTTAAAGTACATAAATGTTTTGGTTGCTTGGTGTGACATGAACAGCTAAGTCTCATCCACCACATGAAACTGTCTTCTCAAACTGCAGAGAAAAAGGATTATTTTATTTGTTCCCTTTGCAGTTGTTCTTTGTGTGATTTGCTTGGAGGTTTTGGAACTTTTGAACAGTTTTTTCTGGCAAATAAAGTATATATCACACATCTAAAGTTTAAATAGTATTCAGAACTACTACAAACAGAAACACAGCAAGAAGAACTTTTGGCAGCTGAAGTGGCAAGGAGACCCCTGAAGATAGTCAAGAATCTGCTGAAGGGAGTTAAAATGTGTTAAGGGATCCAATTATTAAAACCACTGTTGAGCTCACTGCGGAAGAAGTGGAGAGCACAATAGAACAAACAAAACTATAAGATAAAAATGTGGAGACTAGTAAGTAAGCTAAATGAAGAAATACAGGAGATTAATGACAAAATTAAAGACAGGTTCTTGCATGGTCTTGAACATGATGAGCAGGAATGTTCCTGTGTATACTATAACCCTTTATTGATGTATGTTAATGGACAGGCTGGGATAGGAAACTCGTTTCTAATTCATGCATTGAGAGCAATGATAAAACATGTGACGGAGTGCTCATTGTCATGTATTGTGACTGCTCCCACAGGTTTAGCAGCATTTAATATAGGTGGTGATAATTTACATTGGTTGTTGATGCTATCACTGGAGCATGACAATAAACTGGAATATTGGAAACTTGCATCAAACGAAGCACAAGAAGTAGGTAGAATATTGCAAAAATTAAATGTTTTGATTGTGGATGAAGTGAGTTCGGTGTCTAACTTATAGCTAGATTTCATCACTTGTGAATGCAAGACATTTTGAGGACTGACTATTCCATTTTGTTGGAGGTTAACATGTCCTTCCTTTGGAGATTTGGTACAGTTAACTCATTTGAAAGGTGAGCCATTCTTCAAGATTTTTTAATCAAAGAATAGTAAAAAAAAATAGATAGCGCTGGTGATGTGAACCTTTGGAATCATTTCCAATGTAAGGAGCTTACCATTAATATGAGGCAGTCTGTAGATTTAGAGTATGCAGAAATGCTTAAAACATTCATATAGGTTTGCTTGGGGATGATATGAAAGCAGTCTTTAAAGTCTTAAACGATATACTGCTTTGTAACATATTTTATGAAGGTTGATGTCATGTTGAATCTACAAGAAAAGAACATTCTTTGTGCTGCTTTGATGTGTACACTTGCAGAGTGTGATAAGTCCAACTCAATAATGAAGTGGTCTGAGAATCTAGAAATTATAGAGAGAAAATCATGTGATGTTTTAGATGGCCAGCTTATGCCACTCAAATTAGATAAAAAGCAAAATATGATTAACTAAATTAGAAAGAACTTCAGGTTAAGAGTCAAATTTAAAACTGTCCATAAATGCACAGGTTATGTTAAAGCAGAACCTGAATTTTGAAATTGGTCTGGTGAATGGAACAATGGGAAGAGTGGCTGCATTTGTTACTTTTCTACACAGTACAAATATAAAATATATTTTGGTGAAGTTTGATTGTGTACAGGAACCTCACTTGTTTTCTCATACCTCTGCACGCTTCATGATTTTTAAAGATATTTTGTGAATAGTGAATATGCAATAACTATGCATAAATCACAAGGATTGACTTTAGAAGCTGCACTAAGAGACATAGGTCAAACAGTGTTTAAAGAGGAAATATCATATGGAGCACTGTAATGAGTAAAAAATAAAGGGATGTTTTTGTTAAACTTTGACAAGACAAAAGTGGCAGCTGACATTTCATGTATTCAAGAGTACAAATGGTTACGTATACTGTATGCTCCTCATCTTGACTTATCACCAACTAATGTCAAACCTTTGTTTGTCAATCTTTTATTTTATATTATAATATGACTACACTTTAAAATGTTTTCAATCAAAATCATGCTACAATGTTGGTATGGCTTTATATTTTTAGTAAAACTGATGTAAAGTTAAGTTATGTGTCTCAGTTTCCTTACTAAGGCTATATAAACTACACAGCAAAATGTGTATACAGTAGAATAATAAGAACTTTGTACAAACATGAAACATAAGCTATGTGTATATAGTTACTTATTGATAAGAAGTTGTTAGCATATTTATTTGTGGAAATAAAAAATGTAAGTTGCTCAAATGTAAAATAATGTCGGGAAATGTTTCTAAAATGTTATAGTAGAGTAGTTATTTTAATTTGTATGTATATATTTTTTAGAAAGTGAAATCATATCAGTGATGTCATCAATGATGTATTCTCTGATGTCATCATTGTGTTCATATGCTGCGCAACATAGGGCCAGCAAGTTAAGGTGGCTTTGGCTAAATTGGCTGTCGAATTTCCAGAGTTATGTTGCATTCAATTATCACCTTAACATCCCTTGCAAATCATTCGTTTTCCTGAATATATATATATTTATATATTATATATATAGCAAGGGGAGATAGGACATGAAAACATAAAAAGAGGAAAGCAAAGAGAAATACAACAAAAATAAACCAATATCAAAGATTAAGTAAATGGGAGTCAGAGATCAGTGGGTACAGAAGGGAGGATAACAGTGACTTTACCCATGTTTTGAGGAGGATATACTTAAAATAAAATAAGGAAAACATGGAAAATTCAGTAAGCTTGCATTGTAAAAGTGAAATATTTGCATTGAATTGGGCTTGCGTTAAAGAAGCAACCAATCACAACTCGACATCTTGAACGCAGATGTTTCATGTCTTGCGAGTGTAAAACATGACAATGAGCAGAATTTAGTGAAAAACTAATATTCTCAAACTGCAGAGACTGTGAAGAAATTGTGGAGTGGGATTCTTCAAAGAGGTTCATAGACAAGTGCCAGTATACCCCACAGGATGAAGACAGGATTGTGTTTGATGAATTTTTGAAATGCTTGTATTAAGTTGAGCTGGCATTAAGATGATTTTCATTTAAATTACTAGCTTTGTAGAGCAGTCGAAAAAGATGTATACATTACAGGAGCAGTAAGAATAAAAGAATGAATGTCTGCTATCTTGACAAAAATAAGTTAATTCCCTATAGACCAGAGAGTGGGATGAATACATGCATTTATTTAGGAAACCACAAAAATAATTACCGCAATGAACTGCTCATCAGATGGGCACTCCAAGCACAATTTGCTAAAAATAACTGTATTGCTGGGCACAAATAGTTACAAAAGTAGGCATTTTATTCCTTAACAAAACAAAGAAAATGGCACCAACATGTACCTGTACTCCAAAGCGTAGTCATGGTGTACTGTCCGCTGTAATCCACATGCATTTATTTCCCTCAAATGTAGCTTTAGGTTAATTTACACCAGTATTGATTAAAGTGGACCACATTGATGCATGACATAAACAACAACGGTATCTGAATTCAGCATGTACCTGAAGAGATTTGTTGAGTGTATAAGCCCAACCTTAAAAAGGACTGGTAACACATGTTGGCCTGTGGGCTAAATGTGAAGGTATTTTGGTTTATGAACTATGTGAACTGATATTGACAAACTTCCAGACAAGAACTTTATGGACAACAGGAATATATTTTGATTCATGGACATTTTTCAAAATGTTAATAGATTATTGTAATTCATGTTTGGAAACCCCTTTTTGATGTAATGTGATGTAGTGTGCAGAGCTGTAGCTCTCTTTGCTCTGCCTAATTCTAACTTAGCAATTGCAATGGTTAATTTTTGAAATCCCTCACACTATTATTGACTAACCTTAGATATGTGCACTGATTGGGGTGTATTATTATTTTATGGCCTTTGATCATAGGCTGTGTACACCTGGCGAAGCAGCAGTCTCCAGATTATATTGTTTCGCTTCCATGCACAGCTCAACTAACTTGATCCCACACTATTTACCCCAATAAGGACATTTGACTGTATGCAAGAGGTGTTTATTAAAGAATATGTTTCTTACCTATCAAATTAACTAAGGTGCTTGTCAGTTTATGAATGTCCAAATGTATATGTCCACAGTCCAAACTAACCCTAAACTGACCCTACAACTATTCTAACAACCAACAACAGGAGAATGACTCCCGTCCCCTGGTGTCTTGCTTCTCGCAAGTCTCTTCTTCAAGGTTCTTCTAATAGGTATTTCTTAAAAAGTCTTTTGTAACTTCTTTAATCATTTCGCATAACTCTTTCAAGATCTCATTATACTTTGATTCCTTCTCAACAATTAGTTTCTTTGACCTTGGATGAATGCTTGGATCCATATTAATGGGTTTGATGTTACATTGGTTCAGTTCTTTCCCTCTACAAAAAGGAGAAGCTTTCCCCTTTCCAAGGGTAGTGATATTCAGCCTCTACAACTCTAGCTCTTGAGATTCTCTTCCATATTTCTTAAGTCATAGTATGCTTTCTCATTATAGTCTTTGTCCTCAGACATATATATCACTCTTCCCTTTTCCCCAGTGTTTTAGTTTCTCTCTCAATCTTTTCTCTGCCTTTCACCCCAAGCATTTGTCTTTTAGTTTCTTTCTCAATCTTTATTGCTTTGGGTTTTCTTTCATTGCCATTATTTCAGTTTCTCCCTTTCGAGGTTAGGCTCACTTTGATTTGACTGGGGCGAGTATGATTAGCCCCATAACTATTCTCCGGCGGCTTCCCGGGTCTCCCGTTCTCACAATTACCTTGGATTCTCTAGGAAACATCACTGGGGCCCTCGTTCACTCACGGGTCGCTGTTTCCTTTGCTTCCTACGCTTGTCTCATTACTCCAGATTCCTGCATTCCATATTCTCCTTCTGTCCTTGATGGACAGATTAGCAACTTTGCGGGTATCCAGAACATATGCGGCTTGGACCGCTTAGTGGTTTTGGCAATTTTTTATGGACCGACAGTCCACCACAAAGTATTCGTGGTCATTCCATCACCCTCAGCTTCTCGCTCTTTCCTACTCCAAGGATGCTGAGTGTTCAGTGCTCTGCATTCAGCATACGAGCAGTTTCCAAACTTCCAGGTCCTTCCGGATGCAGAGTCTCCTCCCCTCTGAGGTGTTACATCGCTGGGGGGCTTTCCTGGCTGACACTTTTGTCTCTCTCTCTCTCTCTCTCTCTCTCTCTCTCTCTCTCTCTCCACTAGTCATCCTGATCCCTCTGTCCCATGAATGTCTCTAATTAGCACAGCAAGTGGCTCAATCTTGAGCGCAAACAACAGGTGGGAGAGCGGGCATCCCTGATGGGTGCCCCTCTCCAATTGGAACAGGGCAGATATCATATTATTGGTGCAGACTCTGGCTGTCAGATTAGCATACAGTAATTGGACACATTGAGAGAAATAAGGGCCAAATTTAAATCATCTTAATAACTTAAGCAAATACTGCCACACGACCGAATTGAAAGCCTTTCCAGAGTTTAATGATGCTGCAATGGCCCTAGCCTGGGGGTTAATCTGTGATTTCACGCAGAAAAGTCAACGCAGATTTCAACAGTGGACCTAGTGGGAATGAAACCTGACTGGTTTGGGTGTACCAGATGGGGCGTGTGTGGAAGAAGACGTGTGGCTAACATCTTGGCAAACAGCTTTGCATCAGCATTTCTGAAATACAATGGTTGGTAAGTGGCCACATCATGGACTGGCTTGTTGGGCTTCAACAGCACTGATTTAATTGGCTCTTGGAGGGAAGGAGGAAGCCTGCCCCTATCAAGTGTCTACTCCCACACCTGCAGCAATCTGAGGGATAACACCTGTTGGAATTACAAATATAGTTCTATCCCCAACCCGTCTGACCTAGGAGCCTTGCCCGAGGCTAGCAAGATCACTGCTGCAACCCCATCCTTAACCGTCACAGTCTGCTCCAGAGCCTGGCATGCCTCATCAGATAATGTAGGAAGCTCAATGCCATTTAAACAATGGACAAGATGCCGGTCTGTCATAAGATCAGATTTAGCATACAGGATCACGTAGTATGAATGAAATACGGCAGTAATATCCTCTTCTTGCACCATAACTCTACCATCCTGCCCCCAGATCCCAGTGATCGGCTGCATAGAGCTTTTAGCCCTAGTTATTCTGGCCAATAATCTGCTTGGCTTGTAACCTTCATCATATCCCTACCAGGTATTGGCATGTGGAGTATTTCATGGTCAGCCAGTTCACAAAACTTCAATAACCTATCCTGGATCAATCCTAACAAAGGCTCCCTCTGTGTTCGACCATGCTCATTATCCAACTCTCTCAATTGCTTCTCCACCTACCGCAATTCCCTCCTAACCTCTCTGAAGACTCCAGTGCATGAAGAGAGGAGCACCCCTCTTATCCAGACCTAGAACGCTTCACAAAGAGTGGAACACAGTCGCACCGACCCCTCATTAATTTCAAAGAATTCAGCAATTTTGTTGTGTAGCGTCTCAACCACCTTTGTATCTTTAAGAATGGCTGGGGCCATTCCCCAGAGCGGACATGGCCCAAGGCATTGTATAAACACCTAAAACAGTGCCACCAGAGAATGATTAGATAAAGTTTGAGGGTAAATGCTACAATCCTGAACTGATGTCATCAACTCAGAGGCAAGCAACCAAAAATCTATCCGTGACCCAGAATCATGGACTGACAAATAAAAAGTATATTCTCTGATAACTGGATGCACCTGGCGCCACACATCTGATAGTGGGAGACATAACATCAACTGATGCAGTGTCTGGGCCACCCTGGTCAGCACCCTTGGAGTACTAGATGTTATATCTGATTATCTAGGATCATATTAAACCTCCCCCCAAATTATTGATGCCTCATTGGAATCTGTCATTATGTCTCGGTACGGTTGATAAAACTCCGTTCATCCACATTTGGTCCATATGTATTGACCAGAATCACCACACTACTAGCCAAGACACCCCAGACTATAACATATCGACCAAACGGGTCAACACTACACTTAGAGACCTGGAACCTTAAATAGTGGTGAATACGAGTGAGGACACCCTGCGACTGCGAGGAGTAGTCTGAGTATCTCAAGGGGCCCCATTTCCATGTGAATGCTTCGTGAACACTACCTAGGGCATGTGTCTCCTGTAGCATAAGCATCTGTGGCCCATGCCTGTCTATGTAAGCTAGAGTCTTCCATGTTTCAGCAGGTTAGTTGAGCCCACATACATTTCACATTGAGAGTTTGATGGATAACAACCCACTATGTGATCCACCGCCTTCCATGCATACAACTGTTTGTATTTGTGTTCAGCGCACTAAGCAGCGACTCGTAGAAACCTCACCTCAGCATGCCTGTCAAACATATCAATTTTTTCGACCCATACCCTCATCCCACCACCCATAACCTTCACCATCCACCACAACTTGACGATGTATCCAAACTTGTGCCTCTCTAGGAACTCCAGGGAGCACAGTGGCACAGTGAGAGCATCAACTAAACGTTGGGTGTGTCACAGTGTCCAGCATCATGCCCATCAAAGCTCAGCAGAACCTGTCACTGCAGGGTTATAACAAGTATCACCAGATACTGTGGCCAGCATTCATTCACAAGAGGATGACTGCACCATTGAAGATGCACAGTCCTTTCTCCCAGTGTCCGGACCACGGGCCACCGGGGCAGGTATGGACCTCTCAATGTATGCCATAGCCTCCTCAGGAGATTCGAAGAAGTGTGTCCTTCCACCATGCTGAATACGCAGTTTTTCTGGGAACATCATGGCATATTGTATCTGTCTGTCCCATAGCAACCATTGAACTTGATCATATGTTCTCCTGGCAGCCTGGACCGCAGAATAAAAATCGGGAAAAATGTGGACTCTGGCTGACTCATACTGTAGAGAACCGTTCTCCCTCGCCATTTTCAGGATCAGGTCACGATCATGATAGTTCATCAGCCTAGTGATGATTGTACATGGTGGCACCCTGGATTTGGAAGCCAGGGACCAATGATCGAAGCAAGCAGCTTTTCAAATAAAAACTGTGCAGAGAATCCTGCTTCACTAAATAGAGACTGTAATAAGCCCTCCACAAACTGCTCCATGGGCCCTTGGACTGCTTTTTCAGGTATGCCCACTATTCTGACATTGTTGTGGTGAGAGTAGGACTCCAAATTGTCACATTTTGTACATAGCACCAACAGCTCTTTCTTGAAAGCCTCGAGATGAAGGCCATGAGCTCCCATCGTGCCTTCCAGACCCCAAATCGTGTCTCAATGTCAGTGATACAGCCACTTTTATGTCCAAGTTTATAATTCAGGGAGCTGATTTTGGACACAATATCATCAAGTTTGGTACCGAGGTGAACCCTGCTTTCATCATTACCATGTAGGGATCCATTGTGGTGCCACCCTGGGAATCCCCATCCTGGGCCACTGCAACTGTATCCGTATCAGGGGCCTCCCTAAGCAGGGTACTTGTAAAGGAGTCCATAAGGGCACCTCTTGTTCTTCCTGTTTCCATGGGACATGATTACTGATGACCAGAAAATAGTGACTCAGTATCCTCAAAATGTTCAGTACTCTGCAGGTATTGTTTTGCAGTATATCCGCCCCACTTAATGATAGAGTTTCGCCATAGAGTGCACCTTTCACAGATGGACCAGTAGGTGCCAAAAGATAAGCCTTGCCCTCAGTGCAACACCCAACAGGGACAGAGACGGCAGCATCCCCCGGGCCCCAATTATTTGCCTGGTCAGCCATATTCGGTCAGGGGCACCCTAAGTACATCTCCTCACCTCAAGGTTAATGGCCAAGTCCTTCAGTCTTGTCACAGTAGGAAGCAGGAATTACTGCATGTGCAGTCTACACAAGCAATGCCTAATCTCAACGGAGCTCGCTACCAGCTCCTCACGCAGCCTGCAAGTCTTTATAGAATGTAGCCTCTATCCGCTCCATACAGCACCGGCAGCAGCTTCTTCAGTCACAGTGTCCCTCACCTGGGAGACACCATTGATCGAGCACAGTGTTTGCCACAACAGCAATGGTGGCCACCATTCAGTAGTATATCACACGTCCCAGAGCACATGCTCTTTGCACACCAAATGGGACAGAGGAATAGGCGAGCCCGCCTGTAATCATCGCACCAGCAACTTCAGCTTGCTACCTATGAGCTTGATATTAGTGCGGTTGATGTCAGGCTGCCACACCCTGAGAAGCCACTCTCACACCACAGTGGCAAGGTGCCAAAACACCCGCTCAGCTGCATGAACAGCAAGTGGGGCCCAGCGTTTCTGTGCCTCCCCAGTCACTGTTGGGAAAGAAAAGCCGTTCCAGGGTACAGATCAAGCCAAAAATGAGATCAGCCGTGGCTGCATCATTAAGCAGTCGAATGCTGGCCTCAATTTGTTCTGCTTCACCGATCAGGAGGATATATTCTAGGCAGGATATCATTGGACGCAGAGCTGTCAGCTCAAGCATCCATTTCTGTTGCTGCTTAGCAGTGCCCCCCTCTTCTCTGCTTCTTAATTCATAGCATTCTTTATCTTTATAGTCTCTGTCTTTACACATATATAACTAACTGCTCTTCTCCCCAGGCTTGTGTCTTTTAGTTTCTCTCTCAATCTTTCTTGCATTTGATTTTCTCTCATTGCCATATTCCAGTTTCTCCATTTGAGATTATGCTCACTTTGATTTGACTGGCACGAGTACGAGTGGTCCCATATCGATTCCACAGTTGCCTCCCGGGTCTCTTGTTCTCCCTGTTCCCTTGCATTCTCTGGCACAACATCACCAGGTCCTGCGTTCACTCAGGGTATGCTGTTTCCTTTGCTTCATTTGCTTCTCTCGTTACTCTGGTGTCCTGCGTTCCATATTCTTTTTCTGCACAAATTAGCAACTCTGCGGGTATATGCAGCGTATGCGGCTTTGACCATTTCATGATTTTGGCATTGTTTTGCGGACCACCAGTCCACCACAAAGTCTTTGAGGTCACGCCACCACTTTCAGCTTCTCGCTCTTTCCTTATCCAAGGATGCTTCATGTCCAGCACTCTGCCTTCAGCAGCCAAGCAGTTTCAATACTCATGGGCTCCATCAGTTGCAGAGTCTCGTCCTCTCTCAGGTTTTATGTCGCTGTGGAACTTCCCTGGCTGACATGCATGTTTTTCTCCCTGCGCTTGCTGTGGCGTTGCTCTCTTCCTCCAAGGATGCTGCATGTCCAGTGCTCTGTTTTAGGCACCTGGACCGCTTCCAAAGTCTGAGGTCCTGCCGGTTGAAGAGGCTCCTCCTCTCTCAGTTGTTACGTCGCTGAGGGGGCTTCCCTGGCTGACACTTGTGTATCTATGTCTCCGCTTGTTGCAGCGTCTCTCTCCATTCATGCCTCCTTGTCCCAGTTAATTGGAGGTTTCTGTTTAAAGTGACTGGCTCTGTTTCTTGAAAAGACTCTCACTTGGGTTTGAGTAGTGGGGGTGGCCCAGTCCTTTTCAGACTGTACTTTACTAGGCAATGGCCTAATCCCACCTCCTCCTACCTCATGTTCAAGGTAGACCACTTTGCTCTGACCAATTTGACATTTACTTGCCTTTATGGTCAAATGGGCATGTTCAAGAGCCTCCAATACATAGCCTAGGTTATGAAGATGGTTTTCCCATGTGGGGATGAGCACTGCGATGCCATCCAAGTATGCCATACAGAAGTCCTCTGACCCATTCAGAACCTGGTTCACCATCCTTTGGAATTGGAATGCTGCAGGTGCATTCTTTAGTCCAGAAGGCATAACCGTAAACTGGTATAAGCCTCCTGGGGTGGAAAATGCAGTTTTCTCTATGCACGGTCTGTCAGCCTCCAGGGGTTTGATTTTACCATTGAGCATAGGTCAGGGTGCAATCACCAAAATGCTGATGGTCTCTCCAGAAAGTATGAACGACTGGAACAAGAGATTCGTCCAGGAGTGGATTACATTGGATTAAATCCTGCTGTCCCTTAGTCTGGCGGGGGGAGGGCGAGTGTTAGGGAGAATTTTCATTTCTGTGCCAATTCCCTTGAACCTTAGAGAACACCAGCTCTTTTTGGTTTTAATTTTATGCTATAACTTTAAGTGTGTAAGTGCTTACTTGGATACCTGCATTCACTGATTTCATTGTACAGCTCTAAGGCTCACATTACCCCTCTTAAGATAAGCCTGGCTGCTCAGTAACACTACCAACTTGTGTAGTGCAGGCCTATATTAAAAGGTGGGTTACCTAATACCAAGAGATAGGTCTTGTGTATTTCCACACCCGTTGGACTGCATCGATTCGTACCTAACAATAACATATGGTAGTTCTTTCTTCAAACTAGTCTCACTATTGCATAGTTCTTTGTGGGTCTGATCTTCTTAATCAGGTCATTTCAAGGTGTCCTTAGGAGTTTCTCACAGGAACAAGAGTCCTTGTCCCACAGGGGGAGTCTCTCATGGTGAGCTCCCACTGGTCTCCACCCCTATGGAGGGTGTTGTGGAGCGAGTTCACCTACCTAGCCTCACGGGGGTGGGCTCCCTTTAAGGGAGAAGGGACACATTCCCTCGATTCATAACAACGTAAAACCCCTTTCACAGCTGACCTGAACTCACAATGTTGACATGTGTCTGATTCAATTCAGATGCAGCTTTAATAATTATGCAAATTACCACCCTCCATACCACCAACTTAGGTATGGCTTATGTTTAAAGAGTCAGCTGCCACCAGGATATTAATTCCTCATAATTACATAGTTTTGGAACAGAGGTGCAGATAGATTTTAAATATTGCCTCTGTAATGAAGTGACTTGGCTGTCCCATCAGCTGTCGACAGTGCACCTGTGAACTCTGAACCTGCTCTGTGCCACTGAAGAGCAGGTGCTGGAGATCAAGAGACTGATGCAGGAGGGCACTTGTGTCATTATGCTTAATGAAAGGGGGGCCTAGTAGGCAGACCACCCTTTCTGAGGTGGAATTACATGTATCATTTTATAATTAATCAAAAATAAAAAAAAAAGCCAGATCTTCTACACCTTTGCCAGATGCCAATTCTTCACAAAGGCATCATAGGTTCAAATAAAGAATGGTCAGAGGTCCACATTAGGGACACAAATAAGGGAGGAACATCATCGAAAAGTGGACGTGAGGGGGGGTGAGGGATAATGCAGTCCTCGATATTTAAGATAAGGACTGCTTATTTTGCTAGCCAAAACTGTTGGCATGTCTGCTTTTTCTTGTATCTTCCAGTTCCTAAAAAAACAGATATTCCTTGCTTCAATGCATGTCAAATACATACTGTGATCCCCCTCTCGTCTGCTAGAGTCCCCTCTTGGCCAGTGTTTCCAAGTGTACATATATGCCCCCTCTGATTGGTAGTCTAGGAAGCAGCGTGACCTCTCTCCAACCCCCTTCAATACCTCTATATTCATACTCCCTCCACTTAGCACCACTGCATGTCCTCTTCCCCGACCCCCTGCTCAGTCCCAATGCTTAGCGACTCCACTTTGAAGCATATCATTGTCACGTGTCCTTAGTTGGGCTTGTGCCCCACTGAGAAAGCGTTGCAAGCAGGTCCTGATTCTGAGGACATCAAAAGACAGATGACTGGGGGAAAACTAGAAGTAAGGCATCCTCAGAGAACTGCAAACCCTGCTGTTGCCATGGCAAAGCAGCAGCATCCCATCTCTGGGACATACTGTCATAACGAGAAACAAAAGAAAGAGCAGCACAGGGTGGCAACCTAGCGCCTGTTTTAAAGCACGAGGTCTTCATTTTAGAGTTGTCAGAGAACATGTGAGAAAAACAGCCTTGATAATAAAAAATGGGTTTCTTGCAAAACAAGCATTGCTGTGAAGAAGGGAGAACTTAAATCAAGATGGGCGTCTGAGGGAAATGTGCAGTAATAGAGGTCGTAAAAATACTCCTTGGCAGAGTATTTGTATTTGTGTATGTGTGTTGTTTTGTCTGCCCGAACACTAGCTTGATTGCATGAAGATCTGCCCAGATAATGGGAAGAAACCGACCAGGGCATACTGTTCCGGCCGTGCATCCGGTGTCCCTCTGACTACACTATCTCCACCCCCTTCTGAAAACCAATGATGTAGTCCCATTAAGTTCTGTCCTTCACTCAGCTGTTAGATTATTGGTTAGACTACAACAGTGCTTTAAATGGGCTGGTCCTACTCAGCCCTCAGTAGCTGCACTTCTTATGTTTTGGCACTGGAGTACATGCACTTGGCAAAGCCTGATAAAGAGTACCAGCACTCGACTATGTGAAGAGGTGAAAAATGAAAGCATTTCATTTCACTCTATGGCAAAGAAGGACTGAGCTTCGGCAGCCTTTGCTGGGTATAGCAGCGCCCTCGCCCGCCTTCTCTGTCCATCACCCGCAGTGTACATAATGTCTCCTTTAAGGCTCACCCTGAGAACAAACGGATGGACACGACATGTAGCTCCTGAGCTCTTAGTACACTAAGGGCCTCATTACGACCCAGGCGGTAAGGGGTTTACGGCGCCGTAAACAGCGCAGACCCTTACCGCCTGAGTACGAGGTCCCTTAGCGCCATGGCGAATTTAACACCTGCTTTTAGCAGGTGTTAAAATCCATGGCGCTAAGGGACCATGGAGTTAATTACGCCACCGTAATTTACGGTGGTGTAATTAACGCCTTCCACACTCCCATTATGCCCTATGGGGCAAAAATGGGAATGGGGAAGGGTAAATGGGGTTTGGGGACTTACCGCCCCGCCAAGGTCCGAATGGGGCGGTAAGTCCGCCAACCACCATGGCGTAAACATAGTTTACTCCATGGTGGTAAAGTCACGGCCCAGGCGGTAACTTACCGCCTGGGTCGTGATGAGGCCCTAAGTGCCTAAAACCGTTTTGCTGAGTGTGCTTCACCTGTTAGTCATGGGCTTCCTTGAGAGTTTGCATATGGAGCACGGATTGATTTGGAAAACCTGGGAAATTACTGTGACATGTTTCTTTGTTACTAGCAGTGTCTGTGTTCTAATCAGGGTTGGACTGGGACAAGAAATAGGCCCGGTCACCCAAATAAAAGTGGACCACCCCTCGTCTCATGACCCTTGACCTCTGATGACATCACCAGTAGTGATGAAATTTGACGCCACCCCAAAGTGACATCCGAGGAATCGATGAAACATGACTTTTTACCCCTTCGAAAAACAGGAAGTGGCATCAAATGGCATTGTTCCTAAGTACACTACGAAAAATATGGTTATGATTTCACTAATGTGATATACATTTCATACAAGCATGGATCATCATATGTATCATTAATATCTGTGTGTATAGATCCATGGTGTCAAATCACTGTGAATGCAAGCAGACATCCAAGGCCAAATTATATGTTAGACACTAACAAATATGTATACAATATTTGTTGGTACTCATTTATCGACCTAGGAAGGATGAAAGGCTTTTTGAAAAAAAAAGAATTTGAAAAAAATATATATATATTTTTCATTTATTTCCCCAAACCGGCCCAGGCTTGGCCAGAAACCAGCCCCCACTCCCCAGGGACGATTCCGGCCTGGCCACGGGCCGAAAGGCCGAGGGGCCAATCCGACCCTGGTTCTAATATGTAAATGTTTAGGTAATTGGAGTTGTGATGGAATGTTTTGGACTGCAAAATCACGCACAGCTCCAGGTACCTACCAAATTCCTTATTATTAGACAATGAAAGCGAGCAATAATAAAACCCACTCTTTTAAAGCTAACTTTACATCTATGATATCTAGTCTTTCACACTCAAAAAGAAAGTTTCCTTTCATATGGATATTGACATCGTTTTAGCACAGTGCACAACAACAAACTAGACTTTTGTGTGAAAGGATCGCTAATACACTGCTAAACCAAAGTGTGTGATCCTTGGCAAATAATTTAATCTCACTGTGGATTGCTTGCAAAAAATTGAGAGTTCTTAAAACCTGTCATCTTTTGTACATAACAATACTGGTGACAAAAAAGGTAAAAAACAGTCTGTGGTTGAGAAGTGTCTTTGAGAGATGGTTGCATTAGCAGACAGAATCAAATGTAAAGGTATTTTACAGTAAACCATTACGCTGAGATTTTGGTTGGAAACACTGAGATGTTTCAGCAGAGCATGCCAACAAGGCCAAACTCCACAGAGAGTTAATAAAGCTGTGAGGACATACCTGACTTGGGAGTGTTGGGAGTGAGACATATAGAAATGGACACACATAGAGAATGAGACACAAAGAGCGAGATACACATGGGAAGTGTGACAAATGGAGAACTAGCAGAATGGAGTTTGAGAAGAACATGTGGTGTGAGATTAAGTGAAATGGGTCTATGAGCCTCGGCTGGGCTCCAGCGTGAGAGCGATTTTAAGACCTTCCCAGGCTGAGCCCCAGCCCACTTAAAGTCCAGGTTGGTGAGTACCTCTACACTTCTGTTTTTCCATTTAAAGCACTGGACTACAATGCTCTTCAAATACTTCTCCACTCTACAGGTAGTAGAACACTGGATGCATTGCTGGGCAAAATGTCGCCTTATAGGGACTGCGTAGTGAGAGAAGGAATCAAGATGGCAGCTGCTTTTGGTCATAATCGGAAGCAGCCAGGACGCTGCACGAAGTGGCGCGCTGCCGAAGGTGGACTGAGCTGCGCGTGCCGAGGCCTCGAGCAACCGGCCTCGCCCTAAGTGATCTAATGGAAATTCCCAGGATCACGATTACTGTGTGATGATAGGCAGACACCGTAGGGCACGCGCCACAGACGTCAGCAGCACACAGAGCAAATACGCACTACATTACGACTCTTGTATTTTTAAGAAACTGACCGGCGTGTTTACTGCGCCCTTTCCTTCAAATGGAGCAGTCCTGGAGGCAATCCTGTTAACTGGCCTTAAATCAATATATGTCAGCTGTAAGGTCATGTGAGAGCATGTCAAAAAACAGCTGCTGTCATTTTTGAAACCTTTAAAAACAAGCTGAGCAATTAAAGCCTCCTGATACCGGATGTGCCCTGGGCCCAGAGTACATTTCACATGATCCCTAGACAGGACATAATGAAAGTTGTGCTCCAATGATCATTAAAATTTATAATAGTGCTGGTTGGTTCTACGAGTATTCTCCAGCTTGGGCACCACAGAGACATTGCTGCTAAGGTAACCTGCGAAGCCGTTCCCCAGTTTTAAGCTTGTGTTTGTCCATCAATTGCTTTCTGGGATTTGTAGTCTTGAGTCAGTTCTTCTGAATAAAATCGACAAAGTAAAAGCAAAACCCAGGACTGTAATATCGTTTCCTCTGGAAACCTTTACTGTTGCAGAATAATAAAAAAGAAAACAACATGGAGCCTTTCAAAGCAATGTGAAGGGAGCAAATGTCACTGATACTAATTGAAGCTCCTGGGCTGTGGCCAATGCCATGTGACTATTTGAGCTCTTTGTCTTTCTGGAAGTCCATACAATAATTGCTAGACTCATTAAAGGTTTATTTCAGGCACACTTCAGGGGGTGAGTCACTGATTTAGTCTGTTCTTAAACACCTCAAAGTCAAAATGCAGACAAAATCCTCCAAAAAACATTTAGAGTAGAATAAGCATCCAGTTCGCACTATGTATTTTGCTTTTAGCAAGTTGCAGTTATAGCATGTTTACATTGTTGTATGAAATATATATCACGTTACAGTAATATTGTAACCATATTTTTCATAGTGTACTTAGAAACAATGCTATGTGATGCCACTTCCTGTTTTGTCAAGATGTAAACGGTTGTGTTCCATTGCTTCCCGTGATGTCACTTTGGGGTGGGTCTAAGGACATCAGTTCCTGTGATGTCATCAGAGGTCAAGAGTCATGTGATGTCACTCCCGCTACCCCAGGCATTTTGGTGAAATGACGTCCCTGCGACTGCCACTGATGATGCCTGGATGAGAGCTCTAGGGAGGTGATGATGATGGAAGTGCAGATGTAAAAGCAGCGCAATTACATGTGTTCTAATCGATTGTGGCTTACACTCAATAAATGGCTGCACGACATCTGATCGCCCCGGAAAAATACACATTAGTCCAGCATGGGTTGAGGACTTCAAAAAACCCAGGAGAATTGAAAGTGCTCATTTGCCAATTTTATTGGCGATAGGTCTGTCTGTCAACCGAGAACCAAGAGCCACCTAATGAAACAAAACACTCAATAGTCGCAAATGATTGTAGATGCTTTAAATGGAAACATCTTCCAAATGGAAACATTATGGTTGGCGTGATATCTAGGGCCAAACATGAAATAGGCATCTGCTTAAGTGAAGACACTGCATCCCTTGCGATAATAAATGACTTGAAGATGATGCTGGAAACATGTGCCCACAGATTTTTCAGAAGCCCATGACAGCACAGAAAGATCTAACAGATCAGGCTCAAGGAATCATGTAGGGGTGCCAAGGAGAATCAATTGAGGGTGCTGAAAGACCCGCATAGTGGCACTTGAAAAAAGTAGTGAAAAGGGCCCATAAGGCCACTCTGGTACTGGTGAAATCAAAGCAGATCTCCGAAGCAAAGAAAGAACTGGGAGTCGCCCTCAAGTCACCCAGCTGCCTTGCAGAAAAGCTCAGCATCTCCAGTGTACAGCGCATCACCAGAAGCCAGGGCACGTGCAGACCTGAAATCCGCTGCTGCAAAAAGGAACGGACCCGAAAACAAGCGTTGTCTTCCTACACCCCAGGTGCCCGGTTCATGCAATTATTTTTGCAGTACAAAATGACTTTTCATTGATTTCACACAGCACAAATACACTTTGCACAGTTCCAGGGATCAGTGTTTGTGTCGTTAGTGCAAAGTCACTTTTCCTTAGTGCAAAGTCCCTTTGATCCGTGCAAAAAATTCCATGAATCGGGCCAAGACTATGGAACCTCCTCCCCGTTGGCATGAGACTTGGCCCCATGCTCATATAGTTCAGAAAATAACTCAAGACACACCTCTTTAAGGAGTCTTTCCTCCTCAAGACCTAGGCCATCACGTCGCCCCTTGCGACCCCTGACTCGCTAGATGCTGCCCGCCCCTCTCCTTCCCGTCACCCTGTACAGCTGTACCCCTCCTCTGTGCCCCTCTGTATCCTACTGCAGCTGTATATCTGTTCTGCTGTATACCTCTGTAAAGCGCTCCATTATGTATCTGTATTGTTGTATACCTCTGTAAAGTGCTCCGTTGCTTCTCAAAGCTCTGTCTGCTTTCAATAAATACAATAATAATAATAATAATAACAATAATAATAATAATACAAGTGTAAGGGTCATTTACTGGACTGCAGGAAAAAACAGACCGTGACAAGATTCACATAGCGATAGCTCAGTGTGTTGTAGTCCACTTTACCTTGATGGCTCCATAGATCCCTCTCCCCCAGGCAATTCCCAGGGGTGGGCCAACAATATTTATACCCAGAAGAATTGACACATACACAAATCAAAGTAGAAAGTAACACAACTTTCCATGAGATCAGCAACTGACAGACAACATCTACTTTCACAATGTTGCAGAAATCAATAACAAATGGGGTGTAATTTATATAGTGCTTTCACCAACGCGCTGTACCTACAACATTTTATATACAATTATTTTTACCTAAAAAAGTTGGGTAAACTGTGGATCTTCGAAGGATGAAAGGATGAGTTGGCCTTCCTGGGATTGCAACCTGAGTTGTCAGATCACACTGAGATCTCAGCAGTAAGTGCTCAACCAGCTCAGTTATCTTACCAGCAAATGGAAGAGAAAGTTGTACAATACTAGCACAGAGTGGAATTCTGTCAAGCCCAGTCATCTTGTCTTTTATTGGCATACTTGTCTTTTGCAATCAGAGGTTTCTGAAATCTTAGTGGCAGGTCTAGTCTTTGTCTAGATAGTGCTGCCCTCCTTCGTAGCCTGAAAGTGTAAACAATAGTCCTGCTGCTACCGCTCCTCTTAATGCTGCACTTAGTCGATTGTCTGCCGCGCATGACATTAGTCTTTCTTCTTCTACCTAAGGCCATTAGTCTGTCTTCTTGTTCACGTTGCTATGATGTGCCCGCTTATCGTAGCCTTGAAACCTCAAGGCATTTGTCACTTCAGAAATTAGAACAATGTGCTCTTCTGTGAAAGAAACATTATGCAAGTATTGTTTGTCGGTCCATGGCGAGCGCTTGTTTTTCACTTTTGGAAAAATAAGCCTAAGGTGGAGTGCACTGACAGCAACACCGTTAAGCTGTATTTTACTTCACATTTTTTAGTAAAATGGTGAACAGGGAGGATTTTCTTTTAGGGGAGAGGATGCACTCGGAAGTTATGCTTATGAAATATTATTTGTAGTCTGCCTTTGGGTCTACGTGCCTCATAGATTTATCATGGATGAAAAGGTAGTTAAGTATATAGCATATCCTTCACCGAAATGGAAGATCTTATTTTCATCTTTTTTTGTCTTCTCTGTAGTAGTCAATACTAAATGAAGACTAAAAGACTAGAAACAAGCATTTGTTTAGTATTCCATTAGTAATCGACTAGTATTCAGCAGGCTGAATAGTCTTCATATAGTGTGCTGCTTAAGACAAATACTATGGAATACTAAAAAAGACTAGCTATTGTCTTCGAATACTATAATAAGACAAGTCAAATACTAAATGCAATATTCGACTTTGGCAAGGGATCACAATCAGGGGCTTCATAGGCAGAGATCACGTCATCCAACACTACAGGCAGCCATTTATTAGGGTTAGGAGGTCAATGGAACTGAGAAGTGGGAATTAAAGCAAGCCTCCTTTGCAAGAAGTATCAAATGCACATGCATATGGAGGCTGGATTGCTGCACTGTATGAGCAAATATAAATATGATGGAAGACCAGGATTCTCCACTAAAGTAGGCGGCATATTACTTTCTATTGTATTGTATTTATTTATATAAATTATTCATAAGTAGCCACACATAATTCGGTTTGGCCAGTGAAGGGGTGATCATCAGGAATTCGAGATGGCACAAAGAAGGGATGGAGGACCCCAGGGGAAGGCAACAAAGCAAGAAGGTCTCATGTTGGATTAATGTGCTGACCTATTGGTAACAATGGGTGCTGAAGAAAATCCATTATTTATTTATTTTTGCATTTGTTGCAGCTCACTGAACCCTCGGGTATCTACGTGCTAGTTACATTGACAGAAGAAGCAGTACCAGGAGAAAATGTCAAGATGAGCCACACAAGAGGTGTGTCCATTTCCAGGCGGGTGTAAAGGCAGGGTGATAAAGCAAAGATGTGGAGGCATACATGGCTAATTAACACACTTGGCGGGTAAACTTTCTCGTTGTTGCTCCCCTTAAAATTCAACGGGTTGTATGTATATGCTGATATACCCTGTCCTCTTTTTGTGGACTTCTGGATAGCTGTAGTCTCGATACTGACAACGTTAATTCTTCGCAAAGCATAGAAAGACCAATGAAGCATGTATGTGATGTGGCTCTATGAGCATGCATGCCCCACCTCCATCATTCTCCACAAGCTCCCATATCACAATCCATATTTTATGTGCTAGTACATATCTGCCTATTTTTGAACATTTGCCTTCTTCAATTCTTTTGGATTTCAACATCAGGGTTATCATCCCAGTCTACCGGCTTCTGATATTATTTTTCAATAGTGATAATAACCCGTTTCACAGGCTTCACCATCTGGTATCGTCCTTGGACCCAAGTTATCAGAAGCAAGACCCTTAACAGCAGGCCCGGGCACCGTTACTGGCTGCTGAAGACCGTGGAAAAGGTTATTGTGGCAATTAGAACCCTGAGGGAATCGAAAATAAATGGCAGCAGTGAGTGGGTGACCCGTTATTTTTGAGCCCCTCTTCTATTTCAATGTCAGTCAGAGCAGAAGGTGATGTGCAGTGTGGGGTCACGTAGCTGCAACAGGGAGAGTTACGTTCGGCTGGGGAAGATGAGGGTCGGCCATCGCAGAGGGCAGGGAAGTGGCAGGCAGAGGGACGGAAGATGGCAGGCAGGCGTGTGCAGCGTGCGGCTTGGTCTGAACCTGGGCTTGGATCATAAGATTCAGCCTGGGTTTCCAGCAAACTGATTAGCTAACGCAGCCACTAACGCAGCCACCAAAGGTGTTAATCAACCATTAATGCCCCAAAGGGCTTACTTTACGCAATAACGGAGCTGCCCATGACAATATTCTGATGCAGCTACTAACAATCAATGCTCTCTCGTTCCATGGCCCCTGGCATAATTGAGCAGGCTGCATCCTAATTCTCTCTCAATGTGTGGCCTCTTACCAATCTCAGCAAGGAATGCAAATCTACCCTTGCTGAGGTGACCGACATTTCCATGCATTATATCCAGAGCAGGTGGCTGCTCCATTCCAATCCGCACTAGATCTCCTCTTGACCACCACACAGAGAATCCCTTTAACCCGTCTGATATTGGACGCAGCCCAGGCCCCAGCCATTCTCCTTTGGAAGAGGGTGTTACAACCCCAAGAAAGGTGTACACCTACTAGGAATAGCTTCAAGCACGGCTTGCAGATTGCCAAAGACACTCGGTCACATGTCATCATATGTTCAGGTGGTCCCACGTGCCCATTCGCACAAAGGTAAAATCAGTGGCAACTAGCAGCAAATTGTGACCAAAGCAATGGTCAGCAAGCCCATTGCTAACAAGTTGCTAACACATGTCCGTGGATACTCTGGCACAGAACCTGGGGTCATAATCAAGGAGAAGGATTCAGTCAGAAAAGCCTGTTTCAAATCAGCAGACAAGCATTTTGGATGCAATGATATGCTATTAACATTCTGAATTTGTCTCATTAGAGTTGGACCTCATCTCAAAGAGAAGTTATGAGTAAAGGGTTAGCCTACGTATCAACAGAGGTTTTATACAAATTATGAGTGGATAGTGAAATGAGGGAATTTCTTCAAAATGTTTGAAGGATTACTTCAGTGAAAGTAAGTTGCTGTCTGCCCGTGAAAGGATGTTTTCGGGTTTAAGATCAAAATCTACATTTATGCCTTCTTCTAATAAAGTTTCACCTGAATTGTTCACATTTGAGAAGGTTATTCTAAAGTGTTTGGAAAAGATCGAATCTAAAAAGCCATTTGGAAAGAATAATTTGCGGATAAGTGAAAGACAAGCCCTACTGCAATCAGCACATAACGAGATTACCGTGTGGAATTCTGGTACCTGAAAAAAGACAGCGAACATGTATGGATGCAGCATAATTATAATTGGTTATTTATAACGCGCTTAATAACCTAAGCGCGCACCGGGGATCAAACCTGTGTTGCTCGCGTCATCTTGCTTCCAAAGCGAGAGCGTTGCCTCTGAGCTATCCTCCCGAGACGTGACCAGTTTGGACATAGGGCGCTAAAGGAGTGTGGTTCTGATATGAGATGTAGTGAGTTTTTTTATGGAAACTATATTTAGAGGCTTACATTCTCAACAAAAATAGATGGACTAGGAAGTTCTTTCTGTATTTCATTGTAGCCATCCGATGTGAGGAGGAAAGTGCATGTATTTTGGTCCTGAGTTATTAAAATGTTTTAAACTCGACAGCATTAAATATGCATAGGTGAGTTTAATGAGGTGTTTTTTCTTTTGCATTACATTTGGATTGGTTTGAGCATATTTAGTTACGACTTGGCCTATCCAATTAGTCTTTTTTATGTCTTATTTTATAAGGAAATTACATGTTAACTTATACCTCCCTTTGATAGAGTCTTCTCTCGTTTGAAGATGTTACATGGTTACTGAGAGTAGTTTGTGCACATCGTAATATCATGATAAATATTAGTATTAGGCATTTTTTAATTGTTACTGTTCTACGTTACAGATCAAATTTCAAAATTTAAATTTCAAAGGTCAAAACCTGTTGGGAAGAACAACAGCTTATTTATTTGTAGAAATCGACAGATTGTATATTGGAAGAACATTTTTAATGTATATAGGGATTCATTTTCACCAGGATAAATTATTATTTAATTGTGTTTGTCAAATTATGAATAAATATAGTATGGGTTATCCTGAGTTATATTCCTGTTTCCTTGTAAAGGTTTAATGTACTGCTCAATGTATATCTCATGTAACTGGGACTCCTTATATGGACATATCTGGTTCAGGAGTGTGTCAAACACTTGGAAGCCCGATGGGGTCAAGTCCATATACATTAGATATAGGGGAGTATCCAGCGTGGCAGGAGTGGGCGAACTATGCAAAGATTCCTGATTTCTTTTTTTGATGGGGGAAATGAGGTTCTCGCAATTGGGGCTCATTATGAGTATGGTCTCAAAACGGCAGTAATTCCATTACTGACATGTTACCACCCCATTACCGCACCGCCATATTACAGGTTTGATGGTAAGGTGGAAGATATCCATCCAGCAAAAAGCTGGAGGTAAATCTGGCACCTTACCGCCAAAAGTTGCCTAAATCGGCAGCATAGCCACGAGTGGAAAAATCGTCAATGGTAATTCTACCAGAATTCCGATGGAGTCCAATGGATGTCAAAAATAAAGGCTTAGACTGCCCTAGCACCACTTGCAATCCTGCGGTAAATCTGGAATACCAACAAACCTCTAACAAGACCCAATGCGTGCTACAAGAAGGTAGCAAGATGTAAATAGCCATCTTCATGGTCTTCCATGTCCCATTTGACAATACCACCACAGTCTAGTAGTTGCAGTTGGTGAATTTGTGAAATGGATGGGTAAATGTATTCCCTAAATTGAAATGAACAAGTCCGCCTGAACTAATCCAGTAAGGTGTTGGCTGGTGCTTCCCATTAAAACACTTTGTAGCAGATGTTGATGCTGGCGATCCCAAAAGAAAGAAAATGGATGCCTCTCTCAACAATATATGTTATCATTGCCCCACTTCCAAGTAGACTCTGACCAAACCAGATCTAAGGCCTGTCCTGCATTCACGTGCTTTGTGAACAAAGAAAGTAATGGGGGTGGTCTCAACAAAACATGCCACAATTTCCCCTGTAAAGCACATTTTCATGCTGCTCCTTCCCAAAACCGGCTGCAACAATATATGTCTACACTGCCCACATTTCATGCTATTAGTGGTAAATCAAATCCTGCATTCTATCTCAATATATGCACATTCTGACCCCAGTTCTGCATCTTGTCACTCTGAGTAGACACAAGCTGCACCTTTTCTGCCAGACACAGAGACCCACACGCATAATATACATCTGTACACAAACACGTTCACGCAAACAAACCATTTTTGAAGCATATCTTTTTACTTTGCTATGCCCCACAAAGCTAGAAATGGTTAAATATTTCACATCTTACGAACAGTTCAGAACCCTGACAATATGTAAATCCTCATAGAGACACATTAAGCTCAAAGACTAGGGACTCATTATGAGTTTGGCAGTATTCCGGATGATAATTCTTCTGAAATACCACCAAACGCAATTACCGTTACCACCACTTGGTGCTGTGGGGTTACCATGGGATTACAAATGGTGGTCACTCCTCATTTTTAGAGTCCATAGAACACATGGGGATTTTTGGAAAATGTACTGCTGGCAGGATCACCACATGGGAAATCTGCCGATTTCTGGAGGAAAAGAGGAGGATTTACCTCCAGCAACAAGCCAGAGGGGAATCAGCCACTTTTCCTCCCAAACACCATCGGAAGTACTGCCCTGTAATTACACCAGCAGTACATAGACCCAACATTATAATTTGGCGGTGCAGGAAAAGGAATGGTAACAAATTACTGCCACTTTTCCCCCACACCGCCAAACTTGAGGGCATGGTTTTATTTGTAGATACCTAATGGAAACCTACAGGCCACGGAATGCAAGTGTAAATATGACCTAATTTAACCTACAGTTCCTTTAGCACTTTAAGATACACAATAGAAGAAATTGTGTACTAAAGACACCCTCATTATAGAAATTGTTTGTCACAAACCTGTTGCCATGAACCTTGAACTATCTGCATAAACACAAACCCATTTCTTGCATGTAAAGCTAACAGACATATGTATACAAATTAATATTAAAGGGGGCATTATTGTGTTACTTTCATTGACTTGGTAGCAGACCTAGGTTTTCTAGGTACATGGAGGGATTATGGGAGTCTTTCATTTGGAAATGGCCCATCACTCGACTAAACATTCCTGCCCGAGAAAGACTCTGCTAATAAAAGGGCTGCAAGGCCCTTGTAAAGGTGCCTTTTGTCCTCTGCATTTGGTTTCTGCTCATAACATTTGTGGAGGTGAGCAGGTCCCTTCAACAATGGCCAAAGCTGGGAAGGCAGTGGCTGCTGACATTAAGCTTCATCAGTGCATTGCTATAACAAAGACAGTCAAAGAATGCCGCTCAAGATAGCAGCTTGCAGTGAGGCCGGGACACTCTCCAGCTGCAGGGGCCTGGCGAATACCAGGCCACCTTGAAAGTATCCCAATTTATCGCCTGGCTTGGTGTACACATCACAGCTCACAATACTCACCCTAACATTAAAATGTTTTTAACCATGAACCATACATGCTCATTGGACAGCTTACATTTTCGGATGCAAGTATAACATGGCTGCAACATCAGCCACTCAAATGGGATACATGGGCTCTTTTGCTTCTTGTTTCTGAAAAAATTTAGAGTAGGAAGGGCTGGTTCTCAGTGTGGGCATGCCTAACCCCAATACAGAAACATCTTTAGGGAATTATATCTACATACAGGGCAGGATATTGCACAAGAGAGACCCAATAAATAATGCACAGAAAGGTTACACAGAAAGGATTGTACCTTTTTCAAACCTCTTTCAAACTTTATCCTGAACAGTAATAAGCTGATGAAGCGTTTAAAAAAAAACATGGCTTCTTATGCATGTTAAAGGGTCCACAGTTCCTCAGCCACTAACTACTCACTATCACGCAGCCTCAGGAGTTATTTGGGCAAAAAAGAGCCGGCCCATGTTTTATCTAACAGAGCTGGCATTACCATCTCTTATTAGTACTGACTTGCAGCTACTGAAAATCATGGTGTGGCAGTGTAGAAACAGTGTTTGGCCTAGTGGATTTACAGTTTGAGGCAACTTCTTTGATTGCTTTATGTGTTTAAATGTGGGCACAGTATGGCATGCTCGTCAGAGTCACATACACAAAACATTCCAGTGTGCTCTTGTATGGACATTGGGCACATCAGACAAAAACAGGTATATGTGCTGTAAGATAAGGGAGCACCCATATATGACATAAAACCACAGGGTGTTGAGTTGTGCAGAACACAATCCATTGCTGCGAACATAGCACTGCACTGATTTGATATGGACAACTGTCTGCATGTGACACACAATGAACTCTAATTTCCTCATCAAGGTCCCAAGTGACATTGAGGTGCCATCTGGTGTGCGCTAGGCAGTGGCTGGCTGAGCGGATCCATTTAGTTCATGTACACAAGCAGCCACTAGAATTCTTAAGCAAGAAAATTAGAGTTAACATTCCCTGGGATGCGCCAAATCTAACTAAACACACAAAAAGAAACGTTTGGTGTGTCAAATAAACATGAAAATAAAGAAAATAGTTTTTCCTTGTGGCACGTGAATTTTCTTTGAAGAATGCATAGATTTGGTCCGCTAACTGATACTTGTGCTGCCCAGGTGAATAAAAATGCCCCATGTCCAGTTCTTAACACTGAAATGTTAAGCACATGCTGTGTAAAAACAATGGCTTGTTAAGTGAGCCAAATTTATAAATTGCCCCACTTGAAAGGATGTCAGCAGAAAGAATGAGGGGCATGGGTTGTGTGACTCCACATCATTTCACATGCTGTGTTTCGAATATTCATTCCTTTGTTTGCATATTCTAAATGCATCGCAGTCCTCCACAAGTCATCACAGAGCAGCCAGCTGCACATCGCAGAGGCGCACTCACCGGCACAGCAGGCTGCTTAATCTGTTGTCCGGCAAGCTCAGAAGCAGCTTTCTGAGTGGGGCCCTTACTGCACCCACCTCCTGAGCTATTTAGCTCTGCACACCGGGCTGTCGCCCGCACCGCCTGGTCCAAGAAACAGAGCTGGGTATACATTTGTCTCAGGCACCAATGAAAAAGTGGCCCATATTTGAAAATGGCAATTGATCCTTTTGTGAAAGACAGTTTGAATAGTACCCAAGGGGGAGTTTTTCAATAAAATGTGATGCAAATTGTGAATTTGAAAGAATATTTATTCAGCAACACTCAATACTACTAGCTGCATAGTGAAGTAACTCATCAAACTGGCCCAAATTGACCAAAAAAGTGGCCCACTTTGACCCCAAAAACAGGCCCACAATAGCATTTCATGTTTTTGGTTCAGGCATTGCCCTGTTGCCCTATAGGCCAGTCCGAGCCTGTATAGAGTGTCCTTTGGAATTGTGGGGGAGGCGAGATTACCAGCCCAGGGCTCGGCAGAATGCGATCCAATAAGCCCATCCTTTCCCAACTGTTTGTGTGTCTTATTGGTCATTACAGATTGCTGTAATTGGGTGATTTCTCACAGTATAATTGTTTTGGGAATACACCTGGCAGGCGGAAACCAGTGCATAGTGGAGTCAGCAAGATGTACACATTCCCACATGACCGACAATTCTGGGTTGTGGTCAGTGGTAGATTTAAGGCAAAGGGCCCTGTGGGCAAAAATGATAGAGGGCCCAAGTGGGCATGCCATGTAGGCAGACCCTAAAGTGGGCAGATTTGCTCAATGATGAACTTTAGGGACACATGTTCCATTTTTTTAAGTTGTGTTATTTTTTTACAGTTTTCTGTGTTTAGTGGTCTGACGCTAGCTACAGACAGGTGGGCCTCCTTGCCAGCTTTTGCTGCCAATTGTGGTAATATTGAATGATGAAGCCTGCAGCTAATGTTGGAAATTACAGGGTTCAAGGCAATGGTGAATGGGAAGGGACATTACAGGATGTAATGTCACAGGATCTTTCCAACGGCATGGACATCCATTTTGTGCATGTTGCCGGGGTTCTTACCCCACACACTTGAAATGTCATTGAACATCACAGACTTAAAGGAGTTCACCTTTTAATCTCAAAACCTACCAGGGGTTACCTTTTTTGTGGGTGCTTTTTGTGGCACTTGAAAGACTGCTTATCTACAACCCTCCAACTCCATATCTCCTCCAGCTCCATAGTGCTCTGCTTCAGGGCAGTGAATGGAAATGGAAAGGGAATACTAGCAGGATAGTGATGGAAAAAAGTCGAGAAGGAGCAGGTGACATGAACACTGATGGGACATGAGTATGGAGAGTAGAGGAGGGCAGAAGCGCGAGGGAGAGATTGAGAGTGAGGGAAGGCAGGAGATGGGGTGATCGAAAGGAGCCAGGCAAGGGTAAAAGGTTGAAATGGTACAGTGAATGAACAAGGGCAGGAGGATGGGGCAATAGTTAATAAGGCAAAACAGTGAGATGAAATGCAGGGCAAAGAGGATGAAAGGAAGGGAAAATAGAGAGCATGAGTTCAGTAGTGTAAGGAGAATGGGGAATAATGGTGGTCTAAAGAGTCAGGGGGAAATGAAGCGTAAAGGAGGGCAGGAGAAAGGGAGAGAATGGAGGCAAGTGAGTGAGGAATGCAAAATCCAGACATTGAAAGACAAGGGAAAACTGGCCTGGCTTCTCTTACTCGACCTATCAGTGGCATTTGATCTGGTGAACCATAAAATCTTATGTAAACATCTCTCATCTGCTGCACACTTCTCTGACCAAGCGAATGCTTGAATTGATGTCCTTCCTCAACAACAGATCCATGAGGGTCTTTGCACCTTCAGTCTCTGCCACACGCATTCCAGTTACCTGCATGTTTCCCCAAGGGTCTTGCGTATCTCCTACTCTCTACAATGGGCCTCATTCCGAGTATGGCGGTAAGGGATAGCGGCCACCGCTAACGAGAGCGGTGGCGGTAATCCCTTACCGCCATACTCCGAGTTCCCTTAGCGCCATGGTGCTTTTAACACCTGCTTTTAGCAGGCGTTAAATACCATGGCGCTAAGGGACCTTGATGTTAATTACGCCACCGTAATTTACGGTGGCGTAATTGACGCCTTCCCCACTCCCATTATGCCCTATGGGGCAAGAATGGGAATGGGGAAGGGTAAATGGGGATTGGGGAATTACCGCCCCGCCAACCTTGGAATGGGGCGGTAATTCCGCCAACCACCAAGGCGCTGCCGGTCCGGGTACGGCGTCAACCAAGGCGTTAATAGCGCCATTGGTTAGCGCCGTACTCGGAATGAGGCCCAATGTGTTCACCAAGCCAATTTTTGATGATCTTAACTATCTGGGTATCACTTACACTAACTACGCAGATGACACCCAGATACTCATCCCCATCACTGATGATTACACTGTAGACAGCAAGACTCTCAATGACATTTACCTCATTATACAAGCTGGATGGCGAAGCATGGGCTCTGTCTTAACGACGATAAGACAGAGCTGCTCCTCCTGTGCTCGTCAGCCAACATGAACAAATTGGATGTACTATTCACCTCATTCAATATTGACGGTAATATAATTAAAGTCGCCAATGGGGTGAAAACACTAGGAATCTACATCGATTCAGCACTAACCTTAACAAGACAAACCAACGCTATGGGTTCCTCCTCCGCCTACACATGCAAGCTTATCACGGCCTGCCGATCCTACCTGACTACAGTCAACTGCACCACATTAGCAACAGCCCTATTCCTACCTAAGCTCGACTATTGTAATGCGCTCTATCTTGTCACAACATAACCTCAACAAAATGCAAGTTATGCAAAACAACGCCATTAGCGCAGACTTGAACATCCCAAGGAATCATCACATCTCTGAAACCAGACACACATTAAAATGGCTTAACATTAAGCAAAAAATAGCATTCAAAACTTTGTCCCTCACTCATAAGTGCTTATCTCCCCAGGCTCTCATCTACCTGTCCAATACTATCTCACGTCACACCACAACACGGCCTACCAGAACAGCCCTGATATACTGCGGCAACATACCACGCTTCATGCAACAACGAACAGGCGGGGTTAGTTTCCCTGTCCTCGCTGCTAGAAAATGGAATGTCCTCCCTCTATCTCTAAGAGAGGAACCCTCTTACCTCCTATTCCGGAAAAAGGTCATAGCATGGCTCCATGAGCAAGACCTCAATCCGGTCATATAACTATGACCATACATGTACATATCTATGTAAATTCCTGTATCCTGTAAAACTTAATGTATATATCTAACTCTGTATCATTCTACTGTCAACTAACAGGTTGTTTCATACTGCTGTATTCCATGTTTAGTATTGTGCCCTGATGCCTATGGGCTCGGTGCGCTCTATAAATAAATAAACTAAACTAAACTAAACATTCATACCTTCTCACGATTGATTGATTGTTTATTTTTATAGTGACTATACACAATGTGTTTCAAAGTGATTCAAGGAGGGGAGGGAACATGGAAAAAAATACAACGTACATTCTTTCAGTCCTTGAAAACAGTTAGAATGTGAAAAGAACAGTAGATCGACTATCATAATCAGCCTGACGACATTTCAGATAGTGCAAGTGCTAAGGTGGATGGGGAGGGAGGGAGAAGGAAACAGACAAGCGGCTACGTTACTATGCCTGGCGGCAATTGAGGTAGTGCCGGAAAGTAAAACAGGAGGAGGGTCCGGAGGGGGGATTTGAAAGGAGGAGGAGGAGAGGAACAAAACAAGCGACAATTTTACTATGTCTAACGACAATTCAGATAGTGCTGGAGGGGTTAGGGTAGGAGGGGGAAACAGAAGGGAGGGGAGAACAAACAAGCTGCAACAGATAGGTCAGGCGGACTTAACTGAAGAGTAAGAGCAACAAAAAAACAGTGAATGGGAGGAGGGGTGGGCAGGAGAGTGAGACAGACATGCGGCTACATTACTATGCCTGACAGCAATAGAGGTGGTGCCGGAAAGTAAACAGGAGGAGGGGAGGGAGGGGGGATTGGAAAGAGGGAGAAAGAGGAGAACAGAACAAGCAACTATTTTAGTAGGTCCACCGATGATTTAGATAGTGCTGAGGGGGAAGGAGGAGGAAAAGGGGGAGCGGAAGAAAGAACAAGTGGCTTTCTAAAAAGGACAGAGAAGCCATATTTAGAAAAACATAAGTGCTAAGGGCGAAGGGAGCAAAGGAGGCGGGGAAGAGGTAGAACAGGGGGAGGTCAAAGGAAAATAAAAAGGGGGGATGGAGACAAGTAGCAGGAATCACCAACAGGGTAGACAAAAGTGGAGGGGGAAAACCATAGAAAACATAGGGCAGGGAGAGGAGAGAGAAGGTATAAGGGGGAGAAAAGGAAGAACAAAGGACAACAGAGACGGAAGGGGGAGGAGAGCCACAAGGGTCAATGGAGGAGAAGTTGGGCGGACACCTATAAACCACGTGGGTCATGGGGAGGGGGACAACTAAAAATATAGTGGGTCATGGGTTGGGGGCACACAGCAAAAATCACAAGGTCATGGGGAGGGGTGGGGGGACAACTAAAAACAATGTGGGTCATGGGGAGGGGTGGGGGGCACACAGGAAAAAACAAGAGGTCATGGGGAGGGGTGGGGGACAAGAAAAAACATTGCGTGTCATGGGGAGGGGTGGGGGGACAAGAAAAAATATTGCAGATCATGGGGAGCAGTGGGGGGACAAGAAAAAACATTGTGGGTCATGGGGAGGGTTAGGGGAAAAGAAAAAACATTGCGGGTCATGGGGAGGAGTGGGGGGACAAGACAAAACATTGCAGGTCATGGGGAGGGGTGGGGGGACAAGAAACAACATTGCGGGTCATGGGGAGGCGTGGGGGACAAGAAAAAACATTGCGGGTCATGGGGAGGGGTTGGGGGCACACAAGGAACATTGCGGGTCATGGACAGGGGAGGGGGACAAGAAAAAACATTGTGGGCCATGGGGGCTCACCTCACAAGCCTGCAACAAACAGGAAACAAACAGGGGCCTACAAACGGGCCTTGGAGGAGGGCCGGCATTTGCCTGCCGGCTCGCCTCATCGGTGGAGATGACATGACAAGAATGGCACCTTGACTGAGGCCATAACAATGCTGACAAACCTACCCATAAAGATGGAAGATGAAGTGGAAGACATTGATGATGACAACTGGTTTGTGTCAATCTTCTCATGGGTTCCACAAAGAATGGCGACCATTTTCAAGTTCCTTTGAGCCCTGTTGGTGATGATCATGTTTGGGTTCTGTGTGATCAGGATAATAATCACACAATGCAAGAGGACTGCGAAGAAAGCAGTAGGAATTAAGATTGTGATTGATGTTGAATCAGGATTTGGACCTAAAGATGAAAAGATCAGAGACTATGTAAAGGCCAGTATTTATGCACCGGAAGGAACAAAGTTCCTGTATCCAAAGAACCACAAAAAGTATGTGGGAAGATGGATCTACTGCAGTCCTAATGGACAATGCAGTCTTATGACCTGCGTCATAAGTGTTGATGAGTATGCAAAATCAGCTGGATGCCTGAAAGACGTCATAAAGATATGGACTCCAAAGAAGCATTTCTTCAGACGAGGATGTCTTGATGTGAAGATTGATGAGAGAGTGCTCATTGAATCGTCCAGAGGGGGGAGTGTAGAGGAAGAGCCAAAAGCCCCTACCAGAAGCACTACCGAAAGCCAAAAGCCCCCACCAGAAGGATGCCTGTACCACAAAGAATTCTTGAAACAAGGTATCCATTGAGAAAACCTTACATGCATACACAAAGATATTTTGGTCTTCTGGACAGAGTCCTGGAAGAAGTGTGAAAATGAGTGAGAAAGAAGACTGGTGATGTCATGCGATGCAGAACTGGCGCACCCTGAAAAGATACACAAGACAAAAAAACATTGACATTCTATAAGATCTGAAGAGGAGGTGTCAAAAATGAGCAACATTTCAGGCTCGAAATGAAGATGCTTGTACGAAGAAACACTGAAGAAAATGCAAATTCATTTTACACTTGTACAGATGCTGTAACACAAGTAGACGAAATTATCTTGAGCTGGCTACGTATTGAATAGATTGCGGCAATGCACCAATGTATATACAAAGGAATGTATAGAACCTGGATGTTCCGCGGTGCACTTTAGCAAAGCTTGAAGCCCTGAATAGAAAGGGTTTCAGTGTGGCGCAGTTGAAAAATAGCTAATCGAAAAGGAGAATCCAAGAAAGTCTGGCTGGCCCAGCACCAAGAGTCAAGGCCACTGTGAGCCTGGTTGTCTGTCAATTAATAACATGAACGTGAGAACGAAACAGACTTCTGTTTGAAGTGGAATGAAAAAACACTGAAGGTGTCAAGAGTTCATTTAATAGTATTATATGCAGCGAAGAGCTGAAAACATGGTCTCCGGTCACATGGTCAGATGATAATAGACTTTGTGTCGAGCTACACCAAAATCAGAAGATAAAACCATGCCACACTCCCTTTTATTCTCAGGCACAGAGAGCTTCTGCAAGGCCATGTTCAAAGCCTTAATTGAATGGCAGACCGCAAGAGTGATGATGGATGTTCTGCTAATTGGGTGGGGAGGCATGACCAGGCTGACACCCCCAAGCACCTGGGGTAGCCTGCATGCTGCTAGCGTGTGGAATATTCCAGAAGGGTACAAGCGTGCCAACCAATTATAGAGGGACACGTAACAGTGAGCCCTATAGTTTGTGTAGCCAATGAATCGGCATGTATTTTGTGACAATGACGATGACTTGCACTAGAGGAGGGTTTAGTTGTCCACCTGATGTTAGAGATCCAATCACAACCTCCGTTAGCATGGAAAGTATACTTAGATGTTCCCTGTAAGCCTATCACATCCCAAAGTAGGTTTTTGTAGTTTGCCATGTAGTATGACGTCAATGATGATGAATTTTGACTATAAAAGTTATGTTTTTATGAAATTCATCGAGATCGTGCTTTGCGACGTCCATTGATATCCGTTGTAACTCCCTGTTTTAGATAAGTGCAAATAAAACAGTACTTAGTTTTGCCAACTTCCTGAGTCAGTTTGATTATTGATGTATGAGTAAACTGTATTGCTACCTTGTTTTAAAGGACCCAGGTCTATGGGTTCAAAAGCCATGACCAACCTTTCAGTTGGTGTTTCAGCTCCCCTCTGGCTGCCTGCCTGCCTGGGAGATTGAAGAACATTCCTTTGTGTACATTCTTATTTAAGCACCCCAAGTGTGCCACAGACTGTGTGCAAACCCCTAACTGTAGAAAAGAGGGGGGGGGCAAACATACTGAAATGAACACCCTCAAGCCCTGACAAATGTTTAACCGGGTCCTGTTTCTGATTTTACTCTACCTTTACCCAAGCTGGATGAATAGTAGGACTTTACATTTTAAGGGCATTACGTAATTACAATTGTCAAGAATGATTTCATGCATTTTTATGTTTTATGGCTATCTATATGATGAGAGTTTGTGCAACATTTCATTTACCTCTAGATAGCAGCATAGGCTTAACACGCACCAGATATCTTACTTGGAACATTAAGTTCTGTATGGTTGTTGAAAGAAAGATGCACTTGGAATTTATATCAATCACACGTAATTATAACTTGGAACAAGTATGGTTTGGTGCGTGTTCCCATACCGCATAGTTTACTACAACTATTGAGTTTTGTTTTTGCCAGATATATAGTTCCAGTAAAAAGCAGCTCTATTAGCAAAACAAAGCAACAGTGTATTCAGAGAGTAATTTTCGTACAGTTAATGTTCATTTACAGCAAGCATAAGACTTACAGTGAAGCAATAAAAAAGGCACACATGGCTGAGAACTCTAAAAGGGGGGATAATGAGACGCAAACCACCCATAGGAAGGTGAGTACTAGCTCTGAAGACCTTATCATCTTGCCCTAAGAATGCAGGGAGTTTCCATAAAGTTACCGGCAATATGGAACAGGGGGCTCATCATGAGAAAAAAAAAACATATTGAGTTGCTACCAGTACCGTTTCTGAATCTGGCCCTACTCAATACTAGGTCCCTAGTGAGGCACACTCTGGATGTCTATGATTTTATTTTAGAACATAATGTAGATATAATGTGTATCACGGAAACCTGGCTATCTGAAGCCCATGGTCCTGTTATAAAGCACCCCCCGGCTACGTCTTTTTTGGTAAACATGGACAGGAGAGCCAGGGGGAGGAGTTGCCATGATATGGAAAAAGGAATTAGGGATATATGAGGCTAAAATAGAATTCGAAGGTTGTGACAGACTTCATACAAAGGTTATCCCCAATCATAACTATAGCATTAACTTCTTACTGCTACATAGGCCCCCTGGGGAATCAATACTGGAGCATTTGAATGGCAGAGAGGAAGAGAGGTCGGCAGAAACGAAAGTTGCGTTCTGTCCCTCCCTCCGCCATACAAATGAATGCAAATGGCGGGTAATGAAAGGAACAGGCTTTTGTGTGGTTTCCTTACCGTGTGTTTCGCATGATAAGTTTTTATTAATCAACAGGCTAAACAAACCTGGTGAAACTATATGTCTTATAACTGGATTAGCAACAATGCCAGTCATAAGGTTGGCCAAAGTTAATGGTTCTAGTAGCCTCATCATTTTAGTAGGAGTTGGTGTTTGTAAGTCATTCTCCCATTGTTCTCTGAACTCGACATGTTAGTTAGAATTGTTTCTCTTATTGGCTTAACTCTAGGTGCTACTTAGAGATGTTCCGTTGTTCATTATTCGAATTTTGGGGTAGACATTGAAAAATAATGTCAGTATATCGCTATGACGGCCAATATAGGGTATCTGCATAATTTATATATGACCAGAAATCGCTCTTCATGATTCGTAAAATATGTCAAATGAATTTTCTAGCATATATGTGATTTCACTTGCACTTTTTTGCCTGTTTGCACTATGTCACTATTATATATTTACTGTTGTACTTTCCTATGGTTTTTAGATATTTCTGAATACATTTTTCCAGTATTTAAATTGCAACTAATTTCTGTACTCCCTTGATGACAAACTTGGTAGAATAAACAATGTGATTGAATCAAATTTGTAATTGATGTGTTCGGTCTTTATATTTGAATTTATCTCATGAAGAGTGTGTTTCTTGTATTAAATTTACTATAGTTCCACAACGCTTCATGAATTACAGGGACTCCCTATAGTCAACATGAACCTGACTAACAGGCAGCACGTCTCTGGTACCGCGTGAGAATCATTCTCCGAAGTGGAAGAGGAAAGAGAGACTCACTGGGCCCGATTCATGCAATATTTGCGCAGTTCAAAGTGAATTTGCACTGCTGAAAAGCGACTTTGCACTCTTGACACAAACCCTGATTCATGGGACCGTGCAAAGTGTATTTTTGCAGTGCAAAGTCTGTGCAAATTTTCTTTGAATCAGGCCCGCAATGCCTATGCCCGGTGCAGAAACAGAGGCGCAGTGTAGCCTTCGATTTTGCCTTTCGGATGCAGCTGTCGCTGGCTTTCCTAGACCACCAGGAACTTGTGGGGAAACAAAAGCCCCCTACATACGTGTGACTTACAGCTGGGAAACCCGATCTGGTGCCACTAACACGGACAGAGACAATGACAGACCCGGACAGCCAAAGCCCTTCCGCACAGGATCTGTGCGATGGTTGGGGCATAACCTGCTATTTATGAACAAACATAAAACATCACCTCCCTGGGTGGGAAATTTTGGACCAGATTGGCCAGAGGAACGAGACCAATCCCAACATAGAAGGAGGGCAATTAGCAATGAACAGCAAGCAGGAAGTGTGGGTTACCAGGGTGATGTCAGTGTTGGAGTTGGGGGATGACCAAGAGACCAGCAGGAGGGCAGAATGACTGGAGGACTGTGGAGGTGGATTGTGGAGCAGGTTAGGTTTTGGCTGGAGAATGAAAGTGATACTGCAGTGGGAGCGTGTGTTAGTGTGGCACATGTGTAGAAAGGCTAGTGTAAGGAGTGGCCGTGAAGCAGATGGTACAGAGTGAAAGGAGGGTGTTTAGTAGTATGTATGGAGGAGTGATAGTAGGAAGTAGTAGGAGGGAGTAGCGCTGGTTTGGAGGAAGGAGTACTTGGGGCTGAGTAGCAGTAGGGGGAGGAGTAATGATTTGGTGGTGGTATTAGTAGGAGAGAAAAGTAATCACACGAGGAGGAAGCAGTAGGGTGGAGGAAGGAGTGGAAGTGTGGAGGAGGGAGTAGTAGGGTAGAGTAAGGAGAAACAACAGGGTGAGCAAAGTCTAGAAGGAGTGAGAACAAGGCGAGATAATTGGTGGGAGGAGTTAGGCAGAGTGGGAACGCAGTAAGAGAAGGGAGTGTTAGGAGTGAGCATGTTAAACCGATCCTCAGTCAAACAGGCTATTTGCAAAGAACTATCCAAAATGAAATTAGCACACCTCCCTGTTTAGACTCAGGCGGATACCTGCTTTCACTGTGAACAGATGGCGTGGCATATAGGAAACACTGGCTCCAACCTGTGTTGTGAAAATACAAGCATGACGTGTGCTGTTCTGCTTTCTTCTCCTTACTGCAGATGGAAGGCCATGGTATTGTGACGCGTGCTGTTCTGCTTTCTTCTCCTTGCTGCAGATGGAAGGCCACAGTATTGTAAGGCATGCTGTTCTGCTTTCTTCTTCTTGCTGCAGATGGAAGGCCATGGTATTGTGACGCGTGCTGTTCTGCTTTCTTCTCCTTGCTGCAGATGGAAGGCCACAGTATTGTGAGGCATGCTGTTCTGCTTTCTTCTTCTTGCTGCAGATGGAAGGCCATGGTATTGTGACGCGTGCTGTTCTGATTTCTTCTCCTTGCTGCAGATGGAAGGCCACAGTATTGTGAGGCATGCTGTTCTGCTTTCTTCTCCTTACTGCAGATGGAAGGCCATGGTATTGTGACGCGTGCTGTTCTGCTTTCTTCTTCTTGCTGCAGATGGAAGGCCATGGTATTGTGACGCGTGCTGTTCTGATTTCTTCTCCTTGCTGCAGATGGAAGGCCACAGTATTGTGAGGCATGCTGTTCTGCTTTCTTCTCCTTACTGCAGATGGAAGGCCATGGTATTGTGACGCGTGCTGTTCTGATTTCTTCTCCTTGCTGCAGATGGAAGGCCACAGTATTGTGAGGCATGCTGTTATGCTTTCCTCTTCTTGCTGCAGATGGAAGGCCACGATATTGTGAGGCACGCTGTTCTGCTTTCTTCTTCTTGCTGCAGTTGGAAGGCCACGGTATAGTGACGCGTGCTGTTCTGATTTCTTCTTCTTGCTGCAGTTGGAAGGCCACGTGACGCATGCTGTTCTGATTTCTTCTTCTTGCTGCAGTTGGAAGGCCACGGTATAGTGACGCGTGCTGTTCTGCTTTCTTCTTCTTGCTGCAGATGGAAGGCCATATTGTGAGGCGTGCTGTTCTGCTTTCTTCTTCTTGCTGCAGATGGAAGGCCATATTGTGAGGCGTGCTGTTCTGCTTTCTTCTTCTTGCTGCAAATGAAAGGCCACGGTATTGTTTGTGCAGCATCCGCACTCCTTTAGATTGCCATGAGGGCGCCTTGTGGGATGTATTTACCCATGCATCCGAGCCCTACCTCAAAACTGTGCAGTACTGACATGAAAACATCATGATGGCCAGAGCTTCCCAGAAAATGCACAGGGAAATGCATGAAGAATAGGCTGCCACTCATTTTTGCCGATGTTATGGGCACAGAAGGACACTGCCTAAAACCACCATTGGACTACCCGCACAGTAGTCTGAAACCATTGGGAATGGCAATGCTGATTGCCAAATGCAACCTAGAATTGTGGGGAATTCATTTCTTAAATCCCAAAAATGGGTGCAGTACCAGTACTCACCACTATCCAAAAGCCGGCGTTTTAAAACCACTCTGTTTCCCTGAAGGCAAGTCAAAATGCCTATTTTCAAACATTGCAATATGTGCAAAATATTTACTGAACACCAGCAGACATTTGGCAGAATGGAGTTTTGTGTGCCTACAAAATCTGGGAAATGAAGATCATAAGACAAGGTTTATAACAAGACTGGCTGCGCTGTGGATTTCAGCAGTTTAAGTTGCACTGGATTGAAAGACACTAAAAAAAAAAAATCTAAATGTTTAAATTGACTGAGTGACCTACTTTTGAGTGTCACATAGGTTGCAATTGTTTAAATGTCATAGTTTTGCACTTAGAATCAGCATTCTAGCTGCATGTGTAAAATTGCAAGTTAATTTAAAAAGCAACAAATAACATGACAGTAGCTGAAAGTCTGGCTTAAGGAACTTGATTCTGCCTGGCAACTACCCCCATCAGGAGTGAAATTTGAGTCACCACTGTGTTCCCAGGCCAACCTTCCTTTTGCTGCCCACACTAAGGATATGCCATCTATCTGATAATTGAATTACCTGTGCTCTGTAGGAGAGTGAACAAAGCCCTCTTCACTCAGGCAAAGGTTTTTATTACACAGTCGTAAAATGTAGCTTCCTCTTGGCAGGAGCTGGGAGGGGCACTGCCTGTGAGAGCAAGCTGGCTTGGCAGAACTGGAAAGACCAGTATTTCTACCTTGTGCTGAGAGGAAACCACACCCCTTTGTAGCCAGAATATTGTTTAGAAAAAGATGAATAACTCATAGTACGGACATGTGAAAATTTTATAAATGACACCATAATTCTTGTGATTTTTCTGCCCACATTTTAAGAGGTTTTTCGACCCGGTGGCGTGTTCAGGGGGGTTTTAGCGGAAAAGTGGATATTACTCTAAATGTATGCATGTTAAAAATCTGAAACTTCTTCAGTTAATGTCCATACTCCCTGCACACATATATGTAAAGTTGGGTCAATGTCAGAAATTGAAAAATCAGTTAAAAAGTTAAATATGTGCCATTTCTGAATGCAAGCTCTTAGAAACAGCAGATTTGGACAGAGACATGGCTAAATTCAGCCACACCATGTATGTGTAGTTTCAAACAACTGTGTAACTGTGAAATATGGATTTTGATCAGATATAGATTTGGGTGCACAGATGATAGGGGAGTTGTTTCAAGAGATCATAAATGGATGACATCACTCTAACTCACAGCTCCTTCGCCAATCAAATGATAAATGGAAGTTTGACCAATTAGAAGCTGAGAGAGAGGTAGGGTCAGTGATGCTAGAACACACCCACATTCTAAACACATAAAAGCAGACAGACAGGACAGATAGAGACCTTCCAAATCCATCTGCAGCGGGACGCTCTGCCGGAAAAATCCATACTTACCTCCATCAACCTCCAGAGAGCCAAACTAGAGACTTCAATCTATCCAGAACTAAGAGACCAGACCAGAGAGAAAGCAGTGCTGTACCCAGAGAGACCCAGACCAGCAGAGAGAGCTGACCCAAATCACTGTGAAGTGCAGAGGCCAGACCAGACCAGACCAGAGTCCAGTTTAAAACCCTGACCAGATCCATGGCGAGGCCCATTTCACTCAAGAATATAGTGTGAGTACCTAGAAAACTGTGCAGAACCAATCTCTTAGTTAAAATAATATAATTCAATCTATTTAACCTAAGTAGAACTGCCTCCTAACTGTCACTTGTCATTTTCTAGTCGCAAGCTGCACTTGTCTTTTTGAACTTTAAAATTTCAAATCTGAAAAACGACCTTCACAAAATCGCTCATATCTCTGCAACCGTTTGTGCTAGAGACTTGCAATAACTTTTATCTGAAAGCTTAGAATCGTGGCTTTCCTATGAACCTAGAACCGCTTTCCTACCCCTTATAGTTTTACCGCAATCGCGGAACACGCGTCCGCGAATTTTACCGCGATTTGCGAATTTCTTCACATGTAAAAACTGCTGCTGCTTGCCTTCCATTTGCCAGAAATTCGTTTAACCTGCTAACTATCCCTGCATCATTGCTAGTGTGAGTCTGGACTAATATTAACTAGATACCACTCACCCTGAACCTCTGAAAGGGAATTAAAAAGCATTTCCAGCATATTTCTCATCCATTGCTAGCACATATCAAAGCATTTGGGCCTGTGTTTTCAAACTCCTATCTGTTTTCTGTTGTCTAAGCTTGCTGGGATTGAACTGATTACATTGATTGCATTTCTGAGAACTGTGTGCTCTCCTCCCATTCCATTGCATTGCATAAAGAGGGGGGGAGTGAATAGCCAGAGAAAAGTGATTACATTGTTTTGTGGAAATCATATTGAGTCTTTTCTATACTGCATTTCATTCATTCAACCTTGCATTTCCTTGAACCCTATAAAGCATTCTCTACCACATTATCCTTCTGTACCTATTTACCAGTGTGCTCCCTTATCCATTTCATCTCAACTCATTAGTGATTATAAGAAGTGTGCTAGTGCCAGATTCTCCGTTGTTGATCTTTATCATATCAGATTAAGTGTGCTATTCAATTATTAATTTATTATAAAGTGTCATATATATATCTATTGTTTAAATTATCAAATAAACCTTTTAAACTTGCAAAACAGAACTACTTCTTGGCTCAGTGGGGTCAGGGGGATTCCAAGAGAGGGGTGTTATATAGGGGTAGTCATCCAGAACGCATGAACTGGACCTAAAGATATATCAATAAGGGTTTTCATTCAGTATTATAGACTAGGCGCTGACTTAGCTGTAGTGTTGAATTGAATCCCCTTACAAATTGGGGGCTCGAGCCGGACGTTTGGGTTAGAATACCACTTGTGCAGCTTAATACAGTGTGCTAACTGACGGGATACATACATCCGGTCGGATCACCACGCTGCATTACGCTGTGAAGCATTCCTCAAAAGGGACACTCCAAGAAAAGTTCTGTTCTGCAAAAATAAAATACAAACTTCTGTAAGTCAGGACAGAGACCAATCTCTAGAATGACGACCTTAGTAGACATGAAAATAGCCAGAGAGCACCTCTTGCATAAGCTATTTGTGAGAGGTGAATGGACCGAACAGGGCCAGGATGTGTGGTTGCAGGCCATCACACAACAGGTCACTGAAACAGGGTCAGATATATATAGAGATCAGGGTCCCTTACATGTGGCCCTGAGTGAACTATATATGGCTCCTAAAGCCAAAGAGGAACACAATAAGATTGCCAGGATAGCAGCATACCTGTACCTATATATGGGAGACATGCAGGATAGATGTGCTGAAAGCCAAAATCTGGCAAATAGGCAACAGATGGCATTACAGAAGGCCCAATCTGATCTGGACTCTTCTGAGCAGAGGCTGCAGAGGAGCCAGGAGGCAGAAAATGATAGTAGGCAATATATCATTAAAATAAAAGAGGATATGGGCATCCTACAACAGGAAAAGACAGACCAGGATACCCGATTTCTGGCCCTGCAGAAGGAGCACCAAGACAGTTTGGACTCCTTACTGCAGAACCAGAAAAAGCTGGAGCAACAGATCAATTTCAACAGGGCATGCACAGAGCAGGTAGCCACCCTGCAAATCCAACTAGACAGAGAGAAAGAGGAGAGCAACAAACTAATTTTGAAAGACCTGGATACCCAGGAAGAGTTTGATCAGGAGCGCCAGAAAGCCGGCGCCTTCCAAAGGCAAAGGGACGACCTGGCGGCGCAGATGCAGGCTCTTAGTCAGGAAAGAGACGCCTTAGGCCAGGAAGTCTGCCATTTAAAAAGAAAAATGGAAGAAAATCACCTGGCCCTCCAGGGGCTGGGTGATCTCCAAAAAGAAAACCAGAACTTGGTAGAGCACACCAGAAGGGTGGAAGATGCTCTAGCAAGAAAGGAGCAGGCCAATAGGGACATTGCCCAGGAGATAAACCTCCTGCAGCAAAGACTGGCCCAGTTCTCCAGGACCAACCAGGAAGCACAGAGGGAGAATGAGGCCCTCTGTCAACACAATGATAGGCTCCAGCAACAGGTAGCGATGCAGGAGAAACTGATAGAGTCGAGTAAGGCCTTAACAGAGGAACTGAAGGCACAAATGCAGGCTCTTGCATTGCAACAGGGAGCAGGGGCGGATAGAGATGAGGTTCGCTGGGAAATGGAAACTCCGGAGCATAACCTCAGGAGCCCTAGTACCAGAGGCCCTCATACCTCTCAGTCCCTGGACTCTGCCACCCCCATGTCCCCTGGCGCACATGAGCACAGGGCCACAGGGATGGCAGATTACTATCCAGCTAAGATTATGGGGCTCATAGGCCAGTACCACTCAGGAATGGAGGGGTGGGCATCCGGGTATGGGCACCCAAGTACAGTACAGTTCAATGGGGAACCCCGGGAGAGTAGGCCCATTAAGGGCATCCTGAAAACCTCTGCCCAGTTAGGTCAGTGGAGGGGGTACCCATCAAATCCTGGCAGCAAGGAGGAATCTGAAGACTCCTCTGAACTGCGCAGGACACAGGAGACCAGGTCCCCACATTCTGCCAGCCATTCCCAGGCTCGCAGAATCCGGGAAAACCTGGAAGAACAGACGGGAACCTCTGGGAGCAGTGCCTCTGAGTCCGAGGAAGAATGGACAAGGGTTACCCGAACCAAAAAGGCCAATAAGGCAAAAAGGGCCTTGCTTAAGGACCCCTTAAAGCAGATTAAGGCGATCAGGAGCGTCATCACGCCTTAACATAAGAACGCTAAGTATTCTGTTTGGGAGCACTTAGAGTTGTTTGAACAAATGATGGAGACTTTCCATTTGAAGGACAGCCAAAGCTGCATTCAATATGTAAAGTGGACCTTCTCCCCGGAATACTCCAGTTTCTTTGCGGGGCTGGAGGACCAAAATCATTTAAGATGGTCCACCTATAAGGCGGCCATCCTGAAACATTTTTCTGTTCACAGAAATCCTCAAGAGGCTCGCAAGGCAGCCTACAATTTGCAATGTGGGGAGGATCAGGCCCCACAAGAATTTGTGCAGGAGTTAAAGCGTGCTTTTGCACAGACCACAAGAAGGGTGCGCACAGACAGTCGAGAATTCGTTAATACATTTTTTCATGCCTTGCCCAAATACATCATGACCCAGCTCGTGAGGGATTTTCACGAGAAAAGATCCTTAGACTGGGTCATTGAACAGGCTACCCGGATCTATGAGGTGCAGAAACCGATAGATAGCAAAAGTAATGCCCAGAAAAACCCCAAAGCCAACAGCACCCCTGCTGCTGCCAAGGTGGCAGAGGTAAAGGTCACCCCCGTTTTGGATTTGGAGATGGGGGGGCCTAAAAACCTGCCTGCACCTAATAATGCTAGGCCCAGGAGGTCCTCGGGTCAGTCACAGACGGTGAGCCAAGGAGGCAGCCCCACAAATGGGGTCCCTCGCTCTCCTGATTATGTAAGTCCCCGTTACAAGGGAAATCGACCCATCCTGGGTTATGTGTGGACTCCTCCAGCCCAAGGGGGGGGATCCAGACAAGCACCTAACCCAGGGAACTTCCCTCCAAACTTCCCACAGGAGGGCAGAAATTTACCAAACCCTGGGCAGAACTTTTTCCCCAGATATCCACCCGACTTTCAGCCCCAAAACCATCCATCCTTCTTTCCCCAATTCCCTGAGCCCAGACCACTGAATCCGGGAGAGGGGAGGCCAAGGGTGGAGGGGTACCCAAATCTTCCCAACCAGGGGTACTACCAAAGAAGGGACAGCTACCCTTCCCGGGATCAGCCCAGGGGAGAAAACAGGGCCCCGTATCAGCCTGAGCGGGTTTCCCAGTTAGAGCGCCAGGTTCAAAACATGGCGCGGGATCTGGGTCACATACTGAGGGCTCAGCAGAACCCTCAGATGGGCGTGCCGGCGCAGAACGCACCCAACTCTGGACCTGGTGCTCCAGAACAATGACGGGGGCAGCACCCCGATAACTCACCGGTTCCCCGGAAGGAGGCACAAAGGGAAGGGGGGTGTAAAGCCTTGGAGGAAGCTTCCTTCCTCACTTGTAAACAGCCCCTGGAAACCCAGGAACCGGAAACAAAATCTCTTGCCCCTGAAAGTCTGCCTCATAAGGAGCAGAGGGGGGGTAGGAGAAACAAAAGACCCAAACAGACTCAGTTTGAGGAGGAGGTACAGATCTTCCAATTTGAGGGAGAGGGATCCTCAGAGGATCCTGGGAAAAGGATCTTCTCCTTCAGAGAGGGGGGAACTCCTCCCAAAGAAAAATGGGTCCCTAGGGATGAAAATCCAGACTGGGGAGATGTGGAGACTGAGCTACCGCCGCCCACCATCTCATCCCAGAACCAACAGCAAGAGAATCCCCTGGTTCAAACCCATCCTGGGGACTGCCTCCAAAAAGGGGGGGGCGGCCCAGAACCGGAACCAGGGGAACCCACAATGGCTCTGATCTCCAGTTGCCAAATTTTTCTTTCAGATTCCCAAGACTCTCCACAGAATGTTGCCCAAATCTCTTCGCTAGCAATGTCCAAAACCAGAAAGTTAGCCCACCAGTTGTCCAAAAATGTGCATTATCTGTGCCCCCTTAAGGAGAAGGAGGGAAGATATTATGCCCCGGTACAAGTACAGGGGCAGGGTACAATCTCAGCACTGGTGGACACGGGATCTCAAGCTACCCTTCTGTCCAGAAGGGCCTTTGACGAACTGAATGCAGGAAGGGGAGAGAATTACCAAATTCCTCTCACCTCTCTTCCTGGACAACTACAGAACTTTGACGGGAAGGAAATTCCCGTCGAGGGGACGGCAGATTTGGACATTAAAATTGGGCGACATAAGTTGAAACACCCGGTCATAGTTGTGACCCCAGAGGGCACCCCTTGTTTACTAGGGAATGACCTCCTGAGAAGGTTGTCACCCCTAATAGATTGCGTAAACAAGGTCCTCTGGACCCAGACTAGCCGACCAATAAAATTAAAACAGAGTGTCAACCATGTTAGTTTAAACGGCACCTGCCACATGGTTGAACAAAAATCTGACCAAGTAGAATTTCACTTCCAGAACAACCAGATTCCAGACGTGACAGTAATAGCAGTAGGACAACAGACTGGTGATGGGGGGTCCTCTCTATTTCTGAAAATCAACCTTCCTTCCAGTCTAAAGTGGTATTCCACGCTGGAAGGAAACACTCTGAAATTCTATACTAATCCACAATCAGAAACTCCCACTCCTATAGTCCAGAAAGATGTGAAATCAGCTCAGAGCCTGGCTGAGATTCAGCAAATTGGAGAGCAGTTGTTCATCCCTGTTCAGTTAAATGATGGGAAGAACTCTGTTCTCGCTCGAGTGTGTGAGAACAACGGTAAGAGCTTCATCAGCGAAGCCATGTTCCGCCAACTCCCAAAAGATCCAGCCATTCCCACCTTCAAACTGATAGACAAGTGGGAAATGGACCTGGAAGCACCTAATTCCAAACATCTCCTGCCAAGCAGGTGTATGCTCAAAATCTCCATTGGCAACAAGAGCATAGTCCACAATCGTTGGGTCGTGCGAGACGTCCCTGCCGCCTTTTACTTAGGCAGTGACATTCTCAATTGCTTTGCCATTAGTTTGGACCTAATAAACTTCAAAGCTTGGTCCCGATTAGCGGATAATCCCATGAGCTTTGATGATCCAGAAAAAGCATTTAGGTCAGCTCAATTGCTACCTTATGCCGTTGAAATTCAGGTTAAAGAGGAAGTCACCATCCCAGAAAGGACCCGACAATTTTCCCTGGAAGTGAAAGTCAAAAGGGGACAAGAGTTGAAAAACCCTGATGCTTACATACATCTAAATGCTTCTCTCCAACAGCAAGGGTTGGGGGTAAACCCAACTCCATTAGTCAACATAGAACATGACACCATTCTAATAGAGGTGGATAACAGCGACTTAAAGAGTATTACTCTAGCCGCAGGCACCATTATTGGAATGGCGGTTGATGACCGACATTTCTCCATTGATCTTGTAAATGAACTGTTAGGACCAATCCCCAAGGACTGTGTTGACAGTGACAGTGAGGACAATACAACACCAGACAGGATTTTTACCCGGCATGGGGGGAACTTCCTGGTGTACACTTCCTGCCCCTATGGTAAGGAAGATGTGACTTGTGACTTCCGGAGGGATGAGGTGATTTTCCAGGTCCATGAGGGCTGCCTTTCCCACCTGAAGCCTCCCGTCAAAATCAGCACTCTGACCAGGGACTTCTCCACCCAGCTAGAGGAGGCCGCGGAGATAGCCAAACCAGAAGTCTTTCCAGGCTTCAGGCAGATGGTGGAAGAGAGAGTCAACCTAGCTGATGCCTGTGTGACTCTGGAACAAAAGCAAAAGTTGAAACAAGTTTTCTTGGATTTCCAAGATCTCTTTGCGGTAGACTCATATGACTGTGGTCGCACTGACATCCATACAACAACAATCCCCACGGACCCTGGCATGACTCCTGTGTTTGTGAAGCAATATCGATTGCCTATCGCATCAATGGAGTCCCTTACTGAAATAATTAAGAACCTTGAGTCCCGGGGAATAATCCGTCCAGTCCACAGCACCTTCAATAATCCGGTGCTGGGAATATTGAAGCCAAACGGCCAGTGGAGACTCTGTGCTGACCTTAGGGAGCTCAACAAACGGGTCCATACTTCCCGATGGCCTCTGCCCTACATTGACCAAGGGCTGGCCCAGATCCAGGGGTCACAGGTATTCACTGCAATAGACCTGACCAATGGATACTGGACCGTGCCTGTCAGCAGGGAGGACCAATACAAACTGGCTTTTACCTTTGGGGGCCAGCAGTATACATGGACCCGGACTCCCTTCGGATACCTCAACTCCGGCAATGAATTCAACATTTTTCTACACAAGGCCATGCCCGACTTGGGTGCAAGGGGTAACCTGGCTTATGTAGATGATGTCCTCATCAAAAGTTCATCTGTGGAGGAACACATAGCGGAGATCCGTTATGTTCTGACGCAGTTGAGGGCCGCCGGAGCAAAACTTTCCTTTCAGAAAGCACAGTGGTGTAGAACCCGTGTTAATTTCTTGGGGCATGAGATTACTCCTCAGGGCCTCTGTCCCCAGGAAAAGAAAGTGGAAGCACTTCAGAAACTGAAAGACCCCACAACTCTGCGGGAACTAAGGAGCCTCCTTGGACTGACTAATTACAGCAGAAAGTTCATTGAGGGCTACGCAGAGATCACCAGACCCCTGATTCATCTCCTGAAGGGGGGGGTCAAGTGGGAATGGGGTCCAGAACAATCCGAGACAGTAAGACAACTCAAGAGAAGCCTCTCACAAGCGCCTTGCCTAGCTTACCCTGTCAGAAATAAGGAGTTCTTCCTGGAGACGGGGTTCTCTAATACGTGCTTGACGGCAGTATTATACCAAAAGCATGACAAGGTCAATAAAGTAATATCCTATGCGAGCAAAACTTTATCCTCTGTGGAGGAAAAATTCAACGATTGTGAGAAGGCACTCCTGGCAACGGTGTGGGCATTGAAGAATTACCGCCCGTTTATCCAGGGGGAACACATCATAGTGGAGACTCCACACCAGCCTCTGCAATATCTCCAAAGTGACAGAATCCGGGCCGGAAATGTGAGTAATTCCCGAATTACTTCCTGGATTCTGTCAATGCAAGGCTTTCCTGTGGAGGTCAGATATGGCCAAAACAAGAAGAGTCCCCTCGCGCAAGGTCTGGCTGACTTGCATGATTGTGCCAGAGAAAACTGTCTCGAGGACGAAAGTCTAAAAATAAAGGACAACATGGAGGCATACCTTAATTCCCCCCACAAAGTCTTTGAAGAAGACAAGTGTGAGGGAATGCCCACTGTGTATGTGGATGGATGCTCTTACCATGTTGACAACGACGGGGAGAAAGAACTAGTGGCCGGCGTAGGGAATGCATGGGTGAATGAGTCCCCAGAACCCTCCGCTGGATACAAAATTGGTCCCCGAAGTAGTCAGGTGGCAGAATTGATGGCTGTGCATCATGCCATCCTCACTGCTGTCCAGCATCAACTCCACGAACTGGTCATAATCACAGATTCGGATTATGTACGGAACGGGTTTGTGGAGCACCTGGTTAATTGGAAAACCAGAGGCATGTTATGTGCTAACAACAAACCCTTGAAACATGGGAAGTTGATCCAAAACATTGATGATCTGGTCACCTCGAATGAGATGACCATCTATTGGAAAAAGATCAAGGGTCATTCTAAAGTAGAGGGACCAGACAAAACTGGAAATGACTTAGCTGATCAGCTGGCCAAAACCGGGGCCATCCAAGGGGATCTAATTGAGATTGAGTCCCTGTTGGGGGAAATCCAGGTCACTGCCATCACTAGGTCCCAGACAAATGCTCACAACGACCTTTCAATTGCACAATGGAGTAAGGAGACCCCTGATGCTGATTTGATTACTGCTCAGAAGGGGGATCCAATTATTGGTAAATTTTACCAGCACCTTGAGGACCCTGAGAACTTTCCCCTGACGGATACCGATTACATTGGGAAAGAGGACCTAAGAGTGTTGATGAAATGTCCAAAAATGTTCCGGATCCAAGACGGTTTGCTGGTAAGGAAATCCAAAGCTGGCCACGATCAGTGGGTGGTTCCTACCTCATTCCGAAGCCTGATGTTAAGTCACGCCCATGATGCGGCCACCGCCGGTCATAGGGGGTTTCACACAACACTGGAAATCTTAAGAGAGGTTGCATACTGGCCACACATGGGCCAGGACCTCAACCAATATTTGAAGGGTTGTCTTGTGTGTGCACAATTTCAGCCGACATCCCTCACACACCGGGCGCCTTTACAAAAGAGGGGAATGACACTGCCATGGTCAGATTTACAAATCGACTTTGTAGGCCCTGTGATTCGCTCGGCTAAGGGGAATAAGTACATGTTGACTGTGACATGCTTGTTTACCAAGTGGGTGGAATGTCTCCCAGCCCCAAATTGCAAGGCAGAAACTGCAGCTGCCTTGATGATTAACCACATCTTTTCCCGTTTTGGTCTACCTCAAAGGATTGAGTCAGACAGAGGTAGCCACTTCACCAGTGAAGTAATGACAAAGATGTGGGAGATACTGGGGGTCAAGAGAAAGCTGCATATTGCTTATAGACCAGCTTCTTCTGGGGCAGTAGAGAGATATAACCGAACCATTGTGAGCATATTAAAGAAGTTTGTGGCAGATTCTGGGCCAAGTTGGGATATCCGATTACCTCTGGTCCTAATGGCCATCAGATCTACCCCTTCATCTGCAACCAAAATGTCACCATTTGAGTTGATGACTGGACGCAAGATGGTGCTTCCTCAGCATTTGCTCTATAGGACCCAAGAGCAGACACTGATAAATGCCTCCACTACTCATGAGTATGTAGAGAATTTAAGGAAACACCTCCAACATGCTTTTGCTTATGCTCAGCGGAATCTAGAAAGATCGGCTGATAGCATGAAGACCCATTATGACCTGAAAACTTCCAGGAAGGAATATCAGGTGGGAGACCGGGTCTATCTATACAACTTCCAAAGGAACCAGGCCAAGCAGCGCAAATTTTTGCCTACATGGAAGGGACCCTTTGAGATCATCGACAAGATCTCCCCTGTGGCCTACAAGATCCGCATCCCCAAAGGCGGTTCGGCAGAGGGGGAAGACAAGTGGGTCCACATAAACCAGTTGAAATGTTGCCATCCCAGGCACACTCTGCAACAACTGGAGGAATCCTCTGGAATCCTAGCGGGTACTGTCTCAGACTAATTCAGTTCCAATCATAAAACATACCACATCTAGGCTCTAAAATATTGTGATTTGCACGAAACTGTCTCTTAGTTATACTGTGTTTTATCAAAATAAGAATGTAATGTTTCGTCATGATGAAATGCATATGCTGTCCCACCATCTCAACAGTGGTGGAAAAACGTCTATGAGTAGGTATTGCCGCTCTTCCTTTGTCGTCCTAGGAGAAAGAAGACCTTGAGACTGGCCAAGGAGGACGATCCGGAGACCGGGAACGAAGATCCAATGGGCCCCGTGTACCGCCCAATATTCCCATCAGGACCGGCGAGGAGAACTGATCGATCAGTACCGGATGGAGGAAAAGATGCTGAACTGTGCCATCTATTGGAAGAAGATGAGGAAACATCCCAGATCTTGCGAGTCCCATTCGTGAAATAGAATGGCCATCGCAAGAGGGGGGCTTGTGGGATGTATTTACCCATGCATCCGAGCCCTACCTCAAAACTGTGCAGTACTGACATGAAAACATCATGATGGCCAGAGCTTCCCAGAAAATGCACAGGGAAATGCATGAAGAATAGGCAGCCACTCATTTTTGCCGATGTTATGGGCACAGAAGGACACTGCCTAAAACCACCATTGGACTACCCGCACAGTAGTCTGAAACCATTGGGAATGGCAATGCTGATTGCCAAATGCAACCTAGAATTGTGGGGAATTCATTTCTTAAATCCCAAAAATGGGTGCAGTACCAGTACTCACCACTATCCAAAAGCCGGCGTTTTAAAACCACTCTGTTTCCCTGAAGGCAAGTCAAAATGCCTATTTTCAAACATTGCAATATGTGCAAAATATTTACTGAACACCAGCAGACATTTGGCAGAATGGAGTTTTGTGTGCCTACAAAATCTGGGAAATGAAGATCATAAGACAAGGTTTATAACAAGACTCGCTGCGCTGTGGATTTCAGCAGTTTAAGTTGCACTGGATTGAAAGACACTAAAAAAAAAAAATCTAAATGTTTAAATTGACTGAGTGACCTACTTTTGAGTGTCACATATGTTGCAATTGTTTAAATGTCATAGTTTTGCACTTAGAATCAGCATTCTAGCTGCATGTGTAAAATTGCAAGTTAATTTAAAAAGCAACAAATAACATGACAGTAGCTGAAAGTCTGGCTTAAGGAACTTGATTCTGCCTGGCAACTACCCCCATCAGGAGTGAAATTTGAGTCACCACTGTGTTCCCAGGCCAACCTTCCTTTTGCTGCCCACACTAAGGATATGCCATCTATCTGATAATTGAATTACCTGTGCTCTGTAGGAGAGTGAACAAAGCCCTCTTCACTCAGGCAAAGGTTTTTATTACACAGTCGTAAAATGTAGCTTCCTCTTGGCAGGAGCTGGGAGGGGCACTGCCTGTGAGAGCAAGCTGGCTTGGCAGAACTGGAAAGACCAGTATTTCTACCTTGTGCTGAGAGGAAACCACACCCCTTTGTAGCCAGAATATTTTTTAGAAAAAGATGAATAACTCATAGTACGGACATGTGAAAATTTTATAAATGACACCATAATTCTTGTGATTTTTCTGCCCACATTTTAAGAGGTTTTTCGACCCGGTGGCGTGTTCAGGGGGGTTTTAGCGGAAAAGTGGATATTACTCTAAATGTATGCATGTTAAAAATCTGAAACTTCTTCAGTTAATGTCCATACTCCCTGCACACATATATGTAAAGTTGGGTCAATGTCAGAAATTGAAAAATCAGTTAAAAAGTGAAATATGTGCCATTTCTGAATGCAAGCTCTTAGAAACAGCAGATTTGGACAGAGACATGGCTAAATTCAGCCACACCATGTATGTGTAGTTTCAAACAACTGTGTAACTGTGAAATATGGATTTTGATCAGATATAGATTTGGGTGCACAGATGATAGGGGAGTTGTTTCAAGAGATCATAAATGGATGACATCACTCTAACTCACAGCTCCTTCGCCAATCAAATGATAAATGGAAGTTTGACCAATTAGAAGCTGAGAGAGAGGTAGGGTCAGTGATGCTAGAACACACCCACATTCTAAACACATAAAAGCAGACAGACAGGACAGATAGAGACCTTCCAAATCCATCTGCAGCGGGACGCTCTGCCGGAAAAATCCATACTTACCTCCATCAACCTCCAGAGAGCCAAACTAGAGACTTCAATCTATCCAGAACTAAGAGACCAGACCAGAGAGAAAGCAGTGCTGTACCCAGAGAGACCCAGACCAGCAGAGAGAGCTGACCCAAATCACTGTGAAGTGCAGAGGCCAGACCAGACCAGACCAGAGTCCAGTTTAAAACCCTGACCAGATCCATGGCGAGGCCCATTTCACTCAAGAATATAGTGTGAGTACCTAGAAAACTGTGCAGAACCAATCTCTTAGTTAAAATAATATAATTCAATCTATTTAACCTAAGTAGAACTGCCTCCTAACTGTCACTTGTCATTTTCTAGTCGCAAGCTGCACTTGTCTTTTTGAACTTTAAAATTTCAAATCTGAAAAACGACCTTCACAAAATCGCTCATATCTCCGCAACCGTTTGTGCTAGAGACTTGCAATAACTTTTATCTGAAAGCTTTTATCTGAAAGCTATGAACCTAGAACCGCATTCCTACCCCTTATAGTTTTACCGCAATCGCGGAACACGCGTCCGCGAATTTTACCGCGATTTGCGAATTTCTTCACATGTAAAAACTGCTGCTGCTTGCCTTCCATTTGCCAGAAATTCGTTTAACCTGCTAACTATCCCTGCATCATTGCTAGTGTGAGTCTGGACTAATATTAACTAGATACCACTCACCCTGAACCTCTGAAAGGGAATTAAAAAGCATTTACAGCATATTTCTCATCCATTGCTAGCACATATCAAAGCATTTGGGCCTGTGTTTTCAAACTCCTATCTGTTTTCTGTTGTCTAAGCTTGCTGGGATTGAACTGATTACATTGATTGCATTTCTGAGAACTGTGTGCTCTCCTCCCATTCCATTGCATTGCATAAAGAGGGGGGGAGTGAATAGCCAGAGAAAAGTGATTACATTGTTTTGTGGAAATCATATTGAGTCTTTTCTATACTGCATTTCATTCATTCAACCTTGCATTTCCTTGAACCCTATAAAGCATTCTCTACCACATTATCCTTCTGTACCTATTTACCAGTGTGCTCCCTTATCCATTTCATCTCAACTCATTAGTGATTATAAGAAGTGTGCTAGTGCCAGATTCTCCGTTGTTGATCTTTATCATATCAGATTAAGTGTGCTATTCAATTATTAATTTATTATAAAGTGTCATATATATATCTATTGTTTAAATTATCAAATAAACCTTTTAAACTTGCAAAACAGAACTACTTCTTGGCTCAGTGGGGTCAGGGGGATTCCAAGAGAGGGGTGTTATATAGGGGTAGTCATCCAGAACGCATGAACTGGACCTAAAGATATATCAATAAGGGTTTTCATTCAGTATTATAGACTAGGCGCTGACTTAGCTGTAGTGTTGAATTGAATCCCCTTACAGCCTGAGAGACTGCATTTTAGAGAGCCATTTGCGCTGCCGCTCTGGGCAGATGTTTGGGGAATGGAGGCAGGGCTATATCGTTATATTGTTTTTACTAGTTGGTCTCTTTTCTGTGCTCTTTGAAGTGTATATGATCATTTGCTGCCAAGTCATCTTTTCACTTGCTTATGTATGCTTCTTGTGATTGATGGCTTTAGATAGTGAACGTGTCTGCCTGCCCCGACGGTACGCACGCGTCAGTTGGCCCGGTCTGCTGGCTGGTGCTAGGCACATTGTTCTGTTTCGGTTTGCTTTTTTGTTATTAGGTAAGAGAGCTGGCTAGCACTGCACACATCTATCAGCTTTGTAGCTTGAGCTATTGACTCTGGGTGCACGCACGCGTTATTCTGTTGGCTGGCAGTGTTGTGCTCCTAGCTGTAGCTTGTCATAGCTACTGGACAGTGGGAACCTTTTCTCTTAGCGCTAGATACTGATCGTTGTTGTAGAGGTTGGTGAGAGCTGCACACAGTGTTCTAGTACATCTATTGCGTCGAGGTGGTGGTCAGTACTATATAGGCGTTGCTATTTAATTACATTTAGCATTTATATATCCCTACAAACCCTGAGGCATCTGAGCGCTGTTTATTATTACCCACAGTGTGTGGTGCTCATTTATTGACCTCGGAAGGATGAAAGGCTGAGCTTGGTCCTGCTGGGATTCGAGCCTGCGTCAAAGCGAGCGCTCTACTCGCTGTGCTATTTGACCAGATGTCAATTTATAAGCTAACACATGCTTTCCATTAGGTGTAAATAACAGTACATACTGTACACGGTGTTCTGTTAACTGTACTTTCAGGTCAATGCTGTATTCAATTATTGTACCACCCCTGCAATAACTACCTTGACATTCTGACAAGAAGTCAGAATGTCAGCACGTGTATGGCAGCATATCAAAAGGTCAGAATTCAGTGGCCAGAACCAGAACATATTGTTACTAGAGCAGAAGGGAGATTGGGAGTAAAAAGGACAATTCATCCCCCTTTGCAAACCATTTTGCCATAGCCATATTAAGAGGCAGGCAATAAGGCATGCTTTGATAAGTACTTTTCTTTGCTTTATGTGTGGAGACCAAAGTAAGGAAGATTGTCTGCCCTTTATTGGAGTTATCAAATCATGTGCCTTGTTCATTGGTTTATATCACTCCAGCGAATCCCTTCCGTCTTCAAGACTCACTCTAATATGTCTTTCCATGTTGCCAAAGCTTTCCTCGCCCAAACTTAGACCTCCATTGAATACCCTCGAGGTAAATAGCCGAAACACCTTCTTTTTAGAGAAACTACCTAAGGGACAGAATTTCCTCTAGAATTGTTTTAGAGAGCTTGGCATTATTGCTCTGCAGGGTGCTTAGAAGTAGCTCGACAGGTGCCAGATGGAAACAGCCAATGATATAACCCAGAACCATTTCCATCTGGCAGGAGTAGTTTGGGGACAGATTGGGGTGCATTTAAAGGTAATTTGCAAAAACTAGTTTTCAGTCTTCCATCGTGCCTTTATATTATCAAAACCTCAAACTCCTGCCCCATGCAATGCCACAGAGCACACTTTCACATAATATATGAATACAATATAATCCAATGGAGATGCCCCAAATTGGGATGCACATTTGAAAATGCCCCCAATGATCTGACTCATCCTCCCTGCCTGTTTATTTATGCAGAGGGGAACCGGGATTGAGTGAATATCATACCAACATAATCAACATCTTCTACTTTTTGAATACATCAGCACATTGTGGTAAAGATCCTCTGAGATGTCACAGGTTTTATTTATCAATGCATAATCACGGGTCTGTCAGCATTAATCTAGAGACACTATAAACTCGGGGGAAGCATCAGGCAATTTCTGGAGTAATTTGGGGGTTGCTGCTAATGATATGCTTCCGTCTGTGTAGGAAAGAAAAGGAATTGGGAGAGCATCAACTTTCAGTGTGTCTGCCCCACAGCCACACAGCACTTTATATAGTTAATATAAGATTATCATAACGGTTAATAGTTTGGGAGCACAGTACACATCTCTGTTCAACACCTCATTTAAATTGAAGGGCTTGGTAACTTCCTCAGGGAATTTAATCTGTATGAGCAGCTTATTTAAACAGTAATGAATTGTTCTGAATGCTACTGATGCACTTATAATATGTACACGTATACATTAATGACTTACCATTGTTTAAACAGGATGATTACATTTTCAAACCGTACAGGAATAATGCAACTATTACTTGGAACATCTTCACCCCAAGCAAATGACCGCCACCAACTGCGTCCAGTGTACTACTAACTTTTTGTGTTAATTTGATGTTCATGTTGTAGGGGTACATTTAATCAAACGACTTCACAATTGAATTGAAACACCAGGTGCTTGAATGGTGCCTTATTGCATTTGAGTATCATTTATTTTTCAAAACTTGCATACACATGATGCAAAGCCTGGGGAGAACATATTGGTATTTCTCTGCACAAGCTGCTATTCTGTACAATGATGCAGAACCTAATATAAATCCTTAAGAGCAGTTACTGAATGTGTGTATGCTAAACATGGGGAAATAGACACTAAGAGATTGGTGATCTGTCCCGCGCATCCTGTGAGGAATGCTACTATACTGGAAGGGCGCAGGAGCAGGAGACAGACACTCAGGTGGCCTAATGGATGCTATAGACTTTTATGTTGTCAAAAAGAAAAGGACAACCTTATCTGTCCCTATTTCTATGAGGGGTTTCCCTGCCTCCACTAAAACACTAAGGGCTCTGTCAGAATGTCCGTGTAAATCAAAAGCCCACCTTCCTGTGTATTTTGCATTTTTAAAGCGCTCACACAGCCCGTGGGCATCGAGGCACTGTTACAGGAATTGTTTTTTTTGTTGAGAAATAGTTTTTGTCTTATTTGCGTATTTATAAACACTAAGCGCAGACCCGGGGATCGAACCTAGTTGCTTCGTGTTGTCTTGTTTCCAAAGCAAGCACGTTGCCGCTGAGCTATGCTCCCTAAATGTAGAAATGGTTTTGAAAGGTATATGTACATGTTTGAGGTTTCCTTTCTCTGATAGTAACACTTGTCGTTGGTATTGGAGAAGTGTTTCAAGTATTCTGTTAATGAACATATGTAGATTTAAATTGCATACTCATTGATTTATATATTGTTCTTGGTGTTTTGTAATGCACTACTTTGCATTAAAATATAATTTCAAAGCGTGTGTGTGTGTGTGCATTGTGCATGGCCCACTGTGTGTGTATACTTTACCATTATAACAAAACAACTCTAATCATTTTTAGTTTGCAAACACATTTTCCTATAGTATTTGGATACAAGTTTGACTTCTACTGAGGCAACACCCCCTATTGCAACAATCGCACCCCATAATGCTGGGACAAGAAACAGGCTGTAATTGTGGTTAATCTTCTATTTTATTGAAAGAAAAATCAAAGCGTTTTGTAATGTACTGTCATGCATTAAAACATAATTTCAAAGCAAGGGCAAAAAGGTAGTAGGAGACATTCACAGCCTAGCCCAGGGGCTCCTTTGAGTTTCTGTGTAGGGGGCAGGGTGAGAGGGGAATGAAAAGGGAAAGGAGAGAGGGACCAGGTCAGGGGACATTCACAGTAAAGTATGGGGCAGCATTACAAATACTTGCTCATCCTACGATTTGACATTAAAAGTTACAAACTGTAATTCATGAATGGGGATCACATTTTCTTGTAGCCCAGGACTATTCTTTCCCTGTCTAACCATGTGTGGAGACATGAAAAGTGAGGAGTGGCTTGTCCTAGACTTTGGAAACACAGCGCTTTCTCAGGGTTCGAAGATAAAGCTAGGTACACTCCAGCACCACTGATACTGCCTTTCAATGAATGCCCATTATATGCCACTGCTGAAGAAGGGGAATCCACTCGCACACATGGCTTCGGGTTGCCTTTTCAGCATGGCATCTTGGGCCACGGATAGCACGGCGCAGTGACCTAAGCTCCTCTACATTGATGTTTGTTTAAATATATTAACCACCGGAGCGCTGAAAAATGCAGTGCTTTGGGTGACACTATATTTAATCAAACAGTAAACGCTCAGTATGCAGCCATTTATATAATTATTTATTCACATGCTGGATGAACAATGCTGATTTTTATCACAAACGAACGTACAATAGAAAATCAGATTGTACGGGAAGCAGTGAGCTTCTTACAATGGGGTAAGTTTGATTGACATTCTGAGCAGGTTGTGGAGGGGAGTAAATGGATCAGTCACCGGGGACAATACATAAGTGGACATATGTAGATTAAGGACAACCAACATTGGACATTTTAAGTGCAGGTAGGTGCTACTTCTAGCTGTGCTCAGGATGTGACCATGATGGGCGAAGTGCTAGAGTTGAGGCAGAGGAAGTGAGAGACAGAGGCAGGTTAGAGGCGAGGGTAAAATGTTAGCTAGAAGGCAGATGAGAGGTAGGTTAAGAGGGTAACTCAGAGGCGAAGAGCTAGGGTTTTAGTTTGGTTTGAACAAATCCATGTGGACTGTTTCTCGGATGTCTGGGGAAGCAGATTCCATGCAAGTGGAGCAAGAAGAGAGAAAGAGCAGAAGCAAAAGGAAGCCCAGGGAGAGCGAGGAGCCACAAAGGTAGTTGGGGAGGCAGAGCGGAGATTACGAGAAGGTTTGTAGAGTTGGATAGAGGAGGATAGGAACAGTGGTGCCTTACGGTGTATAGATTTGTGAACCAGGAGAAGAAATGTAAAGATGGCACTTTTTTTGCATCAGGCATACAGCCTAGTGATGGTACGAGGATAAAGAAGTGAAGGAGTTCAAAGAACGCCCTGGCAGCGAAGTTAATGATCTTCTCGAGAGGACAGAAAACATAGTTGGGGAGACAAAATAGGATGCTGGCACAGAAGTCCAGTTTAGAGAAGACAAGAGTGGCTAAGAGATGCTTAGCAGTGTTGGAGGGAAGGAGATACCTGATTTCCTTACATTTAGGAGGTTGAGGCGAGCTGCTGTTCCAGCTTTGAGGATGAAAGTAGAGAAGGTGTGAGAAGGGTCATAGATTATGCTAAGGTTTCTAGCTGAAGAAGAGTAGGGGAGAGTGTCAGGTGGGAACTGGATAGTCAGAGGGAGAGATGAGAGAGAGCTTTTGGCAGGGAAGAAGAGCACCTATATTTTGGTAGAGTTTAACATCAGAGAGATTAGAGGAGCCCGCAGGAAAAGAGAAGAAGATTTGCGTGTCATCCGCAAAGAGTTGGTACGAGAATCCAAAGGAAGAGATTAGTGCTCCAAGAGCAGAAGTGTAGAGTGTAAAGAGGAGTGGCCCCAAGACAGAGCCTTGTGGAACACCAACAGTTAGAGGAGTGAGTTGAGAGTTGCTGTTGCTCCAGGAGACAGAAAATTGGCAAGGTGGAAGGTCGGATTCAATCCAGGCAAGGGCTCAATTATGATTCCCAAGAAGAAAGAGTATTAGGGAGATCAGAGTGATCAAAGGCAGCAGGCAGGTTTATGATAGATGATAGGTTGGAGTGCTTAGCAGAGGCAATGAAGTTGGACACATTCATGCAAGCAGTTTCTGTGGAGTGACAGGAGTGGAAACCTGCTTGTAAAGGGTCTTGAAGGTTGTGGATGTCTAAGAAGTGAGCAAGATGGTTGAACAAAGCCCCTTCTGTGCACTTTAAAGTATTCTGTAAGGAGAGAAAAAGGGCGAATGTTAGCCGTTAGGTTCGCGTCAGACCCTTTTTTAGGACTTGGGATGACTGTGGCTGTTTTGAAGGTTTCAGCATAAAATACTGAAAAAATGACTGACTGGTAGAAAATGCCGATTTTGGCATGTCCAAAAATAACGAAAAGAAAAATGTTGAATAAGTGGAGCAGGAGTATCGGGGTGTTCCCCACTCCCCTTGACATTCAGCAAATTTGGGCGTAGCGAGGGTGTCCCGCGCTTCCATAAAGGAGAGCGGTGTACAAATAAAGAAAAACAGACCCAGCGGCAGAAGTTCTGCCCCTCAATGGGGAGGCGGAACTCGCGTGGCAGGGAAGGAGCCGTGGCCATGCAGAGGAAACTCAGGTAAGTGAGAAGCAGAAGGTACATTTTACGGGTAGATGGGTGGGGGGGTAGTGGGCAGGGGACATGTATGTGATTATTTCGCTACAGGCATTTCAAATTCGTGATTTTCATTAACTAAATAATCACATACATTCGTTTTTAAAACAGAGGGAAAGCAAAGCAGAGCGGAAGGATAGGTTGAAGAGTTCATTTAGGTGAGAGGTCACTAAAGGGGCAATGGGTTTGACTAGCTGAGAAGCAGGAGGGTCTGATGGAGCACAAGAGGGGTTAGCCAGTGCTTTAAGTGGGGTAAGAAATTGAAGGGGGGCCCTCGTTAAGGGGCGTGGCATCCGCTGTGGGCGTGGCCTAAAAGTGCACAAATCATAGTAGGGTGCGCAAACAAATATATAAATGTAGTAGAGCATTTATATATTTGTATGCGTACTAGTATGGTTTGTGTATTTTTCAAGCCTTCTTTTATAAACATAGCAATGTTACATATTTCTATGTTTATAAAAGGTGGCTTGAAAGTGTACAAACCATAGTAAGTTACGCACACTTGTGTGCTTACCGTACTATGGTTTGTGTACTTTTCAAGCCACCTTTATAAACATAGACATTTGTAACATATTTCTATGTTCATAAAAGATGGCTTGAAACGTACAAGCCATCTTTTATAAAGCGTTAAGGACGGACAAAACCCAAGGTGGTTTTGTCTGTCGACAAAGCTTTATAAAAGATGCCTTAACCTGTGCACGTTTCAAGCGGTCTTTTATAAACGTAGAAATATTTCTACGTTTATAAAAGATGGCTTGAAACGTACACATTTCAAGGCATCTTTTATAAAGATTTGCCAAAGGAGACAGGCACCTCGGGCTCAGTGATCGCTGCTCTGAGCAGAGATCACAGAGCCCAAGGCGTCTTTCACCCTCTGGGAACCCGCGGGCTCCGTGATCTAATCTACATATTAGATCATGGAGCCTGCAGGTTCACGGAGGGTCAGTGACCTGGCGAGGGCAAACAAAGGAACTGTAACTTCCCTGATGACCCCTCAGATGGGGGGTCATCAGGGAAGTTACAGTGACTGACAGAAGTGCCAGCCAGCCTCAGCAACGCTGTGGCTGGCTGGCACTTCTGTCCACTTGCCTAACGTTACACTGGCGGGCGCATCTCCCGTCGCGGCTGCGGCCGTGGCGGGATAATGCGTCCTGCCATGGCGTGGTGGGACCGGGGGGCCCCGGCAGGGCCCCGGCTCAGACCCACTTTTTGGAGACTGGCGGGCCCCGGCCCACTTAAAGCTCTGGGGTTAGCCTTCATCAGTAGAGATAGAACGTTGTCAGTACTAGTGTGACTAAAGGGGTCGATAAAGGCAGAGGATGATGGTAGAGTAGGCAGAGTGTAAAATGTAGGAGGAGGGAGTGTGAGGAAGGTGAGCAGAGAGTCTCTAATTTTGGAAATGTTTGCAGCAAAGATTACAGTGCTGTGCTGTGAGTGAACGCTCTATTGCCAAATAGGATGCTGTGTCCCGCTAACATGACACACCTGCTCTTCTACTGCTGCAGAGCTTAACCTTCAATGTATACATTATCACCTTGCTGACTGGTCACTGCAGCCAATTGGAGAGTATGTGTGCTCATTTTTTGCTGGCTACTTTTGAGTTGCGATCACAGATCCTTTGTTTTGGTGTAGTGAACTATGCCCTGCACGTTATAGAGAGACTGCAGCAGTGGGCACATTAACCCCTTGAGATATCTTACAATGTACATTCATATCTCTACAGCAACCACTTTAACAACCTGCGCTATTTGAGAGAGACTGGAACCTGCGCTGACCTACTTTGATCTGATTTTCTTTTCTTTATTTGAATGTATTCTTATTTTATTAGCAGCCTTTAATGGTATTCTATTCAACACATCCGTTTTATAGATTGTTCTCCCTTTCATATTTTGTAATAGATGGAAAAGTCAGATGCCACTGTTAGGACAATGCACTTGTCACATAGCGAAACCTCCTTGAAAGGTTCCTTAGTTAGTTACACTTCTTGGGCGCCTCCAGCCACTTTCCATGCTTGTGAGGGTCCTCCCTCAAATTCCCCTCAGACCTTAAGCAGCGTCTAGAGTTTGGCGCCATTGCTGCAAACCGAGTTTTTGGACCTGGGCAACTGGGAGCAGCCTCATAAACGTGGAGAAACGCTGGCTGTGTTACCTCCGGTATCTCGGTATTAGGGGTCTTGGTTCAGGTAGCGCTTTTATCCTGTATATTCCAAATTGCACCAGTTGCAGACCTGGACTTTTTGAATGCAGCATCGGAGAGTTTCTCAACCCAGACTAGTGCAAGATCCAAACCAGTCCCAGAAATGTGAGGCCTACTCGGTCCTGCTAGTGACAATGACGCCACTCAGAATGGAATTAAAACACTTAGAGCTGCTTTTCCCATTAATGCAGCTGCTATCAGAGTCACTCATGGTTCAAGACAAACAAACAGACTTTTCTACACCCCGGCCTTACCATTCACTGCTTGACTTGCCCAGCGGATGTCAATGTCAAAAACTACAGGTATTGTGAAAACTCCCCCAATACTAAAACCATCGTAACTCACTCAATGCCAAGTAATGATCTCTAAATGTTAAGGTGAAAACCTGTGACAAGACTGTTCCACAGCAGAATACCTTGCCCTTTAGATTCCCCAGATGTTTTGGACTACGGCTCCCATGATACCACAAAATTGGTTAGACCTGAAGGGAGACATAGTCCAAAACATCTGGAGATCCAAAGGTTTGCAGACCCCTGCTTTAGGTCATCATTAAAACTATGGGTATTAGAAGTCTAAAAATGTAATTTAAACAGAATAAAAAAAGGTCAGATACATGGTACACAAAATGGTACAGCTGATGGAAAGTAAGGTACTGGTACAACGCTGGTGGGAAAAAAAACGAGCTTGGCAGAAAATATGGTAGCCTGTAAAATGTACTAGACGTTACATATAAAGTTAAGTTCGTACACAATCTTTACATTTGCACTGAAAGAACACATCGTCAGTCACGCAGACCCTTTACTCAAATTATTCTAAAAGCCATTATGCTGGACTGCACTTCGTCAACTCGAACCCTATTGACTCGCTGCAAGACCGCTCAAGAAAGACGTCTTCTATAAAAGACTATATGGATTTGACTCCGCTGCCAACGGTTACAGAGTATCTCATTAGTCCTTCTTCAATTGTAGTTCAAAGCCCTGGTCCAATCAACATCACCTGTCGATCCATGCCCTTCTTCACTAATGAGGCTATGTGCCGATACTCTAGCCTTGCGGCTATTAGAGATAATCAGACCCTTCCTCATTAAAGCACAGGTCTAGAGTCCTTAATGAATACCAGCATAGCAACTCTTTTAGAAGTACAAAGCTGGACTCAACACAGTTAGCACATAAGAGACGCAAGTTGACTCTGCCATTTTTCGTCATTGCTGCAACGGTTGGTTATCTTTCATATCCAGCAATAGAGCAGCATTGTTTCTGAGACCGACGACAGCAAGCCTTCATTTCACAGTATAAGTCAGAGACTGTCCCTTCAGTGTTAGAGATGTGCTGCAGACAGTGGTCTGGGGTGGACTGGCCTATAGGGATCTCTGGAGATTTCCCGGTAGGTCTCTGCACTGTGGGCCTCTTTTGTGTGGTATTTCCACATTTTCCCATAGGAAAAGGTTTGGGCTTGCTAAAAATGTGTAATATGGGACCACTTTGAAAATTATTTCCTGGGCCCCTTTTGGTTCCCAGTCCACCCCTGGCAGTGGTCATAGGACAGATGGGATCTGTGGTCAGAGTGCAGAAACTTTACACTAGTGTAAGTGCAATTGCCCTAGTTAAAAAAAAAAAAAAAAAAAAAATGCTTTCAATGCATTTTTTACCTCGAGGCCGCGCTTGCTCTAGTACCAATACCAATCATCATTAGCAGTAGGGCAAACTTTGCTCTGGTGCAAACATGCTCTATAATAATAGGGTTTTGCCCGGGGCTTATACTGTGCAAAATTGCACTTGCACTGGTGCAACGTTTCTGTAATCTGGCGCAGGGCATTGGAGTGCTCCCCTTGGATGGTGGCACACCCGTAGATGGACTGTTTACCCTGCTGGGTGTGACAGGACACACTTAACACGAGTTTCTCAGTCAGTAGATGAAAGTCGTCAATCTTATCTCGGCCATTTGATACCTGAACAGTGAGGTTTGGACGACCCCCTCCCCTCTACATATTCAGAAGAGGATTCTGTGAGTCTTTTCGTTCCTGAGTTTCTAAATCACCCTTTTGGTGGCAGAGCTGGTGTGCGGATGTTTAGTAAATGTACATGGAAGATACAACCGACTGTTTAGGATATAGAAAAGAACATTTTTTTGTTAAAAGGCCACAGTTGTGACTTGTGAGAATGTTTAAATAGCTTGAGGAAAGCTTCATTAGTATGCTTGGCCCAGTCGAGGTGAGCTGGTGTTCCTCTATCCTTTGAATTCATCACTGAGGATGATGCCACATTAATGGAGTAATTGTCATCCCTGCTGGATGGCAAAATCCAGGTCGGTTAAAAACCTCCTCAGAGGTCGCCCCCAAGAGCTGAAAAGGTTGCCCTTTTTACCATCCATTGAACAAGTTTTCTAACCCGTTCCCCTCTTTTATATGACATCTATACCAGGGACGTCATTTCACCAAAATGCCGGGGGTAGCGGAAGTGACATCACACGACCCTTGACCCCCCTGATGACATCACAGGAAGTGATGTAATTTGCCCCCACCCCAAAGTGATATCGCGGGAAGTGATGGAACACGACCTTTCACCCGTTGACAAAACAGGAAGTGGCATCACATAGTATTGTACACTACGAAAAATATGGTTACGATATCACTATAATATGATGTACATTTCATGCAAGAATGGATCGCCATGTGTATCGTTAAGATCAGTGTGTAGAGGCCCATATTATCAAATTACTGTGAAAGCAAGCAGACCTCCATGACCAAAGGATAATGATGTGTTATTATATAGCACTTATGCTTAAGCGCTTTATATAGAAAAAATATACACCTGATATCATCCAACCTGTGTCGGTACTCATTTATCGACCTCAGAAGGATGAAAGGCTGAGTTGAGGCGTTTAAGAACAGACTAAATCAGTGACTCACCCCCTGAAGTGTGCCTGAAATAAACCTTTAATGAGTCTAGCAATTATTGTATAGAATTCCTGAAATACACATTATTTGGTTTCGTATTCTTTCTTATTTAGTTCCAGTGCTGAAAGTGTTAGACTTGTGGCACTCCTTTCTTATTTTTCTTTTTTTTTCTTTTTTTAATGGCCTGAACATGAAAGCCAGCCACTCCAGGAGCTTGCATTACAAAACAAACGAAAAAAAAAAAACTTTTTTTTTTTTTAACAGAGGTCGCAAGGGAGACCTCAGAGGTCGCAGTTGCGACCTCTGGCGACCCCCAAATGACGTCCCTGATCTATACACACCTCTGAAACCGTGGCTCCTATTTTACGAGAGAGAGAGACAGAGAGAGAGAGAGAGCAGATCGGAGAACTGCCACTTTAAGTCTCTCTAATATCCAGGGTCAACATTGAATAGGTGAATGGCTCAGTTTTTGAATCCTCCTTTGGACGAGATGTCGCTTGGGCATGGGCAGAAAGAATGGGAACCCCACTAGATCTTACACAATGCTTGCACATCCCCGGGGAAATTAAAGGAGGTAATTCAACATCAGCATCACATTGTTGCACTGGTGAATAAGGTAAAGTAAGCAAATAGTTAAGCTGCTAATTGATCACATTTCCTTTGCTTTGTATTCTGCACGCATCGCTTGCAGTAGGATTCAGTAAACTGACTGGAAGGAGTCATCGCAATAAGAAGTTAGTCATAATCGTAACACATACATTATTTTTAAGCACATTCATCAGATCGATATGAGGCCAACGCTATGGAGTTTTGGGCTACTGAAGCAGAGCGCTTCGGTCAAAACCCAGCATCATGTTTAAACATTATATTTGGTGACTGAAAGTAAAGCCGGCAAGGTTGTAAATGCTAACTTCATCAGACGAGAATGCAACCTGAGAAGGAACCAGGGACTGTGCTTGAAATGGAATATTAATAGACGCTCCAAAATCTGATGCATAGAGCCAAGCGAGGCACCCATCCATAGTGTGAGATATGCTCTGGTCATTGAGGTTTGTGGGTTGCATGAGAGCACACCCCTAACCTAATACATGCATTCATGCATTATTACCATCTATGAATAGTGGTCAATATATAAGGGAAGACGGTAGGGGCTACAGGAAAGGATTGCTGTTGAGTAACCTTAGAAAATACTATCTTACAGAGTCTCCATCTTGTGGTCCTAAAGAGATCACACTATTCTATGGAAAATAGGTTATAAACTGAATGGTAAATATGAGTGTCTGTTATTGATGGCATGTGTGTTAATCTCTGCAAAGGATATACATCATGTGTAAAAAGAGGACTTCAGCTTCATTTTCCACATGCAAAAAAGAAGTGTCCCGACAGGAAATACCATGCAGTTACTTGATAGTAGATTACGTCACTGTGTGTGGTGTCCAGTCATTTGGTCGAATTAAAACTGGTCGAATGACATATGGTCGACGCAATTTGGTCGAAAACCAAATGGTCGAATGTTTTTTTAATTATATATTTATTTTTCGGGTTTTCGTTTTTTTAAAAAAAGGTTTTTTTTAAAAAAAAAAGGGGGTTGGGGGGGACCCCTCCCCCCCCCCAAAAAAAGGAGTGAAAATAAAAAAAATAAAAAATTCGACCATTTGGTTTCGACCAAATTGGTTCGACCATTTGTCTGGTCGACCAATTTTTTTCTACCAAATGTCTGGTAACCCTGTGTGTGTCTCAAGGAAAGGTGATACATTGTGTTTATTATTTACACATTATGTAAGTCCTTATATTTGTTCTCTATGAGGTTAGAGCAAAAACCACTACACTGGATCCTAACTATTGTGTTTTAACTTCACATTTATTAAGGAAATGATACAATATGTAAAATAAAACATAACATAAATTAATGCACATACCAAGAAAAACAAAGAAAGAAACTATGTCGATGGCAAGTATCATCTAGAAAACATATACTGACATCCAAGTTAAATATCTGAACAACGGTACATCATCACATCTTATGAGCTGAACGTTAACCATAACCATATGCAAGTCCAGCATGAATCACATTGTTAGTTCATTGAAGTTGCAAAGAACACAAACACACTTGTCCATTAAAACTTAAAACAAAGTACTTCTGTCATATTATCTTTTTGGGGTACTATTTGAAGGACAACCAAGGTGATTCTGTGTCTATGGTATAAGCTACATTAGGTAAATTAGGGGTCTACGTAAGGCACTGGTGTAAATCCAGTGCAGGTCTACTCCACCCCTTATCTGAACTTCACACTAATGCATCTTCACACAAACATCTTCTACACATGCAATAAGGTCGCACATATTTGTGAGGATGTAGGAATTAACTGAGATCTGTTTTAAATGCATTGAACAGATAGATCACTGCTCACTTAGCTAGAGTGAAAAGAGAGAATGGGAAATGCAAACAGGCCAGTCAGTCTTTCAGCCAGTCACAGCCTTAAAGAACCCACAGTGAAGCTCTACCTGATTATCCAGGAACCACACGACTAAAGACAGACCTACACCCCAACCTTCTTCAAAGTCACATTCCAGAAAATCTGGGGGGAAGGAAAGTGACAACAGGAAACCCTCATCATTTCCTCAATTCCTCAACCTTACCACAAGCATAATTCTCATCTTTCAAACAATCAGCCTTCTTTGCTTAAACTACGGCAAGCCAACTTGAGTCCTCCCATCAGCTGATGGAACCGGGTGCAGCATCAAAGATCAAGAAGTTTAATGGCACGGAATAGAGTCCTTGATATAATTAAAAAGGCAATCGTCAACCCTAGCACTGAAAACACCCAAAGCAAACCAAAACATCCAAAAACCTCCCTATTTCAAATCCACCCTCAACCAGCAAAATCATGGCAAAAGAACGAACAAACGCTAAGCGTACTTAGAACACCACAACAAACTGCAAAATGACCAAGCAGGCTTTGGGCAAGTAAGTGGACTGATGACTGTACCATGAACCTTCCAAGCATACTGCCTGATTAAGATGGACGAAGAGATGTCATCAGCTCTAATACTCGTCTATCTGTCAGTCTCCTATGACACCACTGACTATCAGATCTCTGTGACTGGGCAGGCATTACAGGAACAGCCCTAGAACACATGGAATCATTTCTTTTAAAATGATACAAACAAATCAGAATCGAGGCAGCAATTTTTACATCTGGAGGTTCACCTGTGAGGTTGCTCATTGGTCCACTCTCCTCCCAGGACGGTTTTATGTTTGCATATGTCTGCTACCAAGACTCAGTGAGTCAAACTTCTCGCAGTTCGAAATACATGCTGACAAAAAAAACAAGATCTAGCTTGGACAGGTAGAGGGACAGGTGAATCAGAACCACATTTCTGAATATATCGAACATGGATGTCTAACCAAAGCTTCCAAACCAAAGCTGCAGCCAAGGGGGTGGACTATCCAATGTGTTTACACATGAAGATGTTCTGAATTCTGAGCATCAAATAGAACCAGCTACATCCCTAAACCCATGGAGCTAAGATTACTGCAACAGCACGTACATTGGCCTCTAATGATCATAAATCCAGGAACTGCAAAGATCCCACTGGTGACTAGGCCTGAGAAAACATTTTAAAAACACAGTCTGGGGTCTCCAATCGTTCTCCAACAGAGATTCGAGACAGTTTGCCTAGGAAAAGAGGGGAAAAAGGACTGTGGACCAGGGAATGGGTAAGTTGCACATTACAATCTGTAGCAAGATGTCTCAGTAGGCTAATGCACCTTCTGAAGTGATCAGTGTGCAAGCTATAGGTCAGAGATTCACTTCTTGGTAACGACAGCTCAGTCTTTCATCCTTTTGCAGTTGATACATTGAGCAAGGGTGAAGTTAGTAACCAAGATATTTCATGGTAAAACTTCTACGCTGTAGGTCATGTCAAGATTACCAATGTGGTGGTTAATAGTATAGGAGCTCATGACAGTCCTGCACGTCTGAAAGGTCTGTAGGGCTGTGACAAAGTCAGTTACAAGTGAAAGTTGAAAGATGTAGTCATTGATTCTCCTAAAATCACCTACAGGAGTGTCTCTGACATTGGTAATATTAGAAAACTATTCAGAAGACGGCATGCAACACTAAAATGCATGGCGGGTTGGGACAAAGTCAGCCTCCTTCCAGCTGTGCATGATGTGTAATGAATACATCCATTCTCCCCAAGGGGGAGCTGCCCCATTTGAGACTAGGGAGGTGATCGAGCTAAGCAAAATCCTCCCTAGGGGTTTGGGCAAGTGGGTTGTTACTGTGAGTGATTCACCTGCATGGGACAAGGACCACCAATCTCTAAGATTATAAGATCCCCTTTAAACCCAGTGTCCCCAGTGTTCTCACCATACATGGGAATACATGATAATATTGACCTAATGGGGCCTTGGCCCATGCTTGGCGTGGATGCTGACCCCTCCTGGAAGATGAAGCCCCAGAACAAATAGTACTATGTTTCTCATTTCATGAAATCACATATAAGGGATCATACCCTTACCTAGAGAGAGGGAAGAGTTGATGAGAACTCACTCAGCTGGAGGAAAGACACGCAAAGCGGATACGACTGTTGCTGCACTGAGCCAACACAGCCTGGAATGAGGACAACAGCTCGTACGTGGTGAGTGAGAGCCTGTGCAAATGCTTCAGAGCCTCGGTGCACCAGATGAGCAAGGAACCCTCATCTTCACCCAAGAGCAGCCCCACCACCACCAGAAACCAGCATCTCGAGAATGAGGAGTCCCCCAGGTTTCAAGAGACTCCCCCACGGGGAGAGAAGACAACGTGAACGGCAGAGGGAGGAGGGTGGTTTAGCTCTATGGCGAACTGCGGGAAGCTCAGAATTCATTAATCCAGAGGCCCGGTAAGCCTAGTGAAGATGCCCACCTGATACCTAATGTAGGGAACCCAATATTTCTCATGACTAAAGCAAACCCTAGAAAAAAGGGCATACGAGAAATACTCCAAGGGGGAACTAGACTATTATACCCAAGAAGTGGGTGTGTTTCATGCCGAGCAGAGGAGAATACTTGTGAGGTTTGTGGGCAAAAGGGTTAGTCTGCCCAAAGGAGACTCATGGTCGCGAGATAGAGGTCTGAATATACCAAATAATCAAAGCTATTTAAACAAGCCAAAGAACTTTAATCAAAGCTGTGAATCAGAGTCCACAGGAGACCACCAGGCACTACCCCAAACAAGAAACTGAACTGATTTGAAGGGGAAAGCCAAAGAGGCTAGTAGAACTATCTTCAAATCTGCAAAGCCTAGTTAAACCAGGGGGGAGTCCACTTGTAATGGTTGTCCAGAGTGTGTGGAAGGGCCCAGCAATGTGCCCTGTACACTTGAACAAAACGGACCAAGATCTTTTAAGATCTGTTTCTTCTGAGGTCTGCAAAAGCCTAAAAGGAAGATATTTTTTATTTTGTGGATTGTAAGCGATATTCAATCAACACTACAGCTAAGTCAATGCCTCGTCTGGGATGCTGAGGAAAACCCTTATTGATGTATTTTTATATCCAGTTCAGTACTCTGGATGACAACCCTTGTATAACACCCCCTCTTAGAATCCCCCTGACCCCACTGAGCCAAGAAGTAGGTTTGTTTTGCAAATTAAAAGGTTTATTTGGACAATTCAACAATATATATCTATCACACTTTATAAATAAATTGATAACTGATATCACACTTCAGAATATGACCGTGATCAACAACGGATAATGTTACAGGGGTACACTGATTTGGTTACTTAGGAGTAGTGTAGAGGATGAGGTAGCTGAAAATGCTTGATGGTTTCAAGGAAATGCAAGGTGGAATAAAATGCAGTACAGAAATAACTTGTTATGATTTTAGCAAAAGGTAATATGATCATCACAATTCACTCCCCACCTATGCAATACAAGAAATGGAAGGAGAGCACACAATCTTCAAGAATCCCACAAATCACACTTATAATGCAATACAGAGTTCCAGTTCCCCCAGCAAGCTTAGAGAAAACAGGGATGAGTTTTAAACACAGGCGAATTACTTTAATGTGGTTTGCAATGGAAGTGAAAAGGTGCTAAATTGCTTTTAATTCCCTCTAGAGGTTCAGGGTAGGTGATGGCTACTTTATATTAGTTCAGGCTCACTTTAACAATACTCTATGAATGATTAGCAGATTGCAAACGAATTTTAGCAAAGAGAAGCAAAAAGCTGCTGATTTCTACAGATGAAGAAATCGGCCAAATCGCAAATCGCGGTAAATTTCGCGAGTGCGTGTCTCGCGATTACGGGAAAAGTATAGGGAGTAGGAAGTCGGTTGTTGGAAAGCCTAGATTCTGAGCTTTCAGATGAAAGTTACATTTTGTTCCTAGCCCAAACGGTTCAAGAGATACGGACGAATTAATAAAGGTAGATTTTCGGATTTAAGTAAAACTCAAATTGACAGGTGACAGCTTGCAGCTTCAGAATTGACAGGTGACAGTTGTGCAGCTTTAAAAATGACAGATGACACGATTTCTAGGAGGCAGTTCTACTTAAGGCTGCACGATTCCAAGATTATTGCTTGTTGTGTTTTCAGATCCCTGCTGTCCAAGATTTAGAGAAGAAAATCTGTTCTACAATTGAGTGCAGTAGGGCTACTTGTTGGGGCCAATTGTTGATTAGACCAGAAAACAATCTTTTAGAGGAAGCAATCAGAACGTAAGCTGTCTGCCAACTGGGCACAAGTGAGGGAATGTTGGCATGAGGAATTCTGGTTTCACTGCTAATATCTGGTTTCTGGCGAGTTGTCTGCTGCCACGCTGCGAGACACACCTAGACTGGTCTGTAATATGAATGTTTCATGCAGCATAAGTACATTTCTATATGCCGCCATGTTAAAGTTTACACATGATGTATATGCAAAGGTTGAAGTAAAATAACTCAACCTCCTTCTCAGGGTTACAGCGCCTGTGTTTAGAAGTGGGCAAAATGTAGATCAGGCAAGCTGCGCCAATCTACCTCCAATCCCTTGGGGTGGAATGACATTAAAAGAGGGCAAAATCACAAGTGAAATTTGTAAACTCTGTCTTCACATAAACACCTCAGTAGAGTAAAGACAGTTGGAGGAGGTCTTTGGAAGCTTTGACCGTGCACACTCACAGTGGAGTAATGGTTAAGGGTGACCCTGAATATTCATGGGAGGGAAGCATCAGCCTTCCTCGTAGCTGCACAGGGCAGGCAGCTTTTATAACAAATGTAGTGGTACATACTTTTTACATCATTGCTGTTTGTGCCATTGTCCAAAATACCCAACATTCCAAGAGTAAAGCTTGGTAATGGGTTGGACGTTCCAGCACAACATTACCTTTGCTGGGTGGTTTAGGCTATGGGTCTTGCCAGCTTGTATCTATGATAATGTATACTGTTTGCTAACACCTTAGAGTTGGTTGGATTGTACAATACATAGGAACATTTTGAGATTTGTGTGTTACAGATCTAGATTTTCTTCTGTTGTTAAACAGTAAAAGTTCAACCTTGTATTTAAAATCTAGATCATGTGAAGGTCACTTATAAAAATAACTGTTATGCATTGTGTGCAACCCTTTTCAGTTGGTTCTCTTGGTAGTGCTGAGCGTGCAGCTGAATGTCATCAAAGACGCATGATAAACCGAGTAGGGATGCCATTTACCTGCTTAGCACTGGGCAGCTTCTGTAAAGAAGGCTGAATGGATATCTTGCACGACAACACAGACCTTTCTGCTTTGCAGCTGTAAAACAGTGCCACTTTGGCACTCAGCGTTTTTTCTCTCTCACCCTTCTATGACTTTGGGTATCGTTTCATAGGTTTCTTGATGCACTTGCACATTTAGATGTACTCTTTGCCCTTTTAACTTCTGTACAATTTCTTTATGCTTGTTCCTTTTTGGTGGCTACAGGCCTACGAAATGTGGGGCTGGGGAGGGAAATGGTGCTTGCTTCTGAACACCATTTTTGTGCCCATCTGTGGGAACGCTGTGCTTGACTTGAGCATAGGCATGTGTTTAATTTGTTGTAAAATGATGCATGATTTTTAATATTTACTTTTCTGGATGGGAAACCCTCATGTTTGCAACAGTTTAACAATGTATGTCATATTTATTTGAACATAAAAGTGATTGCTTAACACATTGTTTGTGTGTGTTGATTAGAAAGAACTCCAATGATAATGTGGATGTTGCAGCAATAAAACCAATGAGGTTCTGGCTGTTTTGCATATTACAGTGCATGAGAATGACAAAGGAGCTTAATATCGGTCATATATGTCTGTGAGACTTGCATGACTGAATCACTCATCTAATGTGTGCTGGGTTTAGGCCAAGCATATTCTCTTTCTTTCTTTCTTTCTTTCTTTCTTTCTTTCTTTCTTTCTTTCTTTCTTTCTTTCTTTCTTTCTTTCTTTCTTTCTTTCTTTCTTTCTTTCTTTCTTTCTTCTTTCTTTCTTTCTTTCTTTTTCTTTACAAAATTTGTAAAAACCAAGCAAATATGCAAGTTTGGCCAGCAAAAACTTTAGCTGTCAATAAGGAATGCCTGCTAAAAGCTTTAAATCACTCAGGCGTTGTTGTGGCTCAGCCAGACTACTTTTAATTAACATTATTTAAAACAAATGTCCTGTGTCTGTAGCAATAGGACCGGACCTGATTGGCCTTATTGTAAATATGTCCCTGTTGAGCAGCAGTATTCCCTCTCGCAGTCCATGGTCGGCTATATATCAACACTATCTTGAGTCATCCATGATGGAGTACATAACCGTAGACCATGTAAGCAATTAATATTAATAATAGCTGCGTGGCAACCAAAAAACAAGCGATTCAAGATAAGGATGAAACTCTAAGGTCTATTTATACAGAATGAAACAATAACAGCATCAGCAGCTTTACAGCTGATCACTAATATAGATATGCAAATGAATGCAGATAGTGTTGCTGATATTTTCTCAAGGTAGCCACAGCACCAGAATGCTATAATAAGGTTATCGACTTTTTTGAACAGCAATCGGATGCAGCTATACTGCCTATTTCCTTGACTGCTGCATTACCATACACTCTACTGAAGCTCCGTCCCTGCCTTTGATCCTACATTTCGATTACTCTATTGTGCTTGTCCCATGCCTTGTTTATTACTCTACTATGTTTGTCCCATGCCTTGTTTAATGTTGTTACTGGCATCGATTCAACACCTCTGAATGTTAAATATTAGACTCTGCTCGCAGCTCCTAATGCATCTCCCCTCCTCCGAGAGAAGGAGTAGGCAACCGGTGGTGTGGCTCTCTAGATGCTTTGGCCTGCAACTTCGATCAGCCCTATCCAGTATAGTTTATTTATTATTACATTTGTATTGCGCACCTAACTCACAGGCAACTGGACGCATTTGGTGAAGACATCTTGAGAATTTGGTTACATACTATAGGTTACATATTCAACATACTTAAGAATTTGGTTACAGTTATGCAGTATGTAATGTATACTTATGATTATGGTTACAGAGGTTGCAGACTTTGAAGTACAGGTTTTAGCCGGCTTAAGCATATGGTTACAAGTTTAAGAATTTGGTTACAGTTATGCAGTATGTAATGCATACTTATGATTATGGTTACAGAGGTTGCAGACTTTGAAGTACAGGTTTTAGCCGGCTTAAGCATATGGTTACAAGTTTAAGAATTTGGTTACAGTTATGCAGGTCGTAAATAGGCATGCTTAAGAATATGATTCTGAGGTTGCAGGCTTAGGACATTGGCTATAAGTTTTAGTCAGTTTACGCGTGCAGTTACACATTGTGCAGATCACTTATCTTAGGGCTTTGTTTACAAGAGAAGCAAGGTGTGGGTATCTCTAGGGAAGGGCGTCACTAGCTGTCCTGTGTGAAAAGCCAGGTTATTCTTTTTTTGCGGAATTACCATAATGACAGATCTATCCTTATTTTATTTATTTATTTTTTGTTATTTATATAGCGCTACGAATCCTCAGGTATCTGAGTGTTGGTGCTCATTTATTGACCTCGGAAGGATGAAAGGCTGAGTCTGGCCCTGCCGGGATTCGAACCTGCGGCAGCAGGCTCTGCACTGATGTCAAAGCGAGCGCTCTACTCGCTGTGCTTTCTGACCGGCTATATCCACTGGCAAGGCATTCCAGTAGTTAGCTGCCACAACGGCTGATCATGATGGCTGTTAATGGTGACTGATCATGGTAGCCACAGTCTGAAACACTTGGAGGACCACAAGTGGCCTGCCCCTGTAAAGCCAGCCTCCCCAGGAATAGGCCCATCTCCTGTATCTAATTTAAACATGGTAGGTATAGAAACATCTCTGGAATCTCTTTACTCTGTCTACTCTCTTGCAGTCTACACTGCTTGAAGTTGTAACAGCTCTATTAATGGGCTGCTTGGTGCAGGTTTTGCACCACCTTGGAAACTCGAATGAGTAGATGTGTAGGTCTGTGTCTATCTCTTGGCAGGTGTGTCTTTTATAGGCAAGGTCTGGCCAGTGGCTATGACAGTGGTAACACATCCTTGCTCCTCTGCCACTTATATGACTGGTGCAAACACACAGCCCAAGGACTAGTAAATAGCAATGCAGTTTCACAGACTATTTTCATTATAAGAAATCTGCTAAATGAAACATGCCACTAACGAAGCACTTACTGCAGTGAACCATGTGGGCGTGGCAGAAGAAAAGGCATGGGGGCAATTTAATGACCCATATCGTCGGTGGGAACAGCGGGCATGGGAAAGCGTTCAATGCCTGGTCAGATGCCCAAGCTAAAGTGATGTGCCTTAAAGGGATTAAGCATTTAAGTGTTGAGGGTGTCCACGTAAAGAAGTTTGTAAAATGGAACACAGCGGTGCACTGGTAAAACACTTCCCTTTGGCCTCAGTGGATGCAGAATAAATGTCCAAGTTGTAGAGATCGTCAATTTTAACCTGATTCGACCGCACAACCACAGCTGCCCATTTGTAGAGGAAGTGTCTTTATAACCACGATGTCCTTTATTTTTAAACTATCAAGAGGTCTTTCCAAGAGACCTACCCTCGGCACAACGTGTACAGACTGCATTCATTGGTTACCCCGGACATAGAAGAGGATGTCTGGATTCTTTCCACTGAAGCCAAGACCAGAGGCAGTCCTCAGCAGAAGGTGGAGAGCCACAGTGTTACCTTCCCCAAAATAACCTGGGGTTGCCCAGTGACTGATAGGGTAATAAAAGGTGCAATACTGATTCATGGTCCACAAAGACATAGTCCTGGCTGCACACAATGTGATCATTCAATGGCACCTCGTGGCATTGGGGGTCCACATAGGGAAAGTCATGACTGCCCACCACATAATCATTCAGCAGCGCCTCATGATGTGGTCCAAAGCCTTGAGTCTGTGAGTACCAGGACCTGTCCACTGAAAGCATGAAAAGCAGCAGCCTCTGTGTGAGAGTGCAGTGCCCACCCTTTTCTGACCAATGGGCCAGGCGAGGAGAACTTCAATTGCAAAGAAGCATGTTGTCAGTGCATGCTGGGAAAAAGGTGTTATGCAGGAAAGAGACATTCAAGAGAGCAGCTGGATGCCAGGCCAGCCAAGAGAGGCCCCTGCTTTCCTCATTTTGTGACCCAATTTTCCACCCAACCTCTTCCAGTGGTCGGCCTCTCTTGCTTCCCTTCCAAAATGTCCCAGAGCCTCAGCAGTGTTAATTTGAAGTCTGTGCGCAGGGAACATTTCAGGTGAACAGCAGACTGTCCAGTGTTGGTGTCAATTCTGTTGAGGCAGTCCTAGAGGACGAGGAGCATTACTGAAGTGAGATGCCTCCATTTCATATTGCTATTCCAACATCTAATGTGTGGAAGTGGTCATGTTCACCGTGACGATATGACTTATGGCCTGCTGGAGTACACAGTTGAGTAGTGGCCAAACCGCCTACTCAGCGATCACATTTGCACAAAATAAGAGTGATCCCAATCATAATGGTGAAACATGCACATTATGGAGATATACCTCCTTTGCTGTTTGCAGTAACGTGGGCTGAGGAAAGACTGAACTCTCAAGAGGGGTGTGAATGTGAAACTGTAGCAACCCAAACACCAATGTACAGCAGTCCAAAGTAAAGGAATGTCCAATTATGGTTCTATAAAAATACATATACTTTAATTATACATATGTGATGACTTTGCCAACCTTGTCACTGATTCCCTGCCTGGAAGGAAGCCTCTCTTACGGCGCCAGGGAAAAACATAAGCTACCTGAATCTGCGCCTGGGGGTGGATTCTGCCTGAGGACCACGTAGGAGAGGACAAGCTCCAGGGTGATAGAAAAAGACTAAATCAAGACAACCCTTCAGCCGTTTCTTTTAGTGACAACCATGTACCTTTGACCCATTCATAAATGGCTGATTGTAATAGAGATACTGACTTTCCAGGTTTTTCTAGACTAAAACCTCATTTACCTTTCCCCATCTTTTCTATTACTGAGACGAGGAAGAGGGATGGAATAATGAGGATGACCAGGCATGGTAAGCCAACACTGCATTATAGACATTGGAAACTGAAGAGAAAGACTGGGACATTTTAAAAGGACACATCTGAACCAAAAGAGGGAGAACGAGAGAGCCAGAGACTGAAGGGGCACCTGACTTGTGCTGACACTGTGAAGGACGCCGCAGGCTAGCAGGTTGCACAGCACAGTGCAGAGGCTAACAGACACAGTGTTCAGAGGAGTCAAGTTGGGAGAAGTTTTCAGTTTTTTTGTCATGGGCAGCCAGAGCTACCGAACACAGTGGAAAGCAAAGCAGAAAGCGGACAACTCACGAGACACACTGACAGCAAGTGAAGTGGGAGCATAGATGCTGGTGAAACATGAGGAATGCTGAAGATGCCTCCAACAGCCGGTAAGCCCGGGAGAGTGAGCGCCTTACCAGGATGCTTCTGGGTGAATGTTTTGTACCACGTACAACGAGAAAGCACCCAAGCAATGGCAATGGAATTATTACTGAGTAAAGCCATTGGAACTATTGCAGACATGAACATTGTTGAGAGCAAGAATCTAAATAAAGGGAGTGGAGTTAATAAGAAAGGGTTGCTGACCCATTACTGGAGAAGTTTTGTGAGCTGGATAAAAGAGAAAGTGAACAGAGAGTAGAGGAGGCCTGGCATGATAGTGAACCAGGCAAACAGTGAGTCTGGGACTCACAACCAAGCAAGAAAATGACAATACCCTGGAAGGCGAGTAAACCAAGGGTAAGAAGATGAAGGATAAAAAGGGAAAGTCTGTACCCCTTTTTCAGGAACAAAGTACAAGCCCCTGGCCGGAGAGTATACCAGGGAATGGAAGAAGGATTGAGAAAGCTCAGTGGTCAAAACCCCAATATATATATATATGAAAGTGTGTAACAGCAAAGGGAAGACTCATACCACTTTAAGAATTCAAGAGAACTGTGTATTGATTCAAGAAAACTGTGAACTGTTGAGGAGGCTCAATGTATGCGTTTTCTCCCTTGAACAACTAGGAACTGTGATAAAATACTATCAAAACCACTGGAAGAAATCTAGGGCAAGGGAACCCCCCTTTCCTAGTGGAACTGTATTCCTTTTCTATTTAACACTTTAGTAAATTAGCTTTATGGACTTTGCTGAGATCCCTGTTTACACATTGTACTTGGTTGAGTATGTAAGGTTCAGTTTAGGGTGTTGGACACAGGACAGAGGATGCTTTATTTGTTGAACATCCTGACATAGACGCTCCTTAGTTGTGTTGAGACAGAGAAACCCCTCTTAGGGTTAGGGACAGATACAATTCCTCCAACTCCCTTTTCTTTTGTGATAAATAAAAGTTTGTAACCCACACTCAACATGCCACTGTGTCTGAGTCTTACTCTTGACTCCTTACACACATGATATGTAAAAATGACTAAATAGAAAAACACTACACAAATCCCACCCCTGTGGAAAGAACACATAATATGCAAAGAAGGAAAGATGCACTCTTGTTCATTTCATGAAACAGGGGTAAAAGGCAATCTATAACCACAATGTTTGCAAAAGGATATGTCTTGCTTGAGAAAAGGAGATCAAATGTCATCTAATTGGGGCCAAAGGTGGACCAGTGGGACATTTGGACATCAATAATACCTTAACACGGTTGTTGGCGAAAGTGTCGAACTGGCTCTTAATGGGGTTGAAGCAGTTTGACAGTGAAAAACAGGGATTCTGGCTGATCCCGCTCTCAGATTGCTTCAAGTTCCAATCCAGCTCAGGGACTAGATAAGTCCTTTTTCTCATTCTCCCAAACACAGGGGAGGTTAGCAACCACCCGCAGTGAGGTCATGAGTACCGGTGTGGCTGGCAGAGAGGCATGTTTTACTAGAGCAGCAGCTCTCTCCCCAATGTGCCCTGGGGATTGTAAGAGAGCGGGGCTTGCCTCTGAAATTGCAACATCTTCCTATACCTCACAACTGGAGGACTCTGGAAAGGACTGCTCTCCAAGCAGAATCCAAATGAATTCTTCTTGAATTGTTGAAGTCCAAAGATGAAATCAAACAAGGAGTTGGAGACCCCTATCTTTTATAGGAAAAAGTCCAGAGGTAATTGGACAATAGAAATCCTGTTTTAACGGGTCCAATCCCTGTGCTTGTGATAAGTGGTCTTTGCCTTCTGACATCATACACAAAGTGCTTAGTGCTAAAGGAAGTGAGGGAGACATGTGGAGGGAGAGGTACAGAGAGAAACAAGATGTTGATATCTTTCCCCAGCTGTGTGGAGCTCCCACTGACTGCACTAAATGTATTCCCTTCTTCGGTGCTAGCATCAAAGGCCCTTTGGTATGCAACATGTTATGAGCCTAGTCATCATGTGTGCAATGTGCTGTAAAGCACTGTAGGGGGGTGTCTGTAGTCCTGCTCTCTATTTGGCAGAGGAGAGGCACAGAGCACCCCAGCCAAGATTCTCTATTATTGGTAACGTAGTCGAGCAATCAAGGCTTAGCTCTCAGGAGGTGATGCGGGCTGGTTTGTAAGTACAGTGTAGTCCCCAAGCACCCACAAAGGAATGTCCACACACTATGTTAGTGAAAACACAGCTCTTTATATAAATAAGGTTCACATTATATACACAATCACAATAACACACTTTGTGCTCCGACAATTCTAAAATGGTAAATATATACAGTTCTAGGTGGTACCACTATTACTCTGATTCCATTAAAATGCATCAACTGTACTCAGTTCAAATAGCATATGAATCAACGCAGCAAAATGATATCAACCATAGACTTAGGAGGAAACAAGTTGGTTAGACATTTGGCCAATTACTGGGCCTCTACCACTAGGCACAGTTCTGTATGAGGATCCCCCCACCTGGGCAACCTGTAAATAAAGATGTACTACAAGCCCAGTCCTTATATTGTCTGTTAGAGTCCTATTTCCTTCTATAAAAGTTCTACTGCCCAAAAGAACCTGGTTTCATAGAGTTCTTCAGTAAGTCGTCGACAGGCCCTTCTTGAGCGCACTCTCTTTAAGGCAGGAGCCACGGGTCGTCAAGATTCGGTGAAGAAATTGGCAAACATTGTCATGGAGGGAGCAGCTTCAATGTTGGTGGTGCTCGTTGACGAAAGGTCGAGAACGTACTGTGAAGAAGAGGCTTAAGGTGCAACTTGAAGGCGAGTGTTCGTTGCCCCAAAAAGTCAATGAAGAACTTTGGCCCAGCAAGGACGGCAGGTCGTCGGCGTCTGGTGTCAGCGAACGGGACTTGACCAAGGCTGGCTTCAGTAGCTTTGTCGGTGTCTCTGAAGTCTTTGGGGGGGGGGGGCGGGAAACCCACCAGCGGATTCTCCTCGGTCGTTGACGGCCTTGACTTTCTTCGACAGGGCGTCTTTGGATCAAAATGTTCTTAGGTAAAGGGAGCAGGGCAGCTCCGGTCGGCGATGCCGGTTGGCAACAGTGGACGGCTGTCCTGTGCTTCTCCTCGTTCTCCTTGGCGGTCCCTATCTCCGGTTGGCAGCCTTTCGTAGGTCTGTCTACCAGGGAGCTTTGGCAAGGATCAGCTGGTGCACGATGGTCCCTTGTAGTTAGGGAAGAGGTCACCTAGACAGGTCCTCTCTTGGATCAGCTCTTGAAGGCACAGCATCTTTCAGATTGCAATGAAGGGAATAGCGGTTCACCTTCTTCTTCTGGCTCAGCTTCGAGAGTAGGCACCAAGGATCAACTTCAGCTTCTGAACGATTTCTAGCAGTGAGAGGCCCCCCGATATACTGTTGATCTCCCATTCACTCTGCCTGCTGGGTCACACTCAGGCAACCAATCAATCAGAAGGGCATTCAGGCAGTCAGGCAGCCAATCGGCTCACAGTGCATTCAGGCCATTATTCTCCATCTAGACACTCACAACACAGAATGTGGATTCGGACAAGCACTCTGCCATTCAGCACCACACACTGCATTCATACCAGTTTCGGGCATGGCTGTCTCAGTAATTGTATCAAACACCAGATACTAGACACCAATAACATGAAATGCATATTTGTCACACACTCCATTCACCCAGGTCCCACCCCACGGGCGTACCCACAACATACAGTCATTGGGAAGGCTACAGCTGGTGTGGCCTGGAATTTCCCACAACACCATATATGGAACTTCCACCCAACAGCCAGCCAGAGGGAAGGGACATTGTCAGGGCTTCCTGGGACTTCAGGAAACGTAAGGTAACAGGCGATAGAAAGCAAGAGGCCACAGGGGCCATCATATTTCCTATCAGGAATCCGCTGATTCCAATGACAGGGCCTGGGCATCCCAAAATGGAGGATGCGCAGGGCACCTGTCAATTCAGCATGGAGCTGTCACCAGCCCGTACCCAGCTCTGTGGGCCACACACAGGTGCCCAAAAACATACACTAGGAGTACAGGGTCGTACTCCCACCCAGGGGTCCCATAAGGGCGTCCCAAGAGTCTGTTCACCAAACCAAAAAGAGGAAGAGCCACACCGCCAGGAGTCCCACATGAACTCCTGCGCAGAAAACAGAACATACATGATAAAGCAATAAAGGACAAGGATACAGAGGCCCTGTCCCTTTGATGCATTTCCAGCATCACATGTGCCCTTTTATTTCTGTTTCCCAAAACAGCTTCTGCTGAGGGGCTGTATTGATGGAGATACGTGTTACTCAACCTCACAAAGGATCAAAGAAAGGCAGACCCATGACTACAGTCCTGCTGGGCGCTGAAGAGACAGCCAGTCTGGAGTAGGAATACATACAACCTGTCCACAGCGGGCCTGGGCTCACAGTATTGACAAATGTATGATTCAATCAGATGAAGTTTTAATAATTATGATAAATAATAACCACCATACTCTAAACTCAGGGGTATGGCTTCTATTTAAAGTTCGCAACTACCACCAGGGTAGCACCTTTCATAATTATGTGGTTTTAAGACAGATATGCAGATTTTAATGTAGCATCTGCACTGCAGTGAATTGGCTGTCTCAGCAGCTGTCAAATGGGCACCCGTGACCTCTGAACCTGTTCTGTGCCACTGGAGAGCAGGGATTGCAGATCAAAAGACTGATGCAGCAGGGACCACAGGTATATGGTATGTATTCTTTTGGCATGAAGTTTATGAAAGGTGTGGTTTGATTAGCAAGCCACTCTTTCTGAAATGGAATTACCCACATAATGTTATTTAATACATATTTTAAAAAGTGACGGTTTATGCACCTGTGCCAGGCGGCAATCCCCCCACACTCACCTATACTGAAAGGATATCTTTATTTACAAATCTAGCAGTTATTTGGCATGGTGGGATAGGGCCTTTCAGCATAGCAACAATATGTCAGCAATTGTGGAATGGGTGGACAGACACCTTTGAGAAATACAAACATCAGTCCCTAGGAATAATGAAATGAGGATTAAACAGCAGGTTCGAATCATACTTTGAAACCCTCTACATCTGAGTTTGGAAAGTCTATCAGGTTCATTACAGGATTGCTGGTATTCCGCCAGTAATTCCAGCGGGATATCAGCAACCCTGGCTTACCGTCTCTGCCACACGATATCCCGGTATTACCTGGATATTATGGGCGGCGGAGTGACAGCAAATTCCCATTCCCATGGAGTCCAATAGGACTCCATGGGATGGAATTTACTGGACGACCGGCACCGGCATTACCAGTGCCGGTAATTCAGGGATGTATCTTCTGGTGTGGGCCTGATCTACCGGCAGGTCAGGCCTTTCAGGAGATCCGTGGCTCCCACTGGCAGACTTGTGCTATGCCAGTCTGGATAAAATGCAGGTACCGGAATTGCCAGCATTTTTTCCAGCATTTTTTTTCGGGCCTGCAAAGTTGTAATCATGCCCTATGTGTCAGGTAGAAGTTCTATGAAATCAAGGCAGAATACAAAGTTTGGACGGATGCTAGTAGGTCAGTCAATATTGACAGTACTGAGACAATTAATAAAGCAAGTGGGAGAATCATGTCAGTGAGCGTAAGCAGGCGGTCAGCAACATCAATGGGAGAACAATTAACATTGTGAATGTAAGAGGTTAGTGAGCAGTACGGATTACCGTGCTAAGGGGATAATCAATCAGGATTAGGTTATTAAGAGCATTGTGCTCACATGTTTTGGGTAGAACATCTGCCCTTGCCAGTTCATAGGGAATAGGCAAATGTTAAATGAGTACATATCTAGGAACAGCAGAACCTATTACATCTGATCTAACTTTGCCTGTTCTACTCAGAGGGCTTGACAAACTGTGTCTGAATGAATAAACCCCCTGTATCATCCTAAACCCCATCTGCAGTTCCTACTAAATTCTTGTGAGCATTTTAGAGCATACATCTTCAAAATACTTTAACTAATCACGGTTGTCGCCAAAAGAGCTTTAAAAAGACACAATTATAATAAAGTGCCTTGAAACCTAATTTGCAGACTCTAACGCTGCCACGAGATAGGGAAAACATTAACTGACTGCTCCGCAAAGAAGACGCATCAACATGGATTGTAAGCTTCCCAGACATTACTGGGAGGCAGGTAGGAGCTGGGGGGGGGGGGGGGGGGGTAGGGGATGTGTTAAGAATAGCGCTGAGGACAACTAATTGCCAAAATCTCAAATTATTCAATTGCAGCACATTAAAGGTGATGTTAAAAGCTAAGCCAAAAAAACATGTTTATCTTTTGTCATAATTTAAAGAAAAGTATACATCTCTAGAGAGGCCTTTAAAGAGGGATCCCACCCCACTGCCATCCAAGTAGTCCAACATGAAACTATTTAAAGTGATCACATCCTCCCATGCTGCTGGGAACCCCCTCCCTGCTCATCATATCATGGCATTAAACCTATCACACCCACATGGTCATAGCAGGGCCTGCGAGAAGATCACCCACCCTCTGTACTCAGATACCATTCCTTACAAGAAGTCACCCTACAAAACCAAATAGTGAAACAGAATTTTGTAAAGTTGAGTTGAGACAGATAGTACAAATAACGTTTGCAGAATTGGGACATGTATTGTTAGCTTTTTGGGATTATGTAAGAGTCTCACTGGACATCATATAAATGGGCGGGACCCAGTCCCTAACACACTGTGAAGCCCCTACCAATTCCTCCATGTTCAGTGGCTCAGATCTTCCTTCAACCGCACCTCCTAGACCCTCACCAGCCCTCTAAACCTAAAGTGCGGGGGCATTACTAAAAACCAACCCCGTAGTAGGGCATGGCACCAACATCTATGAGAGCCCAACGAAAAGCTCTAGCACAATTTGTAGCATTAACACGCAGGGAGGTCACAAGTGTTTACACCATTATTATATTGTTATTTGGATACGTAAAACAAAGCCTGTAGGATCTGAAATCAATGAAGAGGTTGAAGAGAAGCCATCATATTTTTCATAGCAATCAATTGCAAAGAAATTGACACTAAGAGCTATGAGTCCTTTCAAAACAGGCAAATACACTTCATCGATCACCTATCATTTCTATTTATGTGTTCAGTAATCTCCTAGACCCTGTAAAATCAAGTTTTTTTGTAATTGTTAACTCTGTTACCTGGTCCAAAACTTTCAGTCTATTTCCCCTATTTCGTGGATGACGTACTACTCGAATATAATATTTGAGTAGACAATTCAATTAATACCATTTGCAAAAGTAGGGGGTGGAGACATAAACAACTTGGGTCTCACCCAACATTTTGATGAACGCACCCACGAAAAGGGCTATTGGCCCTCACTATAAGGTTGGCGGAATGGGTTTACCGGCACCGGTAAAGGTGCCGGGGCCGGTAAACCGGTCCGCCCTATTACGAGGTCTCCTCGTGGGACCCGTAATGGGTGCCTGGAAAAACCAGGCAGCCTTACCGGGTCCCGCGAGGGGACCAGGGAGCTGACAACGGCCTGTCATTAACGGGCCCGTTGTTAGCTCCATCCCCATTCCCATTGAGCCCTATGAGGGCTCGAATGGGAATGGGGATGGACCGGGTCCGGGTTCCTCGGACGGGGAATTACCGGGTCCGCCAAGGTTGTGGTGGCCTGGTAATTCCTCATTCGAGGAACCCAGGCCCGGATTGCGGTATGGAGGCAACCATGCCGCTAAAAGCGGCATGGTTACCTCCAACCTTCTAATGAGGCCCATTGTCTTGCACGTCTATATACACTTGGCATAAACATCCCAATCTTCACTCATGGCCGGAATAGCGGATGGTTTTTGACTTCCCCCAAAAAATATGCATCAAATCTCCACCAGCATCCATTCCCAATAGTTGCATGTGATTTGGGGACATAAAAAAATTAACAAACCCTTCTCCAAACCTTCCCCACTGACGCCTTTTAAACTGGCAGCAAGAAGATGGACACATGGTATAAACTAGAAACAGGTCTGACATTCAATAAGTTGGCTTTTCTAAAATAACCTACATCTGCCACATCAAGGGGTCGCAGATGGTTCACCCACCATTCGCACACATGTTCAGCCCTAGAAAAGTCTCACTTCAAAGCTAAAAGAACTGGCTATGATGTACATACTTAAGGATGAATATAGGGGGTTGCTAGGGCAACAAGAGTTACTTTAAATACCTCTTTTGTAATGCCTCAACATCTTGCTTCTCTAGCAGGGATTCTAGAGCAGCTGCAAGAGCACCATCAACATTCAAGTAAATTTAAATTAACTAAAACATTTGAACTTACCAGTAGGAGATCTGTTTGCGGCATTCCTGCTTCTGGGGTTAATGAGGTCTACAGATGCACAGACATGAAGTTAAGGTGCTTTAATATGTTGGAAAGTTTCCTAGGATCCAGGACCACGTTCTGGAAGGAAAACATAGTTGGTCACAAGAGGAGAAGGCTGGGAATTCATGTAAAATAGGAATCATCAACATTATTCAATTGGAAACATATTCTACCTTACGAAACACCTTCTCAAAACATAACCGGTACAAATAGATCACATCCCTGCATAAAATTGGCCTTGGGCATGTTAGCATAAGCCCAGATCATCATTTTTCAAATAAATCCTACCAACATGGCTACAAAATAACTGTGCACATGCCTATGAACTGCATGGACGACTGGATATTGGGTGGGTTTGGTTGCATGGCACATAGGAGTGAGTGCATGAGAGGTCTCAATATCACCCATGTCTCATTTGAGTACTTTATCAAGTTTTATTTTCATCTTGCTATTATTTCACTTGTAATTTTGATTTTCACATTATACATATGATGGACTATAACTGCCAGAGAAAGGCTGGTTTATGTTATCAACAGCGCCAAAGCACTTCATACTATGAATACCTTATATCTATATATAGAAGAAAGATAACCAGGGAGTATTTTTGAAAACAGGGTTGTTTGAAATGGTTGCATTAATCTTCACCCAATGTGACATGCACAGAGCTAAGGCGCTCACAGCTGCCTTAAACCAAGAGGCTTTCTTTCATAAAGGGCATCAATATCATGCTCAGTGGAGACCTGCTCTCATGGACATCATTTCAAGTTGCTAGGGGTCACCATTGCGACCCCTGGTGACTCCCCTGCGACCCCTGGCACTGCCTCTGGGACTCATGATCAAGGATTGCTGAGTCAGTATGGAGAAAAAAAAACAAAGAAGGCCGTTATATTTGTTTAGCTTTTGCAAAGCTTACATTTTGCCAGTGTCTTCTCTTGTTACATGGCCTGTCGGGAACGGTGCTTTTAATGAAATTAATTACACTTCACTTTCAAAAACTGCTCAGAATTTGAGCGCACACTGAGCAGCTTTCAAGCAGTGTTGGAAAGGCAGGTGTATTTTCAAACAAAGGCCACTACGAGGTGAGCGTCATGTGGGAAGGAGACACCATGTGTATCAAAAAGGTGTCATCTGCGCCAGGTGTCAGCCATCCCAGGAATAAACCTGTCCACTCCAAACGTTTTTATTTGTCTGACGTGAAGGACAAGAAGCCTGCTCCTGAACACAAGGAAATTCCCAGAGTGCCAGAAGCTGCTTCATCACTTGTTTGCCAGACCAAAGACACTATAATCTGGATGGACATTCCAGGTAGGACCTGTATTTCACTTCAGGAAAGAAAATGTTTTAGGAAGAAGGAGAAGATAGAGGAGCATGGAATGAGCAATAGCTAAATTAAGCATGGCATGATATGATATGATAGTTTATATCGCGCCCATATACAAGTGCTTCAGGGCGCGATGAGGCAAGGGCGGGGTAGAAGGGAGGATAAAAACAATAAGAACAAAACAATCTTATAGGGCCCAGTGACACTGAGAACGTGCAAGTGCAGGGGAGGAGTGGAAAAGTGCAGGAAGCAGGTGTTAAAAATAATACATAACAAAAAAGTGCATTTTCAAGTGCCAATATAAGCGCAGAAACGAATGTCAAATAAGTGTTGTTAATGGGACTGTAGGTTTGCAGATACAGACCCAAGAGCAAAGGTTGCCAATGTGGCAGTGCAGGTAAGCGGATGCGTGGGCAGGATCTGGGCCTGGATACAGAGGGTAAACCAGGAACCCATGGTCAGAGAAGGACAGATCAGCAGGGGAGGGGAAGAGAGAAGGCAGACGCAAAGAGGAAGGTCTTGAGGTGCTTCCGGAACCAAAGCTGGTTCTCCTTGAGTTTTAGAGAGCCAGGGAGGTGGTTCCAGAGGGAGGCCCCAGCCGAAGGCATGATGTAAAGAAGTGGGATGAAACGTGACATCAAAAGTTGAAGAGTGCTGAGATGAAACAGGGAATGATAAAAGGAGTGAGTGTGTGGATAAATATAGGTCACGGTAGGAGCGTTTTACAGAAGTCCACGAGGAAGTAATCAAAGACTAATTATGCCACAGAGACATTTCTTAAAGCTGTGTGGAAGGAGCTTTAGCAGACGTGGTTGTGGGGATGGGAACTAATGAGGACGAAGTGCATCAGCACTTCCAAATGTGTACAGCTTGCAAATGTGTGAAGTGATGTAGCAGACACATTGTATTTGCAATAAAATATGTCAAATCACCAAGTTGCTGTCAGAGCCACTGAAGAAAGAGATGAGATGGTGGACTGCCTTTTGATGTAAAGGGACCGCTGTTCATTCATTTGGTGTATATTGGATGATGGGCAGGAAATATTTGTGCTTTCAATTGGAAGGAGAGAATGCCATAATGTGTGTTTTCTAAAACGGGCTGCTTTGCGGCATGCTGAAAAGCTCCAGCACACGGAATGTTGGTGAGTGTCTTATGCTTTGGCTCTTAGTCACATTGTTTAATACTTAAACTGGGGCGTTTGCCACATGCTTGGGATGCAGTACTATAAATGGTGCCAAAAGTCACGTGACCCTGGCTTTAAAATCTAGAGCTTGGTGGCTTCCGTTGTAGTCACAGGTAGAAGAAGCACAAGACCACAAGAACCATATGTATTGTTTACCTTTCATTAGCTTCCATTGTGGTTTATTATGTTGTTGTCACAGTGTGTAGAGTAATTGTAAACCTGCCAGTTGTGATATGAGTCTTTTGGTTTTGATATTTTTCTCGAAATTAAAATGCCTCCTCATAGTCATCCTCCCACTGTACCTCAGATCTGCAGAGTTAATATTGGGTGTGGTGGTGGGATTTGCCGCTATGGATGGCATTGCAGTCCACCAGCGAAGACAATGATTGGCGCAAGCCGTGGCAGTGGAGGTGCCTCGAGTGGTTGGCAGCCTTGCAATCAGCATTTTGAGCCCTGGGACTTATTTTTTTTTTTATTTTATTTTGTTTTACAAATGAAGCACTGGCTTTTTGTAATCTGTTTCACTCGAAAAGGTGCAACTGGAGATTAATGCTTGTTTACCCCTGCCATGCAGACTGTATGCCGCAGACCTAGAGCTTCTTTGATTCAACTTGTTTTATGAGGCCTATAACTGCTTGCACACATACTCCCTTGTTTTAATTTTACTGTGGCCTAGATTTTACTTTATCCTGGTAAAGTCGTTCGTATTATATTTGTATGTATAGTGCTTTATGTCTGACTCCAGATTCCTCCTCCTTCTAAGCACTGTGAAAGTATGTGTTATTACTGTGAAATGAAATAGAACTTAATTTATCAACCTCAAGAGAATGAAAGGCTGCGTCAGCCCTGCTGAAATATGGAAAGTGCATGCTGGTACATGTCAACGATGAGCTTTTAACTGACTGAGCTATCAAATTGCAGCACAGCCTCCGGTGTAATCAATTGTGCAGTTAAAAAGAAACATTTATCAGGATATTACGCCACCTACCTCTTCTGCCCGCCTCAGTGCTTTTTAAAACAAAATATAACACTAGTATCAGGTTTACTGGGGGCGATAAGAGTTTCCTCCTGATTCTAGGCTGTAGTTATAAATGTTATTATAATGATAAATATAATACCCACAACTAGTGCATTACCAAATGCATATTTAAGGAGAAATAGCTGGTAAGATAGCTCAGTGGGTTAAGTTCCCACTGTTGGGATCTCTATGTGTTCTTCAGGTCTCAATTTGAATCTTCGCAAGGTGTACTCAACCTTTCATCCTTCTGAGGTAAGCAATTAAATTCAATAACAATCCTCAACAAGATTTTCTGATTAAAAAACATGTTTTATTTGAATAGGTGAATGTAGTGATGCATGGCAAATTTTATGGTTCAGACTTATGTACTAGGTAATAATGGTATGGTTGCAAAAAAAATTTGGGGCATGAATACCTTGCTTAACTGACATTGGGTGACATTGTTGGACATTTGAGAATACACTTGGCATAAGACAGACAAAACTGGATATATAAAGCTGTAACTTAGATATCTTGACAGTACTGAGTCTGTAAGGCTCCAACAAACATTAAAAAAGCAATGCTCTCAAATAAAGGCTACATTTGGAATACTCTATTATAGCAGCACCTGGGCATGTAGGGCTTTACTTGGCAGATGGCATGGCTTCTAAACCAGACATGTGCAGCTACAACTTGTATACAATGGTAGTAAATGGTCATATGATGCTGCGGTGGCATAAGCATGGCAGTGCCCCTAGCCTAAGTTGGATCCATGGGGTATCCCCATTTCATAACATGTGCTCCTCCATTGCATATCAAGGCAGCAACCTAGTTTTACTTTACTTTATTTATAAAGCGCATCCATAAACCCGTGGGCGTGAGGGCACAGACAAAACATGAACAACAGGTAACAAATAAGCAGTACCGATTAAAGGGGGGAGCCGTCACGCCTCAATGAAGAAAGAAACAGGATGAGAATAATTACCGAAACAGCAAGGTCTTAAGTTCTTTCTTAAACATCGTCAAGGAGGAGTAGCCTCTCAGTGGCGAGGGTAGAGAGTTCCATAATATAAGCACAACACTGAAGAAAGCACCTCCCTGGACATTCTTAGTTTTACATTTCAGTAAGAAAATATAGTTTTGATCACTAGACCTCAAACTTTATAATTAGGTTTATCCCTAATATGGTCTTGAAGGTAGGAAGGCATGGTACCCACTCCGATGGCAACTCTAACTGTGCCATTTTGGGCAACTTGGAGTCTCTTGATGTTTGCTTTACTAACTCCAGCCAAGAGGCTGCAACTATAGTCAATCTTGGCCCCCATTATGGCACGCGCAATGGCTTCAGCATTATCTTGGGAGATGTACAGTCTAAGATGGGCTAAGAGTTTGATATAATAGATCACTCTTGAGATCGTACACTCCACATAAGATTTCATGTTCAGCATCTGGTCAAGAATGACCCCCAGGATTTTGACCTTGGGCAAAGGGGCGATATTGATATCCCCTAACTGAAAGTGCTTGTGGGCCGGATCCAGCTTGGCCAGTGTCCCTAAAGATCCCACAATCATAAGCTCTGTTTTTCCTCTGTTAACTGCTCAGTTATTCTCCATCATCCAGATTTCGATGATAGAGAATATTCTATTCAGTTCAATTTCATCTTGGAGGTGAAAGCCAGTAAGTGGAATAACACATTGAGTATCATCTGCGTAGTTAGAGAATAGGACCCCTTCCTGTTCAAGGTGAGCAAAGAAGGGGACCATAAAGATGTTATAAATACAGGGTGACGTACATGCACCCTGTGGCACTCCAAACTGCACGGAGATTGGAGGAGCCATAGCATCATCCACCCTAACCCTACTAACTCTATTTGACATGAAAGATAACATCCATTGTACTGCAGCTGATGAAAAGCTAGCCACTTTCTTCAAATGATCTGCAAAAATGGGATGGTCGACAAGGTTGAACGCGGCAGATTGATTTAACGAGATAAGAAGGGAGGAGAGACCTTTATCCATTCTACTCAATAGTTTCAATTTTAAATCTAAAAGAGAGGTTTCGGTCCCAAAACCCTGTCTGAAGCCCGATTGCAGTGGGTTCAGGATTGGGAAACTATTAAGATGTTGAGCAATCTGTGAATAGGCAACCCGATCCAAAATTTTGAGGAGAAAGTGGAGCATTGGTTATGGGCCTACAGTTTGCGGGGATATCCTGTGCCAGGCCTGGTTTTCTTTAAGAGTGGGGTGATCCATGCAAGTTTAAGATCATCAGGAACCACTCAAGTAGTGAGTGAAGAATTAATACATTTACATATTGCCTCTGCAAGAGTAGGTGGACACATCTTAATAATGATGGAAGAACAAGGATCACCCTTACATTTAGTAGCCTTGAGTTGGGAGATCACTATTGCGAGTTCCTCCGTGGTAATAGGGCTGAAGTTAAAAATTGGGATAGTGGCATCTCTAACAAAGGGTTTATGCTCTTTAAAGTCTACATCATAGATGGTCAGAGATGTTTTAGCTGTGATACCTTCTTGAATACCCGCTAGTTTCAGAACCATCGCATTTTGAATTTCAAGACACCAATTGGCATCTTTGACAATTGTGGAAGCCTGAGGTTGGGGTGTAGACTCCTGCTCTTTAAGAATCTTAAACAATTCCTTTGCGTAGGAAGAAGCCAAGGAGATTCTTAAATTATGGTTATCCTTCTTGGCAGCCACTATAGCAGCCTAGTAGCTCTTAGAGGCTCTTTTAAAGGCCACCATATCTAACGGTGTCGGGTTTGACTGCCAGGTGTAAAAAAGCTTAAGTGAGGCAGATTTCATAATTTGCAGTTCGGGGGAAAACCATGGTTTGGTGCATTTTAGATTTCGGTGGGGCCAAATATTAGCCACGTGTTCCAAAGCTCTTTTAAGATTCAAGGACATGAGATCCATCAAATCTGCATCTGAGAAAACTGGTTGATGCAACAGAGCAGCCTTAATTTTATCTCGAGTTAAATGTTTCAAATTTTGGACCAGGACTTAGTGAGCGTAATTGTGCTTCATTTTTGTTGGAAACGGTACTGTGAACGAAAAATGCACAAAGGCATGATCTGACCGGGGACAAGGACAAACAGAAATATCATGACACAGCACGTTCGTGACCGATATCCAATCCAATGTATGACCCATTATGGGGGTTGGAACATGGATGGATTGCATCAGCCCCATGTTTGTACGTGATTGTGACAGCTGCATGGCTATCGGATCATCATCATGGCCAAGCCAATAGTTAAAGTCCCCAAGCACTATTAAACGTGCATTTGCTTTTTAACAGAGGGAGCAGATAACTAGAAAGGGCTAAGGTAACAGTGTGGGGGGCGGTAAATTAATATGATGTTTACCGTGGCCTCCACATTCATACCTAGTTTGACATGTATAAACTCAACAGCATCCATAAGGTGACCTTTCACTTCCCAAACAGAGAGAGTGTCTTTAAGAATTAGGGCACATGTGGTTGGTATCTAAAATAAGAGTATTATGCCTGCTTTCGTACTGTTTGGTGTTTTATAAAATGCAAGCTCATGTACGTTTTTTAAACCCATCTGTCACTTCAGCGGATGCCAATGAGGTTACATGTCATGTAATGATACTTCATGTGATGACATCAGAGTCAAATGCCACATGGGACCACTTCCGATGATGTCATTGGATGTGTGATGTCACTTCCACTACCCCTGGCATTAGGGTGAATTGGCGTCCCTGCCTGCTCTTTTCCATGATACTGTGTTTCTGCACTGTCAGTGTCTGAGGCTGTCAGGAAGGGTTAAATCCTGGCAGGGGTGAGAAGGTGGACATTTGGCACTATGGACTGCATGTGAGTGAAATCCCAAAAGGCGGTCAATGGCTCAATCTGCAAGATTGATACACATTATGAATGAAAATGGTTTAAAGAGACACTAGCATGCCCACACCTAATCCAGCCACAGCACCTTGCATGCTCTGGGACTCTCTGGGTGAGGCCATCTCTGAACAGAAATTCTAAATAAATGAATGCACTTAAAGGTCATGTCTTAGTACTGAGAGGCAAACAGCTAATTTCTCTGTCACTACTTCTATAACATACTAGCTGCACATGGAGTATCATACACTGGTCTAGTGCTCCCCCCCCTCTCCGCATTTCTAACTGGCTCTCTCTCAGCACTCTCTTTATGCCTCACTCAGTTTTTTCGATGTGGGAGACGGTTGTGTTGTCCAGTCGCCCTTTGCTAGAGCCACCACAGCAATTTTCCAGACCAGAGGGAAAAAACACAGATATCTTGAGGGCGGAGGAGGGTCTGTGTTGCCTTTCAAAGGTATCTATTAAACAAATAAACAACTTATTTCTAATCATCACTTCATGTTTTAGGAATTGTAAGAATGTTATGCTTGTTTTACTGGGCAAATCACATGATCAAATCCTAGCATGAACATGTATATTATTGTCTGATAAAAGGCTCACATTTCAACATGAACAGTTGGGTACAATCCTACGGCCGGCAATTTATGGGAACACCTGTATGAGAAAGGGGGAGGGGACACAAAATACTAATGAGGGTTCCAACCTGACATGAATGTGCATTTTGGGAACATTAGAATTACCACATATCTTTACATTTGACAACTATGTCAGTGATCAGAGGGTTCTTTGCCTGTCTCACTAAGTCTATAATGAACACTGTTCTTGGTTCTCATTTCAGTTGTCACATTAGTCATTCTAACATCAACAGGTTTGTAGCTTTGAAGTAAATATAATGATTCAACCTGGTTCAGCATTTATCTGTGGGAAGATAATGGCTGCAACATCCGCCACTGTGGTGTGGTCCGAGGGCCATCTTCATGCAGAATTGTAGCCGGGTCTCTGGGTTCAGATGGATGTGCACATGCCTGGTTCACAAAGCACAGACATGATACGATATATACAGGGATCGAAGGGAGCATGAATGGTCGGGAGCAGTGTTCTACTACTTGAATTATTTACTGTTAACAACTCCACTACTTTTTGCAACCATTCTCACCATTCCGGAACTGTTTTCTGTGAAGTTCAAAGCATACATATCAATTTTACCACCGGATCTCAGACACAGCTAAATTGAAATCTGTTTCAACTCAATTGGGCGTCAACCAGCATGACTACAACCCCTGAAAAATGAGTTGCATGTTGCTCGCTTCCTTCCTACACTGTCCCCTGCGGGGTGGCTAACGATGTGCCAGATTCCATTTCAAAGTAATGTCTGAGGGCCAAATTGCCTTTAGCTGTGAGAACCTATCTGCACATTTCGGCAACATATTCATATGGGGTAGTTTAAGGTTTTCAAAAGTAAAAGGGCACTGGAGGAATGGCGTTTGTTTGTTTGTTTTATTATTTATAATGCACACCAGACCCGAGGATATCAGGGTGCAGAAGGCAACAAGAAATCTTTTAGCTTCGGTTACAGTGCTGTACAATTATATACAGAAGAAATGTACAGAGTACATACTTACAATATATGTCTTTTTGGGCACACGCCATTTCAATTTTGTATCCCTGATGCACCTATCTGCTTTGAAATTGAAGACTTCATGGACATGCATTTGCCTTGTTTCTCCTACTTTACAATATTTGAAATATCTTCCTTTCTGCACTTCATGGCTTCTATACCAACATCATTCCATAGCAATGTAAGAGGCTTGAGGTGCAGTTTGTCAAGGGACATCTTTAAGGGCCTCTGACTGGCACAAAGGTAGGCCACCAGCAGGGCGGCTGAACCCCTATATTTGCACTTAAGAAAAGCTATTAAGCTTTATTTGTCACAGTGAGAACATTGTAGTTGCAATACTTGAAATGCGTGACCGAGGAACTGCTTTAATTATTCCGTAAACAGAAGACATTTGCTGGCCCATTTCAGATAAAGGAAACTAAAGGCAAGAGTTAACACTACCAAACAGTGGTAAAATGAGAACTGGTCAAACTGAAAACCATGAATTGCAACAGGGAACGTCGATGAGTTGGATGGCTGGCGTGTCTCATTAACCAATGAGCATTTTGATGGCCAAGACCCAAGCAGGTCCTTTGGTGCACATCAGGCTAGACTCGGGAATGCCCTGAACTCAAGCAGGAGAGCAGACCCCATTCACCAATGTTTTCAGAGTTGTTAAGTTTTCCTTCTTCTGAGGACCAACAAGGCTCAGGATAGTGACTGGAGAACGTTTAAAAGGCGATACCTTACTCACATTTGAGTGGTTTCTAACTACCCAGTTGTCTAAAATGTCTGAAAGGCTACACACAGAATTATCCAAAACTCTTAAATAAAGAAGCTTTGGCAAAATCCAACAGTTTGGGCCTTTGTCTAGGTATGGGATAGGTATTTGCTAGGCAATGATGTAATGGTACATGTGGCCATAACATCACAACACCTAGAAACATTGAGTGATTACCTGGGCAGATGGCAGTGCCTGGTAAATGTCTTTCTAATACCTCAAGCCAAAAGTGTTGGCTTTGTCATTGCTGGTTTTGACCAGACTTCAGTGCATAGAAGAGATATAAATCAAGTGGCTGAAGGCACTCTTGGTTAAGAAACGTTTATTTCACAAGTAGCCATTTACAGCTGTAATTAAACCATCAACTCTCAGCAGACTGGTTAGAAACAACAGTGACAGGCTAAAGTTTAGTTTTACTGCTTGATAGAGAAAGCTCAAAGAGTAGCCAGGAGGATGTGTTTGGGGGAGGGAGGGCGGCAGTTAGTGGGTGGCAAAGTGCATAGGAATTTGCATAGTTGGGGGGAAGTCAATGGTGGGTAAACAACCAAACAACACTCACAAGCTTTGTCCCCCTCCTCAGATGTCATCTCTATCCTACCTGTACTACAATAGTTTTGATTATAGTTGGTGCTTAAGAGCCACCTAAAAAAATTCAAGTAAAACCTGCTTTTAAAAATACAATTCAGTGTATACATTATTACACAATACAGTTACTTTAAACAAACTACTTCCTCCTCTTTAAGCTACAATTAGAATATCTGAATATGCCGACCAGTATCGAGCATTAACCCTCGAGTACACTGTTCATTTTTCTGCCAAATGCCACTTACCAGCACACTTTTATTAGGCTCAGTACTTACATTTACTCTCCTGTAACCCTTCTACAGAAGACATATGTTGCCACCCATCTACAGACATGATAAGTTCTTCTTCTAAGGCAAACTTTGTAAGCCTCTTCCAAGGGATGTCTTTTTACCAAAATGCCAGGGGCAGTGAAAGTGACATCACATGACCCTTCACCTCTAATTTCATCACTGGAAGTGATGTCATTTGACCCCACCATGAAGTGACATCACGGGAAGCGATGGAGCACAACCTTTCACCCCTTGACAAGAAATGGCGTCACATAGCATTGTTCCTAAGTACACGAAGAAAAATATGCTTACGATATCACTATAATGTGATATACATTTCATATAAGAATGGATCACCATATGTATTGTTAATATCAGTCTGTATAGGCCCATATTACCGAATGACTGTGAAGGCAAGCAGACGTCCAAGGCCAAATGATAATGATGTTTTATTATATAGCACTGACGCCTAGGCGCTTTATATAGAACATATATACATACAAAATCACCCAACCTGTGTTGGTTCTCATTTATCGACCTCAGAAGGATGAAAGGTGGAGTTGAGGTGTTTAAGAACAGACTAAATCAGTGACTCACCCCCTGAAGTGTGACTGAAATAAACCTTTAATGAGTCTAGCAATGAGTGTATAGAATTTGAGAAAGAAAAATGCTTTGTTATTCCTATTGTTTCTTATTTGGGGTTACTGCTCAAAGTGTTACACTTGTGGAACCCCCTGTTTTTTTAGGAGGCCTGAACAAGAAAGCCAGCCACTCCAGAAACAAAGAGCCACATAGTGCTGGCCACAACCCAGGAGTTTACATTTAAACATGTTTCGCGGTAGCAAGGGAGAGATCAAAGGGGTACAAAGGGGGACCTCAGGGGTCATAGATGCGTCCCCTTGTGACCCTCAAATGACGTCTCTGCCTCTTCTACTGTTCTTATACCTGGAACGTTGTAAAGAGTTTTATATGCGTCAAAGTGCAACATTTAAATGCAGCAAAATTGCAAGTGCACAGTGCTGGTTTTAAAAGTGCTACGTGTAAACTATCTCCTCAGCCTGCATAGTGGCAGGCATACATACATGTATATTACATAGTACTATGATGTTCTAACTATATCAACACATAGAAAATAAATCTGATCTATGCCGCTTAGGGTCGGCCTGTCATACAATTAGCCCAAGTGTGCCTATCAAAATAGGTGTACATCAGAATCTCTGGGCATATACAAATCTGTGATGACTATTGAATAATACTTTTACTCCCTTTTCATTTTGAGGTAGATCACACTGAATAATTATTATTAAGCAGTTATTGGTCAGAACAATGAATATCAGACGTGTTCAGTTGTGCAGTCATTGTTAACAATTGATGTACCAATGGAAAACACAAATAATCGTTTTCTATTTGCTTTAAAGTCCAGTAAATAAAGTATGCGACCACGTGTTTTACGCCTACGTTCTTTCCCAATGCCGAATGGTTATATAGTAAGTCAGCAATGGTTAACGAACGGACAAAACAGACTGTCATTATTGTCTATCAGATATGTAGCACAAATATCTAACAAGATGGCGGCTTGCTTGCCTGAAAACACGCGTAAATAGGTATGTGCAGACAACTGCAGCCAACACAGCAAGCCTATCCATTACACAGGTTACACACTTAAGACTCACTCAATTTTGTCAGTGCGAGTCATGCAATTACTACTCCTTTACTCTTTTGCAGGTTATTTGAAAGCTGCCAATGAAGAGTACCCCCCCACCCACAGAAAATTCAGTCAGTAAATGCTATGTGAAAAAGCTACTCTATCATGTGAGATTTGTCTTGGTGTAATTGCCCACACACTGGACACTATACCTAATTGTACATATTTCTTTCAAGGCATCAACTAAAGACCCTACTCAAACACGACTGGCTTAATCAGAACTAGAAAATGCAACTGAAAACCCAAAAGAAGACCATTAAAATGAATGCACAATATGTACGGTACCAATTGATACCAATATTATTGCACAACAACAGCAATGAATTGATAGTAAAACACATACGGCCATTAATGGCCAACATTTTTTTGTTATACATAGTAACATTTCCCGAAATTTGGTTTACAGATACCATTCTTTAATGGCTGAAAATATGAATTAAACCATGCCCATTGGAAGCAACATACACCATTAAAGGTGAGTGGATAACTGTCTACCTGTATGCATGCATATCGGTTCAAGTCATGATTACTCTAAGATTATAGCACATTGGCAACTGGGAATACCTGGCAAACTACAATTTAGATCAAACATGTTATTTCTTTTGCTTTTCTTTTTGATGATGTTTAACTTTGACAAAATAGATTGAAAACAATGGAGGAGTATTGTTCGTACTTAGAAAATGAATGGACGAACATTGTTTGTGCCAAGACAAACCAAAACCCATACTGCCTCGGGAAACTGCTTGTGTACAAAGCAGACTTTGTTTTATGGGTTTTAAGAACATGAACACATTTCTTTTATGGCAAACACCTGTTTAAAACGGATTATCCTTTATATTTTACTTTCAGAAAAATAACTACAAATACATTTCTACTCATAACAATAGTCAGCACATACTGTGTATGTGCCCACGACATTCTGATGCAAACATAACTCAAAGAACCTCTGGCTTGAGAAATAAGAAATACATGGAAATTCCCCAGTGGTGTAGCAAGGAAACCCAACACATAGATAGCAAATAATTGATTGATGTAAAGGATTGTCAAAGGGTCATGGTATGTGTCTCAAGATGGCTGACAGATGTAAAAGGCAGCCATTCATTGTAAGATACATGGTTTGGCCCATAGAACACAGCAGGAAAGGGTATTAAGACACATAAGATAAAGTTACATGTTTGGTTCCATGATCAAACACGGGACCACAAATGAACCTCTGTACCTTGAGGGGTAAGCTAGGCTCCCCTCATATAGAGTCATGGAAAAAGAATCTTCTTGAGTAAGGGATTTTCAGCTATTACCTACTTACGAACACATCATTTGAAATGTACATTACCATCACTCCTAGTGGGGAACATGTATTCATCTAACTTTGTGACTCCATTACTTTATATCAAAGAAAGAAATTAGCAAGACTTGAACAAAGTGCACGATCCAATAGCATCAACATAAACATGTGATCTGCATCAACTTGTATCTGAGAGATTCATTGTGAATGCTGGGACTCATCTACAATATCTGTATACATTAGACATGTGCGAATATCAGAATTAATAGTTTAGTGCACTTTCCAGTAGTTAATAAAATTCACCAAGAGACATGTGGAGAAGAGAAGCGTGCCTTCTTAGTGACATGTGGATCCTGAGTCCAAAATGGAGGACTAATGAATTAACACATTTTTAAGAGTTCTCACAATGATAGCAAATAGGGGTGTGTTCACAGAGAGCCACCCCAGAAACCACAGTCCACTCAAAAGTAAGAATAACAGAAGGATTCGTGTCCATTTACACACAACCAATGGAATTAGTCGAGCTCAATCACTCACCAATAAGGAGCGTAGTCACTACACAAAGGGAGACACACAAAACATCTGGATCATCAGAACAGACAACACAATAGAATAGAGCAAGTCAACAAGCCAGATTCTATAGATGAACCAGCTTCTAACGCCAGAAGAGTAATTTGGGCGAGCAGTGAGAGACTCCTGTGCCCAACAGAGGGATCAAATTCCAAAGCAGCCTGTGCCAGGCCGACTCCACTGGCAGTACCCATGGGGGAAGAGGCCTGCCATCCTGAGAGGGAAGGACCATGCCCAGAATTCCAAATACCACCTGGCTCTTACAAAGAAGAACAATATGCGTTTGGCTGTCGATGCACACCAGGGGAATTGATAGACCACAGAGGATCATTACCTCTGGGCACTCTATATAGACAAGTGGAATTGATTATACACAGATGCTAAGTACATCTGGGGAACCGATATAGACAAGAGATATTGACTGACTAGGGAATATTTACCCCTGGTGTATATAGAATAATTTGAAGACAACTGGGTATTGTTGGACATCCTAACATAAATACTTTGTGCTGGTTGGATGGTATCCGCCAGTCCCTGCAATTTACATTTCTCAATTGAAAATACTGTTGAACCACCAAGAACATTTGTCATAAACTATTTGTAAAATATTCCCTTTTCACACTATAGACACAGAAAAGTATGGTGACTAATTAGATAACCAGGGAACACCAGGAAGTTATTTTAAAACGGATAGACATGCCGTTTGATAAAGTAATAAGCTCTGCTTTGTACCTCTTAGATAAAAGGATAGCCCATTCTTCTAACATCATCCTAGTGTGCTGCACCATATAGGGATCACAACCAACATCAGTAGGGAGGTGTGAGAAACCTGATGGTGTCTCACTGCCTGAACCCTGGGAATCCCCTTCTCATCGCCCTTGGATCCAGACCCCAGAGGTGGACGAGTGTGGGAGGATCACCTGAGCAACAGGTCCTTGGGGAGTAGTATAGGGGCACCCGATGGCGAGACGAGGTACACCCTTCCTTATAACACCTTTTCCCCATCCTACCCAGTAGGGTTTCTAGAAACCCAAACCCCTCTTCCCACATGGAAGCTTTCTCATGGACAACTCACCATGAGCGACAACATGACTACCCCCGCCTTTCTCAACAGTATTTTTTTGGATTTTCATAAACTTACTAGCGAAAGCTACAATCCCCATAATTCCTCCCCTCTGTTAGTTTCTAAAGTCACTGAGAAGAGGAGGAGAGAGATTGGGAGGATGAAGATTACCAACAGGGAACCACAGACACAGAAAACAGAATCTCCCCTTTCTACAGCAGACTGTCCCATTAATGTGGCCATGCTAGGTCAGGCCTCCCTATTTAATTACTCGCACCTGACTCCACCTGACTCAACTTGTCTCTCCCAGGAAGCATAAATGGCAGAGCAGGAAAGCACACTTTGAGCGAGTTGGGGATGCTGGAAGGTCCACAAAGCCAGAAGAGGACCAGAAGGGCTGCAGAGACCCTGGGAGACCTGGAGGAGGGGAGAATCGCCATGACACTGGCCCTGTGAGCCCAGGAGAGACTGCACTGGGGAGGGAGATCTGTACCTTCAAAATGCAAGACATGGGGCAGCTGGGGTTACCCACAGTAAGACTCCTCCCCTGGGCTAGAAAAGCAAACCCAGCAAAAGAGACCCTGATCCGACCACAATATCCCCTTGAGGCTCCTGCAGCTCCTAATACCAAATGCTGTTTTGGGGAGTTGAGAAGTGAGAGCAAAATCTTGACAGTGCATTCAGGGACTAAAAGTCCCAAAACCCTTTTTGAAGATTGTGAACTTTGTGAGAGGGGTCTGAGCCTGGCAGAGGGAGACCCTTGAGAGGCTTGTGAGAAGGGCCCAAGCCCGGTAGAGGGAGACCCTTATGAACTTTGTGAGAAGGGTCCGAACCCGGCTGAGGGAGACCTCTGTGAACTTTGTGAGAAGGGTCTGAGCGCGGCAGAGTGAGACCCAAGTGAACCTTGTGAGAGAAACTAGCAGCAGAGATAGAATGGTCCGGCGCCACATGGGCGCACATTCGAAGGTCTCTTGCTGGTACCCTCTCTCCAGAACCAGGAGAAATAAGTACTGAGAAGCCTTATGGGAGGCCGGTGTGAGGTGTCAAGGTGGTCATACGAGGGTCAAACCAAACCCCTTGTACAGTTGAAAGTCTTTGACATGTGTTGGAGGCAGACATGAACCCGACTGAGGGGTGCCTGCGAATTGGGGTGAACCCTAACACACCCTAGAACATTGTGATGAATGAACTGTGAAAAGCCTGACTAGGGGCTTTAGAGAAAGCCTGACTGTGATTTTCAGAGAAGGCCTCAATGGGGTTGAGACCCGGATTTAGGAAAAGGGAAGAACCGAAGGGGTCTAGAATGACTTTTTGTTGAAATGTGAACTGTGGCAAATGTGAACCCGACGGAGGGATGCCAAGAAAAAGCCAAGCCAAGAAAAAGCTAGGTGAAGGGAACCCCTGCTTGCTGATGAGATTTTGAAATTGTGAACTGTGGAAAGTGTGAACGCGAATGAGGTTATTGTGAAATTCACGTTTCCGCCCGGCTGAGGGGAACGCTGTGTGAACTGTGATATTGTGAAGCACGCTTTGTCATAGAATAACAGAGTGACCTAGTGAGACGTGATCACCCTTTGGAAGCCTCTGCTATCAGAGGCTAACGCTGAAAGTAGGATTGGAGTCCGGCTGAGGGGGATCCTAGGGTGAAGAGTAATCACTCGACATGAAGGTTACCAGAAGGAACTGTTTGTTTTGTCGTTTTTGGCATATCAGGCCCTCTGAAGCAAGAGACTTTGCATGAGAAGAAGGAACTGTAAGATCGTGCTGGAGAAGCCCAGGAGTGTGCTGTGCTCAAGAGTCCCACCTTGTCCCGTGCTGAAAATGTGGGGAAGGGAGACCCCGCCCACAACATCCTGACTCATAATTTTGTGAACAATTATTTCTTTTCTAGTGAACATTATCCTACATTATTTTGTAGCATTGCGGTAGGGATTGGCAATATTATTTTTAGTGTAGACCCTTTTTATTTGACTAGACTCCACTTGGACTGTATACTTGTTATTATTTGATGGTCGTGGTTTTCTCCCATCTTAGATTTGGGTTTAGATTAAGCATTTATCTCACCCATTTTTACAGTTTAATAAACACCCTTGAACTGTGATCACTTGTGTCTGTCTTACTTTGATATCATGCCTTCCTTACAGAGGGGAGTTGTATTATCGGGATTTGTACTGTGCACTGCTGACATTTTTATGGTCTACAGGGGCTCATGTGGATCTAAATTGGAAAAAGGGGGAGATGGAGGTTAGAGGGGGTAGAGGGAAAAGGGAAGTTGTGCTGTACCGCTGGTGTGTGTGTGTGTGTGTGTGGAACTTGGAGCAACTGGTCTCTGCATTGGTGTGCACATTAAGTTCTTGATTTGAGAGGTATACAGTTGTGACTGTTTAGGTATGGGTTTATGGATTTGTTTAGTATTTTCTGTTGTTGAGTTTGGTGAGCATATGGTGAGTCAGGGTTTTCGGTATTGTTTCAAAGAATAATAGTTCATTAGTTTGGTTTTAATGGACTGTGTTTGAGTGGAGTCTGTTCTGAAGGTGTTTAGGGAAATTTCCATTGGAGTACTCCTGCAAGTGTGTTCCTAGTTGTTAGTTTGTTCCTTGTATTCTTACTGGTGAGGTTTTCTTGCTGATTTGGTGTCACGTTTTCCAATAGCATGATGCTAGATGAGTTGTGTCTGTTGCATGTTGTCCCAAGATGATCAGAGAGGATGGAGGTTCTGTTTTCCTTGTCGATTGTTTGCTCCTTTTCCTCATTCAAGTAGGATCTTTGTTGGACCGGTGTCAGGCCATCTCGCGGGGATGCTGTAGACTGTGTGCTGTAATTATTTTTCTCACTTGGTTCTTAGTTGTTCGTTGTTCAGGTGTTTTGGGGTATACTATTCTAAAGCTTTTGAGTGGCTGCCATTTGTGTTTTCCTTTATATTTGTTTCTTGTTCAATGTGTAGTTCTCGGGTTATCTGAACAAGTGCATCCTAGGAAATCTTTCTCGTAAAAGTGGTGGAGATAAGTCCAGTGACCATCGGAGAAGGGTCTGGGACCCCAACAGAAGAGAGCCAAGCAAATGAGGAAATATGCCTCATATCATTGGCAAATATAAGCCCACTAATTACCAGAGACGGGTCTAGGACCGCAATATCAGTAAAACAAGCATTGGAGGAAACCATGCACACAACAGTGGCAATGATAAGCCCACTGTGGATAAGAGAAGGGTCTGGCACCCTACCATCACTGAAAAGGGCATACAAGGAAATCTTCCTCATTACAGTGGCAGGGATCAGGCCACTGAAATTCAGAGAAGGACTTGGGACTTTATTGATATAGTGAAAGAATGCCAATGCAACACCCAAGTTGAAAAGGAAATCTCAAACAGCAGGAGAAGGGAGGCATTCTCCTGCTGAGAAAAGGGAATCCTTTCAAGTACACTGAAGAGACACCAGGTGAAGGGAGTCATTCCCCTGGCCTTGTTGTGAACTATTTTGGAGAGTGTAGACCAGTACCAGGAGAAGGGAGCCATTCTCCTGCTACAGAAATTTGACTGTACAAAGGGCTGGAATTACCAGCCAGGACAAGGAAGTAATTTCCCCTGGCATCCATTTACAAGAGGACATTTTGGGAACACCACCGTATATCAGGAGAAGGGAGTCATTCTCCTGGGGAAGGAACTTTCTGTTAAATTGCTACAAGCCAGGGCAAGGGAGTCCTCCCCCAGCACCTTTTTGCAAGAGAAAAGTTTGGGAACGACAGCCGTATATCAGGAGAAGGGCGTCATTTTCCTGGGGAAGGAACTTTCTGTTGCATTATATTATTCTTTCGTCGTAATGTAAGGGATGGAAGTAGGTTGTGACACAGGATGGTGGACGTTCATTTGGACAGATATTCTGACAGATCCTTTAGTTTTAGTTTGAAGCAGGGAAACCCCTCTTAGAGGTATGGATAGTGAGTGTTCTTTTACTATTAATACAGGTCTATAGCAATAAACATGCCACCTTCTGTCAGCTTCCTTCTTCAACACCCTTAAAGTCACCACTGTCCATGAGAATTCCAAGATACCCCAGTTGAGGGTTCGGGTCTCAATCCCATTTCTTCAAACCAGACAAGCAGTGCTTGTTTTGTGGGGAGAGCATGCTTTCGGTTTTGTTTGGATTTAGATTCAAGAGAACCTGGTCCTTCAAGGATTTATCTCGATAAGGCAGCTAAGAAAGGATTTGTTTGAGTCAATATCCTTTTCCATCTTCAAAGTTATTTGGGTGTTGTCGGCACAGGGATGTCATGTCACCCTGCACTTTTTAAATAGTTTCATGAGAGGGGACATGAATATGTTGAAAAGAAGTGGTGAGAGGCCTGATTCTTGTGGGACACCACATTTGATGGTCTTGTTCTTGAAATCAATGAAGGTAGATATGTTGTGTTGGTTTTATCTGTGAGGCAGGATTTGATCCATTGTAGTGCACTGTTGTGAGTGCCAGAATCTTGTAGTATCTTCATTAAGGTTGTGTTTGATTGCATCAAAAGCTATTGATATGCCCAGTAGAATGAGGGTTTAACATTGTATAGACTGCCTATTCTGTTCCTCTCATTGGTCTAAATCCTACCAGAGGTTGGTCCATTACTCCATTTGATTTTGGTGTGTTTAAGGATTTATTTGTATATGTAGCCCTCCAGGATTTGGCTGGGTAGGTCAAGTTGGCTATGCACTAGTATCCCATAGTCAGGCCATCGACTTTTCCTGAAATATTCTTTATGAGAGGTTTACCACTGGATGCTTGGGAGGCCTTTGGTAGTATTAGAATTCCTAGTGATTGGTTCATCACTTATTGGAAATAGTAAGCTGAGGTTTGTTTGCTAAGTACGTTTAAAAGAAAATTCTGGTGGTCAATGGCAATTGGTTGATCCGGCTTTATTACTCTCTTTTACGAGTTGGAGAAACGTCTCTGTGATAATTGCTCTGATATTTCTGAGTTCTGTAGTTGCTGTTGGGTTTTCTGTAGCAGGGAGGTGGTTAATTGTATCTGAGGAAGCTGCATCTATGGCCTGCTGGACGTTGTTGATTATGTTCCCGAAATGGTCTTAGATGTCATTGCAGAGCTTCTGGGAAGTTATGCAAGTGTATTTGCATGAAGCAGGGGATTCATTTGTTGGTAGTTTTGAACACCTCCTTCTGTGGGTTTGCTGATGTTCTAATGTTTTTGGAGTTGTGAGGTATCTTGGTTTTTAGCATGGTTTCCTTGCATAGATGAATTTGTTGTTGGTATTTGTCTTTGTCAGCCTGGTTGTAGTGTTCTAAGTCTAATTTTCACTTTGTTTTCTTGAGCATTCTGATTTGTGGAGTAAACCATCACCTTTTTTTGCATATTTTGATTCAATTGGAGGATTTTCGGTTTGGTGGTCTCTAATAGCTACGCTAGATTAAGGTTTTTCCAGTTTCCTTTGGCTATGGTTGCTAGGTTTCTTTGTGTAGCTGGCATGCAAGTTGAGTTGTTGACTGTAAAGGTGATCATGTGGTGGTCACTCCAGATCATAGGCATGGATGGGGTGGTAATGGCAGGACCTTCCCTCCAAAAACATGCATCTAGTGCATTTCCAGCCTGATGAGTGGCTCTGTTGACCATTTGTTTGAGTTAGAAGCTAACCACATAAGCACTGAGGAACTTAGTTGATGTTTCATTCTCTTTTACAAACCTTTTTTAAAATCTCGTCATATGATGATATTCTCGTGTTTCACTAGTAGGTTGGGTTCTGCATCTGTGACTTTTCTGCAAAACTGGTATTGTAGGTGGGTGGTCTATATATGAATAGGAAAAATAAGTACATTTTCTGGCTGAGTTTGAAGTTAATGAGAAGGAATTTGCAATATTAGCTGTGGTTTGATGGTACTGAAGAGACGATGCAGTACGTTTTTATTGCAAATGATCAGTCTGAAATGATGTTCCATGTCTGAGTTTTTTGTCAGATTTTTCATTTTTTATTATCCAGTTTTGTTTTGTGTGGGGTGGAGGTATTCTACTTATTTTATTTTACATATAGCTCAATGCTATTATTTACACTTTAGTAAGGTATACCAGTATACAAAATGTGCATTTTATATTTATGTATCATTGAGGTACTTCTTCGTATTTTTATTTTTGTGTACATGTGTCTGCTGTAATTGTAGTATTATCTATGTCTTATTGTTGATTTTTTGGAATTGCCTGGGGTATTTGTTTATATGCATTCCACATTTTGACTTTTTTACTGTATGTTTTGTATATATTGCATATATATGCTTTTGAAAATGGATCAGAGATTCGAACTGTGTCGAGCTGAGCTACTTTCATTTGTTCAAGCTATTTGGACACTGCCACATTTGCGGGGAATGGAATGTTGTTAAGTCTCTTGGGAGTACAACATGGATAACTATTAAAGACTTGTTTCTTAGAAAGTTGAGTGGTTTGGATTTCTGACCATGAGTAGGAATGCAGACCTTCATTGGAGTTGAACCCTACTGGCTCTTATATTGACCAGGGCAAGACCTTTCCATCGCCTTCCTTCTCTATTTGATTGTATGAGTTGAACGCTGTCAGGGAGTGGACCATCATGCTGTAGTCCTCTGAAAGTCATGTTTCCGTGAGGAATAGTATGTCTTTTATGCGTTTGCGCAGAAACTGCTGGGATTCCTTTTTGTGCTTTGTCATCAACAGTATGTTGATCAGTCTGCAGTGTATCTTGTACTCTTTTGATGATACATTGGTGTTTGGATCATGTTGTGGTATTGGGTAGGAGTGGTAATAATTTGTGTTACAATTGTATGCATTTTGTGGGTTGTGCCTGTACTAATGGACGCCTTCTTTGTTACTGAGGAGTTCAAACAGGTTGGGTCTGTCTGTACTGTGTTGTCTGTTTGATATATGATGTGGTCTTTCAATTCTCTTGTTATGAAGCATGTGCTCTGTGGGCAGTGTTTTCTTGCTGTGCTATTTCCTTCTACCACAATCTTGACACGTTTTGTGCGATGTGAGGTTCGGTTGTAGTGGGCACTCTGTTTAGTTGGGATGTCCTGCAGTATATTCCTGTGGTTCTTTCCCCCTCATGGTCTTTTCTTGTCAACCAAGTGGTGGTAGCGGTGTAAATCCCCATTTATTTTGGACCCAAAATAAATGGGGATTTACACCGCTACCATCACTTGGAGGCCAAAAAGACCTAATGGGGCTTTTTTTTGCAGAATTACTGTAGCAGAGATTCTGTCGCAGTAATTCTGCCAATTCTGCTGAGTGGCGGGATTTACCTCCATGGTTTTGCTGGAGGTAAATCTTCCACTCAAAGCCAAAACTCATAATTTGGCGTAGTGGTAAAATTGGAGGTAACTCATTTACCTCCAATTTTACCACTTACTGCGATACTAGTAATGAGGTCCAATGTTCTCTAATCCCTCAAAAACCCACACACGTCTCCCATCAGCACCACTCACGCTCACCAATTCCTCATCACAACTTATGCTTCAAAATCTCTCACTCATGTACATACTCACATGCTCTGTTACATTGCCAAGCCACAGCACTCACACCCCCAGTCTCTGCCACATTCCGAACCATACTCCCAACTCACACCTTACACTCCTCAATTACTCCCGCAGTGCACAGTCCTTCATTCTTCCTTGATTCTACAGCATTTTGCATCCTTTCTCCGATTCTATGGCACACTTCTCTCATCCTTTCTTCCAGTATACAGTTTGCTGCCTCTTTCTGGCCATTGGCTCTCTCTGCTTTCTGTCCCAAGGCTCCCCTGTAGCCCGCGCTGCCTCTTTCTGGCCCACCACTCCACCTCTGACCTACCGCTACCCCCTCTGTCACACTGCTCTTCCTCTGTTTTATTATCTATCACTCCCCACCTGCCCCATCACCCCCACCCCCTCTCCTTTCCCCCCACATATTGTGACTATTTTTAAATGTTTTTAAAATGTTGATTTCGGCCCAGATCCTCAAAAAACAGGGCATCTAAAAATAGAGCAGAGGCTATGCTGTTTTCAAATAACTCATTTTGGAAAATGAGCAGGTCACCTTATTCTCAAAGGTGAACTTCCCATTTCCACAGGACTGTGCTGAAGCGAAAATGATGCGCTTCCCAGCCATACATTAGCGTCTGAAGCGCTCCACCAACAATGCTCTACAGAAGTGCTATAAATGCGCATAAATGTCACCTGATTTGCGCAAATGTGCAAACGGGTGAAAAGGGCCATCTGAATGGGGGCATATAAGATCCGTCCATTCAGATGTCCTTTGTGGATTGGCTTTGGGATTTGTCACAAGTGATGAGATGTTCTAGCGCATTTAGTTGATTGGGCCAAAATATTGTTTTGAGAACTTGGCCCCTTGGGACAGTTTTTTAAAATGTTCGCTTGCGTTTTTGCAAAAATTGCCATTTTGCGTATTCTTTTTTTAAAAAACTGCTGTTTTGGCAGCATTTTACAGGATTGCAAAATCGCGATACGCTGGAGGGTCTGAAAAAGGCTTGATTCATTGAAACGATGTTGATTAGAAGTCTGTGTGGTTGTGAAATATGAAGAAACCTCTGTTTCCCGTCCTTTTACGTTTGTGTTTCTTGCACCTAGAAACTGTGAAAAGATTTTCCGGAGAGCTGTATTTCTGCTTCTTAGAGGTTGTCCTGCTTGAGGTCTGGTTGCACCACTCTGCCTATTGCTTGTTGGCAAAGGATGGCAGAGTTTTTTTATTAGTAACCCTTCACGCTAAGGCAGCTTTTCTGGCTGGGGATGATGCCATGGGATGTTGGGCTTCTGTGCACCTATATGTCAAATGCTGGAACAGAACGATTTTGGGTGCTTTCTCTGGGGTACCAAGGTAAAGAGCATGGCCTGGAATGATACTGTGTGGTGGTGTCTGCAATACTTCACAGAGGATTCAATCTAGTGGCAGTGCAACTTGCTCTGTGTTGGTTGTTTAGATGCAGAACTCAGAAACAGAAATCACTGTGCTACAGTGTGGCACCCTTAGCTGGGGTATACAAGTTGAGTGATGCTAGGCACTTGTCTTGGGCACCTATGTGAGGGATAGAGGCGTTGCTGGGGGGGCAGTGCTTAGGGGGCTATAGCCCTGGGTGTTCTGGTTGTAGCCCCGGAAATGGCTAGATAGCCCTGAGTCCTGACAGTCCTGACATTAGCAAAGCCCCAGATCTTTTCCGGGTCAAGCAGCACCCCTACAGGATATTCTACGGTCAATAGGATGACCCTGCCGGGTGGCTCCTGGGCACAATATATAGAAAATTGTAATGTGCTTATGGTATGATAAACCTTGATGGAGGCATAATGTAGAGAGGTGCGATGCACTTATGTGAGAGAGTGTGGAAGAACACAGACAGAGAAATAACCAATGCAGAGCAGCAATGCATCTATGCTGATATTAACCCATGTAACTGAATTCTAAATTAAATGGTGTCATTGGGCCTCATTAGGACTCCGGCGCTAAACCATGGTGCTATTAGCACCATGGTCCATGCCGGAGTCCGCCATGGCAGAATGGGGAATTACCACCCCATTCCGAGGTTGACGGGGCGGTAATTCCCCATGCCGCCATGGCCCTTTCCCATTCCCATTTTTGCCCCATAGGGCTCAATGGGAATGGGGAAGGCGCTAATTACGGTACTGCAAAACCTCGTAATTAGGCGGTAAGTGTTTAACGGCGCCGCAGCCTTTCACAGCGCCGTTTAACACTTAGCGCCTGGGTCATAATGATGCCCATTGATAATTGTTTGATTACAAAAGTCATAGGCCCTCATTACGACCCTGGCGGATTTTTTCCGCCATCGACGGACTTTCCGGCCATGGCGTAAAGTCCGTTTACGCCATGGCGGATGGTGGACTTACCGCCCCATTCCGAGGTCGGCGGGGCGGTAAGTCCCCATTTACCCTTCCCCATTCCCATTTCGGCCCCATAGGGTATAATGGGAGTGGGGAAGGAGTTAATTACGCCACCGTAAATTACGGTGGCGTAATTAACACCAAGGTCCCATAGCGCCATGGATTTTTACGCCCGCAAAAAGCGGGCGGAAAAATGACCATGGCGCTATGGGAACTCGTAGTTGGCGGTAAGGGGTCGGCGCAGCTAACGCTGGCGCAAACCCCTTTCCGCCAGGGTCCTAATGAGGCCCATAATATTTAAAGCCTTTTTCAATGTTCACATGTTGACTACTGAAAGTATTTATTTGTGAGATTCTATATGAACTTGGGAGGTGAATTGCATGAAACTGCCTTTAGGCATTGCTAGCCCCCTGTATATGTACCATATATATGCTCTGTCCTGTGCTGTTAAAGGCATTGATTTTATTTCATTAATTAAATTTAGCACCCTGTAACTGGGGAGCAACCAATCAGGTTGCTCGAATCACGGGCTGAATCTACTGATCCAACGCTGCATTCTGAGCAACCTAATGGCTTCTTCCCATGTCTCGCAATTTTCCCCCTTCCCTTCTTATTTTTAATCCCCTCTCAACTGCAATTACTTGATTACTGCGGCAGCATGACCTTCCGCCTCTGCAGCTACTGCTGCTCCCGCTCCATTTTGGCTGCCATGGAAATGGAAGAGTGGCTGGATACAGAGCTCCATTTTCCTCATCCATGGCGGCCATGTTTAGTGAGTATTTTCTTTCAATGAACAGGACAACACGAGGCATCTCGTTCATTCGAAGATGGTGATAATGGCTTATGCATAATGACATAATCACATTGATACATTGTACTTAATTATGTCATTGGGTTGATATTTTACACTCAGCACAGCCCCCTCAAACTTAATGCAGAGGCTGAATTGCCTGTTCAGAACTGAATGCAAGGGTTCGTGCAACACCACCTCTGGTATTCACAAAGGCTGTCAATAGTCTCTCAACCTCAGCAAAGCCTTGCTGCATAGCAACAGAAAGGAATAACAGCTCCAACTGCAAAGCACAGCGACAACCTTACAAACTGGGAAGAAAAAAAAAGAAGCCTGCCAGTATTATTATTTCTAATACAGATGGTATGAGTGCCCAGTAGGGGGTGAGAGTGCTGCAGTGATGCCAAACTCCAAAATATGAGCTGGTATTTTATTAAAACCTTCTTTTGGCAAACCAAGGAACAAAAGCAAGTGATTTGCAGCATAATCCATCCTGAAACATTGCATCTTGTGATATGTGTCACTGATTGAGTCCTCCAACCTACTTCAGCTTTTGGCACTCGTACGTTTTGGGCATTCAGCACAAATGAAAATGTGCCAGCATGACCTCAGCTCTCCTACCTCGTCACTTTCCTCATTATATTGAGGCATACAACATACATTATTGATCTTTCTATACACCTAACACCCATACCCCCTGTCTGTCCCGGCCCCTCCTCTTGTTGATACTGGACCTACATTAGATCCGGGGCAGCAGCGCCATTCCTGCTTCAACAGAAGGGGACATGCAAGCAGCTGGTCTTCCGGCAAGGAGAAGAAAAGCTATAAATACTTCAGGGTACGTACAGCAGGAAGGGGAGGCCCGTGACCGCCTAGGCAGACTATGTTTCCCTGAATGCTCAATGATGTAGGAGCGACCATACATGGAAATGCCAGAAGAAACTGCTCTTTTCAGAAGCAATTCAAAAGGGCGCAGGAGGGACCAGATAAGTGACTGTGATTGTAATGCTGACTTTGTGTGCTGGATAAAGCGAGTGCTGAAGAAGTGCTTGACAAGCTTTGAAACTTGATTCCTCCTGCGCCACGGGGGCCTGCGGAAGATGACATGGAGAACGAGCAAGTGCTTATGCATGACACGTAGGCTTAACGAGTCCAGGTCAAGATCCTCATTCATTGTCTCCCTCCATGAAGCGCAGGAGGAAACCAACCATGGTCCTCCATCCTTCGTCTTTCCAGACATGGGGGTCACAGTCATGGCCATGGTCACGGATGCACAAGGGAAAGACACACAGACCCTCAATGTCATCACAGGAGGGATAAGGATCCACGCCCCCCCATTCCGAATTATACTAACTCCAAGGCACAAATGAAGTTACCCAATAATTGTACCATTGAACTGAAAAGCAATACAAAGAAGGCTTTATACGTTTCCAACTCTGATGTGTTATGCCATTATATCTCCAAGAAGCACACCCAGGTTTACTTCAACATATCTGGCAGACACTGGACTTCCAAGTAAATGACACTAATTATGACCATTCGTAAAACAATTACTAGAGAATGGCAGAACCAGGAAAGATCGTATTGCCAAATTTCTGTCCAAACAATATCCAGTTATGGTCTCAATCCACATGCTACAGTGTAATCAATGATCCCGTGTCTTGCTAGTAGGCTTTCAATGGCGGAGAAAGACATGGCTCGAAGAGACTCGACTGACAGAAAATGTGATTCTTACTTAAATAATGGATATAGAGAATCTAACCTGGCCTTATGTCAAGTACATACTGTCCCTGCCATATTAAAGGAACCCCAGGGCACGTAGACACAATTGTGAAAGGAAGAGGATTGCAGCGAGGAGTTATTGCGCGTCAAGCAACACATGCAACTTATGCCAGGTACTGCAAAGGACTACAGTGGACGTCTGATCACATCTGCCAGGTAACATTTCTACTTTAAAGACTGTAAAGTAGATGCCAGCCATAATACTGTTGCCCTTTATATGTCAAATCAGACAAACTTGCTGCTCGGACCAGAATTTGGTGAAATGGTCAAGAAATCATGAGACGATTCTATCTCTTCTGAGCCACTGCAAGGAAAGACTCAAGAAAATAATCATTGCCCCAAGCCTCAACATGAAAGACATACAGCAGGATGAGAGGATAACCAAAGACATGGAATGGGTTTAACGAGGAAAAACAGTGGGTCACACAGATGTATCTTTCCCTGCAAATCTGGAGCAGTGCTGACTATGCCTTGATGGCAGACAACAACACGTGATTGCCAGTGGGAGGAAGGCTGCAGGTGTTTGCAAAGACCTGGCAATACCTGACTCAAGATTCTTGGGTGACAAGAATTTTCAAAGAGGTGAACAAAATGCATGTATACACTGTTTATTAATTCATGTTGTTTTAAGTGTATATAGTGCATGAATTGTAAATGTTACACAAATAAATTGTTTGCTTTATATTACTGATCTTTTTAAAAGTGCGTAAAGTTTGTATTAACAGTATCACATGTATTATTGAAATAAGGATTTTCTGGGGGTGAAGAGTGCAGTTTCAACTCTGCCTAAAGGAGGAACAGGGGTAGCTGTGGAAGCAGTCAGACCAGCAGAAGAACGCTGTCAGAAGCGCACCCATCATTGCGCCCCCTGCTGAAACGCCTGGATCCGAAGAGCCGTCGCAGGGAATCATGGGAGTCTTCTCCCTACTCTGCTCTGCTTTTGATCACTGGTGCCATTTCATATTACAAAGAAAGCGTGTCACCTATTCTGTAACTCCGATCCCTGGGTTGAACATGATACGCCTCTGCCCCTGCTGCTCTGCTGGAGAACAGGGGGGCGTTCATAAAAGACATGCCCCACTTGTCCTGGCACGTGTGTCCTGGAATAGCTAATGTCCAAGGAAGTGCTACTGTTTGGGGTGGGGGCTACTGTTTATGCTTTCCAAGGGCCACGATGGTGCATCTAAAGGCACATCAGGGCTCCCCTGGCCCAGACACACACATTGGCATCCCTGGTTGTTTCTGCACTGCCGTGCACTTGCATTGGATTGGCATTTTGGGATGTGAGGGAATGGGAAAGAGAACAGGAGCGGGCAGCAGCACACAGTGACAAAGGGGCGGATAGGATAACTCTTTAACTCTCTGTAATTAGGCTCTGGACTATGAACGTGGTCGCACAGAGTGAAGACCCCAGGCCTGGCACATGAGGGACTCAGTGAACATGCATAGCGGGGCATTCACAAGCACCTCTAGCAATGTCATGCGTCTAAACAGCTGTACACAATGGGCCTCATTACACGGAAGGCGGTAAACCATGGTGCTATTAGCACCATGGTTGCCGCCGGTACCATACCAGTACCACCATGGAGGAAAGGGGAATTACCACCCCATTCCAAGGTTGACGGGGCGGTAATTCCCCCTTGCTCCATGGCCCTTCCCCATTCACATTTTTGCCCCATAGGGCATAATGGGAATGGGAAAGGAGCTAATTACGGTACCGCATATTGCGGTACCGTAATTAGCACCAAGGTCCCTTTGCGGGTCCCAACTTTAACGGCTGGTCTACAACAGCCGTTAAGGTCGGGTCCCACAAAGGGACCTCGTAGTAAAGCGGTAAGGGTTTACCGGTACCGGTGCCCTTACCGGTACCAGCAAACCCTTACCGCCTACCGTGTAATGAGGCCTTAGTGTTTGCATCTCCCTAACACTACATAGGGCCTCATTGGGGGTCATTCCGAGTAGGGCGGTAAGGGTTAACGGTCACCGTTAACAAGACCGGTGCCGTAAAACCCTTACCGCCCTATTCCGAGTTCCCTTTGCGGATTGGTACTTAATGCCTACTTTTTGCAGGCGTTAAAAAACCAACCCGCAAAGGGACCTAGGAGCTAATTACGGCACCGTAATTTACAGTGCCATAATTAGCGCCTTCCCCATTCCCATTGAGCCCTATGGGGCAAAAATGGGAATGGGGAAGGGCCTTTGGTGAATGGGGAATTACCGACCCCGCCAACCTTGGAATGGGGCAGTAATTCCGCCATTCACCATGGCGGAGTCGGAAAAATAACGGCGTCAACCAAGGCGCTAATAGCGCCTTGGTTAACGCCAGGGTCGGAATGAGGCCCATTACACGGATGGCGGTGAACCATGGCGCTATTAGCGCCATGGTTCATGCCGGTAAAATACCGGCACCGCCTTCGTGGAAAGGGGAATTACCGCCCTATTCCAAGGTTGGCGGGGCGGTAATTGCCCCTTCCACCATTGCCCTTCCCCATTCCCATTTTTGCCCCGTAGGGCTCTATGGGAATGGGGAAGGCGCTAATTACCGTACCGCAAATTGCGGTACCGTAATTAGCTCCCTGGTCCCTTTGCGGGTTGGTTTTTAACGCCTGCAAAAAGCAGGCGTTAAATTCCCCAACCCGCAAAGGTACCTCGTAGTAAGGCGGTAAGGATTTACCGGTACCGGTAAAATACCGGTACCGGTAAACCCTTACAGCCATCCGTGTAATGAGGCCCATAAGCTAATGAGTGCAGTTGGGGTTTGCACGTTTATGCCATTTCCACTGCTCATGCCATGGCCCACCATGCTTAGAGCATGCCTTGTCGATAGTGAGGCAAGTTCCCCTAGAGAATGTCCACAGGGCAAAGTGCAGAGCGGGCATGACTTCAAACGATGCTCTGCATTCGCTGTGAGTAGGGGCACTGCAGAGGGGGATGGCTGCAAGCCAACTGTCCAGATCCATCGTTTGGCTTGCCTTTAGTTAATCACTACTTCAAAATACCACGCGTCCATGATACTGCGTGGTGCTCATGTGCACAGGAGGTAACAGCATACATGTTAACCAGTTGCCCGGTGGAACATTTGCACGAGCCTGTTGGCCTATTCCTGCAATGTTGCCATAGTGATACACCTGGCGGCATAGGCTTTAATGCTGAAACACCCAATTTAGAGCGCAAGAGGCTTTGAATGGCAGGTAAAGAGCGCATCAGCCTGTTCAGAATCCTTGTAAACATGAGGTGATCCATACGCCTGCCTCCAGGCAACCAAAACATCTCTCTATTGACTTGTTACTTGTCTCTGTAAATGCTGTGGCTCATTTTAGATGCTTGTCGCGACACAGCATTGTGAGTGACAAAGTCTTTTGGGCAGGGAGCTTGTCACGCCAGCAAGTGCTTCCAGTTCACCTTCAGCAGGGAAAGGCAGGCCTCTCGGAGGTATTGATTTGCTGTGCATCCTAAATGCTCCAATTCATTGCTCTCAGGCATGCATTGTGATGGAAACTAACGACCCTTAGGTCAATGCAATCTTCCAGTTTCATTCTTTAATTGTTACTGCCTTCATTAACAGCGGCCATACACTGCCAGAAGATCCGCCCCTTTAGATTCTATGAAGTTTGCCTGTACATTGACCTTCTCAATGGCCTCCGCCTCCCACAGGGCACTTGCAGGTTTTGCGCCGCTGTTCTTATGGCAACACAATACTTGACTTTCAGGCTAAGGATCCTTTGGAGGACTTTGCTTAGTTCCCAATGGAAATTGACATGGAAAAATCCTTAGGGGCAAAATCAATTGCAGCAGATGATGCAATCGATGCAAAATCAATTGCAGCAGCAGCTTTATGCTGCTCCCGGTGCTGAACTTGTGCAGGACAATGAATCGCAGCACTGGGGGGGGAGTGCAGTGATGTATGTAGGTCTGAGTACTAGAACAGCAGAGGAAGGCGCCTCCAAGATTGGGGAACATCGACCGTGCTGCACCTCGCTTACAGTAGAAGAACAGTGGGGAGTTCTGCCAGTCAGGATTCAGGTGGATTTGTAGAGGCGTCTTTTTAATTAAATAAATCAGGTTTTGGCTATTTTAGTAGGTTGGCATAAGTGGCAGCGGTATGCCCAGGCCTGAGTGATGAGCTTTGTATGTGCCTAGGTTCCCAAGTGGATGTCTGTGATTACATGAAAATCATTACTGCCCATTCGAGTTTATGGAATTGGCAGCAATGGGCTGCGATGTAATGGTGGGACACCTTGCCAAGCTGCACCTCACTGGGGATGCCCTACCAATCTGCGACTGGTCTGGGTTACATGTGGTCCCATGAAGGTCGGGCGTGACCTTGTGCTTCAAGATGGACTGTCCCATTTCCAATAGACCGCAAGGCAAGTTTGTACTATTCCATGATAGTGCAGGCAGGCCAATGGAAACTTGCCCCTAGCAATTCCAAGTGGGAATGTATAATTCCAAGCTTCCCATCCATCACACTTGGTTCTCTAACTCCGCAGCGATACCTTCTAAAATCCGGGACTCTTATGCCATCAATTATGTGCGTGACTTCTGCCGAGTGGATAAAGGAATTCGGGCTGCTCGGCATGACAACAGCATGTTTAGAAGCAGACTGCCCAATTTGGAGAACAATACCATGATCTGGAAAATGTGCAAAGGTTTGGGGAGCATGTGCACGTTTGGAGTAACATCTAGTTTAGAAATCTCCTTAATTCCTTCTCTGTTAGTATATGTGTAGGCTGTCCCTATCAATGCAGTAGTAGCAGGTTCTGGCTATGAACCATGGCAGACTACCCCTTAATGTTTGCCTAATGGCCATAGGAGAAAGGTCTGAGATGAACCTAGGCGTACAGAGGTGCCAGCGCACCTCCCCTGTAATCCCAACATGCTCCCAGGAACGCAATATGTGGATCTCTCCAATGTGCACGGCTATATTGAGTTTGCTCACTCTGCCTTCCATCTCTTAATTCTAATCATATGGGCCATTTGTTCTGTGCCATTTCTTTCCGTTACTGACCTACAGATCTTCCTGTCCCTGTTCTTCTAGGGCTGCCCTTCTTCCCTCTACGAGGAATCTCCTTTTACTGCCATTTCTGCACTAGAGCCACTCTGCGATCCAGAAGATGCTCTGCTAGCAGACCTGTCAGATGTAGGAATTGCAGCAGCTTCGTCTCGCTTATCCCTTGACTGTCTGTGAGGCTCTTCTCCAAGGCCAATCTCTAGTCCTTGTACTTTGCCTTTTGGACAGGGACCTTCATTCTTCGCTGAAAGGTGAACTCCACATCTAGTTTCCCTTACTTCAAAGGCGTTCCACCTGCATTTGCTAGACTGTATTTTGTAGCTGACAGTAGATGAAGGGTCAATACTCATCCGTTAGCCTTGCTTAAACGCAAGAACTCAATGATCAATGAAGGCTTTTGTCCAGTGCACTTTGAACGCTTTGACGTTGCCGCAAGTGCATTCCTTCGTACACCTGGAGCTTTTTCTCCTTAGCTTTACTTAGCTGTTGCAAGCGATCACCAGATGTTTACAGCATCTTCTGACACTACCTGCAGCACAGGGCTCAAATTGACAGTACACGCGGGGGGGGTGTAGTCCCCCCACTTCTTTCTTTCAGAGGACACCTTGATATGTTAATTTCTGGTGACGCCACATTCAATTGGTGTATTAATGAGTCTCCCACTTTTCTTTTTTAGGACTTGACCCCTGCTGCTGCACCTTCTCTTTGTAAATGTCAAAGTGCAATGGTAACACTTTTGACCAGCCTAGGCCCCCGATCACTAGTTGATCAGCCTTAACTGGGTCTTAGTTCTACCTTATCGTTTGCATCAACTTCTTGGTGTAATAAGCTGATATATATCCTTCCATATTTTCGTAACCGTAATTCGAGTTTACATTTTTGACTCTCTTAATATTCTTTTTGAGTGAGTGGTCATTTCTTGAACATCCCAGCCTATTCCATGTTGTGGCCATTGTTACATATTAAAATGTCAATGTTTTTGAGCACGCTCTCTCACCGGCCTCCACCAGCCGGATTGACAGGTGGATTTCTTATAGCCCTTGGTTAAGCCCTAACTAACCACTGCACTTGGAAATACCAAAATGTCTCCCGCTGCAAGGCTATACTTTCATTCTGAAGGGTGGCAACGATTACTCAAATGGCAAGGTACAATCATCTGACAAGCTAACCTGGTTGGTACAGATATTCTAGTATATGAACAAACAGGGTAAGTGTATGAAAAAACACAAGGAGAGACAGACAAGCCGTTCTCATCCTTAACCGTTAACCCGGTACATTATGGTAGCACAAAACAATGGTTCAGTAGGACCATGGTTATTCAAACAATTCAATGTATTAAATAATCTTACGTTATCACACAGTATGTAGACAGGAGAGACAACCAAGCTAAAAGCTGACCCTTCGGAAGGACACCCTGACCCTGTCGAGGGTACCTTATAAAAGAACGGCCAGTATCTCTTGATATTCACGAGAGATATCTGGCAGGTCATGAGAGCCCTCATAACCTCAAGGGTATTTCTCTCATGAATATCAAGAGATACTGACCGTACTAACTAGATTGCACACTCACATCCATGGAGTGAGCGTTCTTTTATAAGAGCCAATTTTAGCTTCGTTCTTGGAGTGGACAGTCCGACTGTACCCTTTGCATTCCATTAACTAAGACCTACGGGCACAATTAAATCTTTGCACTTAGTTTGGAATCCACTGAGTAAACCTGGTCCCCAGGTTGCCCATACGTAGAATTGGCTGTGACAGAATCTAACACATAGTTCTGTCCTTCGCTGCACTAGCCAGCCAGAATTGTTCAGCAATTATTGTTACAGTGCTTGAAAAGGTTCATGCCACTAGTATAGAAGGTTAGGGACAGCTCTCTCCTCCAGCCCTTTTAGATAGGCGTTGCACCACACGCCACCTAGGGTGAAGCACCCCCGACAGGGTCAGGGTGTCCTTCCCCAGGGATAGCTTTTAGCTTGGTTGTCTCCCCTGTTTACATACTCTATGATTATGTACGATTATTTAATACATTGAATTGTTGGTACAGAGATTCATCAGTGTACACGTCAGCAGTTTGTAGCGTCAGTGTGCCTCCCTTGACACATCAAGAAGAGACAATACACTCAAGAATGAGCTATCTGAAATCAGAACATCTTGGCATGAACTGCTTCCAAATTTGCAACTGAATCAATTTGCTAATCTATATTGGTGCCATGCTGCTTGAAGCGTCGGAGCAGATGGTGTGGAAAACGACATCCCACTGGCTGGGACGATGCATACGTGTTCCGGCCTAGAGGCATGCAACTAGATTGCTAAGGAGAAATCCAACAGCGGTTCATTTGTGATAATGAACATCAAGAGATGAGTTGCACGACAGTGCTCCCTATAAATTATCTCACTCACCCACTCACCCACTCACTTGAATATTCACGGCCACCTAGTTCTCAGCATTTTCTTTGTTTTCTGGAGCTTTAAATCATGGCTGTACAAGGGCCAGTTTGCTCCCATCCCGTCTGTGAAACGTGCATCCCAATGGCAGATTTCCCCATTAACAATATCAAAACGAAACAACACCACAATTGAACAAATTTACAAAACCACAATACAGTCAAATTCATTATTGAGCACATGTAAAATAGATGTTCTCCTTCCCAAAAAGGTACTGGGGATATGAACACATTAGAGCAGGCAGAGAATCAGCGCCGAATATGCCAGCTGAGTGGCGTAGATAGACAGAAGCAGCGCACCAACCATTACAATATGAATCAATCAAAAGCAGAAGTGATCCTCTCAAAGCAACTTGAATAAAGAAAGGCCTGATCATGAAGAGGCACACACACACATTTATATATACATATATATATATATATATATATATATATATATATATATATATATATATATATACACCCACCCAGCAAACAATAATATTTGCATTAGATTGCACTGCAGGGGTTATTAAATTGTGACAAAAGCTAGATGGATGAGTTTCAATATAAGACAGTCCATAAATAGATTAAATGTATCATAATCTCCAGAATAAAATTGCTTTCCGGTATTTGTACGCAGATGAGTTCATGCTTGGAATATTGTTTGCTTTGAAGGTTTCCGTCTGGCAAAGAAGACGTTCTTGGGTGGAAATCAAGCAGACATTATTATCTCTAACGCTGGAGTCACTGATATCAAGCGGCATTATAATATCCATCACTGGAGCCACTGAGATGAAGCAGGCTTTACAATACCCATCACTGGAGCCACTGAGGTCAAGCAGGCATTATAATATCCACCGCTGGCGTCATTGAGATCAAGCAGACATTATAATATCCATCACTGGCGCTACTGAGGGCAATCAGGCATTATAATATCCACCACTAGCATCACCGAGGTCAAACAGGCATTTTTATATCTAACAGTGGAGTCCATGAGGTTAAGTGGACAGCATACTTTCCACTACTGAGGTCAAGCACGGAAAATAATATCCACAATTAGAGTCAATGAGGTCAAACAGGCATTATAATGTACACCACTAGAGTTACTGAGATTAAGCAGACATTGCGATCTACACCACTTGAGTCACTAAGGTCAAGCAGGCTATGTAATATCCACTGCTGCAGTCACTGAGGTCAAGCAGGCGCTATAATATCAACAGTTGGAGTTACTGTGGTTGAACAGGCATTATAATGTCCACCACTGGAGTTACTGAGGTCAAGCAGGCATTTTAATATCCACCACTAGAGTCAAGTAGACATTTAATATCCACCGCGGATGGCATTGAGATTATGCAGACACTGCTGTTGGATATGCTTTCTGAGCGAGTGAATTGATGTCCAGCCTTATCACATGGCTGACAATGTGCCTGTATGATACTGTAAATGTGCACAATAAAATAACTCTCACTGTGGGGAGTTATCTTTCTGGAACTCCATATACTACATCACCAAGCAGCGACTTCAGGTATTCCATGTGAAAGGCCATGGCTTCACAAAGGTGACACCCACAGAGGAAGTGGCACACCCGGAGCATTGCCCTCTCACCAAGGGACACCACAGGAAGCGACATGACCTTTCAGCCTCGTGACGTGACTGGCAATTCATGTCTTTAAACAATCTGCATTGAAAGCTCAAGCCTTTCACATGTTAATAAACATTGATTAATGACAGCCACAAACAACTGCAATAACACGCAAAAGCTGAATGAACCCTTACCTTTGTAGGTCAGAAGTCTGGTTGGCTATATCACAGATTATGCTTGCAGCAAGGCAGTGGGGGCAATGTCATCTCTTTCTACCCCCAAATATCACCCAGGTTAAGAAGCTGAACTGAAAAAAGAGCAGGGCATCATCCTTGGGGCAGGGCCACCAGGTCGTCCTGAGCCCGAGCAGATTCCCCCGTCCCCTCCTTGGGCTGCCGCCTCTGCCACAGCTCAACCATCAGTGCTGCAGAGCACACAGGGCCCAATCCACCTTATTGGACACATTAACTACCACCAGACTGAGTGCCGCTAGAAGCCAAGGTGGTGGCATATGTTTTTATTTGTGAGCAGCACATTGGGGGCATATTTTTAAGCGCTGTGCTAGAATATTGCTACTGGCACCAGAGACCTTATGCAGTTTTACTCTAGTGAGCTACGCCATGCTGGTTGCAAACGAATCCCTGCAGCAGGTTTATTAACCCTTTGAGTAATCTTAGTGGGATGGATAGTGCTGTCCTGCAGGATATAGCATATATAGGCAGCATGCAAATGAATAGTCCACGCTGCCTCACAGCGAATGGCATCCCCATTGATCTGACACAATTACATTTTTTTATTTTCTGAGTATTTTTATTTGAATAGCTATGTGTACCATTGATTAGTTATACCTTGAACACATCTATTTTATATTTATATTTGATATTGATAGACTTTTCTCAGTTTAATGACAGGTATCATTTTAATAGCCCTACTGCCTCACATGCCACTTTTAAAGGTTCCTTTGTTACTTGTGTTTCTTACGTCAAATCGGACCCTTCTCAGGCCCTATCCTCAAATACTGTCTCATGGGTCATTGGGACCCCCACCTCCGCTCCTCACACCACTTGATGCGCTCTACAAGCAGAAATACTGTGCATGACACATTGCACACAGCCTTTGAGGGCTGTACACAGAGCCATGAGTAACAGAGGCAGATGTCTGGTACAGTGCTTGCCCCATGCACCTAGATACAGGAAATTCCCCTAAGTACATTCTAGGCACAATTATTGGCTCGCCCAACCAGTCATGATAGCTGCTAATGAGAGTCTACTATTTCAAATCGATAGGCAGCCATGTGTTCAAATGTTTCCCAGATCTGTAACAAAGAATAACCAATATAGATAACGGGGGTAACATCTGCATTGTGTAGCTCAAAATATGGGGTGAGCCGGCACACAGTGGATTTTCAATGCACATGTGGATTGGCTGTAGCACATTAGCTCATCCAGACATATCAGTGCAACTAGAATGGGGGATGTGAGATCCTCCATAAACATGAACAAAGAAAGACATATCCTTGTGTGCATGTATGTGGGGTTTGATAATGTGCAAACCCAGCTGGAAAGTAATGGAGCACCAGCTGATTTGAGATTCTGGACAAGAGGAGGGGGTGCTTGAAGAGGGAGGATGGAGAAGAAGAAGTGTGTGAGGGAGGAACACGGGGGGATTTAGGTAGGAAAGTAGATGAGTATTTGTGTCGTGGAACGAGATTCTGCTGTTCTTTGAAAAAAGAACATGACAACCCCAGATGGTATGCCAGCTGCTAAGAGCAATAGCGAGGTCAGTGCCACACCGTACCTGACTGGTACCTGTCGGTAACCCTTGTTGAAGGCCACCACTAACTCGGCCCTGTTACCTCGAGCGACTGGCAAATTACCTCCTGAAACCGCCACCGCTCCAGCCTCCCAGTCAGCTGTGGAAATGAAAGAGGGGCTCCGAATGTAGCCCCTACTTCCATCTCTGCAGTGGTCATGTTAAGTAAGCATTTTGTTTCAATGAACAGGACGTGCTTACTTCGTCCGACCAACAGCGCTGTGGCCCATAGATTAAGGCCTTCGCTGAAGTAGGGCCTATAACTTGGACCCTGGACTGTTGCTACCCAATCCAAGTCACTGGATTGGGTTTTATTGCCATAGTAGGTTGAACCTGAATAGCAGCTTCAGATATTGGTACAGCATTAATATGGGACATCCTGTTGCCAATTAGGAACACATTTTAAAACACTTTAGTCAATCTAAGCAGGCAGTGAGAGGGCTATATACTCTTCAACACTGGTGCACGGAGCTGGTGCTTCAGATAAAGAATTGTTTTGGCACCCTTACACCTTCACAATGGGGGTATATGTGATGTGTGAATCCCAGTGTACTTCTGGAAGTGGTACTCTAGCCCGCCCCCTACAATTGCTTTATCACTACAACATTGTGGCAGGTAAAACAAGTGGAAAGCCATCTACCAGAATGATGCAGAAGTAATGTTAAGAACTCTGAGCACCAAAAGATCTGGCGACTTCTGGGCCTTAATTAATAAAATGAATGCAACCTTTGACACCCAACTTGCCAACTCAGTTTCAGAAACAGTATGGACCAGGTTTTTTTCGGAACTCTTTGCGGCCCCAAAGAATGTTGGGTTTATAGTCCCTAGAACCTCAGACTCGCCCTGGATCGACCTCTCTTCAAAAGAAGACATAATCAAAGCAATCAAAAAAGCTTAAAACATCTAGATCCACAGGCCCAGACGGGCTAACGAATATGATTTAAAGACTCACACTGAGCAATGGACAGACTTAATCAGCTTCCTCTTTAAACAGTGCAGAAAATCCAGACACATTCCTGCTTCTTGGACAAAAGCGATTGTGGTGCCGATTTTCAAGAGGGGTAACAGGGAAGATCCGGCGAATTACCGCCCTATAGCGCTCCTAGACATCATTGGAAAACTCTTCGCTACCCTGCTGTTACATCACTTTCAAAAATGGGCCAAAACAGCACCATGTGCAGACCCCTTCCAGATGGGATTCCAAAGAAATGGGAGCACCGCACTAAACATCTTCCTGCTTAACATAATCAAGTCAAAGATCAAACAAGGGGCTTCAACAGTATTCTTGGCCTTTGTCGACTTATCACAGGTGTTTGATAAAGTAGACAGAGCTATTCTATGGGACAAACTAAAAGCCTGGAACTGCCCAGAGGAAGTACTGTATCCCATAACAGCTCTACACACGCAAACATCACTATGTGTCCATCTAAACCGACAAGGTCTGCTTTCCAATGAAACATCATCAGAATGAGGGGTCCAGCAGTGATGGCCTTTGGCACCTGCCCTGTGTGTGGCTTTTCTAGGGGACTATAAAGACTCAGAAACAACCAGTCGAGCTTTTCCACCAAAAATAGGCAACACCTCAGTTTCCCGGATCCTCTACGTGGATGATATGATCTTACTAGATCAGACGCCTATAGGCCTCCAACGGCAGTTAGATAACTTGGCAACATACATTACAACTAACAATCTTGTGATAAACAACACCAGGACAAAAATAATGATCTTCAGCAAACACAACCAGAAACATAAAATCAACACAAGCTGGTTCTTAAATAAAGTCAAAATCGAAGTGGTCTCAAATTTCAAATACCTTGGAGTTACAATTAATGGTTCTTCGAATGAACAAAAAATGCAGCAAAACCTGTGGGAAAAAGACAAAAAGCCTGGTGTTCCAAATGAGAACCATTGACAGGAAATACGGAAGGTTTTTCTTACTACCAGCAATCAACTTTTACAAGGGCAAAGTTGTACCATCTTTGACTTATGGAAACGACGCCACGATGACCATGCCGGCCTCAATTTGGTCCAAATTGGAAGGATACTTGTGGAGGACAGTGCTCGGCCTTCCAAACTCGGTCTCGATAGCAGCTCTTAGAAGAGAACTGGGACTACTGTCACTAGAACCAACTGTTGAACTCCATTCAATCCAACTCTACAGGAAAACCTTGCTTCAAGACTATCTACCCATATACAGGCTTATTGATGAGGAAATCAAAATGAACAAATGTGAAATACTAAACAAGTGGGTCGAAGTCCAAAAATGTAAATTGACCGACCTGGCGTGCACCTGAGACGACCTTATGGGAAATCCACAAAAGAGTCATTTTTAAGCTGGAATGTCAAGATTGGATCAAAACAGGAGATAAAGCCGCTGCCAACAAACTGCTAAAACACCTCCCCCCGACCTTTAACAAACTAAAATTCCCCTTGCCCTACTGTTTGAAATTCCCAGATAAAAAATTGCAAAAAACTTTCTTAAGAGCCTAAATCTCTTGCATATTCGGGAGAGTCTACCGATAAGAATGCAGACAAACACTACGACCTGCAGACTGTGCGAGGAGCTCGACAAACAGGAAACCGTGCGAAATCTGGTTCTTAACTGCTCTAACCTGAGTCAAGAACACTCTGTGTTTCTTGCTCCATTATGGGCTGATTTAGAGGTGGCTGAAGAAGAAACGTGGTGGTTCCGTCTGATCGCTGGGGAAAAGTCTAAATGGTCAGTTGCAACAGTCAAGCTACTCGAACTAGCTTTCCGAAAGATTAACTCCCCACAACCACAAGCAACTAAAGACGAGTGCTAGTCGGCTTTGAACATACACCTCAGAAAAACATTAGCACTACGTCATGCGGCGATCTTCTGACCGCCTTCTCACCCAGTCTTTCTCATTTAAGAAGCGTGGACCAAGGATTCTTGATATTCCATTTAGCCTGGCAGAGTTCGCCAGACCTTGTAAATGTCAATTTTCTTTTTGTTGTCTGTACACAAGTAATAAAGAATTAAATTTAAAAAAAGGCATTTTAGTAATACTATTTGTTGATTTGTAAAAGCAGATGGACGAAAACAAGGAAAGCTTCATCCTTAACAAACATTTCATGAACTGTTTTCCTCATTCATTATAACAAATAAAAAACACTTAACCTTGTTACCATGGTTTACAATATTGTGCAATGCACCCAGGGGACACTTAATTTCTATTGCTGTGCACGACCAGGATTGGATGAATGCATAAACGCACTCGCATAGCATCCTCTTTGTAGAAAACCTTCGGTAGAAACCTTCAGTAGGCACAGATTGCCCTCAACTAAAGATTGTGAAGGTAGACTCGGCTATTGGTTAGGTTTTTAGAGAATTCCTGAATCTTTCTAGGTCGTTTCCTTCTCTTTGGCAACTTGAAATTCCACATCTTGAAAGCCAGCGTAGATCTTCTTAATCAGTATTTGGGGACTATGAGCAAAGTCTGATATGTATGAGGGATTTGAGGCTGGTCTTCTTACATTATTGTAAGGGTTCAATCTTACTTGTAGTCTCCATGCTGACTCATTGAGGCATATTGATGATGACCCTAAATAACACTATGAAAACCTTTTATGGGAACACAGTGTTGGGCATGGCTAGGTTTGTCATCCCACTGGCTAGTAAAATAAGAATGAGACAATTTTCTGGAGCAAAATCAGGCTTTTCAGCTCATTTTTATATCCACAATGCATTGCTCTGTGGCTCTGAATAGAGGTGAACTTCAAGGGATGGCCACTGGGTGGCACTGTAGCATTGTATTGTATTATTTATTAATATAGCGCGCCTGGCCTTCGGGCATCTGGGCGCTTGCAGAAGTTTAGGTTACAGGTACAAATAGAATAACATTACATCAGTAGAGTACATTAGGACATAAAGAATCAGTATAATACAGTATAGTACAGGTAGCCGGGTGCAAGCATGTGCCTGCGTGCTCGCTAAAATGGCCTAATCAACTCATATTTTGTCAATAAGCATAACGTGAATAGTCAGAACGTATTTTATTGTAATTATATATACATTTGTCTACAAAAGGTTGTACACGGGTATCTTTCTTAAGAAGAAAAAATCAGGATTATGCAATTCAGTAATTCGAAACCCCCATTTTTACAGTTGAAAAAATCTGACAGCAGACTCATTTGAAGAACCCTGTAGTTTAAAGACTGAATACCAAAAAACCCATTGTTTCCTTTATCAATTATTTGAGACCATTTAGTTCATGATCTCATGCAAACATTTTCCCATCTTTAGGAATTGGCTTGTGCTGTCACCAAGTGGATACAGAGTAGGAGGCTGTTGTCTTGGGACTGGCACATTACTTGAACAGCAGCCCAGAGGCATTCAGATGTTGCAGGAGCTTCCCTGTGCCGTCCGTTGCCCGAAGCTTTGAGATTTCCGGATGCTAAACAGTCCTAGTGCAGGCAGGGGTCAATTTCTGCTTTGTCAGGAATGGGGAACCTGTCACGGGTTAGGGTCCACTGCAAAGCCCTGCATCCACCAGCTGGCCAGAAACCCACGCTTGACTATTGCATCGTTCTTAGCATCTGATGGCCACTCTTTGCAAGTGAATGGGGTGTGCTCGAATCTTAGGCATAGAATCGTTAGCCTCAGAGAAATAGATAGGAAGGGAGCAGGTGATTGTAAAAGTACAGCACCAATACCAGAGTGAGGGACAATGCTCGACCCAACCGGGTGCAGTAAGGTCGAAAATAACACAGCTGGGAACTTGCCACGCCATCGCTCCCAGCAATTAGACAGACAGAAAAGAAAAAGAGAACGAATATGCTTACCCCATAGGACAACCGGATACAGCGAACAAGAATTACAAAGACTAAGAGACATATAACCTACTAACCCAAAAGCTCAAATTTCTGCATACTTAACTCACACAGAAAGCCACACAACCACTTCTCGCACAGCAAACTGCACACACTTCACCACACTGCAGCAACAAACAAAACATAAGTTGCACCAACACAACACAAGGACTCACATTGATCCGATATTTACACCCAAGCTAAGCGCACAGTGAAAACCAAACCGAAGCTGCTAACCGGACACCACCTTTCTCACAGTCCTACCACCTTTCTCACAGTCCTATGCCCTCTCCACCCTACTAACCCACTGCTGCCTTCCTGTTTGCAGATCCGCCTGAGCGCCTGGGGACCAATTCTGTTGGTGACGGTGCGCGGTATAAATACCTTTAACATTAACATCATGAAGCTACCAGTGCTAGGAGGCTTCATGAAAAATTACATCAATCCTGTTGTATACAGTTGATTGTATGTATGAGACGAGAACTGTGATTAGGTCCATGAAAATGTGTTAGTACCCGGCGAGTCAACCAGAATGTAAAACACATTCTGATTTGCTCTCGCTGGGTTGTTACCTGTCCGGGAATCCCTCGGCTGGGATTCCACGGTCATTGTAGTCGGCGGGGGGCGTGGCAGACCCTCAGCCAATGAGGAGGATCGAAGCAGGGCTATCCCCGCTCCGAGACTCCACAAGGCTGAGAAGCTGCCATTGCCCCCTGACGGGGACTCAGGTATGTTTTTTCCTTTCCTTTCTTCCCCCCTCACGACCCTCCCCCTCCAACCCCACTTACCTTCTGATTTCTCCTTTTTTCAGGAGCGAACGCGTTGGGAACACACTGCAGCGTTTCGGGACAGAAAAAATCTTTTAATACCCCATCTTGTGGGCCGGGCTACTAATAGCAATATGCCCCTCGCAGCGGGGGCATTACCGAGTCCGGTCATGCCCTGGGGTCCATATGCCCCCACCGCTCGGGGCATATTGCTTAATCATTCATTCTCAATGTATTCTTAGTCCAATAGTCAATTCCTCCCAGGTGTGCATTCAGTTACAAGCAGGGTATATCACAACTGTACGCGTCTGCGGTAAGGGCTTAATGAAAAGTCTAAGTGAGAACCTGCAGCACATCTATATTCCATTGACCCATAGGGAGACGGTATACTATTTCATTATAATGCCGATATCACAGAAAGTTAATATCCATGATCAATATTGCTGGCTCCAGCTGAGGGGCCAAGCATTATAGTACAGAGAGCATCACCCCACCCCCAGTAAAATGTAGCCAAACAATAGCACCAGTTCGTTATGCTGCAAGCATCGCTTCTCCCCCTGAACATTTTCCAAATCTAGTTAAACCGATGCGACAACGCTGGTCAATGATCACGCCCATTCAGTTGTTTCTTCAAGGTATTTTTTAGAGCAGCACGTGCTGCATCTCATAGAGCATCCAGCTCTCAGCAACAGCAATCTCCTTGCTTACCCTGCTGCTAGATACCATTCAGCAAGGCCAAAGTTGTATATATCGTTACTTGTCAATGAAGTGGAAGCTAAGTAGGTGTCGTGTGGAGGTGTGTTGCTTGGCTAGTTCTGCTCAGCTTTTGGCTATTTCCCTGGTCGGAGACTCAAAGTAACTCAGAGAATCAAGAGACTGAGCTTGATTTATTTTTTCCTGGACCTTTAAACTTGGCAGCCCGGTCCAGCATGCAGCCCCGACCTTCCCACAAGTTGAAGATCAAATAGGCTTCCGGCACGCGAAGAGCACACGAAGTGGAAGCTAAGTGGTTGTCGGTGTGGAGGTGTGATGCTTGGCTTGTTCTGCTGAGCTTTTGGCAATTTCCCTGGTCGGAGTTTGGAAGTAACTCAGAGAATCCAGTGACTGAGCTTGGATTTATTGATAGCCGCAGAAAAAGTTAAAAAAAATGCTGAATTTCGAAATGGCAGCGTCTTTTTTGCGATCATTTCGGCAACATTGGGGACATTTAAAAAACAATAGGGGTGGGGTAAGAGAAATAGTTAGGTGAGGGGGAGCGGCGGGCGGGTGGTCTCCCCCGCATTTTTACACAAATTAAACACGGCCATTTCAAAATTCGATGTTTTTAACATTTATCCAATTTATTTGCCTGTACCTTTAAACTTGGCAGCCCGGCCCAGCATGCAGCCTCGACCCACCCACCACCTGAAGATTAAATAGGCTTCCGGTGCATGAAGCATGCGTGAAGTGGAAGTTAAGTGGGTGTCGGAGTGAGGCTTTTCCTCCAGCTGAAACGTGGCCACCATTTTTTTGCAAGGTACGCTACTCTGACTCTGTTTTGAAGCATGTTGCACTGCGCTTAAGAAGCAACACGATGGGGGATGACGAGGCAGTCTTGTCCAAAATAAATTAATCTTTGGCACAGGGGGCCTCAGAGTTCAGCTATACCAATACGCACAGGCCGACTCAGAGACCTGGCTCATCGCATTGATTTGTCCCGACTCGAGTATGGAAGAGCTAACAAACCCCCCTCTAATGACTCAAATCGATTAAATCACTATAAACCGTCTAGTAGACCACTAGTTGTAGGCCTTGTAGCCTCCCTGCAGTTTTGCAAAGACATTAGTGGTGCCCTCACACAGAGTGAATTATTACTCGCAGTACTAGTTACGCCCACACTAATTACGGAAAGTACAACTTCATCATCACAAAATGTACGTGATAATGACAATTGAATCTGTGAGGAATTCGACCAGCTGCACAGGGAGTGGGCTCGACGGGGCTTTTTGATTTTTGTTTATTTTAAAAGAATGAATGATGGGAGATCAACCGCTGGAAAATATGTGGGTCAATTCCTGCACATATTTTCCACACTCACTGCACAACAGAAAAATATTCAAGATCTCGGGGAGGACACAGATTACTAGCACGGCCTTCCCTCTGTCATGTGTAGCTGACACCTGACAGCTGTGGTTACATCAAAAGCCTCTGGCCATGGGCAGCCTGATTAGAATTTCAAGGCCCCTTGGATTTGCATCTCCATTGTTACACCTTGCTACTGGCAGCAAATACTGAAGAATGTTAATTAGTAGGCCTCAGGAAGGACTGGGTGCAGGAAGTGACAATGGAGACCAGAGACCAACACCTCTTTGTAATGCAATGTGTCAACTTGGTACCAACACTCCTTGGTATGAAAGGGCAGTGAATGTCCTGTGTGGAACCACTCCTTTAAGAGCAGGGAAGTATTTGAATTGTAGGAGATGAAAGTCTGCCTGCAACCCCCTACTTCAAAGGAGGCCAATGATGTGACCAAGCGCTGCATAGGGCTCAGTTAATTAGGGAGACACTTTGATGTACAGCAGACTGGACAATGGGTGGGACTTAGTTGTATATGTTGTCCTCCTTCCCTAGTCTGTTGACAAGCACTCTGGTTCTGACCTGAAGCATCACTGAAGACTGTTGGTGGGGACCCAGGATTCTTTCATTAAGGTAGGCTTAGCCTTCACCAATCACTGGGGCCCGTTTGGTTTAAAAGAGGGCTGAGCCCCTCACTGTTGACATCATCTGAAGACGTTGCAAGGAGTAACAAGACAGACTCATTTGGACCCGAGCTGAAGGTACAGTCTACCTTACATCTTCCGCCAGTGAAGGAAGGGCAGGAGTTCCAAGCAGGAAGCAGGATCCCGCCCCTAAACATCTCCCAGGGAACATAGTGAGATAGCGGACTCAGAGGACCTGTGCAGCAGCTCCCAAACCGGTAACCAGCCAGCACAAAGCATGCCTTGCAAGTTTCTGACAGCAAGCTTCCTAGGTGGGAAGTGCCGGAGAGTCTCTGGACAAAGGACCAGGATGTTGCCTGCTAACACCCTGCTGAGCTTTGGCTCATCGCCTTGAAAGGATACAAACGCTGAGAAGCAGCTAAGAGGAGTGCCACACAAGCATCATCCAGCGTCTATCTTTTTAAGGACGATTTCAAGACAGTCGAGTCCTCGGACCACATCCAGCTGCACCGCTGACTGTTGTCCTGCCGCAGTCACCAGAGCCATCCGAGACGCCTCAACCGGCATTCCAGATCTGCCAACCAGCACAGAAACAGTGATTCTTGATCCAGAGCCGCTGAGTCGGACAACCAGCAGGCATCTGTCCAGCCTTGCTTGCTGAACTGCCTGCCGCCTGGAACCTGCAACTCTCTCCTGCCACTAACTCTGTCTCCCGGGCTGTGAATCACCCTGCAACAGCCTTGACACTGTTGAGCACTAAGAACTTCTTCAGCACCAGGTACATTGTGGTTCTGCCCCCCTGGTCCTCCTCCAAAGACCCCTAGAGACAGTTAGGCCACTTTGCCCTTTGAAACCAAATCATCTTGAACTATAAGACTGATTACTTTACCAACTACCCTCCTGTCAGTATCCAGAGTGCACCCCTTTCCTTTGTGAAACTGTCTGTCCTCTGTGATCCTTTACATTCGTGGTTGTAATTGTAGTGTGCTAGAACTGTCTGTTGTAGTAATAATAAAGTAGATATTTTTATACAACCTGGTCTGGACAGTCCCTTTTATCATTGGGTAATAATTGTATTTTCACTGTGTTGTAACTAACCAACGATCCATGACCTTGTGGAGAAAAGCCTGCTGTTCCATCCACTGACAAGGAGATCTCATAATTTACTTTTATTCTAATCTGTTTGGATCCCTTTTCATCCCTGGACCACTGGTGCCCCTGAAGTTGATTTGTCACAGCATCAGAGATCCTCGATTGCTTAAATCACATTATAAGCAAAAGTCTTTATCGATTGGAAATACTGAGAATGAACAGCCTACTAGAGATCTCTCATTTCATAGGCCTAAAAACTGTTATCCATTGTTGCAAGTATGCCAGCTTTCAAAATGGCAAGTGCGGAGCAAGGCAGTAAGGACTGTGATTTAAGTACTCTGGGTAATTTCTCTTTACCGAGTGTGGGTAAGTGTGGCTTGGGTTCAGTGACACCCTCAGAATCTGGTGAAGGTGGCAGAAAAGATTTGTCTCTATCAATGGCAATTGGCGACATTATCAACCTGATCCTGCTGCTAACGATGGAATGCAATCAAATACAATACGAAATTCAGTTCCCCCCCAGCAAGCTTAGAGGAAACAGGTAGGAGTTTGAAACACAGGCCCAAAATGCTTTTTAAATGTGATGGCAATGGATGGGAAAATGTGCCAACTGATTTTAATTCCCTCTAGAGATTCAGGGTGAGTGGGAGATGCGTGTTGGTATTAGTTCAGGCTCACTTTAGCAATGCTCTATGAGTTATTACCAAGTTGCAACGGATTTTAACAAAAGAAAGAATGGAGCTGCTATTTTGACAAGTGGAGAAATTGAGCCAAAATCGCAAATGGCGGTAAAATTTCGTGGTAAATTTCGCGAGTGCGTAAATCGTGATTGCGGAAAAAGTATAAATTTCAGAGGAAAGTTAAATCTCGTTCCTAGCCCAAACGGTTCCAGAGATACGGACGATTTAATAAAGGCAGATTTTCGGATTTAAAGTAAAACTCAAAATGACAGGTGACAGCTTGCAGCTGCAGAATTGACAGGTGACAGTTGTGCAGCTTTAAAAATGACAGATGACACGATTTCTAGGAGGCAGTTCTACTTAGGTTAAAATAGTTTGGATTAGATTATTTTAACTAAGAGATTGGTTCTGCACAGTTCTGCTAGGTACTCACAATATAAATTTGAACTAGGCCTCGTCACGGATCTGGTCAACACGTCCGGCCGCGGTTCTGTCTGCTCGGCGGGTCAATCAGGCACCGGTTCTGCTCACAGCGATCTGGGTCAGCTCTGCTCTGCTGGTCTAGCCTCTCTGGATTCTGGATGTAACACTGCTTTCTGGGTACTGCTACAGGTTCTTGCAAAAATTCTTGGCAAAACTTCAAACAGCTCGCCCGGCTGTTTAATAGTTTGGTTAGTTTTGAGGCCTGCTGAAGAGGACTCAGCTGGTGGATTCAGGCCTCTCTGCTACAAATTCTGGAGTTAATTTCTGCTACAGGTTCTGGAGATTGATGGATTTGAAGTCTGGATCTCTGGATGTGAAGTCGTCGGTCAGCATGCTCCGCAGCAAATGGAATTGAATGTCTCTACCTGTCCCAGCAGTCTCTTTTTATGTGTTTTGAAAAGTGGGTGTGTGCGTTGGTCATAACTAAACCTGCCCCCCTCACTTATCATTGGCCAATTCCTCCTCTCTCCCTTGATTGGGGGAAGGAAATGTGAGTCAGAGTGATGCTGTAGGTTTTATGGTCAGAGGAACCTCCCCTTGTCAGATTGCACACCAATCTATTTCTGACCCAAATACATATTTATCTATGCACCATTTTTCTAATATTACAGGTCCAGTTAACATATTTTCTGTAGCACCAAACCATCCGATCCCTGTCTTTGTACGATGTTGTGTCCACTGATGACAGAATTCTCCCCTTTTCATCCAGATAACGACCTCTAAACCTTTCCAGATTTTACACAAATGTGCACCAGGGATATGGGTTACAGATGATAAAGTGTCAGATTTTTAACATGCATACATTTGGAGTGACAACCTTTTTTTCGCTACTATCCTCAAGAACATACCCCAGGGTCCTAACACCTCTTAAAATGTGCACAGAAAAATCACAAGGATAATGGTATTATTTATATAATTTTGACCAGTCCGCACTATGAGTTATCTATCTTTTTAAAATTATGCCCTGGTCAAAAAGGGGTGTGGCTTCCCACATCACAGGGTGGAATAACTGGTTTATCCACTTCCCCCAAGCTCAGCTGGCTTGCAGAGGCACTGCCCCTCCCAGTTTCCCCTAAGAGGAAGCCACTTTACGCCCCCCCCATATAACATTTGCCTGAGTCCAGGACAGGCCTTTGTTCAACTCCCTGTAGTCCCCAGCTGCCACTCCCCTTTCAATCAACAGGGCCATGTGACCTCAGGATGCAGCCAGGCCTGGCAGCCAGGCCTGGGAACACAGCTGTTGATCCAGTTTCAACTCCTGCCGGTGGTAGTTGTCAGGCAGAATTCAGTTTCATTAAGCCAGGTTTCAGCTAAATGTCACTTTTTGTTCCCAGTTTTCTACATTCAAATCAAACTGACAATTTTTACATATACATTAAATAATTACTTCCTTCAAGTCATTTCAGAATATAGTTTTACATTGTATCCACCTCTTAGCAAGTCTTTCCTTGGTCTGGTTTTGTTTCATTTGTTCAGTTTTACACAAAAGTCTGGTGGTTTTAAAACGAGGCTTTCTGATAGTGGTGAGTACTGGTAATGCAACCATTTTTGGGATTAAGAAAATGAATTCCCCACAGTTCTGAATTGCTTTTTGGCAATCAGCATTGCCATTCCCAAGGGTTTCAGGCTACTGTGTGTGTAGCCCAATGGTGGTTTTAGGCAGTGCCCTTCTGTGCCCACAACATAGGCAAAAATGGGTGGCAGCCTATTCTTCATTTTTTTACCTGTGCACTCTCTGGGGAGTTCTGGTCATCCTGATGTTTTCCATGCCAGTACTGCACAGTTTTTTGGTAGGGCTTGGATGCATGGGTAAAAACATCCCACACAGCCTCAGTGTTCACCATTGCAACAAAAGAAAAAGTGAGGGCTGTACAGGGCCCGCCATGAACTTATTTGGTGAAGGAGATCACAAAACCAGTCGTAGCCACTACCCAGGATGAGGAAGAAGCACCAGAAATATCCAGGATAAAGGGATACCACACCAGAAAGGACTCAGGAAACAATCCCCAATGTGTTATTAGAAGCATGGGGTTTCCTTAGGAACAGACCCAGTCGGGTAAGCTGCGACTGCTTGGCTTTACAGTCATTGATAGGGACTACTTTCCACATGATGATAGAACCGACTGTGTCCAGCTGGATTTTAAATCAAACATTGTGCTGCAGATGATTCTCTACAAAATTGACTCTCTAAGATCTATGATCTACGACCTAAGAAGTGTACATCAAGGAGATTCGGTAGCCCAGAGGAAGAGGACTTACCCGGCTCTAGGCCTTTTCGTATAGGCTCTCGAAGGCTGGTAAATAACACTTGAACAGCCAATGCTGGTGGAAGGAAGGTGGCATTTGTGCACTCCTATAGGAAGATGGGAGATCACGGGATGGGACTCTAGTTCAAATTGAAAAATCTGTTAATGTACACATCCTGAGATGAAATTCATAAGGCTTTAATAGCTTCTAAGGAACCAAAGACATCACATTATTTCTAATTATGATATAATTTTCTTACAGGAGTTGTGGATACTGGATCCCTTTATTGTTGATGGTCACACCATTTTGCAGCAAATGGCTAAGAGTTGTCCAGGTAGCAGAGCATCCAGGGGTCTAGTAATGAGAGTGAAAAGCTCTATATTGCAGGAGTCTCAAGTCCTTTCAGACAGCACTTATGGTTTGTTGGCAGTAAGGGTTCTCTATACCACCTTTAGAATCAGTGTTGCTAGCAAATATCTACAGCAACCCAAGTTGTGTTGAAGTTGAAAACAAGTTGTGCAAATTGGGTTACTCATATGGGAATTGTTTTGTGTGACAGAAATGGGAGTGAAGGCATGGTGGCAGAGGACTTAAATGCTGATGATACTAGTGGGAAAAGGGGAGCAAATAGGGCGGAAACCAGTTTCAAACATTAGACTCCTAGTTGATGGGAAACTATGGGTGGAATTCTTTGAAACCTGGAGCCTGAAAATCACTAAACGATCTGTCTCTAGGGACGCACCCCAAGACCCACGTGGAGATCAGGACAGAATTTCTCATTTTTGGACTACTTCACCCTCTCTCCTTCATCGTTTGATTATTGTGAGGAAATGAGGGTGGAGGAGTCAGAACTGAGTGACCACCAGATGATCACATTAAAAATGTGTTATGAAGTGCCTCGGATGAACTCCCATTGGCTTGCGAATCAAGTTGTCAACCAGAGTGGGAACAGATTTTTCATGTATTTAGGTAATGTTTCCAAATATAATAAGGCAATATATGATTTTATCTCTCCAACTACATTGGAGCCAAAAAGAGATATCATTAAAACTCTCTTATTTCAAGCATTTTTCGACAGATTTAATGGCAAGCCTAGAGGAAAGACGATAAACAAATGTAAGACAACCCATCCATTTGATTACATAATTCAAAATAAAAAAGACCTACAAAGGGTCCTGCGGGCATTGTGTTAGTGTGGTCACGGTCCTGTGATATATTCAATTAAATCAAAACAACTAGGCATGCTTGACATTCTGATAAACCATGACTCCAGGAACTTATGGGACTTAATAAATGGCTTTACTACATCGCAAGGTTACCAACAGAGCAACCCTATACCGGAATATGAGTGGGGAGCCGACTTCCTGCACATATATAGAAAGCCCCTGAGAGAAATCGAATTTGAATTAGCAAAAACTCCTTCAGAACTATCAATATCAATTGAGTCTATTGAGAGTATGATTAGGAAATCCTCCAGCTCGAGGACAGCGAAACCTAAACTTATCAAATGCTGTATTAAAATCCAACCCAGAGAGGTGGTCATTGATTCTATTCATCCTGTTCAGCGCTTTGTTGGGGCGTGTAAAATCCCTACGTCCTTGTCAAGAGCCATAGGTGTACCCATCAGCAAGAGCAGTGATAAAGCTAGTCTGGATAAACATTGACCTATCTCCCTTCTTTATAGTGAAAGCAATAACTTTGTGGGATTTGTTCTGTGAGAACTGGATAACTGGGCTAATCCTAGTGGTCGATTGCAGAAATATCAGACCAGCAGGTCAAGTTGAATGGGTAGGGAGAGCTGAAGGAGAGCTTTCGGGAAGAGAGGGGACTCTACCAGGGTTGTGTTCTGGCTCCCTGCCTGTTCAATCTGGATTTGTCTGATCCGGGAGACTTTCTATATAGGTCCACATTTGCTCCACCAAGGATTTCGTCCTTAGTTATCCCGTACCTTTCGTTCAAGTCGGCTTACAGAGGAAACTGGACGCAATACTCAAGTACTGGTTGCTGAATTAACCATGTATTAAAGAAAAGCAAACTAACTTCATTAGGTTCATCAGCAATACGAAAACGAAAAATACCTACTCAAAACTCTCACATATCTGTGCTTTACACTGGATGCAGCATATAACACATAATTACTTATGGCCCACATTAAGTCTAAGGCAAACCAGGCTGCAACACAAATGAAAAAAATCAAAGTTCGCTTTTGTAGTTTCTCTATTTCTCCTCTTCTAACATTCTATGATATAAAAGTGGTACCCAAACTATTATATGGCACAGTGACAGCCATTGGCATGAGAGCTCTAGCATATGGAAACGTGGAGTCGTGGGTGTGGGAGCGTGCTATCAGTCTGCCAGACTGTGTACCAATCACAGCTTTAAGATTTGAACTGGACCTATTATCTTTAAGGTGTAGACTAGATTGGAGAATCTTGACCTTGTACAGAAGGCTGCTGGTTCCACTTGCTGGCTCATTGCATAAAGATCTAGCTGCTGTTTTGAAGCCTGCAACTATGGACGCAGTGCCCAAGTACAGGACAAGAGCAGATCAGGTTTTGAGAATTGAGATGTCCTCATGAGACCTCATTGTCCAACCAAATGAGGTAAAAATAAATCTTGTTTAGACAAGATTGGATAAGAACAATGTCAAGGATGAGAGTATATAAGCTATATAAGAGCCTTTCATCTCTCAACGAGCCAATGGGAATGATCCCTAGATATCTATAAAAATTCCTAAACAGTTTTTGGGCATCTCAATTCCTGCGATATAGACTGAATCTGCTACCCAGAGAGGAAATTCAAAAGTTCAGATCCTTGCAGGCCGGTGAGACTGTAGGTTGTGATCTATGCAAGAATGAGGGTGTCCTACAAAATAGAGAGCACATCCTCCTGGAACATCCGGCATTAAAAGCAAGTGAATGGATCTTTTTTGTTGGGTAGATTCATACTTAAATCCACAGTGCTGGATGTGGGACACTTATTTGCCCGTATCTCAAGCAGAGAGGAAACTGTTGTCACTATAGCCTTTGTTAAGATCCTACACCAAGCAGGTCTGTGTAGGCTTGGTTGGTAACTTGAGTTTTGATTTGGCCATTGTCTCCGCTATTTGCATATGTTTCTATCTTACGCACCTTTAGTTTCAGTAACCATAATATCTGATGTACTTCGTGACAATATGTATCTGAGTTGGTTTTATGTTTTAATCTTTTACTGAATTTCTTTTTTGCTTTTTATTGACTGTATTGAAATGCATTGTTTTTAGTGTGACATGATTTCTCTTTGTATTATGTGTACTGTTGAGTACGAACAGCCAATAAAACAATAAGCAAACTAAATAATAAGCTGCAGCTGTACAGATGTCCTTCCCGTTGCCAATGCACAACTGTGCTCGTGTTTTCCCCAGGACCAGCAGATTAGATATGGGTGGTTGCACCATCCCCTTCAGTCTGGGCAGACACAGCGTGCCTGCCATCACTGAGCAGCTGCCCTGAGACTAAGGGGCTCTGTCTGAACATATGGCCTAACTCCTTTGGGGCTTTGGTTGCCAGCATCGCAATTTGTTTGGCCTTTTTGCGATTCCTGTAAGGGCAATATACCGAAACTGGTCTAATTCTTCATCTAAACGCCCTTATACATGTGATACAATGTGCACATGTTGTAATTTCGCGGAACATTGATGTGAGCTTTTCTGGGCAAGATAGCTCAGTTGGTTGAGACTCCATTTCTGCTGTCTCTGTGCACTCTACAATAACGGGCCGAATACTAGAAGAGAGACTGGGAGGGTAATTGAAAGAGTGCCAGTTCGGCAGTTGTAACGCGTGATTTTTTTTGTTTTGGCTGTCAAGTGGCATTATAAATGCCATCTCTAATCCAAAACTCTTGGCATGGGAAGGGAGCAGATGACATATGTGTTGTGTGATTATGTGTCGAACCATTTTACGCCCATGTCTAGGCTAAAGCATTGTTAATGTACATTCATTTCCTGCCCAAAACCCCACCCCTTGCGCACTTTATTTCAGCATTGTCATTGTATCTTTGAGGTTGTCAGCCATTGTTTCCTCCAAAATGGTTTGCAATGAATTTTTATTTCTTAAAACATCGCTAACACTTTCTTTGTAAAAAAATATATTTACAATTGCTTATTGGATATTTGAACATTGATAAATAATGTACATTTCTAGATGAAGCCTTGAAAAGTGAAAATGGCGCCTGTATGTTTGGATTGCGTGTCTAATGTTTAGTAAATGAGTAATTTCAAATAATGTGAAAGGTGACTTAGTTTGTGATTGGATAAGAATGGCGAGCACGTTTTTGATTGGATGTTATGTGCATGTATGTTATTGGATGGGGAGTATGTATGTATATTTGTTTCTGCTTGGCCTCATCCATCACCATGAGGTCTGCTGGCATATGTGTGTCCTTTAGCAGGAGTGCTAGCCACAGGCTCATACTGGCCTATAGGGCAATAGGGCAATGCCTGAACCAAAAACACAAAATGCTAGTGTGGGACAGTTTTTTGGGCTAAAGTCGGCTACTTTTTTTCAGCCCAGTTGGGCCAGTTTGATAAGATACCTCACCATCCCAGGAGGTTAGCTCAGTGGCAACACATAGGCCTTGGAAGCAAGCTGACACAAAGCAACACAGGTTTGATCCCCGGTCTGTGCTTAGAAACCTCTGGGTATTTGAGCATGTTATAAAAACACAACAAAGACAAAAAAACAATTACGCAACTAAAAAACAAACAATTCCATTAAATGCCCGCAGGCTATGTGTGTGTGCATTAAAAATGCAAAATAACAAAAAAATGTGGCTAGTAGTTTTGACTAGTGCTACTGAATAAATATTCTTTAAGATGCACAATTTGCATCATATTTTATCAAAAATCACCCATTTGGGTACTACTCAAAAAGTGTGTTACAAAAGGAATTTGCAATTGTGTGGCACTTTTTCATCGGTGCCCAAGACAAATTCATCCCCCCGTCTGACCGTGGCTAGCGGTTAGTTGGGGCTCTGAGCTTGGTTTAGGATGGCCACAACTTCCTCCTTCCTCTGCTGCTCTCTGTCCTGCAAAAGGTGTATGCTCTTGCGACTCTCTGGCCCACGAAAGCCCCAGTGCCCCCCGAGTCTGAGCATGACCGCCTGTCAAGATGGCATCTGATTCGTGTGTCTGCATGCTTGTATCTCCTCCACTAGATCACTAGATCCTCTTCTCCCCGGGCATCAGCCACTAGAGCCGCCTCCTCGTTGCCACCTGCAGAGCACCGATCTGTACCCTACACTTACCGAGAGTCTGGTGTTCGCCCCTGTGGACTGCACTGGAATGGCTGCCTCTCCTGTCGTCAGTTTCTGTGGTCATGTAGGCGCTTCACTGTGACATGACTGTCTGCAGCCTGCACATGTGTGTATGGCCAGCAGCAACTCCTCGCCCGTTGCTTGACTCGCTCATATTCTTTGGTTGCATGTTTCTGCTTGTCCCAAATCTTTGCTGGGATTAGTCTAGTCCAGAATCATTGCTAAGAAGCACTGGCACACCAGGGGAGGCACTTTTAAGGGTGAATTGACAATATTGCCAAACATATTTAAACTTTGGGCCTCATTACACGGACGGCGGTAAGGGTTAACGGTCACCGTTAATGGCAACGGTGACCGTTAACCCTTACCGCCGTACTACGAGGTCCCTTAGCGGGTTGGTGCTTTAACGCCTGCTTTTTGCAGGCGTTAAAAACCAACCCGCTAAGGGACCTCGGAGCTAATTACGGCACCGCAAAATTGCGGTGCCGTAATTAGCGCCTTCCCCATTCCCATAGAGCCCTATGGGGCAGAAATGGGAATGGGGAAGGGCAATGGCGGAAGGGGGATTTACCGCCCCACCGACCTTGGAATGGGGCGGTAAATCCCCTTACCGCCAAGGCGGTGCCGGTAATTTACCGGCATGGTCCAGGGTGCTAATAGCACCCTGGATCACCGCCTTCCGTGTAATGAGGCCCTTTGTCTTTTTAAAGCCATCACCTGCTCTTTCATACATCCCCTTTCATATGTTCACTCCTGACCCTTGAATCCCCCTTCCCATGCAGTTAGTTATCTAACTATCTAAAGTTGTTGCACTGTTGAAATATGATGTGCACATCTTTTGGCAACTTCTTTTGCATCCCCAACATCCCTCGAGATAGTCATGTTTGTTTCTACTGCAACACTCCCATTTCATGGTTAGCTGTGGGAATGGTAGTCCAGTCCTCTTCTTCTGGAGAGTCCCAAAATAATGTTTTTTTTTTTTTAATAACGTTCTTGGTTGAAAGTGACACATGTTTTGTTTCATAACTATGTGTCGATCTTGTGTTTCTACTCTTCCACCCATTTCTTGCTCCTGCAACACTCTTGACTGTAAGATGTATGTTTCAGTTGCCATTTCAGGCATGGAACCATAGGTGACCTCCTACCTCACGCCCTGTCTGCTTTCCTTTGCTTTTTTCACTTAATTATAATTGCAGAAGATTTTACTTGCGTCTTAGAGAAGAGGTTCTACCAGTGATGGTTTTTTATCTGTTAGTTTTCATTGATGACTTTTCTGGAAACGAGACTGATGTATGTGCACAAACATCCATGCATGGCAGGTGGACATTGGAGCATCTCCCAGGCTGGCCCTTCTTGAAGGGCACTGTATAAGGGATATTGTATCGCCAGTTTAGAAGACAATTGTGACTGGAATGTGCCATGAAATCTAACATCAAACCTGGAAACCAATGGCACTCACTGCTTTACTCACTGTTAAAGCACCATTATTTTCATCAAAGCACAAACTCCAAAACATGTATTGCTACTGCCACCATTTGCTAATAGCTGTATAGACCTCAGGAGGTGTCATTATCACTTTGGATAATGACCCTTCCCCCAACGTATTGCCCCCAGCTTTGCCTAGGGCCATAACCTGGTGGTGAGTCATTATCCCATGATAACAATGCATTCCTCAGTCTATAAGGCCATATTAAGGACCTCAAAGGATGAAGCAGCTGTTATAGAACAGTAGTGTGCTACCCTACATTCTTGGGTGTGACCCCCATTGCCTCTCCCTGGCAGGAGTGTATTAAACAACGCCTCACTCAGCTGTACAAGTCACCAGTGTAGTCCGGCACAGCATGACATGCCTAGAATAAGCTGAGTTCAGCACAAAGGCCTCTCAAAGTTAAGAAATGACAAACCTCCTGTCATCAGACGCATGAAAAGACAAACAAAACCATGGCAAACTAATGCGCGAGGGGCTTTAAAAAGCAATGCCGCTGTTCACTTGCAGAAAGAAACAATGATGGCCAAAGCCAACAGTCTTGGCTTTCATGTGGGCACTGGGTAGGCGTTAGTCAGGCACTGCCATCATAGGAACGGGTACTCAAACCTTTTGCCACCATGCAGCCAGGCTATACTGGACTTTGCCATGTATTGACACAAAATGCCCAGTAATCGCAGTTGCCTGGCATTGCCATCACATGCCCAGGTACTAACATCATTGGAAGTTATTGGCATACACAGCAAGGTACTCACACCAAAGTCATCGGATTGGCGTGGGGAGTTTTTGGGCGCATCACAGTCTTCGCTTCGTGGTGTCGGATGACTCTCACCATTTTATACTTGGTTGGAGCTGAACTCCTATGTAGTAGATTACTTGATGTACCACTACCAAGCGTTACAATGCGGCGTTCACCAACTTAAAATGGGCAGCCAGGCTGTCTCATTGGTAGCAGCAAAGATCTCTGGAACTTGCCACTATAGACATTATCTCATCCTTTGTAGACCCTTTAAGAAATGGGTGCTTTGCCAAGCATTAGCTTAATGAGAGGTTTACAGAGGGCCACAATTCCCTTAGATGTTGCCCAGTCAGTCTTAGCATACAGGAAAGCTACGAGGACACTTAGTTGTTTTATATGTATTCACTGCTTGAATAACTCCTATAAACCAAAAATCACCCTTTTGATAATGAGTTTATAAATACCGGCAGCTTGACATGGTGGCAATGTAAGCATTTTCTATTGGCCCAGAGAACATTTACATTTGGCAAATATACACTTCATTTTTGATGTTCACTCCATCAGATGGAAGCACCTGTGCCACTGGTGTCTGACCACTATCACTACTGTGCAATGCAAACCGTTGACACCAGATGACTGAGGCATTAACCATGTCAAATGTCGTGATCCACAGGTTGCACAACAGTTTGAGCAGTTGGTGCCTTGATCCAATCTGTTATCCGTATATTCTCTATGTATTGCATCGCCCATAAAACCACTGTTCCTAGCCTCTACCCTGTAGAAAGCCTTGCGGCCATGCCGAATCAAAGTCTCTGATAGAAAAGGGTATCCTGTAAAGAAATCTATTGACTTGAGTGCATTCCCCTAGTGCAGGTCTGCCTCGAGGCATATCCTACCGAAGATTGAGACCATCAAAGAGCGCTCTGCTATCATAGCAGCACAGTGCCCTGCCTGCTCCTGCCATATACCCTTCTTGGTCTCCAGCTTTGCATTTGCTTTTTTAAGTGCCTAGACCTATTTTCCCACATTATTTCTGTTCTAGTGCCTATGTGTTTATTTTGCCATGCTAATAGTTATCGCCGTGCACCATTAACACATTCTGTGAAGAAGAAGGCTTTGATACCGGAAGAACATACTGCTCTCTGTATGTTGATTGCTTGTGTGTCGAGTTTCTGCTCCATGATTGTGTGTACATTGTGCAAGTCAGGCGTTTGTTTGAATATCTATGAGGGGCGACTCAGCCCTTCATACTTGCATGGTCCAACCATTGAATGGCATTACCTTTGAAAAGACCGCCTTTTATTCCGTTGCTTCGAAAGAGCAAAAGAGCTCTCCGCCGGCAGATGTGTAAACCACATGTAGGGGTTCGAATTGTTTACTATTACTATAAATGAGTTAAAGTACACTTTTATACTAGGTTTCAATTATTGTATGTGCCCCACTGCCCCTCAACAACTAGAATAACTTTTCATCATCACCAAACCATTGTTTTTAAACCATGTTTAAACAGGGGTACGCATAACCTGTTAGGAACATATCCACAACCAGCCTACTCCCCAAAACTAATCTAGCATGCAATCATCGATGTGCCAACAAGGGGTGTTCAAAATGACTCCTGTGGTAGGAACCATCTGGGCTACCACGGGCTCATACACTAAGCAAAAGTACAACTTTATGAAAATATCAGTTTAAGCACAAGCTTCCAAAATTCCCAATCACCTATTATTCACAAAAACATACGCACCACATAGGGCCTCATTACGACCCAGGCGGTAAGTTACCGCCTGGGCCGTGACTTTACCACCATGGCGTAAACTATGTTTACGCCATGGTGGTTGGCGGACTTACCGCCCCATTCCGACCTTGGCGGGGCGATAAGTCCCCAATCCCCATTTACCCATCCCCATTCCCATTTTTGCCCCATAGGGCATAATGGGAGTGGGGAAGGCGTTAATTACGCCACCGTAAATTACGGTGGCGTAATTAACTCCATGGTCCCTTAGCGCCATGGATTTTAACACCTGCTAAAAGCAGGTGTTAAAAGCTCCATGGTGCTAAGGGACCTCGTACTCAGGCGGTAAGGGTCGGCGCTGTTTACGCTGCCGTAAACCCCTTACCGCCTGGGTCGTAATGAGGCCCATAGTCTTTTCACTACCTCCACCAAAGCCAGAACTGTTGCATTTGCCAATGTGTGTTCGAAATGATAGGTTATTTATAACACTCGTAATACCGCGGAGCTGGGGAGCTGTGGTGCTCCGTGTCGTTTTGTTTCCAAGGCGAGCGCGTTGCCCCTGAGCTATCCTCCCGGGACACTGTTTGCAGTGCAATTGAGCTGCATACACTGTGAAAACAAGCGCGTCATAAAGCACACATGGCTTTTTATTTAGCCTTATGTTTGCCTCGATTTGATGAGTTCACTTAACCATGTGATCAAGGTTTGGCTAATGTATCACATGCACGTTTACTATCATGTGCCTTCTTGGCGAGGCGCCCGTTTGGTCCGGCTGGTCGACATGCTCTTTAGCGTCTGTGTTGAGGAGCATGTGGTTGATCTCGCAGCGTCACAGCCACCTGAGAAGTCCCACCTGGATGAAGAGGCGGAGCTGCTCTCCTCCCTCCAGTCACCATTACCATGCAGGAGAATTCTGCTCTTGCGAGCAACATTTGATGTATTGGTCTTTTTTTCCTTGCCCGAAGCTGCAATTTCATCCAGACATATCGCAGCCATCTTGATCGTAAAATATCCCCAGGATGCAGCTGATAAGGCTGCTAGTGGCCCTCGCTATGTTTTTATCACCTGGGAGCTTAAATGGAGGGGGTTAAAGACAGGCGTAGCACAGTCACACCCGCCTCAACCTTTACCATTCACGCTCTTGGGGATTTCCATTGCTTTTTAAGGTGGAGGGCGGGGGCTTAACACCAGTCACGCTGCCTCCTCCCATTTGCCCTTTGCCTTTAAAAACAACCTTGTTTCAGGGCAGCAAGAGATTTTCATGCTGGCGTGAAACCAAGGATTTCCCCAGGGAAGACATTGTAAACGCTGCCCGCCGTGCATGCATCCATGCATGGCAGGTGGCATACATTCATACATGGCAGTTGGCATACATTCATACATTTCTAAAACAAAAAAGGGACACCAGGAAACAATGCTACAAGGTCATTCCTGGTAAATGGTGCTACATCTCAAATTAAACTGACCTTGAGCATATGTGTGTGAATGAGTCTTCGTGATACAGGAAAAGAGCAATACTTTAAAAAGGATAACGAATACAATTACCCTACTTGAAATATAAATCATAAATTCAGTCTATTGACATATTCAATTTAACCTAACCACTTACTCAGGAATTCTGGGTAGATATAAAGTGCAACACATACAGTGACATGTGCTTCCTAAAACATACAACAAGGCAAATCACTCCTTCTTCACTCCCCTCCCTAACTCCTTTCCCCTTTCACCTTTTCCTTATCCTCCCAATACCCTCTTCCTTGTTCCTTTATCTTTCCCTGTCTCCCCTATGATCTCCATCCTCCCCACTACTCCATTTACTCCCTACTCTCTCCCCCTTTTCCCCTTCCCCTCCCCCTCCTTTTCTTTTCCTTCTCAAATGCAAATTGTTCCACATGCTGTTTTTCTGTTTTGATTCATGTATACTATTTTTGCTTCTATGTTCATGTTTGATGTTTTCTTGTTGTTAAACTGTAAAGTGCTTTGGATTAAAGCGCTATATAAACAATAAAATAGAAACACAAAATGTTACATCAAGCAATTAATGCATACGGTTTGATAAACAGCAGTACAAGGGAAAGACTACAACACATAAAAAGCTGAGACAAAATATGCAAAACTTCAAACTGGTCGCGCTGAGTGCTATTCAGTGTTCTGCACAACCTACAACAAACAACTAATTGATATTACTCAATAGGTCTGTGAGTTAAAAACCCAAACATTCATACATGGCAGGCGGCGATTACTCTATTTGCACTAGGGAGTGGAAATAGAAAAGTGTAAAGAGACGTCTGCAGTCTTTTCACACTGACCATTTGTACTCTGCAGTGCAAACGATGCAAATTGCCCAGAGAGCACCTGTTGCACACAAGTGCAAACTTAAGTGGTCCCCTCCGGGCAATCATGTTTTTAAAGAAAATGTGCTCTTTCTTGTCTTCTTGCCATTCAGCATGGTTTATTCAAGAGGACGCATGATACATGAACTTGTATGCTCTACACACAATGCACACAAGTGTCGTGGCCTGAAATTAGGTTAGAGTGTGCTCTCGACTGCATCATTGTGAGAGCATTGGTAGACTAGAGGCTACAGCGCTCAAGAGATGTCGGTTCCAACAACCCCTCAAATTGTCTTATGGCATTCATTTTCCTCCTTTAACAATTGTTTGTGTAATATTAACATTTCTTTGCTTTTGCAGTAGACCCCGATTATCTATCAGGAGATGATTGGCCAAGATTGCTTTTGCATTCTGGGACATGTGCTCCTGCAATTTTTATAAGAGAATCAGGAATTATTTCGCGTGTTGCTTGAAAAGCAACTCCAGAATAGAATGAGGTATGTCGGTAAGTATACGAGGACAAGTCGTGAATTATTGGGTGGTCATTTCTACTAGCTCCTGTACAGTAACTATGCCAATCTCCATCATTTCTGTCACTACCCCAATGATCTACTCTCGAGTGCCACCTGGCAGTGGCATGCCCGATGCTGCTGTTCTTATCTTCCCCTTCAAGAACCATGACGGATAATTTCTATGGTAAATCCAGCCATTTAACAAGACATACAATAATGTAAGGGATCCATTGGGGAGCCGTTTCTGTGAGGTGCTCCTTGTTAATTAATTCTTTATAACTAAAAACACTACATATGATGTTTAAGGTACTTAAAACCTGATGCCCATATGCATGCAGGGTGTTGCAGTAATGGGCAACTAGCTGAAGCTGTAGACTGTCATCAACCTAAACCTGCACCTATATTTAATTTCATCCCCCTAAGTGACCAATGCTCATAGTGGGACTGGCAAAGGTGATTGGCGGTAGTCCTTCTACTGGTCAAAAATGGCAAAGTTTGATCCCCAGACAACCAACACACGTTTGGTTTTATTTCACAGCACCACTGAATATTGATACAAAGATGTATGTTTGGCACAACCATAGGACTACATGTTGTTAATTGAGCTCACATTACTTCTTTTTAATGCTATCGTTGCGTTTGTGAAAGCCAGCCAACTTGCTGTGAGCCATGTGGGAAACATTTTTAGAAATCCACCTCCTGAGGTACAAATCTCCCACACACCAAAATAAGATGACATGAATGTTGCACAATCACTGCTTAATGCCATCCTCACTAGAAGTTGCAGCTCACTCTGTACCACTCTTCTCCTCTCCTTCACATCAGAAGCACTGCTCAGGGGTTTTATTTTTATTTATTTTTCATTTGTATTTGGTTTAAAAAAACCTTTACAAAAATGTTAAAAAACAATTAAAAAGATACAAATGGATCATATAATAGACAATACATGTCATTACTAATATAAAACAAACAATAAAGTATAATTTAACATAGTTTACAGACAGCAATATTAATATCACTACGGCAAGCTCATAATCCAAAAAAAAAAAAAAACTTCATTAAAACCTTTAAAACATTTCAAAATCGTTTGGAGTGTGGCATTTCCTTAAAGCATTGATCAAAATGTCACTGAAGCAAATTCATACATTTAATAGAACCTGTCACCGCTACAACCTTCTGAAACATTCAGAATGTTCAATCATCTATTCCGTAGGAATTCATCTTCCACTAACATATGCTTCGATAAAAATGTGTCTAAAAACATCTTCCTACGGTCATTCAGCGCATTACAGTGCAAACACTAAATGCTTAATTTTTTTCGAGAACTGAATCTGTATTGAAAAATCTTCAGCCACTATTTTCTTTAGTGATGACGTTATCCTAATTAGGTTTTCCTTTGTTAGAAGCAAGTTCCAGCGTAGCTTTAATAGAGTTGTTCTATAGAACGGTTGCGGAACTGTGTTAAGAAAAAGGAGAGCGTCCCTCTAATAGAGGGATATGAGTGAAATAGATCTGTCGTGCTAGCCCAAACTTGGTCCAGCAGGGCCCTTTTAACTTAAGTCAGATTTTTTATTAATACGCCTTTATCCATTTGAAATTTTGGTTAGCATCGCTTCAAATTTCAAACCAAACCGTAATAAAAACTGCAAATTCCTAGAGCAATTCTTTCCACTCTTAAACAACTGATCCCAAATCCTCATATAATGAATCAGTCATAGGGGAGATCATTTTAGAGTATAGTACTAATGCACGCCATTGGATGCAAGCTCTTAACGAGGCAAGTCCCAGCTGAAATCCAATAGCCGCTAAAGGGATTGCACTTGGAAACTTCAGTGCTCTCCGCCACAATTTGGCCTCCATTTGGTCCACTGATTTAAATATAGTGTCTTCATATAATTCAAGACCATAGATGAGTTTTGGGACGATTTACCCCTCATAGAATATTAAAACGGGTTTAACAGAGAATCTACCAAATTTTCTATCAAGCTTAACTGCTTGATTTTGGAGCAGTGTTTTTTTCTGCAACAAGGTCTCATGAATGTTCTTCAGGACAAGTTGGGCACTGAAGTGGAAGCCTAAATAAATAAAACTGACCGTCGCTTGGATTTTTTTTTTCCCAAGTTCCATGAACAGCTACCACCCTGCCTTACTTTTGAACTAGCCAAGATCTTGGTTTTGATAGTCTTAATTAATAACCCATTATCTTTGCCATATTTTGAGAAGGAAACAAGGAGTCTCTGCAGTCCAACCTTTGTATTATCTAAGAGTAGAAAATCTCCCGGAGATGATCAGACATGTATTAGTTAAACAACCAAGGGGCTAAAACACAACCCTGTCTCAGACCTACATAGGAACGTATCCAATTGGAAAGGGCCCCTTCTTGGTTCAGTCGAACCCGAATATCTATATTTTCATAAAGGTCTATAAGAAACCACAATAGCCCTTCTGGCAGACCCCAGGCGTCTTACTTCACCCACAATTTGTTACGCTCCACATGGTCAAAGGCTGCCAATAGGTCTATTGAGGCCAAACAGGTACAGCAGCCAGGATATGACCAGGCTGTCTTTTGGAGGTATCTCACAACAAGAGCGTTAATATTTGTTGAATGACCGCTACGGAAGCCAGTTTGTAGTTTATCTAGCCTATGGGAAATTTTAGCCCATTTCTCCAAATGGGTTAAAAGTATTGAAGCAAAGATCTTACAGTTGGCATCAATTAAGGTAATAGGTTAATCATTTTTAGATTCCAACCTACTGCCTTTCTTATGTATAGGTACTATGTGAGCAGTACTCCACTAATCTGGAAAAACTCCAATACTGAATATGCTCTGAAATTGCAAAAAAGCACTTTAGCCCAATTGAACACATCAGCCTTAAAGGTGTTATTAGTAAGGTCGTTCGGGCCAGGGACACAGGACTTTTTACATTTTCACAATAGCTGTTGAATGTCTACAATGTTGAATTCTAGAAAACAGGTGCTATCATAAGCACGTGTCATTGACTGTAAGCTTAGGTACAGTTCCATATAGGTGAACAAAGAACTCAATCTACTGCTGTTCAGAAACCGAATTCAATACATTAATTGAAAGAAGGACATCTTCATTATTAATAAAGGTCCAAAAGGCCCCCACATTGGAGTTGACCAGAATTCGGCGCATACCCTCAGCATCTTGCTGCTGGATATTCCGCCTTTGTGAAAGGTACATTGAGCAAAAAGCGATGGCTGCGGACTCTCAAAGTGGGAAAAAACACAGAACAGGTTATCATGCCATGTTCTTTTGTAGAGAGGGGCTCCTGCTACCTTTTTTGTATTTTGCAAGGAACTTGGGGATGGTCACCCTAAGTTACCTGGGGGAATCCAGTCGTGGACCCCTTGCTCACTATACTCATAGAGACACATCTCCACCTCACCGATAAGGCCCAACAAGGCTGAAACACATGTCTGGAGTTACTGTTGGTACTCTTGTTCAAAGGAGGTTTGCCGGGCATTTCGGTGGTGTACTGCCCTTGTGGGCAGGACAAAGACTGATATGAAAATGGTTATTCCTCCTATGTGAAAAGTACAGTGAGCAAAAAGCGATGGCTGTGGACTCTCAAAGTGGGTAAAAACCATTGAACAGGTTATTGTGCCATGTTCTTTCTAGAGAGGGGCGCCTAATACCCTTTTTTTGTATTTTTTCAAGGAACTTGGGGTTGGCCACTCTAAGTTATCTGGGGCAAACCAGACATGTTCCCCTTGCTCACTGTGCTCAGAGAGGCACAGTTCCACCTCACTGATGAGTCCCAACAAGGCTGACACATGCCTCTGGGGTTGCTGTTGGTACTCTTGTTCAAAGGAGGTGTGCCTGGCATTTCAGTGCTGGACTGCCCTTGTGGGCGGGACAAAGACTGATATGTAATTGGATATTCCTTCTTTGTGAAAAGTACAGTGAGCAAAAAGTGATTTCTGCGGACTCCCAAAGTGGGTCAAAACCACTGTACAGGTTATCATGCCATGTTTTTTCTAGAGAGGGGCGTCTGCTACCCTTTTTTGTATTCTTATTGCATCGTATTGGCTCTTCTAGGCTTGCAAACGTTCCTATATTTTTGCTTTACTTTCTTAGAAAGCGCTAATCTCGACTCCAGGTTGATAGTGAAAGCTTTAATTTTCTTAATCTCTACCCTCATACTCTATTTAGCCAGACCCACATCCTCATTGTAACAGTGTGGGGTTTTTGAGATTTTGGTTGATCTGAAGTTGGGATTTGCTCTTACTCGGTTGACCATGCCCAAGATGAAATTGTCAAAATTGTTGACATTGAAGACCTCCAACTTCCACTCCAACGAGGTAGATTGAGTAATTTGATTGATGTCTAAATACATAATTGCAATATTGGGCTCAGTCCATCGAATGGCGTTGCCTGCAAAAGTAGATCTAAGTTGCACCCTAGTGTTACTTCTTTGTCAAGTATTGGAATGTCGAATTCGGCTTTTAAAATGCCATGATCACTCCAGTCATTCCTAAAAACATTGAAAATGGTACAGCAATTTAATATAACAACAGTCAACAAAGATATAGACTAGAGTCAATGAACTGGTGCCTCAATACCATGTTGGATAGGTGATTTCATTTGCATGGTCACATCCATTAAGGGCATTTAGAACTAAAACCTCCATGGCCAAGCACCAACTCTTCCTTGAATGAGATACACAGGGTAATTCATAGAATTTCGCAGAAAAGTGTCGCAAGCGGCTGGCGCAGTGTCCGCGTGCGATTGTCTGCGCCAGGCGCGTGTGCCAAAAACGATTTCCGCGCACAGCGTATTCATGGATTTTAGGCTCCCAAACCAGCCGTGGCGCAGAGTATCGCAGCGACCCTGCAGCAGCGCCAGTAACGCCCCCAAGAACGCCCTCGCGCAAGGAAAAGCCATCAAAATCGCTAAATCATCGCAAAGGGCTGCGCTAACCCTGGACCAGTTTACAGGGCTGCCAAACAAGAAACGCAAAGCGGGTAACGTTCATATCAGGGGTACGCGGGAAGTTTCACATGCGATTAGCCAGGGTAAGTGTATTACAGGGGTACGCGGGAAGTTTTACACGCGATTAGCCAGGGTACGTGTATTACAGGGGTACGCGTGAAGTTTTACACGCGATTAGCCAGGGTACGTGTATTACAGGGGTACGCGTGAAGTTCTACACGCGATTAGCCAGGGTACGTGTATTACAGGGGTACGCGGGAATTATCACACGCGATTTGGCTGGGTACGTGTATGACAGGGGTACGTGTGAAGTTTTACACGCGATTAGCCAGGGTACGTGTATTACAGGGGTACGCAGGAATCATCACACGCGATTTGGCTGGGTACGTGTATTACAGGGGTGCGCGGGAAGTTACACACGCGATTTGGCTGGGTATGTGTATTACAGGGGTGTGCGGGAAGTTACACACGCGATTAGGCTGGGTGGGTCCTCACAGGTGCTCCCTGTACACCCTCCACGGCCCCTGCAGGCAGCCCACAAAACAGGGGACTACCCTGCACACCTGCTCATGTCTCCCACCCCCCACCCCCCCAGCAGTGTGGGGCACCCTCCACCAGGCCCCCACTCATGTCCCCTATCACCCCCACTCCCAGGACTGTGGGGCAGCCTCCACCAGGCCCCCACTCATGTCTCCCACCACCCCCACCACCCAGCCACCAGGGGCAGCCTCCACCAGGCCCCCACTCATGTCCCCCACAACCCCTACCCCCCAGCCACCAGGGGCAGCTGCCACCAGGCACCCACTCATGTCCCCTGCACCCCCACCCCCAGCAGTGCAGGGGCAGCCTCCACCAGGCCCCCACTCATGTCCCCCACCACCCCCACCCCCCAGCAGTGCAGGGGCACCCTCCACCAGGCCCCCACTCATGTCTCCAACCACCCCCACCCCCCAGCCACCATGGGCAGCATCCACCAGGCCCCCACTCATGTCCCCCTGCACCCCCACCCCCAGCAGTGCAGGGGCAGCCTCGACCAGGCCACCACTCATGCCTCCCACCACTCCCACCCCCAGCCACCAGGGGCAGCCTCCACCAGGCCCCCACTCATGTCTCCCATAACCCCCACCCCCAGCCACCAGGGGCAGCCTCCACCAGGCCCCCACTCATGTCTTCCACCATCCCCACCCCCCAGCAGTGCAGGGGCACCCTCCACCAGGCCCCCACTCATGTCTCCCACCACCCCCACCCCCAGCAGTGCAGGGGCAGCCTCGACCAGGCCACCACTCATGTCTCCCACCACTCCCACCCCCAGCCACCAGGGGCAGCCTCCACCAGGCCCCCACTCATGTCTCCCATAACCCCCACCCCCAGCCACCAGGGGCAGCCTCCACCAGGCCCCCACTCATGTCTTCCACCATCCCCACCCCCCAGCAGTGCAGGGGCACCCTCCACCAGGCCCCCACTCATGTCTCCCACCACCCCCACCCCCAGCCACCAGGGGCAGCCTCCACCAGGCCCCCACTCATGTCTCCAACCACCCCCACCCCCCAGCCACCATGGGCAGTATCCACCAGGCCCCCACTCATGTCCCCCTGCACCCCCACCCCCAGCAGTGCAGGGGCAGCCTCGACCAGGCCACCACTCATGTCTCCCACCACTCCCACCCCCAGCCACCAGGGGCAGCCTCCACCAGGCCCCCACTCATGTCTCCCATAACCCCCACCCCCAGCCACCAGGGGCAGCCTCCACCAGGCCCCCACTCATGTCTCCCACCATCCCCACCCCCCAGCAGTGCAGGGGCACCCTCCACCAGGCCCCCACTCATGTCTCCCACCACCCCCACCCCCCAGCCACCAGGGGCAGCCTCCACCAGGCCCCCACTCATGTCCCCCTGCACCCCCACCCCCAGCAGTGCAGGGGCAGCCTCCACCAGGCCCCCACTCATGTCCCCCTGCACTGCCACCCCCCAGCAGTGCAGGGGCAGCCTCGACCAGGCCACCACTCATGTCTCCCACCACTCCCACCCCCAGCCACCAGGGGCAGCCTCCACCAGGCCCCCACTCATGTCTCCCATAACCCCCACCCCCAGCCACCAGGGGCAGCCTCCACCAGGCCCCCACTCATGTCTCCCACCATCCCCACCCCCCAGCAGTGCAGGGGCACCCTCCACCAGGCCCCCACTCATGTCTCCCACCACCCCCACCCCCCAGCAGGGCAGGGGCACCCTCCACCAGGCCCCCACTCATGTCCAACTCATGTCTCCCACCACCCCCACCCCCCAGCAGTGCAGGGGCACCCTCCACCAGGCCCCCACTCATGTATCCCACCACCCCCACCCCCCAGCAGTGCAGGGGCACCCTCCACCAGGCCCCCACTCATGTCCAACTCATGTCTCCCACCACCCCCACCCCCAGCAGTGCAGGGGCAGCCTCCACCAGGCCCCCACTCATGTCTCCCACCACCCCCAACCCCAGCC